>NC_135539.1:97912799-98523156 GCF_045843805.1 Urocitellus parryii
GTTTACTAAAATGCACACAAATTGTTATGGTTTAGATGGAAAGTGTCCTCCAAAAGCTCATATGAGAGACAATACAAGAACATTCAGAGGTGAAATGATTGGGTCATGAGAGCCTTAACCCAATCAGAGAATTAATCCCCTGATAGGATTAACTGAACTGAGTGGTAACTGAAGGCTGCTAGGGTGTGGCTGGAGGAGGTGGATCCTTGGGGACATGCCTTTGGGGTGTATATTTGTTTCTGGCAAGTAGAGATGTCTCTCTGCTTCCTGATCATCATGTGAGCTGCTTCCATCTGCCATTCTCTTCCACCATGATGTCCTGCCTCACCTTGAACCCTGAGGAATGGAGCTGGCTGTTCATGGATTGACTCATGGCTGTCCATGAGTCCCCAGATAAACTTATCCTCCCCTAAAATTATACTTGTAAGGTTTTTTAATCATAGCAGTGAAAAAGCTGCCTAACACACATGTATGCATGTGCGCACACACACACACACACACACACACACAATTTTCTACAACTCCATCAATTTCACTTCAAGGTATATAGGTATATACTTAATGGAAATGTGTACATAGATTCACCATATGCCATGTATTAAAATGTTACAGAACAACTGTATATAATAATCTCAAATTGCAAACTGTTCAAATTTCTATCAACCTGGAGTGCTAAATACATTTAGGTATAGTCATTCAAATAAATCCTACAGAGAGAAAACTTCAAAACCATGGATGACTGTCATTAACATAATGCAGAGAAAATTCAGACAGAAGTGTATATAAGGTTCCATTTATGGACCGAGTCTATGCTACTGTTACCTGTATTAGAGTAGTTACCCTGTGGTAGAGCTGGGAGGGAGCCTGAGGGGGCTTCTGTTGCTGGGGATGTTGTGTCTCTTGATCTTGGGGATTGCTTCAAGGGTTCAGTCTGGGTAAACTTAATGGGCTGTAGTACATAGATAAACTTTCAATGCAACATTAAAAAAACCTTTGGTCCTACATATAGCTTTCAATCCTGTAAGAGCTTCTCTTCCCACTCTAGGTAGGCCTATTGCAGGTGAGTCTTTTGCTCTTTGGGAAAGAAGTGTGGTGTGTGTATGTGTGTGTGTGTGTATAGTGAGTGCACACTTACCTTTCTCAGCCCTGGGGGTTTGGTTAGAAAGAATGAAGAGGGAATATAAATATAAGAGACAAAAAGCTCTCAGTTGACTAGCACGAAGCTGGTAGAGACCTCCCAGAGCCTCACCTACCCTCAGGTGCTCTATGGGCTGCTACAGATGTTCCTCTTTGAGGAGAATTTGCCTGTGGCCAAATCGAAGCCACCTTTCCTGTAATGGCCCTGTCTCTCTCCCAACTCCCTCTCTCCTCTACTGCTCCCCCTTTTTGTCCTACACTGTCTGCCCCAACCAGTGATCCCACTGACAGGGAGCTAAAAGCCAGTGCCCTCTTTTCCAGGAAAGACCAGAGCTCGCAGGAAGGCCAGTTAGAAGCTAGCCTCTAGCAGAGGCCGGAGCCTTGTTTGGCCTGACTGCCTGCCCTATCCTGCTTCCCACTTGTCTAACTTCCCTTTCCTTGAGAGCACTCCCTGAGTAAACCACTTCATAAGAATCCCAAGTTCAGAATCTGCTCCCAGGAAGCCTAATTAAAGGCAGCTGGCTTTGAGCTCCACAAGCCTGTGAGAAAACAAAAACTGATCCTTTCTCCTTTTTTTTTTTTTTTGTAGGGCCTCTCTGTTCACGGGTGATATTAAACTTGTGGCTCCTCTGACCCTGCTAATGCTCTCCATTCTAGTGGTCCCATGTCCCTCATTAGTGCCTGGAAGCCTCAGCTCCCTATTAGGGCCCACATTTGGTCCTTGGAAACACTATGAATATCTCCAGAAGAACAAGTTCCCTAATGCTGTCACCTCTCCTTTACTAGGTCACCCCTTACAATCTAAGGTTGGTTGACAAACAGAAGGCACCACATTATTTGTCTAATTTGAGGGGACATATAAAAAACTCTGTATTCCCTGCTTGAGGCTTCTCTTAAGACAATTGAGCAGAGACATAGGCACCCCTCCCATCCCATGCTCTTTGAGGGTTGTGTGGTATTCATACTTCTCCAAAGACAGGATCATAAAAATGTGAAATTATTGTCGGGTGGCTTTTTGGATATTTTTTAATCTTTTATTTATTACATCTTGATATCATAACTGAAACTCCCTAGTAATATCTTAGTACACTAAAATATTTGAAAAGTGCTTTAGAATTTACCATAAACGGTCTTTTCTCACATATTATTGCATTATTCATTAGTCCTGGAACTATCTTGATATTTTATCACCTAATTTTTGTTGTGTGTGGGGCCCATCAAGACTTTGAATTCTCCACATGATTTATGGAAGGAAGAAAATCTGGATGCTACTTCTCAGCTTTGAGAGGACCCCTGTAGATATATGAGAACCCAGAATATAGCTCTTACCGTCTGGGATACCAGGGCTCTCCTTTCCCATGTTACATTGCAAATCTATCTGGTAAGAGATGAGGTTCCTGAGCCAGCTTCTATCTTGAGGTGCCAGATAGCTTGCTGGGGAATGTGATAAACTGAAAAGAGTCCTGATAACTCTGCCTTCAAGTTCTAGTCTAATGAATTCTTTGGTCCTTGGTCTCCTCAACTTCCAATGAAGCAGTTGTACCATGTGACCCCCAAGAGTCTCTTTAACTCTGATATTCTGGTTTTCATTGTCTTGAATTCAGTGGATAAACTGAATCAACTGGGTAGGTCAGAAAAAAATAGTTGACGCAACAGACGTATTTGTAGACAGGCTGAGTCTGAGCCCTCTTCCGTCATGACAGCGTGATGTGGTGGGGAGGAGCAGGTCATTTGAGCAAATGTTAACCTTGGTGATGCACCTGTGATTCTTCTTTTAGATTCCTTGGCACAGTCTTGGGAAAGAACAGTTTAGCAACAACATAGGTCAGAGGTGTAGGGCCCCTTTACAAATAGCAACTCTGTGGATTCATATAAACAGATCTGATGCAGTTCCTATTTTAATTGAATCACCCACTTGGCAACTGAACAACAACAGTAAACTGTTGGTTGCTGGCCTGTGTCTCTGTCCAAAATAAAAATAAAAGAGTTTTCTCTCAAAGGCTTCTGAGCTTTTGCTTTATTAAGAAACTTGATAAATATAGTTCACTAAGAGTGTGGGCCATCTTGGATTTAAAGGGTCACAGTGATTTAAAAAAAAAAGTGTGACTCATTTTTGCTTTGATAAGAGAAAAGTCAAGAAAATGGGAAGTTTGCGGTTTTCTGACTCAGTTTCCTGAGTCTGAGTATTGGACCTTCTATAACTGTGCTGATGTTCTAGACCTTTCTTTCTGCTGCTCCTTCCTAGAGCTGCCCAAGCCTTTGCTCATGTGTGCAACCTTTTCAGAGTCCTGTTGACAGGTTTGAAAATAAAGCCAGCGATGTAAAGAACAACATGCAAGTCAGAAGTCAGAGGTAGATGAAAATCAACCAGTTTGGCTCTACAGTGTGGGGATTAGCAAGGATCAGCTGTCCAGCCAGGCTGCTCCCGGGAGGCAGGCCTCCTCTTGGCTGGGGATCTGGTGGTTGGGCACATTCTCCCTCAGCTGTCTGTACGCTTCTCTGGGCCATCTCTGTCCATTCTCAGACACTCTTGAGCTGTCCCAGAATCCCAGAGCCCATGGGTTGCAAAATCGCTCAGGTGAGCCTAAAAGTAGTTGAGGATGTAATGCTTGGGGAGGGTCTTTTCCGGTCCCCTCAAGGTGAGGGGCAGAGCTTATGCTGGGGCAGAGCCCTGGGACTGGAGGCAGAAGTAGGGAAGGCAGAGAGAAAACTCCAGCAGGCAGACAAGCCCAGCAGGCACTGCTGGCTTTGCTCAGAGTCAGGTTGCGTACTTCTAGATCTTGAGAGAAAGAGGAAACCTACTGTTTGAAAGCAAGACCCAGAGATTCCGAAATCTATATGATCTGCTGATGCTGTAGCCCTAGAGGTGGGTGGAGCATATCCTTTTCCTCCTAGTTTTCGATTCTTCCTGGATTTTAATTTACCTTAGTGTGAAAAATAATTGTTCCTTCTCCAAAAGAGGAAAATTACACAAATATGTCCAAACCTCCTGGAAGAAATAAGTAAAAAAAAAAAAATTTCTTATATTGAGTAGCAGCATATCTGAAAATAATCAAAATGGTGATAGAATCGATGAGAGTGCTTTGCTGGTGTTGGATCATCCACATAAAACACACATGGTTATCTCATTTTAAGAATGGGTTGGCCCTTTTGTAAGCCTGCCTCTTTCCCTCTGCTTCAGAGCTGGCTCAGTCCAGGTTCAGAATCGCTGTCTGCTCCATGCCAATCAAGCCCTCTTCTAGGATAGGCAGTGGGACTAGAGAGGTTACAAAAATGAGCTTGGGATCTCTAGTCTTCTCATCAAATAGAAAGTTTGCAAACATACTCTTCTCATAATGGGACTGGACAATCAAATGGGCATCATGAAACTTCATGGTTTATTAAAATGTCCAAAATCATCTGGTGATCTCTAAGAAGTGTATTCACCAGAAAAATTTGAAAACAGGAATAGAAAATTACTGCCCTGGAGAAGGGAAGGCTGAGGAGTTCTATGAGTGGTTATAATGGAAGTTCCTGTCCTTAGAGAACCTATGGACTAGGTGGAGAGTCTGAATATATCCTGATGAAAATCAAATGACAGCAAAGGCTAAGAATATTTAAGGGACTGCCTTTTCTTCCAGAATATACTCTGTGATTCAGCCAAACGAGATCACCAGGCATTCTTTGTCCTGTGTATTTCTGTGTTTGCTTAAATGGTTCCCTCTTCCATCAGTGTTTTTCCCACAATATCATTAACAGTCAATATTTCTTGAGAAATACGTAATAGATGATTCATTCAAGGTATAGCCATCATATCAACTCTCTCATTTAATCCTCATGACCACATGAGGAGGTAGGGGTTATCATTAACTCCATCTTAAAGCTGAAGAGACTAAGGTGCAAAAGCTTAAGTAACATGCTCAAGGTTGCTCTGGAAATAAGAGGCAGGGCTGAAATCCATGTTAGGCAGCTATTCCTAGACACTCAGTCTTTAACCCATAAATGCATCAATAGATAAAGCACTACTATTGCAAGAATCCTTCCAGAATGAGTTTGAGTTCAGGAGACTTTCTTTCCCCAGGATAAAGCATTCCCTTGCTACTAACCCCAGAGTGCAGATTGGAGCCTCGATTCCAATTTGACATTTCACACTGCACTCCAAGAGAGAGCCATCTGTGCTTCTGTGCATGTTTGGTCAGGGTCTGACAGTGGAACATCATGCCTGCCTCACGTTGCCTTAGTCAGTGCTCAATGACTGATTTGACTAGTGTATGAGCAAGTCAAATAAAAAAAAAAATTCAGTTTCTGCAATGTCCACAAATTATTTCATTTTACCTATACAACATTTGTTATTCTGCTTTTCAACAAAGAGAAGTCTCAAGAAGATTAAGAACTTTCTAGAAATCACAAAGCTAGAGGGGTCGGGTAAAATCAAGCTGCCCCTTTGTCAGATTCCACATGACCTACCCTATGACCTTCACCTCTAAGCCAGTGAGAGTCGGGAGGGAAGGAAAAGCCAATGTTGGATGAGACTGGCATGGCTTGAGAGCACTTCTTGCAGATGAACTTGTCAGGAAGAGGTCTTCATGACGGCCATGATTCTAGCTATGTGAGTCACCAGATCATGGGAGAACAAAGCCTCAGAAGTGGGAAAAAACTCCAGTCCAGAAAAAAATATTTGAGCCCAACAACCCCAAAGCAAGTTTAGTCCCTTGTTTCGAAAGCTGATATCAAATACATGAAACATCATATGTAACTAGAGTACGTGAGCATTTGTAAAACTTTTCACGATTAAAACTAGGTTCTGCTATTCCTGGAAAACATATTTTTAGTTTAAGCCGGTGTGTAATGAGATCTTAAAAATAACAGCCTGAAAGGTGAGGCTAAGTGTAGGGGGCTGAGTTCACCCCAGTGCTGAGGCAATAAAACATTATTCATGGTCCATTTAAAGCCCTTCAGCCCTGGGCCAACTTATTGGCTTAAACAGAAGTTTGGTTCATCCTATTTGGATTTAACTCAGTTTCCATTTAAATGGTGGTGGTCTGAGGGACAGGAACTCAGCATATGCTATTAGAGGAGTTTTATAGTTGCTGGAGGACCCTGGGACCAGTTTCTCCCTGAGGGGCTCTGGTTACACTCAGGCGAGAGGTCTGGATCTCCAGTGTTGAGACCACCCCACAGCCCAGCCAACTCACTGCCCTCCAGCACGATGGCTCTTCTCAGAATCATGCTTCCCAAGCCTTGGCAGCTCCTTTGGCCACAGCAATAATAAATGATTGCCCAGTTGGCAATGGGAAGGTTGGGGCATGCCCGAAACCTCAGACACAGAATATGGCACCCAACAGCATGAGGAAATTGTGCTACAAACCTTATAACAGATGTGAAAAACTTCAGTAATTTTTAACTTTAATAAGTCAGGGCTTTGGAGGGGATATAGTTTTCCTGGACAGAAAAGCACTATATTAAGTGTACCACCCACAGTTCTTAAGTACACACACATGCACCGCATGCATACACACACACACGCTCATAGCACACAGGACAGCCTTGGGTATGCTTAATGCAAGGGATCCTGGTCTTTTGCTTAAGGGACACCTGACATCAGCAGCAGATGGTCATTATCAAGTTTCTTATCTCATCCTTGTCATCCAAAAACATGATTTCTCCTGTCCTTAGGGCTGTGCTACGGAGGCTGAAGTTACAGCCTGGGTTTTGTTGATGACCTGGTTGACTTAACTCTCTTTATGGTCATATGTATAGTTTGCTTGCTTGTTCCTATGTTTATTTATACTCAAACTGCACTAAAAAAGGGTTGGGGGGGGGAGATCAAAGACTCTGTTTTACCCACTACCTTACAAATATCTTTCTTTGACTGTTAACAGGGTCCTGCATAAGCTAGTCCACTACAGGAAAAAATACACTTACACAGTTTTTATTGTCCATAGTGGGAGGGATATTAGAAGGAAGTTAGCACCAGGTAAACTGAACTAACCCCAATTCTGTCTATGTGGTCTCAGCCCAAGGCAATGCCAAGAGTAGCTTCCATAATCTTGGACATGTACAGGACGTCTGACTGCACTTACAGTGCCTTGTTCAGAGACAGGCAAGAGCCATTTAAAATTGATTTATGATTTCAGTGAATTTTTAAAATTATTACTATTTTCTGTGTTAAAATGCTTAGATCATGCTTCCTAGGGTTGAGGTGACCAGTCCTGTATTTGCAAGTATCTGGCTATTATTATCAGACTTGAAATAGACTGTCTCCCCTTCCTTACTTAGTCAGAGAAGACTTGGATTTAATGGCAACAGGGCATTTTTGGACGATCAAGTCCAATTCCACCATTTTTTTTTTTGAGTTGATATCAAAACTATGGTTGGAGAAATGACTTGTTCAACATCACCTAGTTTGGATTTGGAGTTAATGATTCAACCTTTATTAAACTTTGTCAGTTCCATCAGTAAGAGTTGCCCTATACATATTTTTATTTCCTATTGATATTTTTCTGTACCCCTTTCCTCCCTAGACCACATATTGAGCAGAATCTATTCTCATTCTTTCTCAACAAGTCTTCATCTAAAACCTCTATCAGCAAGGGACCAGACATATAGACTTACACTCTGACACAAATGACCCATAACAGTCGCCTCCTCATTTGCATATCTTACAGAGCTTAAACTGAGTTCAAATGTATTCAAATCTAGTAATAAAATTCAAGACAGCCTCAGGCCAATGGGAGGCATTTGGGGGAGCTAATGATTAAAATTATACCATGGCTTGAAAATTAGGATGTCTAACTGCTGTGTCCTTCAGCACCTGACACTGAGCTGAGAACAGAGACATTGATTCTGCCCTTGCCTCTTGAATGCTTTCTACACTTAGCTCTGGGACATTTTTCTCTCTTTTGGTTTTCCTCCTACAGAGAAGGCTTCTCTTCCTTTTCCTGAGCTGGTTTATTCTCATATCCTTAATTTCTAAATGCGGAACCCCAGAGACTACCCCAGACTTTCTCCTTGAACTCTTAATTTGTATATCAAGCTCTACTGACTTCTCTTCTTGGCTGTTAAATATATATCTGTAACTTAACATATCTCAAAACACCCCAGCCTTCTTCTCCCTCAATCAGCTCATCTTAGTAAATGCAAGCACATTCTACCAGCCATTCACGTTGAAACTCCTGGAGTTACCTTTGGTTCTTTCTTTTCTCTATTTCCAATACATCTGTAAATCTATAAAGTTTGCTTTCAAAATATATCCAGAACCCAACCATCTGTCAACCATTTTATAACTTCTACCACTCTGGTTCAAGTTAGCACCATTTTATTTTATCTTATCTTATTTTTTTACTGGATTATTAGAAAAATTTTCTAACTCACCTTCCTCTATCTGGACTTGTTCCTTTGTAGCTAAACTCAATGCACCAGCCTGTGTGGCCTCTTCCAAATATAAGGTGGAATCATTTTGCTTAAAATACTCATTTCACCTAGAGTAAGAGCCAAAGTCCTCACAGTGGCTGGCAAGCCCTGGCCCCTGCCATCTCTGTCTATCTCCCATCACTCCCTTCCTCACTCACTGGTGTCTCTATTTTCCCTTGACCCGAGGCTCTGGGACTTCTGGCTCACTGCTTCTTGTACAAACACTCACATAGCTTGTTTCCGTTTCTCCTGCAGCATTCTGCTTATCCATGAGGTTTTTAGTGGGGGCCTTTCTCATTCTACCTATGAAATGAGATCACATCCCAGAACTCATTATCTCATTTTGCTTTTTCTTATCCTTAGGAATCACCACCACATGACCTGTCTGTATTTATTGGATTTGTTGTTATTTGTTTACTAATTATCTTCCTTATTCCCAACTGGAAGGTTGACTCCAGGTTGGCAGGGAGTTGTCTGTTTCCTTCTTTCTCCCAGTGCCTAGAAGAGTGCTCAGTAAATATTTGTTATATGAATGAATAAGCGAAAACTGAGATCTGCAAAGGGTCAGGTAAAGGGCTGTTGAGAGCTCTCTGTAGAAAGCCACCCCATGAGGGAATTCTCGGTATAAAGAAAATGAGGGCATGGAGTTTGGTCTAGAGAACCTAAAAGAAGTGGACAAATGCCCTGAAATGAGCCTGGGGAAATTGGCAGAAGCCAGCTTGGGCAGAACCTTGAAACCATGGTTGGAACTTGGAATATGAGTGTGAGTGAGATGGAGGGCAGTAAACTGTCTTTTTTTTTTTTGAATCTTTTTTTTTATTGGTTGTTCAAAACATTACAAAGCTCTTGACATATCATATTTCATACATTAGATTCAAGTGGGTTATGAACTCCCCTTTTTACACCAAATACAGATTGCAGAATCGCATCGGTTACACATCCACATTTAGCAGGGAATCTTTCTAATGTGGAGATCTACACAGATACTTGACCTCAAGAAAGCCATTGCCTACAAGGGGAGCCCACACAAACAGTTAACAGTGCAAAGAGCCTGGGGTGACCTGAGAATGTATATATCTCTTCCTTACAGGTGAAGAGAGAAATAGAAAACAGTTTATAAAGGTATTAGTTTTTAAGTCATTCCTTTTTATTTACTTATTTTTTTAATAAAGAGCAGTTTTAGGCTCTTTTTTTGTCCTTTATCTCCCACATGCAACCACATTCCCACATTACCAATATTCATTCCCCTCTAGGGTGGTATATTTGTTAAAAATCGATGAACCTATATCAGTACATCATAATCACAGAAAGCCCAAGGTTCACACTAGAATTTACTCTTGGTATTGTACATACGGTAGGTTTGGAAAAATGTTTAATGACACACATCCACCATCATAGCATCATACAGAATGCTTTCATTGCCCTGAAAATCTTCTGTGCTCTGCCTATTCATCCCTCCCTTCCCCTAATCTCTGGCCCTCATTCACGGGTTTTACTGTCTCCATAACTTTGCCTTTTTCAGAATGTCATATTGTTGCAATCAAATGGCATGTTACTTTTTCAGATTGGTTTATCCCAATTAGTACTGTACATTTAAGTTTTTTTCTATGTCTTTTCATCATCTGACATCTCATTTCTTTTTAGTGCTGAATAGGATCCCGTTGTCCACATGTACCACCGTTTATTTATCCATTCACCTACTGAAGGGAATCCTGATTGCTTTCAAGTTTTTGTCAAATATGAATAAAGGGGCTATAAACATCTGTGCACAACTTTCTGTTTAGATATATGTTTTCAGTTCTTTGGGGGTAAATACCAAGTAATGAGATAACTAGATTAAATGGTAAGAACACTTTTAGTTTTGTTAAGAAACTGCCAAACTGTTTTTAAAGGTAGCATGACATTTTGTATTCTTACCAATGAATGAGAGCTCCTGTTGTTCCACACCCTCTCCAGAATTTGGTGTTGTCAGTGATCTGGATTTGGGCCATTCTAATAGATGTGTAGTGGTAACTCATTGTTGTTTCAATTTGAAATTTCCTGATGACATGATGTGAGAGATCTTTGCACATGCTTATTGACCATCTGTCTCTCCCCTTTGGAAAGGTGTCTGCTAAGGTCTTCATCCTGTTTTCAAATGAGGTTGCTTGTTTTTCTTATTGTCAAGTTTTAACCGTTCTTTATAGATTATTAAAAACAGTGCTTCATCAGTACGTCTTTTGCATATCATCTCCCAGCCTGTAACCTGTCCTTTCGTTCTAGAGTTTACCTTTCTAATCTGAATCAGTGAAAAGAAATAGAAAATGAGGGGCACATGGTGCCCAAGTTAGAAGAAAAGACAGAGGGAACAGCACGTATGACAGCAGGTGCGTGTCTGCCATCCCAGAGAGCCGTGCAAGGCTTGAAGTGCTAAATAAAAATGTGCTTTTTAAGGTTGGAGCTCAGTCTGGCTCACTCCCAAGTTCATGTCTTTTCACTACACCATGCTGAGAAGGGGTTTTGAAACCATGTGGAAGGAAGCAGCTGCAGTAGGGTGTGAGGCCCTGGGGGTTCACAGGCACACTGGCTTCTGTCTGAGAGGGAAAAGAGCATCCATTTGAACGGTAGCATTTCACAGAAGCAAAAAGTGGGGCTCAGAAAGATGAAGTCACTTGTTCAAGATCACGTGGCTTGTGAGAGGCAGTCTCACAGTCCACGTTATCAGGGCTGGTGTCAAAAAGCAAAAGGAAATGTTATTTTCATTGAACTGAATTGGGAAAGAACACACGAGCTTCTTAGGGATGGAAAATATTTTAAAGTTAGTACATATTTTTCTCACAATGTGTGTGTAAGTATATGTGTGTGTATAGTATTTTTTTCAAAGGCATCCATAAATGGTTCACTTCTGGTTCTCTGGCTCGATCCATAAGAATTCTTTATCAATTAACATTTAACGCTCATAAAAGTTTTTACTTTACCCTAAGTAAAATTTAAAAATGATATATTCACATTAGTAATAATCAAGTATGATAATATTAGGCATCATCACAATGATAATATTATGAATATGGTATTATGAATATTACATATTTATGTCAGTCAGCTTTGTGTTGCTGTGACCAAAATCCTTGACAAGAATAACTAGAGGAGGAAAAGTTTATTTTGGCTCACCATTTCAGAGGTTCAATCCATGATGGGCCAACTCCATTGCTCTGGGACCAAGGTGAAGAAGGATATGGAGGAAGAGGTAGAGAGTCCTGCTCACTTCAGGGATCCAGAAAGCAGATAAAGGTAAGAGAGTAAGGGGTCACAGGAAAAATACACCCTTCCAGGCCCCTTGCCCAGTGACCCTCCTCCTCCAGCCAAGCCCCACCTGGCTATGGTTACCACCCAGTCAGTCCATTTAAACTAGGATGGACTGATTCGGTTCAGCTCTCAGAATCCAATCATTTCATCTGAACATCTTGCATTAACTCAGGAGCTTTTGAGGGAACAACTCATATCCCAACTATGACAATATTATATTCATAACAATATGAAATTATTATATTAATAGTAACATTAGAAATCATAGCAATAACATTAATCACTGGTCTGATGTGACACAAATCTGTCATCCCTTCATGTTCAATCCAAATGGCAACTGGTGCAGAGTTAATATAAATATAAGCACCACTCTAAATTCCCTGGCAGGCGGAATTTATTCCCCCAGAAACTCCCCCCGACAGTTAAGCTGTGCTTAGTGGTAGTCTGAAATGTAATTTGGGAAACCTGTGTCAGCTACACATTTTAAATACCAATTGGGCAACATACAGACAGCTGGAAAAAGTGTGTAGGAGGGACCTGCCCATTAGGGATGGGACTATTTTGACCTCCACAGAAGAATATATCTTTGTTCTGAGATCTGAAAGGGACATTAAAGCTTCCATTAGACCTTCCTCCACTTAAGAGAGACCCATACTCAAGCCCACCATGCCAACACTCCTCTTGTTATTCCAGATTAAAGGTCAGCAAATAGTTTTTGTGAACCACCAGAGAGTAACTGTTGTAGGCTTTGTGGATCCTTAGGTCACTGTCATGACTACTCAGTGCTATTCTTGTGGTGTGAAAACAGCCTTAAAAAAACATGTGAATGAGCAGCATGACCACGTCCCAGTCCAAACTTATTTACAAAAACCAGGTAGCAGTGCTGGATTTTATCCACAGGCAGTAGTTTGCTGACCTGTGTTATAAATCCCTAGAAGAGAAATGTCCTAAACTTTCCTACCAGGAAAATTTCAACTTTTGTGGCTGGATGTTCTTCATTATGTCTGGTTCATGTCCTTTGGCTTTAATACAAACCCTCCTTCTACCCTCAGGGGAGGTAGAGGACATCTGTGTGGGGCACCCTTTTGTTGGAAGGACTAACTCTGTCCTGGGGAAAATGGTTACAGATTGACCCAGAGGATTTCTAGGAGCTCTGAAATCAGAGGACCTGCATTCATATCTTGGCTTCAGTGCTTCGTGTGCAGTATGATTTTAGGCAAGTTGCCCAACCATGCTTTGCCTCAGCCTTCCCTTCTGCAAAATGGTTATGCTCATGAGACTAAACCCATGGTGCTGTTTGACTATCAAATGAGATGTTGTCTTGTAAATCACTTTAATCCAGTGCTCCTTAAATGTCAGATGGAAAGAACAGGATGGAGATAAAAAGGGAGAATAGCCTAACATTGAAAAATGCAATTATTGGGGGACAAATAAATTTGGAAAATATACAGAGAGAGACTTAGCAAAGGAGCAAAAGCAGTTGTAGAGGATGGGTTGAATAATTACCTGTCTATTCCACTATCCTTCAGTACCATTTATACTAGATTTCACTTTAAAATTATCTTGCCAATTTGTTTGCTTCCATATTGCTGCTCTTTTTCCACTAAAATATAAACCCCGGGAGGGAATGGTCGTGTCTATGTTGTTTATCACTTTATCCCCAGAAATAGGTGTTCAATAAATAATTGTCAATGAAAGAACAAACAAATGGGAAGATTGTGTATTCTTTTTTTAAAATTTTTATTGTTGGTTGTTCAAAACATTACATAGTTCTTGACATATCATATTTCACACTTTGATTCAAGTGGGTTATGAACTCCCATTTTTACCCCGTATACAGATTGCAGAATCACATCGGTTACACTTCCATTGATTTACATATTGCCATACTAGTGTCTGTTGTATTCTGCTGCCTTTCCTATCCTCTACTTTCCCCCCTCCCCTCCCCTCTTCTCTCTCTACCCCCTCGACTGGAATTCATTTCTCCCCCTTATTTTTTTTTCCCTTTCCCCTCACTTCCTCTTGTATGTAATTTTGTATAACCCTGAGAGTCTCCTTCCATTTCCATGCAATTTCCCTTCTCTCTCCCTTTCCCTCCCACCTCTCTTCCCTGTTTAATGTTAGTCTTCTTCTCATGCTCTTCCTCCCCACTCTGTTAAAGATTGTGTATTCTTCTGAGGGTCCAGTTTCAAGAAAAATCCAGCATAATGGGGAAAAAAAGAGCGGGCTTTCAGTAAGAATGAATTAATATTTCCCATCACTCTCATGGCAGACAGCACTTCCAGACCGCCCTTCCTGTGTATTCTGAATTGATACAGGATTTCTGCTAGCTGTTACACTGAGTTTTTGTTTTGTTTTGATTTTTTCTTTATTCTCTTCTTCTTTTTTTTTCAGTACCAGGGATTGAACCTAGGGGCACTTAACCACTGAGCAACATCCCCCAGTCCTTTTTATGTTTTATTTTGAGATAGGGTCTCCCTAAGTTGCTTAGGTCCTCGCTAGGTTGCTGAGGCTGGCTTTGAACTTGTGATCCTCCTGCCTCAGCCTCCCGAGCTGCTGGGATTACAGGTGTGCACCACCCCACCCAGCTGTTATATTGACTTTTAACCCCAACTTTCTTACTTCTTGACTCTATTCATACTCCTAGATCCATAACAGGGATAAAAATTTAGACCTTCATTGCAAGAACAGGTGATGGTTGTCAAAGACATAAAATCAAGAAGGTGGCCACTTTTGTGAAGTTCCTATATCCACCAAAGTGTTACAATGAAAGAAGAGACAAACAACCCTTGCTTCATTTCCATGTGTCATGGTTTCTCACATTTCTGTTTTCATCTTATTGAAGGAGAATGATTCAAGGGGAATCAATCTGGCCTGACACTGCATCTACTAATAGAGTGTTTTAGGCACAGGGTACATACTACTCTACCTTTCTGACTTTCTTGTTCTTTTTCTTCTTCTGTCTCTACATTCCACGTTTTTTCCCACTTTTAAGATATACTTACTGAGCAAATGAATAAATACCTAGCATAATTCTATATATGCATCACTCTTTAATGAGATAAAACATGGATTACCAATAAGGCAATTTCAGAACATGTGTAAAGCAACCCACCAACATCTAAATACTGAGGGTCAAAGGAATGCCAAATGTGGGGAAAGAGACTCTGGAGGGAGTGGTCAATTCATGATGACTTTCTACTAGAAATAAACTTGGTCTTAGAAGGATGCCTTAGAAATCATTTAGTGAAGGGAGGATGCAAATCGGAGAACAAGATTAGACAGGAGGCGAGTACCAAAGCGCACACAGCATAAGTTGAGTTCGGAGAGAAGAATATTCAAGAAATTTTATTGGGAAGCTACTCTGTGTGTCAGCACTATCCCAAGAATTTAATTTAATAAGAGGACCGATTCTTATCCTCAAATTGCTGAGGATATCATTGTTGGCAGACTTTTGCTAATAAACTTGAAACTCCACATTTTATTTAAAGTAGATTTAACTAAAATATCAGAAAGTGATAAAATTTCTCCAGGGAACCATCCCTCTCCAAATTAGTCACTTGAGTTGTTTAAAGTCCAGTTTTAGATTTTGACACCCCCAGCATCAAGCTTTTGATATACAGTATTTTTTCTTTTTCAATATGGATGGCTAATAGTAGGAGAGGGGTTGAAACAGTTAATCTGTTTCTAATGGCCCCATTATGTGAACTTGAAAAATGACAGTCAAAGTATTTGACTTTAGTTTATGGAGATGGTTTCCATAATGGCTCCCTGGATGCCACTCCCAGTGTGTGATCTCCCATGAATCCTGACAGCTAATGAAAGAAGAAATTGGTGAGGCATAAGACCTGTCACACAATTCCTAGCATCACTCTCAGCTGGGTTATCTCCAAGCCCAGCTGCAGTGCTCCTCTGCTCAGCTTTGGACCTTCTGAGTGTGTCTAATCTTAGGCAAGATAAATTTATCTAAATCGCTAAGAGACCTGGCTTGGAGACAGAACAAAGACACAACATGTAAATTTCAAGTGTTAAACTAAAGAGGTCAGTTTTCTTACCCATACATTCTTAGAACTGCGTAGACATTTGTCCTTTTTCTTTCATCAGGCTGAGATTTTTCAGAAGTACATCAGTTGGAGATCAGTGATACAGAATAAGTTAAAAGATTTCCTGAAGTTTATTTTTCTTGGCCCAGATTTATAGAGGTGGCAGTGATGGGGGAAAAGATAACACTCATTAAGGGACTACCCAGTATGACACTTATTATCACATTTATTTCTCAAAGCATATATTTTTATGTATGAAAACTGAGAATCAGAAAAGCCACACTGGCCAAGTTCACACCTAAATGGGGGGACATTAATCCTGCAAGCCCATGTTTTCTCTTTATAATATTCAGTCTTTTCCTACCATGCCATATTATCCTTATTATTGGGTTATCATTAGAAAAGAAATAACATTTACTTTATATTGCCCTTCAGAGGTTGATTTGTCAAGCTAGTCTTACAACATTCAAAGTAACTTACATATTATACCAATTCTTCCAGATGATACAGATATACTTTTAAGATATACTTACTGAGCAAATGACTCCCAATTCATTTAATAATTACTAAACCAATGATTTACAAAAATGAATTACCATGCCACCTAAATCATAAACATAGATGTAGAAATCCTTGGCAAAGTAAAATAACAAACAATGTATAAAAAGTTAATGCTACAAATAGCATAATACTATAATCATATTGCATTATTCAAAGAAAGCAAGTTTATTCTAGTATTAAAACTGTATGTTTGTCTTATTAGATGAAGAAAAAGCCCCAATAAAATTTAACACTCGTTTATGAAAAGAAACTTTTAGCAAATTAAGCATACAAGAAAAATGACTTTATCTTATGAAAGGTAGTCATCTAAATCCCTCAGCAAACATCATAACTTGATGGCAAAGCAGAAGCGTTCTCCTTAAAAATCAGAAACATGATAAGGAGACTATGGAACAAAATTGTCACTAGTCAATGATATGTATTTTTTTGTTCTACATGAAAATATTCAGATATCTTAGAGAGAAATTATTAGAATTAACAGAGGAGTTTAGCAAAGTTGTTGAATTTGAACTTAATGAATAAAAATTGAATCCTTATATGCCAGCAATAAGTATTTAGAAAGTGAAACTGGGAAAAAAAAAAAAGACGTCATTCACATTGAAGAGCAAATAACCAAAAATAGCCAAAACACTCTTGAAAAGAACAGGGTGGGGAAACATGTCCAATGTGATATTTTTAAAGGCATGGTAATTAAGACAGTGAACCAGCAGTGCACAGGGAAAAATAGACAAGTTAGGTTGAAAAACTGGGAAACACCCCTGCACATGGGAAGCTGGGTAGAAGACAGAGCCTGACACTGGGGAGAAATGGACATTGGTGCTAGGAAAGCTGAGTATACATATAAAAACAGCAACAGCAGTAACAACAACAACAACAAAATACAGAAATTTTACACCTACATCACACCATATGGAAAAATGAACTCCAAGAGAACTGAAGTTTTATCTGTGAGAGGCAAAAACTTAAATACTTAGAGGGATTTTTTGGGGGGACATATTTGTAGCTTTGGAGTGAGAAGACAAAATCAGGCAAAAAAAATTACAAAATATAAAAGAAAAATTTTGATAAATATTTAGACAAAAATTAAAAATTTCCAGCAAAATACACTGTAATAAAGTAAAATAAATAAAATAAATAAAACCTGCAAATGAGAAAAAGTTTTGTAGCATATTTAGTTGACAAATTATTGGTGTCAAGAAAACAAAGAATTCCTACAAACTAATAAGAAAAAGAAACCTCAATATAAACATACAGATATTTCTAAATGTAGACACAGAATGTATAATAAACAGAGGAAAAATACTCATCCTCATTAATTATCAGAAGTACATAAATTAAAACTACAATGAAATATTACTTTTCACCTTGACCCAGAAGATAAAAAATAAAATGGTAATAAAATACCAAGATGTAGTGTTATTGGAGAAACTTCATACATTGCTGGTGGGGTGTAGACTATTTTGCAAAGCATTTAAGCAATATAATACTTGGGAATATTTGAAGGCAAACATCTTTTAAGTGTCAAATATTCCCTTTTTAGGCATATATTTGAATGAAACTGTTCTATTCAAGCATATGAAAGACAATGTTCAACATAACATATTTCATTTTAGTCCAAAATACAGAAATAACCTCAATATGAGCTGCAACGTGTGATACAGTGTGAGACTTCTGGGAGCAGTAAAAATGGATGAATATGGTATAGACTTCCTTACTGATAAATTTCACAAAGGTAGCCAGCAACAAAAAAGCAAGTCATAGATATCTATGTAATGTTTGCATTTATATACATTCTGAAACATACAAAACTAAGCATGGTATGTCAGGATGCACATATATGTAGTAAATGTGTAAAGAAAAACAATGGAGTAAGAATTATAAAATCTTTTTTTTTAAGAGAGAGTGAGAGAGGAGAGAGAGAGAGAGAATTTTTAATATTTATTTTTTAGTTCTCAGTGGACACAACATCTTTGTTGGTATGTGGTGCTGAGGATCGAACCCGGGCTGCACGCATACCAGGCGAGCGCGCTACCGCTTGAGCCACTTCCCCAGCCTATAAAATCTTATAGTTATAAAAAATCTTATAATTATAAAATCTGGCTATTTCTGAAGAGTAGAAAAAAGATGTAATTAGGAAAAGACATATAGGGACATAATAGTTATTCATGGTGTCCTATTTCTAAGCTGTTTGATGTGTGTGCACATTTGTTTCATTTTCTATGTAACAGATATTTTGTATATGCCAGAGATATTCCCTTAAAACTTTAAAAGAGAAAATTTATGTCATTATTGCAAATCAGTGGTTTGGTGTGCTGGTAATTTTTTTTCCTAATATATATTGAGAAAAAAATAGGACTATTAAAATAAAAATAAATTTCCCATGTCATTGAAAACTCTTATACCTTTTGTGATAAATGGTATAAAGTCACTTATAAAGTCACTGTCCTTAGGGAATCATATAATTAACTATCAATAGCCCTAGAAACTTGTGTGACTAAAGTACCCAGTTCAGCCATTCTTCTAAAACGTGTGGCTCTGGGGACAGCAAAAGATAGAATCAAGTTTTCATCCATTTTCTTCATCTCCAGAGCAGAAGTGGCACAAAAGTGCCTTTGGGAACAGACAAATGACATCAAGGGGCGAGGTAGACGGGGGAGGGTTGAGGCAACCTTCTTAGTCTATGTCCTCTCTGCATGAGATAGAGCTATTTATCTCAAGTTGGGTGTGACCCTTGGGCAATTGAATCCAGGTTCTGACAAGATTCATTTTTTTCCCCAGAAAAATTGAAAACTCAAAATTTTATGTGAACCTCTCCTCCATTTAAATGTTGGGAATTAATTCACATATTTAAAATAAAACACTGCAGGTCAGATACTTCCATGTCTGCAAGCTGCCCTGTCTGTAGCCTACTAGTTTGTGGTCTTACTACAGAACCCAGCAGGACACCCTGCACTCAGTAGTGGGTATTTGATAAGTCTTTGCAGAGGTAGTGAACGATGTCTTAATTTGCCAATATCTGAAGAGACAGTGGGAGAAACATTAGAAAGTGGCTACAAAATTCTTTGCTAGTCTTTGTATTGAGAAGAAATGTCATGTCCTCTCCCCTGTCTTAGTGAGACTTGGATGGCTTCAACAATCAACTATGGAAGCAAGTCACACTATCCTGTCTTAAGAGAATGGGAGCTTCTACTTCATGTCCGTTGAAAAATGTGCTCTGTGGGAACCCTGTTATGCAAGAAGTCTGACTTCCCTGAGATTGTCACCATGAGAAGGCCATGGGTAGGTGCTCTCATTGGCAGTACCAGCTGATCTTAGTCTCCTAACCATTCCTGCCAAGGGGCCAGACATAGAAATAAAGCTGCTCTTGACTCTCTAGATGAGCCCATCTGCCAATGGAGCACTCTCATGGGTATTTATTTTATGCCATGACGAACAAAAGAATTATCCAGCTCAATCCTGCATGCATTACTGACTTAAAAAATTGTGGCATATGATAAAGTATTTGTTGTATTAAAACACTAAGTATTGGAGTAGTTAGTTATGCATTAATAAACACTCTAAAATTGTTCATTTAGCTTCTAATTTGTCTAACCATGAATCACTACATGCTTATGAACTTTATTTTGGCTTTTGTTGAGGACAGAAAAAAGAAGACTTTTCATAAACTCCATATGTATTACCTCCAGGAAAAAAGAAAATTGAACAAATCTGTAGGAAGATCATGGTCACCAAATTTATGGTGACTGAGGTTGAGTTGAGAAATCAGAGCCCAAACCTTATGTAGAAATGCTGTATTAATCATTTCACATGAAGAACATATTTAAGGAGTTGTGGGGCTAATGAATTAATTTTAAAATCTGTTCTCTAATCAGGAAGCTTGCTTGAACAAAAACACTTTGCTGTGAAAGATAAGGAATTCAGATGCAAGGATGGTCTGTGAGGGAGGAAAATCCAGATTTTGGGCAAAAGGTCTAAAGTCACTATATAACCTGATGATGTTCATTGAGAATATGGAGTCACACTGTCTGCAGAACTGGGGATAATGCTTTTGGGGGCATCACAATTCAGAAGAGGTTTGGGACCCGCTTGAAAGGGCCAGCTACTTTATTCAAATAGAAGAGGTCATCTAAGAAAGACTATGAGGGGTCAGCATATGGAGGAAATTCCTTGGAAAGAAGAATGGAATGCCCAACATAATGGTCTAGAGGAGTCTTATCTACATTAGAATTAATACAGCTCTGAGAGTGAAACAACAGTTTGGCATTTTAAACTCAATATTAAGGAACCCAGAAGAGTGAGATTTTATATATGGTGTGCAAGTGTCGGCATGAGCTCAGATGATAAAACTGAGCTCTATCATCTCAATGCTGTTCCAGATGAGCAGGACAGATACCATCTAGAAAGTGAGCGAGCGGACTCCTGGGCTCCCCGAGGGGATGAAGGTTGACTGGTTACAGGTAGCTTTTTCCGTAGGCACTGAAAGATGCCTCTTACATTGTCCCGAATTCACATTAATCCTTAGGAAACTCTTCCCAAGTTTGGCCTGTAGAGAGCTGAGATTATGAGTATAGCAAAGTACATTTTTAATATAACGGAGACTCTAAGAAACATATAAGCAAAGCCCTCTGGTAGGAGGGCTTGGAAGAGATGTAACTACATGGGGGAAAGAAGCCCAGCTGAGCAAAAGGTACACCTACAGCTTCAGCCATGGTGGGAGCTGCCATGATCTATTATTATCTATTTCTGCAGGATCTGCAGCAGCTACAGAGTAGGGAAGCCCGGAGGTAAACAGAGACTGTGCTGGCAGTGGCTGAGGGGAACTCCAAGGCTCCCAAGAATATGTTAGAAGCTCTGGATTCTGTGGTCAGTTCTACAAATATCCATCATCCCCCTACATGAGAGGCACTGTCCTTGGTACTAAAGAGGAATGAATGAGTGGTACCCCCTTCCAAATGCTGTTTGTCTTATTTATGGAAAGGTCACATGAATAATTTTGATGCATTGTTAGAAAGAGATATTTCAGAAGTTATGGGAACACAGAGGAGAAACACATAATCCAGCTCAGGGTGTAGGTCAGGAGAGGATAGAAGAGAGAATGACTGAATGGAGTTTTGAAAGACATTAGTAGGAGCTGGCTCAGTTATAGAGTTGATAAGAGTATTTCTGGCAGAGGACATGGTATTAGCAAAGTTACTGAGGTGTGAAATAGTGCTGCATGGGATACAGTCTGTTTTCAGGGAGTGTAAAGTCCAAAGTGAGCAGGAGAGTGACAGGAAATGGAGCTCTTGGGTTTGGGAGGGTCTGGCTCTTGGGTCCACTGGAGACTTGCTGGTTGCTTAGTGGCATAGGTGAATTTGAATTTTCAATACAACATTCTGATGAGAGTGTGTGCCATCAATTCATGGGAGGAGGCAACACTAAAAGATGGAGACTATCAGAAGATATTTCCATTTTCCCAGTAAAATTTGTAGAGATCCAAACAAGAACAAGTTATCATGAATGGAAAAAAATAACGATAAAAATAATCAGAAGGCAAAATTGGCCAGACTCAAGACTTGATTATTTTTACAGAAGAAAGGAAAGTCAGTGGGACACTGAGACATGGGACACTGACTGGGGACACCTTGTGGATGGTAGTGCCATTTGATTGAACCTGGGGATACAGGAGTACCAATATGGAAAAGGCTTGGGAAAGTATGGATTACATAAATTGTAGTTTTAAAAATGTAGTAATAGACATTTGTATTAGGAAATTAACCATCTCTCATGGTCATATACTTGAAATACCCTGCCTAAATTATGTGTCATATCTAGTGGTGGAACTGAAACACCACTCAGTAACAATAAATGCATTTTCTTCCTTTTCTAGGCATAACAACAGAACTTCTCTGAATAGCCATTGCCATAATCTCCAAGTCAGAGAACTCACAAGTTTCAAAATTGTGAAGAGCTACATTAGTGTTACATAAAATGCTAAGGTTGTCAAAAATCAAAATGGAGTTGTTTGGACCCATCCTAATAAAAAAAAAGTAAGTAGGGTCAGGATGTTGCAAAGGAAGGGTTCTTATGCATGATTGCTTCATAGTAGCTATCATAAAAGACTCTGCTAGAACCGCAAACTTGCACAGAGGCTACCACAACCTCATTTTTTAAAAAGTGCTTCTATGAGGACATCTGCCTAGCAACTGTCTGTTCAACCCAGACTGACGCCACTCTTGTTATTAATCATTGTGGCTAAGGATTATTGTTTCAAAATATCTGACATAATCTCCCTCAGTTTTGTCTTTAAAAACTTCCCATTCCCTCATACCCTTTGGATATGCCTGTTATGGCTTGGATCTGGAAAGTCCCCTACAACTCATGTTTTGAATACATGGTTCCCAAAGCAGAAAGGTTTTGGAGGTAGAGATTTTAGGCAATGATTAAGTCATGAGGGCTGTAACCTCATCAGGAGATTAATCTGCTTGATGGATTAATATTGCAGTGAACTACTAGGTTGTAATTACAGGTAGGTGAACTTGGCTGGAGGAAGTAGGTCACTTTGCTACTATATCTTGTCCCTGGCTTTCCCCTTCCCTTCCTCCTCACCCCCTTCTTCCTCTCTTCTCTCTTCTTCCTGGCTGCCATAACATTTCTGTCTTTGAGCCTCTGACCATGGATTGAACCACTGAATCCATGAGCCAAAATAAACATTTCCTCCTCTAAGCAAAATCTCAATTAACACAATGCCCATAGTTTGCTATGATATGTACATTTCATTCCATATTCTGCTATTCCCATATCACAATGCTTTGCTGTTCCCAAATAATTATCATCATTCTTTGGAGAATCTTTCTCCTTGTTTGTTACTTAGGTTAACAATGTGGAATCTCATAAAATTTCCTAATGTAGAATAGAATTTCAACTTACTGTTATTTTAGCCTTACCATGACAAAAAAATAATAGGATAAATTTGAAAGCAAAAGAGGTAAGCACCCTTTTACTAGCAGTAACAGTGGAAAGAAGTACAGTGGAAATCTAGAAAAAGCAGTTGAGAAATGTAAATTCCAGTGCAGGAGGTACTAGCTGAAGGCAACAATTAACCTTAAACATAAACCCAAATTGACATGATGGTAATTCTGCATTATCTAGAAATGGAGAATTGGGTTCCCCGTCTTCTATGTGTTAAACAGTGATTACATACATGACAGATTTTCATTAAAAACTGGAAGCTGGGCACACCAACCATGGCACCTATTAATCCCTCCTATGTGAAGCTGCCTCATTCAATTGCTTGGGTGAACAGGGAAATTGCCAGATAAAAATATAGGAGAGCCAGCTAAATTTGAATTTCAGATAAGCAAGTAATCTTTAAATGTAAGTATGCCCCCAATATTGTATCTTAACATTTGTATTTGTTAAATCTGGCTGCCTAGGGTAGGTGTATCCTGAACCCCAGGATCTTTCCCCTTCTCTTTTTCTTTCCATCAGGAAATAAAACAAAACAAACACACCAAGAAAGAAGTTGGCCTAGGGTGATTTAGAATGAAAAAGTAACTTGGAATGCAATAATCTGTTTAAGCAACGACAGTGGTCATTAGCTGGATCAATTGTCTTCTTTCCTTTTCAGTCCCTAGAATGCAACTTGTGAATCATGTAGAGACAGGAGACAGCAAGAGCTGAAGTGCATGTGTGTGGGCACATGAGGGCCAAGATGGAAGCTACAAATGTGGCAATGTGACGCTGGTATAGAAACCATGAGCACTCATTCATTCACTCAAAAATAGGCGTTGAAATAGAAAAAAGATGCACAGGTACCAGGGTAAAGCTTCAGACAGATGATGAATAGTTATAGGAGAAACAGCCCGACAGGGCTGAGGGGCCTCAATGGAAGGAGATTATAGAGAACCTTCTTCCAAGGGAGAGGTGCATGTTCTCCAATTTTGCTCTTCTGGCCTTCCCTAATGGTCTCTATGGGTTAACATGAGCCCATTACTTGAGGGTGCCTGTGTGACTCTCTATGTCTTGCAACAGAAGAGACTCATGAATGCCAATGGATAAAACAAAGCCAGTTTTAATGCTAGAAAAAAACAAACCCTCCACACAGGAAAACAATTCCCTAAGGAAAAGAACCCAGTCTTCCTGCAAAGTGTGATATAGCTAGGGCTTGGGTTTGTTAGCTTTTATTGTGCTTGTTTGTTTCCTTTTAAAAAAAATTGAAAGGCTTATTTTCTTCAGAGATTTGATAGGCAATGGAAGTGTGCCGTTCCTAGTCATTCTCCCTGAATCTACCCAGAGAGCAGTGAGACTGGATCCAGGGCATTCAGGGGCCCAATATGTGGCCCAAAAGAATTCAATGTGCTCAGATTTTCTGTGTCCCCCCTCTCCTCTTGCTAAGGAGTTTTGTGATGGAGAAATCACATATTTGTTATATATATATATATATATATATATATATATATATATATATATATATATATTGCATGGAATGATGCAATTGCATGGAATGATGATTTCCTTCAGAAACAATATGGATTCTTGAATTTTCTTTTGCTAGAAATGTAATTAAGAGAGAAAGAGTTGAACTTGACTGTTTAGGGTATACAGCTATCTCAGGGGCATCCATCATTTTCTTTCTTTTTCTCTTTCACTCCCACTCCATGAACTTGGCTATTTCAACTCAGAAAAAAGCAGCAACAATGAAAAAAAATCCCAGGATCCTGATGAAGAAAAAAGTCCATTACCTATGTACTCAGCAGATATAAATAGGCTTGCAGTGTGTTTACAGTCATCAGTCGAGGGTGGGGACTGTTGGAATATACTGCTACACTGCCTTCTAAACATATTCTGCACTTTCTCGGTGTGTGAGGAGCAACCACTTGTATGCATACAGACCACAAAGTGATTCATAAAAAGAACCCGATAACCTCAAATCAGAACAACAACAATGACAGCACTTAGATTTGCTTCACTTATGACAATAATGTAACTGTGGTCCCCATGGAGTCCCTGATTTCTGAGTTGTTACATCAAGTCACTATTTTGCTCTAACAGCTAGAATATTCTCCCATTATTTTCCTTCTGCCCCTGATGACATGGCTATGACCAGTGGATTGAGAGCCAGGAGCGTTGGGCTCCTATGCATGTACGTATGGTCCTCACAAGGGGCATCTTACCTTCGTCACTGCAGGGAAATGCCATTTTCTCTATTTATTTCAGTGTGTTTTAGTAGTGGCCCAAGAAAACTTGTCTCTGGGACCTCCTGACCTAGCTGTCCCTTGTTCCCAGTGATACTGGGAACAGCAGTAGAAGTAAAGGCCTGGAAGTTTTGATTTTGTTGCAAATCAAAGTGGGAAAAAGGCAGGCTTCGGTAGCATGACTCTGACCTTCTGGGAAAAGTGGGGAGAAGAAAAACTCTTAGAAAAATAACACAATAGGAAATCACATGTAGGGGATTAAAGACAACAATAGCAAACAACAAAAAGATTTTTGTTCCAGGAAGGGAGAATGAGAGACTCTGGATCATATATTTGCTTTAGATCAGAATGCTAGTACCATTGGTGAGTTATATTTGATTTAAACATGATCAGGTTATCTTCGTTTTGTTTGAAAAGGGGAATTTTCTAATTTAGAGTATTGGAGAAATTGAGTGCAGAAAGTAAAGATCCTATAATTACTCACTCTTGCTTTTTCCCATGCATTCAAATTCATATTAATGGTCCCAGAACTTACTGCTACTCTGCAAACCGCCCAGTAGCCTAACATCTTGGTAGATGTGACATCATGAACTTGGGAGATGGATGGAGCCAACTCACAATACATCTAGACAATTTTTTAATGACTGAATGTTGTGAATCTGAAATCTAAACTAATTTTGACATTTGATTTAAAACAGAATATAGAGAAACTGAAATGGCAACAAAATTGAGACTTGTTTGCATAGTTTTGAAGAACAAACAAAATATAAAATCTCCTTGAGTTTTATTAATAAAACCAAATTTCTGGGTGTGAGAGGTTGTGGAATCCTGGACCACTTGTATGAGTTGGGCTGTGAGCTTGGGGACATGATATTTGCTCAGGAGGAAAATGACAATGTCTTCTATATCCGCAAATGAAGTTTCTCAGGAAACAAACATGGTGCTCTCACTCAAACTCTAAGGCAACCCCTCCAACAACAGAGAATGATTTTTAGCCCCTTCAATAATGCTTCAATAGGGAGGCAATATGGAATCATGAAAAAGTCCAGGGATCAGAAGGACATAAGAGGTGTGAATCCTGCTCCTTCCACCACTAGACCATTGTCCATGGGCAAATCACATAATATCTTTGACCTCCCTTCTGTCATCTGTAAAACTAGGGGACTAGTAAAGGGATCAGAATTTAATGACCATTATATGTTCAAGTGGGTAAAAAACAAAACAACACAACATAACACAAAACAAAAACATACTCTATCTAAGGCAATGTGCTGAAAGCTTCATTGTTATTCTTATTTGCAACTGAAGAAATTGAAGCTCAGAGAAGTTAAATGACATTCCTGAAATCTCCCAGCTACAGACAGCCTTATCAGTTATTTAAATCTAGCTCTGTGTGATGCTAATGCTCATATTCTAATCCACTTTGCTCAGAACCCAGTACATTAAAGGTACTCAACTTAGATGAGTACATTCATTCTTAGTTCATTGATTCATTCAACAAACATCTTATTCAGCACCTAGTTGGTGCCAGATTCTCATATGAACTGACAATACCATCATGAATATGGTATAGTTTTGTTTAACCTTAAAACACTAGCCTGTGTGGCATTACGGAGTGTGGAATAATGCAGAAAACACTGGCTTAGTTGTCAGGAGCATGGTTATTGATATTAGCAAAGGGAAGATGGAAGTGGGAAGAGATGATCTTGCAAAACTTGGGGACATAAATGTCTCCTTGGAACATCAGGGAAGCATTGATCTATCCTTGTGCCACCTGAATTCTTGGCCAGGACTCTGATTGGATGACTGAGTCTGATTCTCCAATTTCCCAGGCCTGGTATGACAACAGCTGGCCAGACCTGGATGGTGGTAACAGTTCATGAGTGGTGGTCCTTACCTCAGACTTGGGTTTTATAGCTTGGTGTGTCTCTAAAGACCCACCATTTGTATTGTACATTCTTATTTCCTCAGTGGTTCTCACCTGGAGGCAATTTTGGCAGTATCTGAAAACAGTTTTGCTTATCACAACTGGTAGGAGGTAGAGAGGGATGTGTCAGTGGCATGTAGAAGATAGAGACCAGGGATGCTGCTCCCCATCCTGCAGCGCACAGGACAACTTCCTGTAGAAAGTAGTCATCTGACTCCAATTGTCACTAATATGAGGCTGAGACGCTCTCAGCTGCTCTTCTAGTCTCTGGTCCTGGGATGTAAGTGGCTTCTATTTCAGTTTATCTCTGTGCTTTTCTGCCTTGCTTTTGGTCAATGGATATAATTGTGTTGCCTTTGAGCATGGCTATGTCTTTCAGAAATATATTTCAACATTTTAGTTATTATACTGTGTGTTCTGCAGCAGAAAAATTAGGTATGTCTAGTTGTAAAAAACAAAAAGAAACCAACTTATACTCTGGTTTATATTATTTCAAACTGTGGGCCTAGCTGGTGTGGTGGTGCATGCCTATAATCCCAGCTAGTCGGGAGGTTGAGGCAGGAGGATTGAAAATTCGAGGCTAGCTTTAGCAATTTAGTAAGGCCCTAAGCAATTTAGTGAGAGCCTATATATATATATATATATATATATATATATATATATATATATATAAATTTGGTTAATGTATGATTGCACTTTAGAGAAGAATCTCTCAATATGACATATGATTAAAAATAAATGCAAATTCCAGTGTCTATAAAATTGGGGGCTATACCCTGGATGACTATGAATCTGCAAAGATAAAAGCTGAGAGAACCTTGCAGATACTCCAGCCAAACTTCTTCAAGGATCTTTTCTCTTTCAATCCACTGTTGAGCACTATGTACCTTAATGTAAAAACTATAACTGGTCTGAACTGGGTTTACTGACAGCTTTGTCTGTGACCCTGAACTAGAGACACTTTTTTTCTTTCTGAGTTTTAGTCTAATTACATGAAAAATGAAGGAATTGGATTATGTGATGTTTCAAACTTAATAATGTAGAATTCATGTCTCATTTGTTATTTATGTAATGTACACCTAATTGTTTATAGT
This sequence comes from Urocitellus parryii, assembly GCF_045843805.1. Classification (NCBI taxonomy): domain Eukaryota; kingdom Metazoa; phylum Chordata; class Mammalia; order Rodentia; family Sciuridae; genus Urocitellus; species Urocitellus parryii. Next base: position 97,941,415 of record NC_135539.1, read on the forward strand.
GTATTTCAGAATAATACAGTTACTATCTAAATATTTAAGACAGAATAACTTCAAATAAATTATTCTTATCTTATTCTTTATAATTTAATGGACTACAACGACGCATAGGCTACTGGCATGACATGATTAATTTTGTAACATCTCTCTCCTCCTATGTATTATCTGCAAAATAGGTTTATTAGTAGTACCACATCTTAAGATTGTTTTAAAGATTAAATGAACAAATACACACAGTCAGTTATCAACTGATGTCATTTTTAAGATTTCAAAAAAAATTTAGTCGAACTATTAGCCATCATATAGCTCAAAATCAAGTTTGTGAATAACTCTTTGACTTTCCATCCAATGTTGTTCACTAAAAACTCCCCCAAGAATTAAGAAATGAAAAATAAACAAACAAAAGTACCACTTGACCCAAAACAACAACAAAAAAGTCCTAAAAAGCCCTAAAACAACCAGGAAGTCTTGGTGCTAATGGAAACTCTAGGAAGGGGAAACAATTCCAATAGGACTTTCCAGTTTCCCTTCAGCTGGGAGACAGGAATATAGACCTTCTATGTATAAGAGTCTGTTAATTTTTCTGGGTAGGTTCCCATGCATAAGTGGGAGTAAAACATTTTGGCTAGGGTTAAGAACAAGGGCTTTAAGTTAACGAGCAAAGGGAAGTTTTAGTCCAATCTAAATCCAAATCCAAATCCAAATCCAAACACACAAGCCCCATTTGCAAATTGGAATCTGAATCGAATCCCTTTGAGGTTTGCCTATCTCTAATTAGCAGCTAGTTAGCCCCTGTGCCTAACTAGGCACAGCCATTGGCAAGATAAGGATTCATTTTGGGTGAAAAATGCATTTCCTCTTGTAAAAATGTATGTCCTTCCCCATTACAATTCAATTACTTTGGAGGATATGGGAGGAAAAAGATGATATTTTAGGTGGTGGAACGTGAATCCGAAAGAAGGGTATGCCTTTAGTTAAGAGGACAATAAAAAAAGGGAAATGAGCTTAGTCAACTGTAGCTTCTACTAAAACTTCCTGATGCAAAATGAAGTAGATTCCCACTAAAGGAGCTAAGAAAGCGAGGAGGAGAAAAGACATTGCCTGTAAAAAAAGGAAGACTGTGATTCTTTTAAGAGCCTAAAAATAAAGATATAGGACTTTCATGTTTAGTTGTGGATAGATTCTAGAGAAAGCCTTTATATGCACAGAAAAACACACTCCTTATACCAGTTAGTCCTTGCAGTGGAACAACACACACACACACACACACACACACACACACACATACACACACAAAAAAAATGGCTTAACACAATGGTTTATTATTTCTCTTGACCCCTTGGGTTGCTGAGATCATCTTGGTGGTTCTTCTGCTGGTCCTACTTGGGATTACCTAGCTGGCCATAGTCACCTGGCTGCTTGACTGGGCCTGGAAGGTTTAAGATGGCCTTGCTCACATGCCTGGAGCCTGGATACCAGTCTGCATGGTTTTCATCTTGGGTCTCCTTCCCAATGCTATCCCTGTGATAGCATTCCTAAGAGATGACGGTGGGAACTTCGAGCCCTGAAGTCTTACCCTCAAATGTTGTTAGAACCTCACTTCTGCAGCATTCTGTTAATCCAAGCAAGTCACAAGATCAGCCTAGATCCAAAGGGTGAGAAAATCAACCTCTTCTCTTAAGACAAAATCATAACACAAAAACACAAAGGGTGTGGAGACAGTGGATCATATTTTGGGGGGAGGGCATTGTTAAGGATTTATGTGTACATCTGTGGGAAATTGTGTACACATGAGGGCATTCCCACAACAGAAAATGTTAGCCAATGTCTCTAGCCAAGAAGGTCAGACTTGGCCTTGGGCAGTAGTGGATCTTTTGAAGTGTGGTATCCCCATTGCTTCTGCCAAACATCAAAGCACTGTGTTGAGTCATTAGCTCTTCCTTAAGATCCCGCAGTTCCTTCAGACTTACCCATAACTCTATCCATTATTCTCTGGAGTAAATAAATTTAGTGTTGATTTTTGGCCTGACCATATACAACATTAGAATGCAGAAAGGAGCCTGGACTTCCTGCTCTCCCAATGTCATGTATTTTATTTCTTTATTGAATATAACTTTGTAAGATAAAATTATATCTTACAATTGCCATTGTCTTACACATGAGCTTTTGGGGGAACACCTCATATCCAAACCATAACATCACCTGATATTATATCTTTGTAATTATATCCTGAAGGATATAATTTAAAGACCAAGGAGCCCCTTTGGCATTCACAATAGGGCAGGTTGTGAAAAGTGGTTCAGAAAAGGCCTATGGGATGGAGATTCTGGGAATTCCTCTTTCCGAAAGGAGTATTGGAGGGAATGAGCTGTGCGTGGACAGGTTTTTTCTTTCTAATTTAGTAATTAGAGAATTTATTCCTTTTTTTAAAAAATGTTGTTACTGAGAATTGAAGCCAGGGGTGATTTACCAGTGAGCTACACTCTCAATCCTTTATTTTATTATTTTTTATTTTTAAATTTTAAGACAGGATCTTACTAAGTTACTGAGTGTCTTGCCAAGTTGTGGAGTCTGGCCTTGAACTTAAAATTCTCCTGCCTCGGCCTCCAGAGTTGCTAGGATTACAGGCATGTGCTACAGTACCCAGTTGATTTAGTCCTCCTTCAACGGGACAAAACAAATAAAACTGGCAAAAAGAGAACAGAAGTTTCACAAAAATGGAGCTCCCTTCACTTGAGAAAAAAATTAAAAAAGAGAGTTGTGTTCTTCTAAACCTAGACCCATTGAAACCAACTTGGAATATTTGAATTAAGTCAGTATGTTTGGCTTACTCAAAATGGGGATACCTAAACTTCTTCAGGTACAGGATTAGATCAGGTGATGTTATGGTTTGGATATGAGGTATCCTCCAAAAGCTCATATGGGAGACAACGACAATAAAGTTCATAGAAGAAATGATTGGATTGTGAGAGCCTTAACCCAGTCTGTGAATTAATCCCCTGATAGGATTAACTGGGTGGTAACTGGAGGAGTTGGGGCATTGGGGGCGTGGCTTTGGGGTATACCTTTGTATCTGGTGAATGGAATCCTCCCTCTGCCTTCTGATGGTGATATGAGCCTCTTCCCTCTGCCACACTCTTCCACCATAATGCTCAGCCTCACCTCAAGCCCTAGGGAATGGAGTGATCCTTCTATCATTAAGAGCTCTGAAACTGAGACCTACAATAAGCTTTTCCTCCTTTACAATTGTTCTGGCCAGACTCTTTTAGTCACAGCAGCAAAAAAAAAAAAAAAAAAAAAAAAAAAAACTGCCTAAAACAGGTGGCAAATAATTTAACACTATTTTAGATGTTCTTCAAAACACTATTGACAAGGATTCTGAGGCCATATCCTGGTTAGATATGGCCATTTTATAATGCTTCCCTGAGCCCAGCAATAGGAATAATGTCAGGTGTGCCCATATTTGTCAGTCCTGGTACAAATTGTAGAATGCCCTCCCTCATTGGCCTGGCATACCTGTCTATTAACTTTTCAAGGCTTAACTGTTTTCATACCCCCCCTTCCATGTAAGTGTTACAGAGCATCATCATTCAGACCTTTTTCTCTGGGACTCCATACCTAAGACACTAATCAACTCCCTGTGTTTATATTCTTCCTCAGTTTGGTATCCCCGGTGGTGGCTAGCACTTTGATGACACAATTGAGAACACAATACAGGTTTTTTAAAAAAGACATCTAATTGGAACTTCTTCTAGAACTTTTGAATAATTCCATTTAAATAGTGTTTTTCTTTTTCTTTCTTTCTTTTTTTTTTTTTTTGGAGTTAGTTCTATCAGGTCCATGAACATTAACTCCAATTTTTCCTGCAACAAAGTAGATTCTCCTGGGAAGAATCTCAAGAAAACTAGAGTTGTAATGGTTTGTTTCTTAAGTTGAAGAGATACACCCAATACTGCGAGTCACACTTGCAAAACTGACAACAAGATAGTTAAACTTAGCTCCAAGAACCTGAAGGAATTGAAGCTTAAATAAAAATCAAGATATTAGGCCTTTACTTTATTGTTGCTTTTTGGGGAGATCAGTGGCCAAATTCCTACTATCTCAACATTGCTACTTTTGTTTTACTAAAGAAAACAATCAATAGAGTAAAAAGGCAACCTATGGAATGGAAGAAAATATTTGCAAACTATACACCTAAAAAATGATTAATCTCCCAAACACAAAGAACTCTGACAACTCAATTGGTAAAAGAGAATTAAAACCAAAACCTAATTACTCAGTTTTAAAGTGAGCTAAGGCCTGAAATAGACATTTCTATAAAGGCATACAAATGGCCAACAGGTATTTGAGAAAATGAGCAATGTCATTAATCATCAGAGAAATGTAAATAAAAAACCAAAATGATGTATCACTCATACCTCTCAGAATGGCTATTATTTAAAAAACAAATGACAATGACTGTAGGCAAGTGTGTGGACACATTAGAATCCTTGTATAATGTTGATAGAATTGCAAAATTGTACAGCCTCTGTAGCAAACAGTAAGTATTTGTCTTTAAAAATTAAAAATAGAACTACCATATGATCTAGCCATCCCACCTTTGGGTATTTATTCAAAAGAATTGAAATAAAAATCTCATAGTGATATTGCTGCATGTTCATTGCTACATTATTTGCAATACAGACCCAAGATGTGGAAACAACCTAAATGTCCATGGACAGATGAATGGATGAAAAGCTTCATATATACATAAAATGGAAACTTATTTAGCCTTAAAAATGATGATCATGCAATGTTAACAACACAGGTAAACCTGAAGACATTATGTTAAGTGAAATAAGCCAGTCATGGAAATAATTTCAACCATGAAATTGCATGGTTCCAATTTTATGGGGTGTCTAAAACACTCAAACTCACAGAATCAGGAAGTGGACTATTGCCACATTGGTTTTGGGGAGGGGAAATGGGAAGTTATTAATTGATCAGTATAAAGTTTCAGTCAAGCAAAATAAATAAGCTCTAGAGATTTGTTGTACAATGTCATACAAGATGTTAAGAGTATGGATCTCATGTGAAGTGTTCTTCTGTTTGGGGGGTAGGGGTGAGGACTGCTAGGGATTGAATCCAGGAGCACTTAACCATTGTGCCATATCCCCAGGCCTTTTTATATTTTGTTTTGAGGTATGGTCTCACTAAGTTGCTGAGGCTGGCTTTGAACTTGCGATCCTCTTGCCCCAGCCTCCTGAGCCACTAGAATTCCAGGCGTGTGCCACCATGCCCAGCTCATGTTAAGTATTCTTAACACTGAGAAGTTAAAAGAAAAAAGAAAAAAGAGAATGGAAGTAACCTCTATGCAGTGACTGGGGACTATATTTATTGCAGTTTTCAAATCACTTCACAACTTCACCGTAGAGAGGAATAGTTATATGATTGGTTTGTGTATGCCTTCAACAATATTTCAGTGTGCAAGGTGAGGATATTTTAGAGTTAAGCTGTGTGTAGAGTGCAGAAGAAAACATTATGTTGGAATCACACAGCCTGGGTGTAGTTCCAGTTCTGCTCCTAAATAGCTGTAATGTTGGGAGGCTTGCTATAGCGGTTCAGGGCCTCTTTGCTAAACTATAAAATGAAGAGGGTGATGATCTCCCACATACCTTCCAGACTCCCAGGCTTTTTAATCATGGAATACTGTATAAGAAAGTAGGAGACTACAGGTCTACTGAGAACTACTTCGAATCTGTGTCATTGTTTTCTTGTGAGCAAGTAATTATGGTGGTTTTTCTAATACATGAGTTACATTTATGAGTGCTTGCTGTTTTCAGATGTGGACATATAACTTTGGAAGTGATTCAGTTCCAAATGGAGCTTTTCAGCTTTGGAATAGTAGGGTTATGATTGTTTTTCCTTTTTAGTATTGAAGCATGGGCATTTTATGCACAGGTTTGTAAGTTGTTATCATGTTCCTACATAAATCATTGGAGGGAGGAAGTTGGGTGAGCTGAGGAATGCTAACAGAGCTAAATATGTATGAATTGGGTTCCTTTTCCATACCTTGGCTTATATTTAGACCTTTGCTTTTTTCTTTAGCCAGGATTAGTCTGAATGGTTTTATTTTCAAGCCTTTGGTAGGAGTCCTTAACCTGAAACACTGGCCCAGCTGCTCCAGATGGCCTGATCAGACAAGCCAGGTTCCCATCACACATGGAGGTTAACCACAGAAGGTGAACATTGGGCTATCTAAGTTCAGTGTGAGAGTCCCAGTATAACAAAGGAGGCCTAGATCCTTTGTAAAGCTTTCTCATTTATCCCCAATGTAAATTTTTGGTTTTAAAGGGCAGCACTTCCCAAACTTAAATGCACAACATCTGGAGATCTTAATCAAAAGCATTGATTCTGATTCCATAGACCTGCATTAGTAGCAATCTCCATGCCCCCAGTTCATGGACCATAATTGAAAAAGCAAGGCTCTATAGATATCGTGAGATAATCAGCTATATAAAAGAGCCTCTTCCATTCACAAAGGTCTCTACAAACACACAAAATCCAAATATTGCAACCTTTCTCTTGGCTGACTGATGCTAAATAAGGTTGTAATTTTGAGGTGAAAAATCTGACAACAGCAAAAGATAAACTAGTATCTGAAATATGTGTATTTGAATAGGAGGCAAATACTATGGAAGAGAACTGTCATTAACGGGTGAAAACTTGAGTTCTCTAACTAGACAGCTTGAGAGGGGGAAGATGAATGGCTCCTATGATAAATAAATGCTAGATGCATTGGGAATGTCTGCCAGGATTCCTTACTTTTTCTTGGTTATTTAATCCATCACACTCAGTCACTTCTTAAAAATTTGTAAAAATTATCTGGAGAAGTTCATATATAGGCTTCTTTTTATCAGTGGAATTTAAAAAGTTTACTTCATAAGTGTAAATATCTTTATTTATATCTGCCAAAAAAAAGCCTTTACATTTTTTTTTGAGGGGACAAGAAGAGGTGCTATATTTGTGTGATCTGAAATAACCAGCTGGAAAATGAAGAAAACAAACATGTACAAACTAATTGATTATTTGCTTTATAACAAACTAATTTGACTATTTTTTTTAATGTACCTTTGGCAAGAATTAACTTTTGGTTTTGATGTGCTAACATTAAACTTCAATCTCTCTCTTCTCACCTCAATGCACCCAACAAAAATAGTGCAATCTTTGCCATATCTTTTCTTCTAGAATTTATTGTAAAATTTGGCAAATTCATAAAAATAATTCATAAGAAGAAAGGACTGTAGTTATCACAGCATTCACTTCAATTTCTTTGTTGTGCTCCTCATCAGCTACATTACATGCATTAGCATCTTCATTAGCATCCATACTCATCAGCAACATCTTTGCTTTGCTTTTTTTTTTAGAGAAAGAGAGAGAATTTTTTAAATATTTATTTTTCAGTTTTCAGTGGACACAACATCCTTATTTTATTTGTATGTAGTGCTGAGGATTGAACCCAGCACCCCGCGCATGCCAGGCGAGCGCGCTACCACTTGAGCCACATCCCCAGCCCTTTGCTTTTCTTTTTAATCTTCAAGTTCCCTGAATCAGTCACAGAAGAGAATTTCTTAGACCGTTTTATATATAATTCAGGTGTGCTCCTGAAGAGCTCTATGAATTGAATCATTCCCCCAATTAGTTGACAAGATCATTACAGAGATATCTGTAATTACTTCTAGTTTCTAACACTTAAAGATCGTCTGGTTCCAATCTCATTGTCAAGTAATTAATGATCTGTAAACCAATATTTATATGTAGTGTGTCACTGTCAACTAACAAGACCTGTAGAAAGTCCTTCGGGCATTGGAGCTACTACTTTTGCAGATATTTGCTTTCACAGTTTCCATTTTCATATTTTGAGCTATTCTAAATATGGATGTGGTGGTTTTAAAATATGTCTGTGAATTTTTGATATACCTTCTTAAAACACATGGGGCCTGATTCAAACATATACAAACAAATTGATTATTTGCTTTATAGCGAACAACCTTGAGCTCCAGTTAACTTTCATGACTCACTTCTGATGCACAGATTATATTAGAAGTGATGGTGTGTGAATTATGAGACCAGATTGTAAAGGCACATGACCTCCTTCTTGCTCTCTCTTCCTCTCAGATCCCATTTTTAAGAGATGTCAGCTGGCATGTTGTAAGGAGACTCAGTTAGCCCTATTGAAGCCCTATTGGCCAGTAAGTGAGGCTCCCATCAACCATAGTGTGGAATGGAAACCTCTTGCCAACAGCTATGTGAGTGAGCCATGCATGATCCATGTTGGAAGCAGATTTTCCCACTCCAGATGAGCCTTCAGATGACAACACCCAAGTTGATATTTTGACAGAAACCCCAAGAGAGACCTTAAGCAAAATTACCCAGCTTCCAAGTTTCTGACCCACAGAAACTCATGCTTATTGTTTAAGTCACTAAGTTTGGGGGATAATTTGTTGTGAAATAATAGATAACTAATACAGAAATTATACTTGTCATTATCAAAGAAGTATCAATGATGGTTGATAGCATTCCTGAATATTTTGGGAAACTAGGCATGTTAACTATAAATATGGAAATAGTTGTATATCAAGTATAGATAAAGCAATAAAAATGGAAACAAAATCATTGAAGATAAGGCTTTAAGAAAAAAAATGTTCCTAACCCTTTAATAATCATGCCTAAAAAAATGACCACTCCTTGCTTGTGTCAGTGGCCCTTTCTGTTGTTAACCCTTACACAATCTTCGGCATTTCCTAAAACTGGATGTGTGGTGAGAAGAAAGGAGGTTGGAAGTCCACAATTAAAGAAGGGAGAATGAGAAGTGGGCTGTGGCCACTCCTGCCCTGTAGTTCATGGTGCTCTTGGGATCTGCTGCCTTCATGAAATAGAAATGAAGTTGCACACTGTGTCCGCATCTGTTCCTCCTTTGTATTATCAGGTCCAGTGTGGATTGAGTGCCCTGCTCTGTTCAATTGACATTAGTCCACCAAGCAACAAACACAAGAAACTGGTTAGGAGGACCAAGGGCTCCCGTGAAGTTTTTTTTTTGTTTTGTTTTTTTCCTTTAGTGTCAGAAATGTCTCATAGTGTAAATTAATCCTGCAGAGTTCAAGAGCAAGAGCATTTATTTTTGAAAGTTCTCTTGTGCCCTCCATCTCTTTCATGAGGAGCGGGGTCCATGTTACCATATGCACTTCTTCAGAGGAGTGGCCGGAGTTCAGCCAAAGATCCAAAAGCATTAACCACCTCCTGTTTGACTCCTTGGAGCAAAGCCAACATTGTTTTTGTTTGTTTTGTTTTTTTCTTTCTCTTACCTTCTTTCAATGACACAACTTCCGCCAATCTCCACAGTGGTGAACCTCATTTGCATATTACATAGACAGAGACACAGGGTTCTAGATTTCTTTTGTTTTGATTTGTTGGGGTTTTTTTTGTTTGTTTGTTTGTTTGTTTGTTTTTTGTGGTGCTGGGGATAGAACCCAGGGCCTTGTGCATGGGAGGCAAGCACTCTACCAACTGAGCTATATCCTTAGCCCCAGGGCTCTAGCTTTTGTTGTTACTAGTTTTAACATATTCCATTTTGAATCATAGAATGTTAGAGCTGGAGAATATCTAAGGATTATTCGTTTTGTGGTCTGAAAACTGAGTCCTACAGAGCCTTGAGGGTCCTTTCATATATTTTAAGTCATCTCCATATATTTTAAGTCATCTCCATATATTTTAAATCACCTCTAGATTACTTATAATACTGAGTATTATGTAAATGCTGTGTAAACCAGTGTTATTCTGTATTGTTTAGGGAGTAAGGGCAAGAAGATAATATCTGTCCTTGTTCAGTATGGATGAAATAATTTTTAATATTTTTGATCTGTGGTTGATTGAATCTGTGGATATGGATCCCATGGATACAAAGTACTGGCTGTAATCTTGAATTCTGATCATGTCTATTTAAACAAATGGTTCTAAGGCTTCTGATTTAATCTATTGCACTCACATTTAACATGCTTAAAGTGAGATTCAGAGAGATAAATTGAAAGTCATGTCATTTGTGATGGTTGATTTGGGCTGAGCCTCCAATTTGGAGTTTCAAACTGTGTGGAAGGTGGTCTTCAAACACACTATGCCACCTTCCAAGTATCAGGACAAATGATGCATAGCAGGGCCTCATAGGTAGAGCTGATTCTGAATACGAAATAAAAGTATGTGGCCATTTTAGATGACCTTCATCTCTTGTTCCCCTGCGTATTGATTTGTACCACTGTCCCAAAGATACCATTTCTGTATCTTGGCTCCATTTTTAATTACTAGTGCCTTCTGGCATTTTATGTATCCAGTCAAATCCTTTGAGAATTGTGACACTGTGTTCTTTTCTTAAAGTCATGGGGACATTTTATTTTCTAAGAGTTAAAAAAAAAAAAGTCCATTAAAACTTTTTCATGGATGATTGAAAATATAGCCCCCTGAACTCCGCCCCCAACTGCCTCAAGTCTATTTTTACCTGAATTTGATTTAGAAAAATGTAGAAGTGACACAGTAGGTGGCTCCCTTGAGCAGAAGTGAAACCGTTTTGGTTCAATGTACCTCTGCAGCTGCTCTCAATTGGTGAAGGCACCTGTGGCTTTAGGAACTGAACAGGGACCATGGGAAACCTACCTATGAAGATTTTTCAATGTAAAAATCTTTCTGCCAATTTTTAAAAGAATCAGTTTAATCACAAAGCAGGCAGTCATTAAGGGTATTCCTAATTTTTCCATGAAAAGAAACATTCAAACTTTGGTTGTAGCTTGGGGTCAGCTTTATGTTGTGTGCTGGTCAGGTAAGAGGATGTGGTGCTCTCTCAGCTTTCCCTTGGTACCCTCAGGGCCCTACTTTTCCATTTTCTTCCCTCCAGATGATAGTTCCACTTAAATTTTTGTACCCAACTGAAATATTCTTTCTGTGAATTTAAATTGTCACAAAATGTCAATAGCAAAATAATTTTTACTTGCTAAAAACAAAACTAAATTCTAGATAATACTTTATTTTAGTCTGTTTTAGTGTGTGAAGATTTGACCATGAAACTCTTGAGCAATGTATGGTCAATATGTGAAATTATATCAAAATTGAATTGTACTTATATATCCTACATTTTTTGAATGGCACAGTATTCTTGTTATCTTTATCAACTTTATTAATGACTAGCAATGGTCCTATAATTACACATTTTTATGTGCAAAACACTATTTTTTTTTAAATAGCATGGTACTCATTTAGAAACCTTGTGATTAGGTATTCCAAAAAAATAGTTGAGGTCATTTAAAAAAAACAGAAAGAAAAAGTAAAATAAGTCTTACAAAATATTGTGCGACTACAAAAATGTTGCTATTTATGAAAAATTGCCCTTAGTTTCTATATTAACAATATTCTGCATACATTAGTGATATGATGCATGTACTGTATAGCATATTATTTAATTTTCCCAATAGCACACTGATGTGGATAATAATAGTACCATTTTGTACATGAAAAAATCTGAGACTCACAGATGTGGGATTTCTGAGGTTACACTCTGAAAAAGTACAAGAGGAAAAAATTTGTGTCATCTCCAAACCTGTACTTCTAGCCTCTCTACTCTATTACTTCTCTGTTTTATATTGGGTACAATGTACCAGTAATCAAACTTATTCACTTACATTTTAGCTCATATACAGGTGCATTTGAAGTTCATGCAGTCCTTGAAACATTGATCTCCCCCCACTTAGTAAAAAATGAGTCAGGTTTCTGATAAGATTGCATCCAGAAATCTGTATCTGATTGACCTTATTCCACTTTTCTATTTCTATCAGTCAATTATTTCCAAGGGGAAAAAAGCATATGGAGAAAAATGAAATAAGGAAAAATAAACCAGATGGTGTTCTCTGTGTTCTCAATAAATATGAGAAGCCATGGTTTATGAAACAAGTGGTGAGAGACACTATAGAAGTGGCTCTTTGGTGTGCCAAATGGGATTGGGAAGAATTTGACATGACGAGAAGAGAATTCTGGGAACCTGAAAATGCAATTGCAGAATTAAAATATACCTTAACGGCAATAAGTAGCAGGATGGATATTAGACAAAATTAAATCAATGATGTGGAGGGCAAACTGCACCTTTCTATGAGTATTGAGAAAGCAGATTTTTTAAATGAAGGGAAATTAACACTGATAACAAAAACCAATTGCAGACAAGAAACACTCAGAAGAAACAAACTAAAATAAATAATAAAGAAAGATATATAGGGCTGGAGATGTGGCTCAAGCGGTAGCGCGCTCGCCTGGCATGCGTGCGGCCCGGGTTCGATCCTCAGCACCACATACCAACAAAGATGTTGTGTCCACCGAGAACTAAAAAAAAAAAATAAATATTAAAAAAAATTCTCTCTCTCTCTCTCCCTCCTCTCTCACTCTCTCTTTAAAAAAAAAAAAAGGAAAAAAAAGAAAGATATATAGAAGAAAAATTTCCCAAACTAAAATCATCATCCTCACCATCACCACTGCCATGACTATACTTGGTGAGAATTGTGGTCCAAGGGAGTTTGGTAAGTTGGTTGATAGAACATCACTTTCTTGTGATTTAAAAAAACAAATATTAAAAATATACTTTCACAAGAAAAAATATATTGTGTGGCTCATAAAACTTCATAATATAGTTTTTAAAATCTGGAGTGTTGGGATGGAGATGTAGTTGGGTGATAGAGTGCTGCCTCTCATACATGAGACCCTGGTTTTAATTCTAGTACTAGAAAAATCTGAAGTTTTGATGAAAAATTTTAACGTAAAAATTTATGGTTAGGCAAGATGTGGTCTCACATGCTGTTCATATTTAAAGTTAAAGGAATAGCATTTTTTATTATAAAAATATATTGAAAAGAAGAAATAGTGTTCTTGTGTCTGTAAGGAAAAGTGCCTGAAGACATGACAGCTGTCCAAGAGATGAATTAAAAGCTCTCTCCCAAGAATGGACCACTCCAACTATTAAAAAACTTTGGTGTAAACTGATAATACTGACAGTAGTATGTTAAGTTAAAATTATTACGATTTGTAAATTAAATGCAAAAGTGACATGAAAAATATAATGTAAAATTCAATCAAAATAAATTTTGATGTCAAAAATTTGTATAAATATTAAAAAATGGTATGGCAGTAAGGAGAGCTAAAAACACTCTGACTTATTACAAACAGAGTTATTGTAGGATGCTTAATTTTTATACTTAAAAATATGTAGTTTCAAATATGCTTTTGAAAACTTTGTCATATAAATAAAGACATATATTAGGAATGTACTCAGTGGCAAGCAGACAATAACCAACTCACAATAGCTTAAACAAATGAGATCTACCTTTTTTCTATAACAATAATTTCAGAAGTAGATGGTTCCTTGTAGTGTTCTGGCAAGTCACTAATGATGGCAGATATCTACAGATCTTGGTCCTTCCCTCATGCTTCCAAGGTGCTTGCTCTAGCTCCAGCCAGCTGATGACATTTAGTCAGGAGAAGGAAAAATGAGAGAATTGGTCACTCCAGCAAATTCTGTCTACGCCTTACTGACTGACATTATTTGCAAAATAATTACATGATTAAAACAAGGCAGTGAAAGGAAGGCCAAGCATATATTTCATGAGCTAAAGCCTTTCAAACAGAGCTGAGAAACAAAAATACACTTAAAATAAAAGGGCACAGAGAGGACACAGCAATGACTAGAAATAAAATTCTCTTAAGGAAATTTCCATGCCTTTCTCATGCTTTGAAATATTAGGTAGCTAAAAATCAAGGAAAAGATAGATAATATAATTTAACACATTGAAACTAATAAAAATTAAGAATTAATGAATATATATCTATTAATAAATAAAGTATATATTTTCAATAGTCACAAAAATACAAATTAAATATACAAAAACCCCAATAAATTTCATAATGCAAATGGAATATAATTACATTTTCTGACAACTTTGGATTTCCATCACATATAAATAATTAGCATTCATGCAACTATATGATAGACACTTTCCTTAAAATTTCTTAAATAAATTCTGAGCTAAAGGAAGACTAAAATTATCATTAAAGACCATAAAATAATACTGAGAAAGTTATTTTTAAAATTGTGATGTGGGGCTAGAATGATATTAACAATAAAATTTAGTCCTTTATGTATTTTTATGATTAAGTAGAAAAGATTGAAGATGACTGTTTCAAGTTACAAAAATCATTATAAAACGTACTTCGAACAGCAGGGAAAGAATAAGGACAAAAGGAGACGTTAAAAAATTAGAGAATAGAAACAGAATAATTAGTATTAACTAAAATGTTCTAGGGCCATTTTTTTAAAAAGTACTTATAGAATAGATTTAGGGTAATTGAGGAAAATGAGAGAGTGCTAATAAATAAAACAGAAATAGGAAAGAGGTTATAAAACAGACATTGTAGACAACAAAATTATCAGAGATTTCTTTGTATAACCCTATGATATTAAGATTGAAAATCTGGGCAACTTGAACTGAAATAACTGACTCAATTTGACTAAAATTAGTAAAAGACTAAATTGAAAGCTAGATGTTGAAGAAAAAGGATAAGTTACCAAAAATTATTCCCATAAAGACTCCTTTTATGTTATTTTTTCCAAGTTGTCAAGACATTGATAATTCTTTTGCGGATTACAGGAAATCATGGATAGCTTTGCAAATCATTTATTATGCTAGCTTAATCTTGGTATCAATATTTGAATGAGCAAAGCCAGATAGTGAACCTGTGTGTTTCTTAGTCACCCTCATTACATTTTCTAGGGATATTGTAAAAATTCAGATTCCTGAGTCCCATACCTTTTCTTTTGGATCCAAATCATTAGGGATGGGCAAAACTATGATTTTAAATTCCTATTATCAGTATAATGTCTAAAAGCATATAGGAGAAACAATTTGTTTTAAATCTCAAAAAACCTTTACTATACCTTTTCATAGAGGTAACACAAGAAGATACAAATACTACAGAGAACCCAATGAAAAATGCCCTTGACCGATCCTTCTTCATTGTCTTATCCAAGTCCCAATTCCTAAGGTAACATTGTGGTATGTAAAACAAAACAAAACAAAAAAGCATGTACCAGCATCTATCTTTATCGATCAATACAGATTTACAAAAGGGGTCAGAATATACTTACTACTCTGCAGTTTTCTCTACTTCATTTAATAGTTTATATTTGAAATTCTTCGTATCAATGCACACAGATCTATGTACCTATTTTTTTCAGCGATGATACACTATTCCATCAAATGTGTGTGTCGTAATTAATTCAGTCTTCTCCTTGGTGCAGATATTTGTTGTTTTGGTTTACTCTTGTATATTCTGTATATACTAGTGAATGAATCTGTAAGATAAATTCTTAGCAGCAGAATTGCTGGATCTAATGGACATAGATTTTTTTTTTTTTTTTTTTTTTTTTTAGTTCTCGGCGGACACAACATCCTTGTTGGTATGTGGTGCTGAGGATCGAACCCGGGCCGCACGCATGCCAGGCGAGCGCGCTACCGCTTGAGCCACATCCCCAGCCCGAACATAGATTTTTTAATTGATAAATATTGCCAAAAACTTCTCTAGAAATAAAAAGGAGCCTGAATGCTCATTCTTCACATGCTTTTCAGGACTGTTATCATCATCAAATGTCTGAAACTTTTGCTATTTTTGCAAGACATAAATCATATCTATTATAGTTTTGAATTGTATTTCTTTAATTATCAAAGAGGCTGGGCACTGTGTCAAGTTATATTGTCCATTTATAGTATTTTTCTGTAAACTGCCTGTTATAACCCTTTCCTATCACTATTGGATTGTTTCTCTTTTCATAGTTGATTGCTTGAACACTTCGTAGAATATGGAATTGATCTTTTGTCAGTTGGCTGTTTGTCATTTCTATTTGTCTTTTCATTATGGAGCATTTCTTATTAGAAAATGAAAATTATTTGATAGCCAAATTTATGTCTCCCTTTCTTCTGTCATAGCTTCCGGATTGTGCCATCTTTATTTGTAAATTGTTCCCCTGTTGATGCATCTGGTCTCAAGTGTAAATCTGTATGTGAAAATCCATATTTCTGTAAGCGTCAATGAAACTCACACATGACAAGGAAATACAGTTTATCCTAAATTTTAAGAATGGCTTCATGTTAGGGTATCTACTAATATATTACATCATAGCAATATTTCAAAAGAAACAAATACATGGTAATTTCAACAGATGCCAAAAACACAGGATGCAATGCAACATATTTCTTACACATGAAAAAGAAACTATTAGAAAACGAAAAACAGAATATTTCTGTAGATGATTAAGTATCATAGAATACCAGCCAGCATTGTGCTTCATGGTGAAGCAACCAGGGACAATCCCAATTAAAATTGGGAACTTGACCAGGAATCCTGCTGCTGCCATCATTATTTAACTCTCTTATGAATATACTGTCACAGCAGCACAATGTAGTATAAAATGGAAAAGGAAGCATGAATATTATAAGAGGGAACAAAACTATCATTATTTGAAAATGACATAATTAAATACAGGGAAAATTCAAGAAAACACAATTGAAAAGCTCTTAGAATTAATGTGTTTTCAGAAAGGGAGACAGTAAAAAGTAAAGTTGTAAAATAATTATTTTTTTTCTATGACCAAGGAATAACCAATTAGGAAAATTAATGGAAAAAAAATAAAAACTTTTTTAGTTTCTTGGAATAACAATCAAAAGCTAGGTCATTGCAATAACCCTAATAAAATATATGTGGAGCTTATCTAAAGGAATTTCAAAATTCGCCTAGAGATATAAAAGTAAACATGATCAAAGGAATAGACTTATCTTGTTCTTAGATGGGATAGTTAAATACTTTAAAGATATTAATGCTTGCTATATTAATATTTATGCTTAATATTATTTCAATGAATATCTCAATTAGGGAGGATAATTTGATGAAAGGATTCTGAAACAAAAACAAAACGCATTTTGCCAAAGGATGTCATTGCTATGGAGAGACTAATTTGTGAGATTTCAAAATGCTTAATAGTGATATTGCATTAAATAGCAAATGCATAAAGATGAATTTCAGAATAGAAACCTACATAGCCCTACAGTCCTTTGTCTTAAATTATTGGGGGATAGATGTGCTTTGGAATTTAAAATTTGTATTTTAAAAAGGTAATTTGGTCATATCCTAAATATGAACATAATATGCCATAGACATACGGGGTCTGGATCAGTATTCTTTCATCACTTTACTATTTATTTAATGAAACTGAGTACAATCAAAACCATCCTCCTGCTGATTCGGGTCATGTCATATTTGGAATGTTGTTACCAAACCCATGGGAAGTATGTCTTTCAGTTTTCAGAAATTTACTAATTTTAGAATTGAAGACTGCAGATTGTGGACCTGTATGTATGTAGGTCACAGGCTGTGTTCCCAGGAAACCAACTCTGAGATGGAGATTGGCTTGCAGGACATTCTTTAAGGGGTGCTCTTGGGTCAGCATGGAAGGAGACCGCAGAAGTGAAACTGAGCATAGGGAAAAGATGAGCTGTGGGTCATTCAGTGTCAGAAAAGACTTTAGCCACACAGACAAATGGTGCTGAGGTCCTAGCTGGCCTTTCTGTTCCCACAGGGACCACTTGCTGGATTAGGGCTGCCTCCAGAAGGAGATATGACCCTTGTTAATCTGTTAAAACAAACAAACAAACAAACAAACAAACAAACAAACTATGGGTTAATTTAGAAGTTAAGTCAAGCTGACCCATTTCTGCTTAGACACCTTACGCTGCTCCCCCTCCAGTCCCCACTCCTGCAAGAGCACACTCACCCAGAGCCTGACACCTCCACCCATCTGCACCCTGACCACAGTGCTCACAGATGTTAGACTACTTTTGAGTATGTACAGGGCCTACAAGTTCCAGGAGCTGGTGGCAACGTGCCTGCTCCTCCTGTTCCCTCCCTTTGTGGTTCTTGAGGTTTTGAAGCTTGCTCTCCACCTGCAATAGCAAGGTCTAAGCCCACCCCCATGCATAACACAGGCTCTGACTTACAAAAGTTTGCTTCAGAGGAAGTCTGAGGCTGTTCTCTCTGCACAGAGGCAGTCTGTCACATTCCTCACAATAGACTTGCTTCTGCTTAGCTTTGGTGTGTTTTGAGTGATTAAGTCCTGTGCCACTTTCCTAACAACTCTGAAGCCAGTGTGTGTGTGTGTGTGTGTGTGTGTGTGTTGAAGCAACCCTGAAAGAGCTGGGAACCAAGAGCTGTCTTCATGCAGTTGGAAGAATCAGTTCTTCCTTCCTCAGTGGAAGTCTAGGTTATGTGCTAAAGCATCTAGTGTGTACAAGAATTTAATATATGCAAAGGTAAACATCATAAACAAATGGATTAGACAACAAATAGTTTGGAGAATGATCTCCCCTTAAATATTTGCTAAATAAGTGAATTGTTCTCCACTTAAATAATTTACATAAAATTATTTTGTTTACATGTTAAATAAACAAAAGATGAATTATAAAGTTGAAAGAAACTAAAAGTATGAGTAAAGCCCTCCAGCCTTCAAAGTAGAGAAGGATTTATAAATGTAAAATCATGGAAGAAATCACAAAGTCAAAGCAAAGATGTGAAAACAAGTAAGTTAAAAGTTTTGAGTATTAAAATCATCAACAAAATTAAAAGATAAAAATCAAATGGAGAAAAAAATTGCAGCAGAGACAGCAATGTATTAATGTGTATTATGTATGTGTGTGTGTATAAATATATATAATTTGTATGAATATCTCAAAGGCATAAATAAGATTACCTCATCAGGAGAGAAAAATGAACAAAGATCATAAACAGTATTCTAGAAGCATATAAAAATGTTCAACTACACAAAATAAATTGAGGGAAATCTTAATGAAAACATCAAGTTGTAACTTTTTTCCTTTTCCTTTTTTTCCTATGAAGGTTTCAAACATAAAACATGATAGCCTTTACTGTTGTCAAAAATGTGCTACTTCAGTAGAATTGTTACCATCTATCTAAAAAAACTATTTGAGAATTTATTCAAGAGCATGAAAAGTCTGTGTACTCTTTTACCCACTGTTATGATTTGAACATGTGATGTCCCCTAGAAGGTCATGGGTGAGACAATGCAAGAATTTTCAGAGATGAAATGACTAGATTATAGGTATGGCCTAATCAAAGGATTAAATCTATTAATATGCATTAACTTGGTGTTAACTATAGGCAGGTAGGGTATGGCTGGAAGTGCTTGCCGGTGTGCCTTTGGGGTTTATATTTTGTCCCTGGTGAGTGGACCTTTCTCCACTTCCTGGTGATCTTGTCCTGAGCTGCTTTCCTCCACCATGCCCTTCTGTGGTGATGCTTTGCCTCACATTGGGTCCATAGCCATGTGGTCAGCTGCCTATGAACTAAGTTCTCTAAAACCATCAGCACAATAAACTTCTCCTTCTCTTAAATTGTTCTTGTCAGGTCTTTTGGTCAGAACTATGAAAAAACTGACTAAAACACCATGAATTTCATTTTTTTAAGGGATGAAAGAGTTTTTATTGCCATCATGTAAATTAAGGACAAGATTGTAAATAATGTTTTAATAATAAAGAAATGCTTAATTTTGAGACATGGGTAAAATTTGGTATTATAGAGTCATGAATATAAAACAGGAAAAAAAAAACAGAAAATGACATGAAAAGGTATACCAGATTGCTCCAGACAACAAAATATAAAATTAGATATAGTAACAGCTATTCTCTCTCTCATCTATCTGTGTACTTAGAAAAGGTAATAAAAATAAAAAACTAAAACATTAATAACTGGCTGTTAGAGTATAGGTAGTCTACATTTTCTTCTTCATACTTTTATTGTATTTCCCAAATATATAAGGAAGAGATTATCTTTATAATAAAAGAGAAATCAAAGTTGATAGTTTAGTTATTTTAGTTTAGTTGATCTAAACTAAAATAACATGCAGAACTTTGTGACCCATGACTTTCTGTGGGGTCTAATCTTGTATGGTAAATGTCCAAGGAGTATAATGCTCCTCAGTGTAGTGCTACCCATGGGGTGAATCAAAGTGACAGCAGAGCCTAAAAAGGTCTTCCCCTTGTACTGGGTGGGTGAACCACATTACAATGAAGACCTATGACCCTACTTGGTCCTGAGACTTAGTTTCCTAAAATATCCAGCAAGTAGCCACCTTTCCTTCCTACAGCCTCCATCCCATCCCTGGGCATGTTCCATATATTATCTCTTATAGTGTTAATCATACAGACCCACCAAAATCTCCTCTACAAACAAGTTATTTCTTGGTGGAGGAGACTGGATATGCAAATCCTAACCTCCGTTTCTGCTCTTCCACAGGACTTCCCCATTAGTCTTTCTGTTTCCATTCCTTTAAGTAGCTAATGGATAGTTGGTGAGTTCAGACCAAACCAAATATTAGAGTGTTAGTCAGACTGGAATGTTCCTCCGTCATGTACATGAACAGTGCTTGCAGTTTGGGGTTATCCACATGATCCATCTTTCATTATCACAGATGACAAAGAACCAACTGTATTCATAGGCATATGAACATTACTCACAAGAGAAAGATTTTATAAGCAAGAAAAAACAGAGAAAGGGGCAAAAGATGAAAACAAGTGAAGCGAGGAGAGGGAGGCTGGAGACAGACACAAAGAAGACATTGTTATAACTGGAAGGATTCGTAAAGAGAGCCCGCTCTTCCAAAACCATCATTTCATGGCTTCCTCCTCTTCAGAATAAAGAGACAGAGCAAATGGCATGCAGAGACTGAATGAGTGGCAGAGGAGAGAACAGAACAGTGTAACACTTCTCAGTTGTAGTGAGTTGTGCATTATCTATGTTGCCCTTCTAAGGAATGGAAGAAAAAGATAAGTATTGGGTAGAAGTTAAATTAGAAAATTCTTTGATGGAAGTAAAGATGGAGCCAGTCACTTGGTTTTCAGAATGAAAAGGAAACATTAATTGTTCCTATTTTCTGCTCACTTTTAGAGTCACTGAGGCTACTAAGGAGTGGGTGTGTCCATGTTACTTGCTCCACATGCTCTTGGATTCCATCTGGGTTCCTGAGGGCTGTCAGGTGGGTCCCTGGCTTATCTATGGCACAATGAAGTCACTGCTCTGCCATCACCCTCCAGTCATCCTCTAGCTTTCCTCTATCCACTGTGGGCTGCCTGGACTTAAGCCCCATCCTCTCTAAGGGCTTCTGTGGCTAAAATAGTCTTGAGCACCATGACTCAGACTACACAGTCTAAAAATACCAGAATTTGAGGCATCTGCTTCTTTTCTCCTTTCAGGCAAGCACAGTTGATATCTGTGAGCCCTGCTCTTTATTTTCTTGAGAAAACCAGCATTAAAGATCTGGTTAGGCAGGAACAGCTCTTTCTTTTATTTCAAGGTTGTATATTTGGGAATGTCTAGAGACACTTGAATCAAGCTTCCCTCTTTCTCAAAGGAGATCAGAATCCCCAGTGCGCCTTGAAGCTTTGATGACAGTTCTGTTTCTGAAACATCTTTGTTGGAGTTTCCAAACCTTCTGAGATAGTGTAAATTAATGCCTATACTGTGATCCCAAAGATCTTATGCATAGAAATAAGTTCAGATCTCCTGATAGCTCTTAGAATTCCAAATATATGTTCCATGGGCTTTCTTGGATTGAAATGTAGCAGATGTGGGGTAAGAACTTGGCTCAAGGCAAGAAAATCTCCCTTTTCAGCTACTAGTATCATATCCTCACTTGTCTCCTCTCCCCAGGATCATTTAAGCAGTCTGAAAATGAGTAAGTGAATGAATACAATCTCATTCTTAATCAATTTAGCTTTTCCCAGGTTATAAAAGAGCAACTTTAAAGTGCAAAAATCAGATCAGGTTGTTGTTTCCACAACTCGGTGCTGTCTAAAGCATAATTGTCTGGAAGAATACACATGGCACTCGGGGTCACCTGCCTGACCCCTTCATCTCACAGTATCTACATCTGTCCGTACACAGTAGTCACAAGTCCAATCATAGCCTCCTGGTTTTGTTCTTTTAGTTCCCTCTACCTGAAGGAGCTGCTCTTTCTCTGATATGAGAAAATCTTAGTGATCCTTTAAAGTCAAGGTCAGGTTTAACATCTTAGAGAGCGACATTAGATAGGTCCATACACCTGGGACTGAGGA
Organism: Urocitellus parryii; assembly: GCF_045843805.1. NCBI lineage: Eukaryota > Metazoa > Chordata > Mammalia > Rodentia > Sciuridae > Urocitellus > Urocitellus parryii. The sequence continues at coordinate 97,963,647 of NC_135539.1, forward strand.
CTGATCTCACATGTACAAACTCTTTAAACATGAGAAAATTGACTTCTTAATGTATGATTTTTTAAAAACTCTTTTATGGATTTTATTTTTTTAAAATATACGACAGCAGAATGCATTACAATTCTTATTACACATAGAGAGTACAATCTTTTATATCTTTGTATATAGAGTATGTTCACGCCAATTCATGCCTTTATACATGTATTTTGGTTTTTTTGCAGTACAATTCTTATTACAAATATATATATATATATACCACAATTTTTCATATATGTTTATATATAAAGTATGTTGACACCCAATTCGAGTCTTCATACATGTACTTTGGATAATGATGTCCATCACATTCCACCATCCTTGCTAATCCCCTGCCCTCTCCCTTTCCCTCCCACCCACTTTCCCTATCAAGAATTCCTCTATTCCTCCCATGCTCCCCCTCCCTACCCCACTATGAGTCAGCCTCCTTATATTAGAAAAAAACATTCAGCATTTGTTTTGGGGGGATTGGTTAACTTCATTTAGCATTATCTTCTCCAACGCCATCCATTTACCTGCAAATGCCATTATTTTATTCTCTTCTAATGCTGAGTAAAAGTCCATTATGTATATATGCCACATTATTTTTATCCATTCATCTACTGAAGGGCATCTAGGTTGGCTACACAGTTTAGTAATTGTGAATTGTGCTGCTATAAACATTGATGTGGCTGTGTCCCTGTAGTATGCTGTTTTTAAGTCCTTTGTATATAGTCTGAGGAGAGAGATAGCTGGGTCAAATGTTGGTTCCATTCCCAGATTTCCAAGGAATCTCCATATTGCTTTCCATATTGGCTGCACCAATTTGCAGTCCCACCAGCAGTGTATGAGTGTACCTTTTTCCCCACATCCTCACCAACACTTATTGTTGTTTGTCTTCATAATAGCTGCCATTCTGAATGGATTGAGATGATATCTTAGTTTTGATTTGCATTTCTCTAATTGAGAGAGATGATGAGCATTTTTTCGTATATTTGTTGATTGATTGTATATCCTCTTCTGAGAAGTGTCTGTTCAGGTCCTTGGCCCATTTGTTGATTGGGTTATTTGTCTCTTTGGTGCTTAGCTTTTTGAGTTCTTTATATACCCTAGAGATTAGTGCTCTATCTAATGTGTGAGGGGTAAAAATTTTCTCCTCGACTCTGTTCACCTCACAGATTGTTTCTTTTGCTGAGAAAAAAACTTTTTAGTTTGATTCCATCCCCCCAAAATTTATTGATTCTTGGTTTTAATTCTTGTGCTATAGGAGTCTTATTAAGGAAGTTGGGGCCTAATCCCACATGATGAAGATTAGGGCCTACTTTTTCTTCTATTAGACACAGAGTCTCTGGTTTAATTCCTAGGTCCTGGATCCATTTTTAGTTAAGTTTTGTGCATGGTGAGAGGTGGGGGTTTAATCTCATTTTGTTGCATATGGATTTTCAGTTTTCCCAGCACCATTTGTTGAAGAGGCTATCTTTTCTCCAGTGCATGTTTTTGACACCTTTGTATAATATAATTGTAATTTTGTGGGTTAGTCTCTGTGTCCTCTATTCTGTACCATTGGTCTACCAGTCTGTTTTGGTGCCAATACCATGCTGTTTTTGTTACTGTTGCTCTATAGTATGGTTTAAGGTCTGATATAGTGATGCCACCTGCTTCACTCTTCCTGATAAGGATTGCTTTAGCTATTCTTTAAATTGTGAAAAATAACATCCACCTCATAAGATTAATGTAAGAATTTTTAAAAGATAAACTTAAGCTCATGTTAAATTTTAACAGAGTTTATTTGGAACACTTGTCCATTCTTGATCCAGGCAGCACTAGATCACAAATGGTTTAATGCTGCACTGAAGCGGCAGGAGGGAAAATTTTTCCAAGGTGTTCACAGAAGGAACACGAAAATATTATAGCCAGGAATAGTGGTGCACACCTGTAATTCCCGTGCCTCTGGAGGCTGAGATAGGAGGATCTTGAGTTCTTAGTCAGCCTCAGCCAACTAATGAGGCCCTAAACAACTTTCCAAGAACTTATCTCAAAATAAAAAGGGCTGGGGATGTTGCTCAGTGCTTTAAGTGCACTGAGTTCAATCCTTGGTACAAGAATAAGAAAAAAAATGGACTGGTTATGGTGGAAAGTCCCTAGTTAGAGGTTGGTGATTTCTCATTGCTTTTCTCAAGTTTGAGGTTACTTGGTGGTTTCTACTTGGTTAAGTTTAAATTTTATTTTTCTATTTACATGGAGTTAGTTTTCATTTGCTCAAGTGTGAACCCAAGGTATTGAAGACATCACAAGCATAATGTCTCACAATTAATTATTTTAACAGGATAAATACAGTTTTGTTCAGTAAATTTTGTATGTAAAGCAACCAACTGGGTACCTGACAAGAGGGTCAATATGACATTTCTATTTATTGATTTTATTCCCTAAAGTTTTTTTCCCCTTATTTGGAAGTCTTCCAAATTCTTAGGGGGCTTAACAGTGCTCTTGTGCTACCATTCTCCATGGGCCTATTTCTTTTGCTCAAAGGTAAGTGCTTTGAAGGTGGAGACCTTGTTTTTTGGTGTGTGTGTGTGTGTGTGTGTGTGTGTGTGTGTGTGTGTTTCCAACTCCAGCTCATCCTTAGACCAAACTAGTGAATAGCTTATGCACCGCAGCCTGTCTATGGGAAGGTGGAGGACACAGTGCAGCTAAAGTGAGGCTCTCTTAGTGGGAACCAAGGGCTAGTCTCTATTTATGATCTTGAATTCTCTGCCATATTGTAAGGGACGGCACAATTCAAAAAGATAGAATCTTGGAGTGTCAAAGAGCTGGACAGGGCGTTAGATATCATCAGGGCTTTCAACCCGGAGTGGGGCTTGCTCTGCACTGAAGTCTCAAGGTGGTGACAGAACCAGGCTCAGATTTCTTATATTCAGGCTCTTGGACCATGGCCCTCCTGCACTCCCTTTCTGCTTGCCCACATCTCAGGGAGGAGGGGGATGCTGATCCAATAAGAAGTACATAAGAATTCTAATTTACTCCACTGTGTGCAAACTTCATACCTTCTCAGAGATCAGGTTGGGGGTCTTGAGGTTCTGACCTCCTTAACTGGGCAGAAGCATTTTACAACACTTACAAGTAAGTGGATAAAGAATTAATTAATTTTAAAAAATAAATAATAATAATAATAAAGAATGTACCTCTGTAGATATTGTAGTTGGTATTACAACATGAATCTCCATTTCTCTGTCCTCAGAAGTACCCTGTTGAGAAGTGGCTGTCTGACGTTTTAATAGGCTGAGGCCCAAGGCCCAGAGAAATTAAGCATTTCCCTAAGAGGCCTCCATGAGTCAGTGGGAAAGCTTTCAACAGAACTCATCTCTCCCACATCCACTTCCTAACCATCAGACGCACTCTCATTTGGGCATAGGAATGCAGGCCCTGCACATACCACAAGGACAAAATAAGCCCCTGGAATTGGCTACAGGATTTCAGATTGAGAGGCATGAGTAAGGAAGGGGAGTGAGAACTCCCTTCTCCACTTAGACTATATGTTCCTAGAGAACCTAAGTGTGAGGAAAGGTCAAGGAATCCCGAGCGTTTAAATGGTTACCCATCTGAGCCAACATCACACACCCACAATCACCACATGACACATGGTTCTTGGTGGCCGGTGACACCTGCATGGCTAGTAATGAATAGCAGGGAGGGCTCAATGTTTCTGACCCAACTGAGTCAAATTCTGCTTCCCATAGAAAAGGCCAGAAACAAATCTCATTTAAACCTTAAAATATTGGTTCTGTTTTGTTATTGACATAGTTTTATAGAGAAGAAAACCCTCAGAGGGTTCCCCAGCTGATCAGATATGGAAGATATGGAAGTCCTAAGAGTTTTCTCCCTAAGCCCATCTTTCTTCCCCCACCAGTGCTTCTCAAAGTGTGATCCTTTGAGTAACCTGGAAACTGGTTGGAAAAACACATTCTTGAATTCTCAGTTTTACAAATCACCAACTTCGGGGAGGGGAAAGCTTAGTGGTTAGTTCCAAACAGCCCTCCAAAGGATTCTGATGCCAGCTTAAGTCTGAGAGGCTCTGCTCTCGACGGTGGCACCTCAGGAATCAGGAGCATCCAAGATGGTAGAGATCAGCACATGAGGGAAGCAAGAAGATGGGCAGAAGAGCCCAGGCAGGACAGTGTGTCCACCCCCAAAGGGAGGGAAGACTTAGATGAACCCTTTCCCTGGCCCACCATGGGGAAACCTGGGCATCCCATGAGAATCCTGAGGAAGGGACAATGAAAGGTTCCAGAGGGTCTGTGGTAGGAGGGCGTGAAATTAGGTGTGGCACATAGAAACCCCCTCAGTGTTAGTCTGGCTGACCCTGTTAAGTGTCCACAGGGACTAATAGAAAGGAGAGAAGAGGCAAAAAGAAATAAATAAAAACAGAAGGAGGATCAAAGCAAATCAGGGAAAGAAAGAAAAGGAAAAAGGGTCCTGAGTAGCTTCAGAAGACAAATATTAATGGGGAGCATGGATACCCCTTGAGGATTGAATGCCCCTTCCCTGCATGGAAGTTCTGCATTAAACTTTCTACTTCTAAACAGTGTATGGGATAGATAGATATGGATTTGCTAATATTCTGTTACTGCTTCTCCCAGCTGGAAGGGAATCTCAGAATTAGCCGGGACTCTTTATTTTGATATAGACATATGGTATGTCCAAACCTTACAACAAAATTATGGAGCAGAACCTTGGCACATTAGGAACTGACCAAGGAAAGGTTAGCTCTATTTATTTTAGCAGAGCTTTCAAGGTGAGTCTGAAACCACCTTTCATTAGCACCACACAAATACATGCACATATCCATGTGTACATGTACTACTTTATCTTGAAAATTAAACAAAACCACAACAAGAAACTTCTTGCTAAAGCCCGACAAGACTGTCACCCTTTGATTTATACATCTATAGAATTTCAGATCTGTGGGGGCAAGAGGGAAGCGAAACTATGTCCAGGTACCCTGATTCTGAACACCTCCATCACTGATCCTCCAGGGTTGGGTCTTTCCCCCTTCATCTGGAGGTGCCCTTTATTGCTTTATAGTTACTGAGATTTATCTGTACCATTAATTGTTCTGGAACACAGAAATTGAATCAGAATTAGCTAGGCCAAATTTAGGGGGAAAAGTTTTCATCTTTGAAGGGGTGGATGAGTGCTCTGCCCTGGGTTTGTGAGCTGGTGAGTGTGTGTGAGTGTGTGTGAGTGTGTGTGTGTATGTGTGTGTGTGTGTGTGTGTGTGTGTGTGTGTGTGTACATCTCTCAAAGAGCTCCTCCCTACAGCAACCAGTGATGGTGATGTTTGTGCTCTCCAGAGGGATAATACTGCATACCAAGTGTGAAATCTCTCCAGGGAAGGTGAAGGGCAGGGGATGGGTGCTTAGAATGGGATTAAGGACTTTGGATGTCTCCTCTGTTACCAGCGAGACGCTATTGGTTTCTCCCACCTGGTACTTTCCCTGGCACTTCTGGTAGAAAGGACAGAAGTCCATCAGACCCAAGATTGTTAAAATGGCAACCCTTCCAGCTGTCAGCTTTTGAATACCTGTTATCACATGATAGGGTCTGAGCTGATCACCTTATGTACATTCTCATATTGAAATTTTTCATTAGCCACCACCTGAGATTGGGACAATTATCCCATTGTAAAAAGGAGGAAACAGAAGCTATTGACATTAATTGCCAAAAAGTCACACATTCAATAAACTGTGAAGGTAGGTCTGAACCCAAACTCGGTCTCATAATGGCTTAGGTGTTATTAATTAAGATTCTAAAAGGATGGAGTTTATAATTTTCAGTCTTTTATAATGCATTATCTTTGGGGGTTTTGTGGCAGTTTCTGCCTCTCAGATAAGCTTTGCTCCTGCTAGTGAAGTGAAGATGAGAAGAAGGGAATGAACTCAAAACTTACTGAGCCTCGATCAGAGGATATCACTTATGCTCATTCACATAATTATTGTGATTATCTCAATTTAACAGTATTATCTCTACATTTACAAAAAAATGATATAGAATCCCCCGGGAGACATATGTTAGCCCAAGTTTTCAGGGCAAATCTGTGGGAGAGTCCACACTCAAATCCTGATCCAATCTCATTTCAAAGACACAGTGGCTTTCATTTCAGTTGTGTTAGCAATTCTCATTTAAGCACCTGACCTTAATTATCTGTGCCTTTGATATGATGTGCTATGGTCCCAGATAACTCTGGGTGTTTCTTTGGGATTCTAAAGGATTTGAATTCTTGTGCCTAGGGAACTGAAATATATTTCCAACACAAAGTAAATGAGGTATATTTTATTTTTGTTTTATTTTATTTATATATGTTTTTACTAACAAATAGACATTATAGTGTAATTTTTACACAGGTCCAGCTGTCCTTTAACAATGACAATGATTAGAATCATAGTTTACAAAATTGTTTTAAATCATAAACATTCAACCACTTGAAACAGTGCTGTGGATCTCAGTAAAAGTACAGAGATGGCTCAGGAGTTGGGTTGTATTAATATCTCTTTTCCATAAAAGACCAAAAAAAAAAAAAGGTCAAATTTGAGCACTCTGTCTCCTCTGACATGTCCTCTTCTCCCAAATATTGAAAAGCTCAAACTCTTTAATTTATGATACTATGACCACAAACACACACACGCATACACACGCCTACACCCAGGTACCTAAAACGCAAGGTCAGTGTTCATGTAAACCCACACCAGTTTTAGAGACCCAGTGTGACAGATGTCACGGGTGATTCATACCATGAATCACTCTGCTCAACCCATTGAGGAATGGCATGGCAGAGCCCACACTACAGGACACATTTGTTCTTTTGGGTAAATCCCTAAAATTCTAAGCAGCTGTTTTATTCCTTACATGTTCCATTCTGATAATAAGAAGGAAAAAAAAAGTGATGAGATATATTTTGGCTGGGATTAAATAGTGTATCATAGTCCCATTCATAGTAGAAAGTGGTACTCCTACTTCGCCTTCAGTCCACACTGGGAACACGTTTTGCTTTGCTAGGTTTGGAGCTTGTTCTTTCTCCAGTCTTGCCTTTCCCTGGGCAACATCCATGTGGATGTGCGTAACCCATTCAGACTGGGCTCCATGGCCAGTTAACCTCCTCAGCTCCAAAGTCCTTCAGCTCTGCCACACTCTAAAAGTCATTGTGACCCAGAATTATTTTAATTCTGAAAACTTAAAGTCTCTGACAATATGTTGTCCATATAGCTTTCATACTCTCCAATTCCCTACAACTATTATTGAATCTTATTGGGACTTCACTTTTCTAATAATATCGCACTTTTTTATTTTTTATTTTTGGTTTCCTCCTTTATATTAGATACTAATCCACAAAAACTGCTCTTATCAAGACCATCTATGATGTCCATGTGGCCAATCCTGATGGTCAGTTCTCATTATGACCTTACTTGATCTTTCACTAACATTTGTTACCACATTCCTTTTTAGAAAGACTTTTTAATTTAAATTCTAAGATATGATACCTTCTTGACTTTCCTATTTTCTCATCATTTATTAAGTATCTTCAGTCTCGTTTGCAATAGTTTCTTCTTCTAACTTCTTAACATTAGAGCCCAGAGCTGGTTTATCTCTCTTTTGCATTATATCTGTTCTGTAGGTAAGAACATTCAATATGTTGGCCATAAAAAGAAGACGTATTCTAGGAACTCTTCATGTATAGCTCCAGCCTGAACTCAAGATTCTAATGTTCAACTCCCTAGTACACATCTCTAACAATATGTTCAGAACTGATTCCTTTTCTACCTGGTCAACCTACTCCTCTCAAACCCACGATCCATAGTAAAATAGCAATCTCATCTTTCCAGTTGAATAGGAAAATAAAAGCCATCATCTTTACTCCTGTCTTTCTACTGCACCTCTCCTATCTGTCTCAAAATTTATTTAAAAAAATAAATCCAAAATTCAACCTCAACTCACCATATCTCCTACTAACCCCAAATTTGTTTTTTCAGGTCCAACAAAATTTCTCACGAGATGTGTTAGTAGCCTCCTAACTGGTCACTTTCTTTCTATTCTCATCCCTTATAGTATCTTAACACAATAACCTTGCTGGGTGGTCCATTTAAGATATAGACCCAATCATGTCACTTCCAACATAAAATTCTCCAAAGGCGAGATCTTAAACCTAAACATTAAAACCACAACTGTGTCATTTCTAGAAGAAACAAAGAAATATATTTATAAATTCAGTGGAAGTAAAGCTTATTTAGAGGGAATACAAAAGGCACTAGCTGCAGCACAATAATTATAAATTGGTTTTTATCAAAATTGAAGACTTCTGCTTGTCAAAATACATTTTTAAAAAATAAATAGAAAAACCTCAGATTAAGAAATAAATTCATAACACACGTATCTGACAAAGGACACACATTCAGAATACATAAATAACTACAGTTCAGTACTAAAAAGATTAAAACCCTATTCAAAGACTAGCAGATACAAAAGGAAAACCATAAATGGCCAAGAAGTAGGTGGAAAGTGTTCTACCTTATTGGTAATTAAAAATCAGGAAAATGCAAATATTTCCCTCCCAGTCAGTGGCTTGTCTCTTCTTATTTTAATAAATAAATGTTTTAAACAAATCAGAAATTTTGAATTATGGTTAACGCCTTTTATCCAATTCTTTCTCTTTCAAGGAGTACTTTTGGTGTCCAGGACTATACCCAAGAACCTACTTCCAAAACAAATTTTGCTTTTTGTCCTGGTAATCTCGAACTCTGCTAGTATTGAAGTCTTACTACCCAGAAAGGAAGTGTTTCCACCAGGGGATACAATGGTGTCCTCACTAAATTGGGGCTGCCACCTGGCCACTTTGGGCTCCTTCTGCCACTGAACAAATGAACAGAAAAAGAGGTTACTCTACAGGCTGGAGGGGCTGACCCTGAATGCAGGAGGGAAACTGGGCCACAGCTCTCACCGGAGATGAGGAGGGTTAGGTTTGTAATTCAGAGATGTCTCCTGAGCACTTTTCAGTAACATTATATTCAATAATACAGATTAGTTAGAAAGCCATAGCATCTTTAAAAATAGAGGAATAGTTGAGGACTCGGTACCTTGGAGAACAAAGGTTTGGGCCAGTCTACCAGGTAAAGAACCTCAAGTGCTTAAAGTTTCTGTCTGAAAACAGTGAATGCAAGCAATGGATTGTAGAAGGAAATCATAGATATCAACTACAGGTGGCGTTTTGAGCAATTGTAGAAATAAAGACTATGGTAGTTTCACACACACACACACACACACACACACACACACATACATACATATATATGAATATGTATAACCCATTGTCTTAATCTCATTTTAATTTATATATAAAATATTGAGGTTAATTTTAGAATTTTATCTTTAGATAACAGAGACTGTGTCAGAAACTGAGAAATATTTAATAAAACCAGTAATGAATATAATGAATGCAATGATAATATGAAGCATACATCTCCTCATTTTGGGATGAAATTAAGAAATTTTCCCATGTTAAGATAGCTGATTCTTGTTAGATAAAACATACAGTTGTTTTGTCAGTGCACAGAAGTTCAGATGTGTATAGACAGGTGTATATGGAGATGACACAAAGAGCTGACTATATCAGTTATCAACTGCCTGCCTTTCAAATCCAAACCCTCCCTTCATTCCCTTTTCTGTAACAATTAAGTTTGGTCCTGTAAGTATTCCTCTTATGTTAGCTGACACAGGTGAAGCTTTGTCAGAAGGTGTTGGAGGGATGTCAGAAGGAAGGATTTTTTCTTTTTGTTGCCAGGGTGTTTCATCAACGTCCCTCAACATACAGTTTCTTCAGCACCCAGCTTCTGCGGCCCAAGACTTTCGCTAGACCTGGATCATGCAACATGGGTAGATCACCCAGATTCCACTGCACAAGACATCCAGCAATACCTAGCAGCCAGCAGCTTTGCCTGGTACTTTCTCAGACAGCTTTATTTCACAGCAAAGTACCACTAGTGAGATAACTGCTTACAAAGGGCTTCCTGAGTCTAGAATTCCCCTCTTTGCCTATGTAAATCCAGGTAACAAAAGTTACCTCCACAGTCTTCCTTGATCCTTCCCTTCAGAACCGGCTGCTTTCTTTTCTGAATGGCCACAGTATTTCATCTATGGGTCTTTTTTGTAGGTTCATTTTCTACTTTACGTCATGCTGTGTACTTATCTGTCTGAGGACAATAAAAACCGAGGGCTTAGCAGAACGATTTGAAAATAAACAGATACAACTAACTATTGACTGATGAATTATTGACTGATGAATGAATGAATATGGAATAATGTTGTGTTGACACAATGAAGATATTGGGGGGATTTTGTGAAATAGTAAGATGTATGTGGATGAGAATAACCCAGAAGAGAAATAAAAGCTTAATGGGAGGAATAAAAGCTGATTTTGGAAGGAAACATGGGAACTTCAATAGCAGAAGGGAAGAATGGAGGGCTGGGCTGTACTTCATGGTACAGGAGACAGCATGAGTGAGGGCACAGGGGTAGTGTGATATGTCCTTATCATGTGTTCCATGGAGAACATTGGCTTGATTGGAGTGGAGGACTTTTCTTGCAGACAGTGAGTTAGCTCAGATATGGGGCAAGACCTTGGAGGGTGTTGCAAATATTTTCTGATCTGAATCAAACCAACCTTCCCTAACTGCTCACATATTTTATCTGATTGTGCATTCTTTACCCCACACACACATATACACACACACACACACACACACACACACACACACACGAGAGAGAGAGAGAGAGAGAGAGAGAGAGAGAGAGAGAGAGAAAGGAAAGGAAAAGAAAAAGAAGGAGCTACCATACTTTACCTACCTTTCTCCCATTTCTACTCCAGTGTAGACAAATCTCATGGCATAGATTCTCTTTCAGACAGATACGATCAAAGGCAAATGCTGTGTCTATAGCTCCTGCTGGCCTCAGATGCAAATGTCCTGGACTCTTTTGCAAAGTTGTTTATTTTAATCAAGGAAAAGGTTGAAGGAGTAGATTCGTTGAAGTTTCCATACTATTAATACCATTTTAAGGTTATACAAAGTAATGACCAGGGCCACTCTTGTCATATATCCCACCATGTTTTCCCCCACACAACAGGTTTCAGACTGGTGCCCCTTCTCCCAGACTGGGACATCATGAAAGTGGGGTCATTAGTTGGCTAATTTCCCTGTGTGGTCAGCAGATAAATGGAGGATGGAATGTAATGACATCATCTAAACTGCCTTATCAGCTACATGATGCAAACTCACTAAATCAAACCAGACACTTTCCAGGATTTTGCTGTCAGAGCAGAATTCTTTCCAATTCTTTGCACATCTTTTAGAAAGTCATATTCCATATGTAACCCTGAACATAATAATGCCTGTGACTATTCTTCCTTTTTCAAGGGGAGATCTTCATATGAGAATTCTATAGGAAATCCTCTCTCAACTTGGGTAACATCTGATTTTCCTTTTCCTCATCACCCCAAAGTATGATAATCACAACCATCTTTAGATATTGAGGGACTCTCTTTACAAGATGCAGTATCCAGAATTTATAATTGGTTCACTGATTTTCAAATTTTTCACATGACAAAGACATGTTAATGCGAGGGATTACCAATGTAGATCTGTTTAATTACACTAGGAAAAATAAGAATTTTCTTAGCTGATAATAACTGTTTTAGTCAGCTTTTTCACTGCTGTGACCAAAAGACCTGACAAGAACAATTTTAGAGGAGAAAAAGTTTATTTGGGAGTGCTCATGGTCTTAGAGGTCTTAGTCCACAGAGAGTCAACTGTATTCATTCCTCTAGGCCTGAGGTGAGGTAGACCATCATGGTGGAAAGACGTGGAGAAAGAAAGTAGCTTAGAACATGCCAATCAGGAAGGGGCAGAGTGGGGGTGCAGGGGGGGTGAACACTGTGCTCACTGGGAACCAAATGTAAACCCTGTGCATCCACGCTCCACCTGCCTTCAGTTACCACCCACTTAATCCATTCAAGTAGATTAATACATTGACTGGGTTTAGGCTCTCAAAACCCAATCATTTCACCACTAAACTTCATTGATTTATCTCACACGTTCATTTTTGGGGAATACCTCACCTATATACTATAATAATGACTTTACTATATTTACTCAGTAAAAAACTTCACATAGTAAGCTTAGCAATAAAACATGTTTATAATGACAATGACAAGAAACCCAAGGCATCCAAATAGTTATGGTTTTGATTTTCTGATCTTTTTTTTTTATTAATTATGTAGTATTTTTCTGTCATCTCCCAGGGGCTGACACAAGTCAAAGAGTGGCAAGTGTTAAAGGCCAAAGAAATAAAAACAGGAGAAAAGGCTAGAGTTGAAAATACATTTTAGCTATCAACTTATTTTTTCCTATGATTTAGAGAAAGGCTGCCATTATTTAATTCTATCATCAGAATACATCTGCCAAGATAAGGAAGATAAACATTCCATGAAAAACAAAACTAAAGACCTCTGGAGTGGGTGGTAGTTATCACAAGTTAGAGATCAAAGCAATTCCACAATAAATGTGGTGTCTCGAAGGCAGAATAATTTGGCAATAGTGCTCATGATTGATAGGAGTTGATTAGAGAAAAATAAATCAGGACATACACTTACACATGTGTAAGTGTTCTAGATGACATACACTGACATGTGTAAGTGTTCTAGATGACAAAGTGACAGCTCAGGAAGAGGGAAATGTGTGAGAGTCTGGGTCATTAGGAAGGAGGGAATGTGAAGGTCATCATGGAAGGTGATGGCCAAGTTTCTAGGCTAGATAAAATAAAAAATGAACTAAAACCAGGAAACGTTAGAGATGTTGTTTGACAAATTAAAGTGAATGTATTTTAAAATGCATTTTATTTGAAGCTATGGTGTAAAACTTAAGAGGTAAAAAATATGGTAAAGGCCAACAAATTCAAAAGGATGTACAATGTCTCTAATCATTGGGAAAAATGCAAATCAAAACCACAGTGAGGCATTTCTTTACAGGCATTAGGATGACTTCTATCAAAAAACCCAAAAACATTTAAAATATTAAAAATCAGAAGATAACATATGCTGGTGAGGATGTAGAAAAATTGGAACACCTGTGTATTGTTGGTAGAAATGTAAAATGGTACAATTTCTATGCAAATATATGACTTCTTCAAAAAATTAAAAACTGAATTACCATATAATCCAATAATTCCATTTCTGGGTATATATACTCAAAATAATTGAAAGTGGATTTCAAAGGTATATTTGTACACCAATGCTCATAGCAACATTATTCACAATAGTTAAGAGGTAAGTTATGGTTTAGATATGAGGTATCTCCAAAAGCTCATGTAAGGCAATGTAAGAATGTTCAGAGGTGAAATGATTAAATTATGTGAGATGTAACCTAATCAGTGGATTAATCCACTGATACAGATTAACGGGGTGGTAACTATAGGCATGTAGGGTGTGGTTGGAAAAAGTAGATCACTGAGGGAGGGTCTTTTGGGGTTTATATTTTGTATCTGGTGAGAAGAGCTCTCTCTTCTTCCTGGCTACCATGTCCTGAGCAGGTTTTCTCCAAACTGCCTTTCTACCATGATATTCTGCCTCACTTTGGGTCCAGAGCTGTGGAGTTGGCTGAGCATGGATTGAACCTCTGAAACACTGAGCATGGATTGAACCTCTGAAACTGTGAACCAAAATAAACTTTTCCACCTCTAAGCTGTTCTTGTCAAGTCTTTGGGGGCACAGCAGTGCAAAGCTAAAGGAAATAAGATAGAAGCAACTCAAATGTTCATCAAGGGTGGATGGAGAAACAAAATGTGATACCCTCATACAATTGGAATATCATTCAGCCTTTAAGAGAAAGGAAATTTTGACACATGCTATAATATGGATGAACCCTGAGGGCATTATACTAAGTGAAATAAACCAGTCACAAAAAGACAAATGCTTATGTAAAGTGCATAGAGTGGTCGATTTCATAGACAGAAAGTAGAATGGTGGTTTCCAGGGATGGAGGAGGGATGAATGAGAAGTTGTTGTTTACTGGGTATGGAGTTTCAGTTTTGCATGATGAAATTACAAAGATTTTTTTGCAGAACAATATGGATATAGCTTCACATTATTAAACTGTACACTTAAAAATGGTTATAGCAGTAAATTTTATGTGTATGCATTTTGCCACAATTATTAAAAATTAAAATATAGTACATTAATGTGGCAAGGTGAAGAGAACAGACTATTTAATGTTATTGCAGGCTTTTAGATGAAGCTAAGAACATTGATTGATACCCACTGGCTCTATTTTGTGAATGAGCCACATCATGGCAGGAATTTTAGAAGCAATCTCTTTACACTTCATCAAAACTTGTAAGGTAGCTATTATTTCTTGGCCAGCATACATGTTGGCTGGTGGTAATGCAGGCTATAAGTTCTACAAGTCATGGTGTTTCAGGATGCCTGGTCATTGCTCTCCAATGAAGAAAAAAGCTGAACTTGAACTTAGGAGATACAAGAAATATAGGTAGGTAGGGAAAAGAAGAAAAAAGTCTGAAAAGATTCAGCACAAAAGCAACTGGGGGAAGAAGAGACAGGAAAGAGCTGTGTTGTAGGCGTCTGAGAGATAATTCTGGGGAGGTAATAAATGGTCCTTATGTGTATCCACCTATCTTGTTGTGATTTCCTATCACATTGTTGTTGTATTTAATTACTCCCATTTTCTTGAGCAAAGAAAGTGAAATGAGCCTCATTTGCTTTCATTCTGCTTCTATTATGAAGCTGAGATTTAGAAAGTCACTCTGCTTATTTCTTATTTCTTTATTCTGTTGTTTGACGCCACCCAAAATATTCATCCTCAGTGTCACTCATGCATCACCCTAAGAAAAGCAAATTTACTAAAATTGTATTCTATACCTCTAAATGTTTGACTTTCAGCTTAAATATTCCAATCTCCATACAGCAGGTTGTTGAATCTAAAATGCCATCATTATTATAGGTGCCATTAAGAAAGAAAGGATACCCTTGATTATCATTGTAAGGTCCAATCAAGGAATGTCGAAACATAAAATGTTTGTACTTAAAATCAATAAAATATGACTACATAAAACTTTATTGCAATCCGAAAGAATCAAAGTGCCTTTTCCATGTACTGAACATAGATTACTCATAGGTTAACATAGATGGACTAAAGAAAATCCAACAGCGTAGTTTATACTCAAGGAGAGAGTTCCACTTTTTTTTTTTTAACCAGGGATTGAATCTAAGGGGTGCTTAACCACTGAGCCATATCCCCAGCCCATTTTTTAATATTTTATTTAGAGACAGGGTGTCACTGAGTTGCTTAGCGCCTCACAAAATTGCTGAGGCTGGCTTTGGACTCGAGATCCTCCTGCCTTGGCCTCGCGAGCCACTATGATTACAGGCTTATTCACCATGCCTGGCTCTGAGCCCCACTTTTGTTCTACCACTAAAAACCCTACTCTCCTCCCCACCCCTCTCTCACCAATGCTTCTTGAAGCTCCTCACTAATGAGGAGGCGTAATCTTTTCTAACTCCCTGATACTGTCACTTCGTGGCTTCAGTTTATTTTTCACTGAAGAGAGTACATTTTTCTTTGGACACATACATTTCATGGAGGTGCACAGGCCTGACCTTCTCATCCCTTTCTCATTTTACAAACTTTCTCATTCATAAATTTTCTATGTGTAAATGGGATTAATAATGAAAAGTAAAATTCACATTGTAATTTTGTGTGAAATACCACATACATGGTGCCTGGTATATGTAGCTAGAATTAAATAATTGGTAGATGCAATTATTAATAATATTATTATCCTGAAATTAAAGGATCTAAACAGGGAACTAGGGGAGCCCTGAGTATGCTGGGGTAACCAGCACCCCAGTAGAGCAGATTCCTGCTTGGAGGTGTGAGCAGCCTGAGAAAATAAAAAGTCTGAAATAATAAAAAATAAAGACAAATCGAGAAATTAGATTTAAAAAGGAGGGGGGGGCAACTGATAGGCCTTCCAGCCCTGCTAGGAAAAGGAACTGAACAACTGGAAAAGGCCCCAGTTCTTTATTTAAGGAGGAGTGCATCAAAGACAGGAATAAGGCTTCAATGTGGGAGAGGCCTTGAAGTAAACAGGTTGTTTGGTGTTTGGTAGGTGATGCCCATCTCCAGCCAGCTTTGATCCTAGGCTATGAGCTAAGGCAGGGCACCAACATGATCCTGGCTTTCTCACAAACCTGGAAATTTCACCCAAGAGTTCCCAGAAAAGGTAGAAAGATCCCTATCTTAATGACTTCTACAAACCCATAATTTATACAAGGCTCTCGACACCTGGGGAGGCATTTACTCTTGCAGTGTCTCCTCCCCCTCTGCAAATATGGAAAGTTAGGCTCTGTGGGTTCTCATACCAGTACTTGGTGGTGCCTTGACTCAGGGTAGATAGACAAGAGCTCAGGGGTGGGGTGGGGGTGTGAGTTTGGCCAGCTCTGCTCCCAAGGCCATGGCTGGCTCCTGGGTGGTGTCTTCTCCCCCACTAGTTGGAAAGACCAGACCGAGGATCCCATGTTCTCTGTAATTACACTGTTCCTATAAAGGGAGTTAATGTAAGTACCAGGCATGTTGCTCAGAATTGAGCCACATGCTAAAATTTATTTGAGGCTGGACTTTAGGTCCTATGCTCAAGAATACCATTTAACCGAGGGTGTGGCCCTATTCTCAAGACACCCACGTCATTTTGAAACCATCCTTCTAACTGTAGAAATGCCAACTTCAGAAACACTGAGGAAATATTTTGATTTCTGGCTAAATGTTATGGTGTGGAGGACAAGTGAGAAATAAACCAAAGAAACCAGAAGCAGGAAGACTCACAGACACTTCCTTCTTGGTACAGTTTGCATGTCCAGTGTTCCCCAAGGGCCCCTTTGTGAAGGGCTTGGTCCCCAGCTTGGTGCTATTAGGAAATAGTGGAAACTTCAGCAGGAAGGGCTAATGGGAGGTCAAAGGTCTGTGAGGGGGTGTCCTTGAAGGACATTGTGAGAACCTGGCCCTTCTCCTTCTCCCTTTTGCTACCTGGCTTATGACTTAAGTGATTTTGTTTCATCATGTTCTTCCAGTGTGACATGTCGCCTCACGACAGGCTCTAAAGCATAGGACCAATTGATTATGAACCCAAATCTCCAAACTGTGAGTCAAAAATTACTTTTTCTCTCGTTGATTATCTCAGGCATTTTATTACAATGACAGAAGCTGAATACACTTTTCTTGTCCTTTAAACATGTGCTCATATACCCAATCAATTAAAGGCTAATGGGGAACAATTCTGAAACTCTGAAGAAAGAGAAAATATTATGCAATCATTACTTAAATGGGACATTATTGACATCATTTTTTTGGAAGAAGACACATGGGGTTTTGTACAGGTTGGAGGAAGATTTTTGCTTGTTATTTTTTTTAAAAATTCTGTATTATTATGTTTGCTATGCAGTCCTTTTTTTTTAGACAGAGACAGAGAGAGAGAGAGAGAGAGAGAATTTTTTTTAATATTTATTTTTTAGTTTTTGGCGGACACAATATCTTTGTTTGTATGTGGTGCTGAGGATCGAACCTGGGCCGCACGCATGCCAGGCGAGCACGCTACCGCTTGAGCCACATCCCCAGCCCTTATGCAGTCCTTTTTTATTAAATAAATATAATCAGAAAATATTATGAACAAAAGTCATTGCCATTCAATTAAAACGAAGAGGCAAGAGTGCATTTTGTAGCTGGTTATTTGGTAAAGAAAATTTACTCATCAATAAAGATAATATTTGGAAAAGAATGTTACAGCAGTATGTCATCAGGTAGATTCTGTAGGTGGGGAAGGGGCTGGAGCCTGGGGAAGGGGCTGGAGCCTGGGCAGGGGGTGAGGACCAGTTCTGTTCACAACAGAAGATAATCTGGGGGACAAAAGAGCTTTTGGAGTGGTTTTTGCCTCTAATCACCTCCAGCAGGGACTGCTAGATGGCATAGCACAAAGGACTCCAGCCAGTTAAGTAGAGCCAGTAAAGAGCCACCTGGAAATGCAGACTGACAGGCTGGCAGCATGTAGGCCTGCCCTAGGATGGCAGGGCCTGGCCCCTGGGTTGAGGTTCACAATAAGAATTTAGAAGAAATAATTAATGCTTAAAACTGGAGCATATGGGAGTACTTTGGCTCCATAAATGCTGTTTGTAAAGAAGCTAAACTGTAGCTGAGGACTTGGCATGAAAGCCCAGAGGCCCTGAGCCCCTGGTCTGCAGAGCCTAGATGTGGGCTCAGCTGGTTTCAGCACTTCCTGCTTCAAAACAGGGTTTCCTTGGTTAATGGAAGGGCTCTGCTGTTGGAAGACTGGAAAGGCAGCTGCAGGGGAAATGAGGTGGGACCGGAGGGGGCTATGGTGGAAATCTCTGTTAACCATTAACTAGAAGCTGGAATTAGTTAATGCTGAAGAAAAGTTATGAAGCTACCACCACACTTCATCTGCATGGTTTTTCAGTCCAATTAGCTGTGCAGTGAACATGAAGGGCCAAAACCTAGTCAAAGAAAGATTAGACAGAGTGTCAAAATGCTGGAATGTAGTGGACTCATTTCTATCATGAGCCTTGGTACAGACAGGTCACTTAATCTCTCCAAGAAGCAGTTTCATAATCTAGGAGAGTTTATTCTTGCTGTCCTCAATTCCCCCAATTATTTATTATTTATTCTGGCTTCTTTGTGCCAAACATGGTGCCAGGGACACATAAAGATGAGCAATGAGCGGCTCCTTGCCTTGGGGATACCACAGTCAAGAAAGAACAGAGTTTTTTAAAAAAATGATGAGACATTTACTTGTACCCAGCAACAGACTATGTTCTTCATCCACATGAACTCATTTAAATATCCCAGAAAAGTGATGTGGCAGGTATTTTTATTTCCTTTTTCAAAAACGAGGTAAAAAGGGCGGCGGTGGTGAAATAAATTGACCAAGGTCGTAGCTTTGGTAATGGTGAACCATGGCTTGAGCCCAGGTCTGTCTGTCCTCAAAGCCTGTGATCTTTTAGACATGCCCCCTGGTCAAGGGACAGAGCAAGGTAAACAACTCACCTTAACTGTGTTTGAAGACCAGTATCAACTGGAGCCCAAAGAAAAGGCAGGAGGGACTTGCTTTGGGTTTAAAACATTTGAACATATGGATAAGCATGAAAAAGGCATTTAAGAAAATCAGGCAGTATGATTTGTGTTCAAAATACATTTTTGCCCCCTTAGGTTGTGGACAGAGTCTGAGGGTATAAAATGGCAAAGATAACCTTCTCATTCTATATCCTTCCCCACTAACAAGTCTGGGAATGTGCAAAGCAAGAACCACAGGCATCATCCTTCCCTGGGGAGGTGAAAGGGGACTTATGGGACAGGATGAAATCAATAACGTTATCACTTTGGAGCGAGAAGCTGGATGACTGAACACAAAACGTCAGACAGCCTGACAAGGCAAAGGCAGTCTTGGCCCGGGGCAACTGATATTGATTATAATGATCCCAAAGCAATTTAGCTCATGGATCCACTGCCTACACATTTTGCCTTTCTTCTCAAAATATGTATATACAGGGCTACCATGAGCCACTGCTCACTGAAGAGCTGGTCCTACTGTTTGGAAGGACATCAACAGTTGGACCACTGTACCATCAACTCCTAATTACTCAGGGCTCAGCAAAAGCCAGAAGGCATTTTGAAATGTCTGAATGCACACAGGACCTCAGGCTGGGTGCTACAAATGGCAAACAATATCCTATCGGTGTTGGATTCTCTAGGGTCCTGTAAGTTAGACTGAGACAGTCGTTAATTTGAAGCAAGAATTTGAAATGCAAGTCTCTGAGGCTGTCTGGGTCTCAGTTGTTTTTTTTTTTTTTTTAATCTTTAAAATGAAGGTGTCAGGCTAGGAGCATTTTTCTATGGTTTGTTTTGATAGGTGCTTATGTTTGGAGGGTGTGTGTGTGAGTGTTCCCTTTGAGAAATCAGAACTAATAACCATTGATTCTCAGTCCCTCATTGGTTTACAGTTCATCTTCAAACTCTTAGTTCTTTCTCCTTTTCCTGTTTGCTTCCTGTCTTTGGAGCATGCATAAGACCTGTGACCTGAGAACACGTGAGCTTGTTTCAGTGTCTCTCATGCAATAAAAAAGTACCACACAAGTTATGTGCCTGGGATATGTGCTGATGCCCAATACGATATGAATGCAACAGTCATTAAGTATCAACTTGACCAGGCCATGAGTGCCCAGAAGTTTAATCAAACATTATTCTCAGTGTGTCTGGGAGAAATCTCCAGAATGAGATTGACATCTGAATCCATAGACTGAGTACATGAGGGTGGGCCTCATCATATCTTTTGAAGGACTGAATAGAACAAAAAAACTGACCTTCCTTTGAGTAAAACAGAACTCCTCTCCCTGACTGCCTTCAACCGGGAACTATACTATTGGCTGTCCTCCAGTTTGACAACTGCAGATCTTAGGACTTGCTAATCTCCCTAATTATGTGAACCAATTCCTTATAATAAATCACCTCTCTAAATGATAGATAGATAGAGATCTATTTCACTGGAGAGCCTTAACTGATGAATTGAATAAGGCACTATTCAAGAAGTATATCCCACTCAATTCATGATCTCCTGCTCTAGTAATCTTCTCTGGGTTAGAAGATAGAATTTTGCCTTAAAATAGTGGCTCCCAAACTTTATTGCACATTAGCATGGCCTGGGGACTTATAAAACGTTTTGGTACAAAGACTGTACTCTAGACCAATAAAATCAGAAGGTCTGCGAGTGGCACTGTTTGGATGTTGAATGTTACTCAATGGTTCATATGCTAAATTGATCTCCAGGGTGGTGTCATTGGGGATTGCCCTAAAGAAGGTGGGGCTTTATGGGCGGTCCTTAGGTCTTTGGGGGGTGTGCCCTCAGCATCAGGATATTTTAAAGATTCATAAGTGATTCCAATGTTCAGAAAAGCTGAGAACACCAGCCCTCGAATAAGTTTTGGAGGTTGTAGATAACTTCTGATGATTTTAGGTATATAATTGAACTTTAAAATATTATAGGAAAAGCTTCATCAGCATACTGAAAAAACTTTGGATAATGATAATTACCGTGAATTGAGCATCTGTTATATGCTAGACTGTAATGTAAGATTTGGAACACATCAGCCTTTTAGTCTCATTTTTGTAGATGAGTTAACTAGGACTCAGGGTGATTAAATTTCCTGAATACACAAAAATAACATGAAAAGTCAGAATTGCAAGCCGGTCTTTCAGAAATAATAGGGTGAACCTCTAACCACTCACTGCACCATATTGAACTTCCCCTTCAATTTGGGAACCCAGGCTCTACTTTATGGTTTTGGAAATAGGAATGAGGTACTGGGGTCCAGTTCTGTCTCATTCCTCCATGGAACATGTCATTACTGCTGTGAAACTTCTGGATTTCTCCCTACTCTTTCTGAATGCATAGTTTAGATTTGATCCATGTGTTTTATAATAGTAGCTAATTGTTTTATGTTGCCTTTTTGACATCCTTAGGTTTCCCATGGGATTGTGTCTATTTCATTTTTCTTTGATATCTTCTCTTATAGTGAGGGACACACAGTAGGTACTCACTCAGTATTTCTGAAATAATTTATATCAAGACATAGCTTTTGGGGAAGGTCTTCCCAAATGTATACTTATGGAGTATGGTTAAAGCAGGGTTGTAGAATTCAGGGAGAGAGAGAGAGAGAGAGAGAGAGAGTGTGGATGTGGTTGAGAATAGTGGTAATAATTGTGGATATGTTGGAATCCATTGCTGGGATCCATTTTAACACTGGTTCTTCCAGTTGCTATCCCTTGAGTGTTATCAGTCCCAGTAGGGTCTCCATCCTCTTATTTCCCTAAGATTGAGGTATATGGGTCCAGCGGTTGCCCTTTAATATTAAGGCAAATGATTAGGTTTGACACCACAGAAGTTTTCATACTTGGAGAATTGCTGAGATCAGAATGAATCATTGGGATAACAAAAATTCTATTAGGTTTTCTTCCAGAAAAAGACTCAACATCATCTGATCATGGCAGAGACACTTGTTTAGGTCATCATTCTATCTTCTGCCCCGCCTTCATTCTCTTTCTGTGTTGTATGACCCTTGGCTATCACAGAACCAACTGGCAGAAAGAGCACTAGCATGTGGGAGACCAAAAGGCCACTTCTCTTCTTCACAATCCACACATGACATTGGGAAAACCATCTTAGTATTTTACTGCCTACAAGAGTCAAGCAATAATACTGTACTTATTGGACAAACCTATTATCAGTGTGAACTCTCTTTGATTTTTTTTTTTTTCCCGAAGATAAGGGCTACAGAAAGCAAAGATGACATCAGTATCCATCAGGATGAGGTTTAATTGTGCAGGAAGAGGAAATGATCCCCCAGAAACTTGGAAATGAACCCCTGGCCCCACCCACTCACAGTTTCCGGAGCTTCTGTGAATCATCAGAAAATTAGCAAGAGAAATAAAAGGACTCCCAGGGTTTGCATTTCTACACTGAGAAACTCCTTCTTCACCTCTAGGCATTTTTGTTTTTCCTTTGTCCGGTAGAAATGTGTAAGGGTGTGTGTGCGTTTATGTGTGTGTGTACATGACTGGTGTGTGAGTGTGATGCAACTATGTATGTGATTAGCTGTGAGCATCTGTGTGTGTGTTTAGTCAAAGCTTTAGGCCTTGTGTAAAAGCATGCTCTCTTTCCTCTTTCACTTACTTGTTTCAAGCACAATGGATTATTAAACTAATTAGATTATTTGATTCTTATAAATTTATTAGATTTGCTTTAGCCCTGTGGATTCAGATTCCTTTGTGTGTTTACCACAGCACCAGTTCTTAATTTTTAGCTTACTTCACTGAAATGAACAGAGATGTAGTGACAACAGTCAAGTTTAACTGAACATTCCTCTCACTTTATAACTTTGGGAGGAAAAGAGAAGCAAAGATCCCCCAAGAAAGAGGCTGACCCTCCTCTGAACCCTGCCCAAGCCTGGGACAAGGTCCCCCCTGGTAGAGACAGAACCCATGTTGTACTACTTGTTTAGTTGCTGATCCACCTGAGGAGATGGATCTCTCTACCATGGACTGGGCCAAGCTTAGCTGGCACATGTGGGCACTTGTTAAATGTTTGCTGAATGAATGGGTGGAGTGGAAGACAGAGGGCTCTTTGAAAGGAAGTTTTATAAATAATATGGAAAAAAATAGGTTCCCAGAACCATTATTTCATTTAACAAAAATGAACATGTTAAAAGTCAAATGTGGTTTTTGTTATTTCTTATAAAACTACTTTCTTTATATATGCCAAGCTTCTATAACAATAAAATAGCTTTGCAGTGACATCATCTTGTATAAATAAAAGCATGATGGAGTGAAATGGCATTCTTTAAAAAAAAAAAAACAACTTTAAAAGCAAAGCAAAGCAAACATCTGTGCGTGCTATCATGGGGGTGGGAGGGGCTGCATTGGGTCCCTGCACTGGTGAGGATGCTTCCTTTTGAGCTCTGGAAATATAGGAAGAGATGTGCCTTCTGCTTTGTTGATTATAAAGGCTGGCCCTCACCTCATCTTACCTTCCATCAATACTCGTGCTAGAGAAAAGGCTTCAGCAAATGATAGTCAAAATAATAACATGGACCCATGAGTGGAGCAGACCCATTTGCCTAAAATCCTTTCATCAGATGATCAATTTATTGGGTTATTATCCATTGGGCTACTGATTAATAAACTGTTGTTTCTATTAGTCATTTTGAATTCATAGTAATTATTGTCTTAACCATAATACAGAATATTACAGGTTTTTCTGCCCTTTGAATTTTGAATTGAACACTTATCACAATATGATTAAGGGTTTTATGAATGACAGAGTGGGTTATTTCTCCTGGTCCATATTCAACATACTCAATTCTCTTTTTAATCTTTCATCACTCACAGAACTGTTTTCTTCAGTGGAAGAGGGAAACAGAGTTTATGGAGAATTGTCTTTGGTGTGCAATCACATAGGTGTCTATTGGCCATGGCATGTGCTGTGGTACTCTGCACATCCCCACATCAGTGTGTACACACAAATGCCTATACTCATATTCATTTCTGTATCAGTTCCCCTTTCTATTCACTTGTAAGTTCTTTCCAAGAGTCATGTGAATTCAGGAAATTAAAAACTCAGTTTTTAATTAATCTTTTAGATATCTGTGACAATTTAAAAAATTTTTAAAGACAACCCATTTATCTGCTTATAAAACATTCAGCTTTCAGGAAGAACTCAGATTCAGAAGTAGAAAGCATAGATGTCTTTCAACTGGGTTAGGCTACCAACAACATAAATGAAAAAAAAAAGTAGTAACAAGAGCTGATTGGGCTGAGAATAGTAAGTGTACATCAGGTTTGGTGTAGGAGCCCTGAGATTCTTTTTATATGATACTTGTGGGTATTGATATTTTCAATATCCATACTGAATGGATCTGCCTCATGTGATTCGACTTGGGCAGAACATACCTAGAACCTTGCCACTTGCAAATAGTTAAGGTGGGTTATATTAGAAAGCAAGTAGAAGTAGTAACCTCTTCCTTCAGGGAGTTAGAACTCAGTTTTTATGGTTTACATCCAGAATGTTCCCTCAAAAGCTCAGGTATCAGGCTGGGCAGAGGTAAAAAGATCAAATCATGAGGGCTTTGAACTTATCCATGGATTAATCCATTTGATGGATTAATAATTTGAATGGACTGACTGAGAGGTGGGGGAAAAGATAGGCAAGGGAGGGAAGTAGGTCACTGGGGGAGAGTACTTGGGGGACCATATCTTATAACTATCCTTTCTTCACTCTCTATATCTGCTTCCCATCTGCCTTGAGCTAGTAGCGTTCTTCCACCGTGCTCTCCTGCCATGATGCTCTGCTTCACCTCAGGACGTGAGCAATGGAGTCAGCCAACCGTGAACTGAGACCTCTGAACCCATGAGTCAAAATAAATCTTTCCTCCTCTAAGATGTTCTTGTCAATGATTTTGATCATAGTCATACAAATCTAACTAACGCACCAGCCACATATTTAGAAGGTACAATGGATATGCTCATATTCAGAGTAAAAAGGAAGCCTGGCTTGTAAACGTGAGCATGATCCATAGCCTGCACCAACAATGTCCCTTCTTCTACCACGCTCCCTTCTTCCTTGTGTTCTATAGCTTCCTGGCTCTCTCCATCCCTCAAACAGGCCAGTTTTCTCCTACCTAATGGTCTTGTGCTGGCTGGTTTGTACACTTGGAAAGCCCTTGCCCCAGATGTCTACTGAGATGCTCCTTCCTGTCCCCCATATTTGAATATGACCTTTCAAAATAACCTCCTGTTCCTCATCAACCTCCCCGCACCCTCTTAAGACACACTCTTCCTTATCTTCATCATAGTATTCATTTCTACATGACCTTAATTTTTTCCTTTCTTCCTCTCATTCATCACTATTTCATACGTTCAATGAAAGCTTTTCTTCCTTATCCGTGTCCTTAGCACCTAGAGCAGGCTAAGTAATTATTCACTGAATGAATTATTGAAACCACACTTTATTCCATAGAAGCATAAATGTCTTACTTTTCTCAGCATACTGTCAAAGAGGCTGCACCATGTTCTAATAATTTTTCCTCTTTAATGTTGGTTATAGTGCAACTTGACATCTAAATGGTTTGAATTCTTATATGTTAAAATTCATTCTTCATAGCTTTTTACTTCTTTTTTTAAAATTTGTTTTACTTAGTTATACATGACAGTATAATGATCTTGACATATCATACATTTGAATCAGATGGGATATAATTTCTCATTTTTCTGAGTATATAGGTTGCAGAATCGCATTGGTCATGCAGTCACATATACACACGGTAATAATAATGTTGTTTCATTCTACTATCCTTCATATCTCCCCAACACCTCCCCTCCCATCACTTCTCTCTACCTAATCTAGGGTAATCAATAAATGGACCAAGGACCTGAACAGACACATCTCAGAAGAGGATATACAATCAATAAATAAATATATGAAAAAATGCTCATCATCTCTAGCAATCAGAGAAATGCAAATTAAAACTACTCTAAGATATCATCTCACTCCATTCAGAATGGCAGCCATGATGAAGACAAACAACAACAAGTGCTGGTGAGGATGCAGGTGAAAAAGTACACTCATAACTGCTGGTGGAACTTCAAATTGGTGCAGCCAATTTGGAAAGCAGTATGGAGATTCCTTGGAAAACTGGGAATGGAACCACCATTTGACCCAGCTATTCCTCTTCTCAGACTATACCCAAGGACCTAAAAACAGCATACTACTGGGCTGGGGATGTGGCTCAAACAGTAGCGCGCTCGCCTGGCATGCGTGCGGCCCGGGTTCGATCCTCAGCACCACATACCAACAAAGATGTTGTGTCCGCCAAGAACTAAAAAATAAATATTAAAAATTCTCTCTCTCCACTCTCACTCTCTCTTTAAAAAAACAAAAAAAAACCAAAAACAAACAAACAAAAAAAAAAACAGCATACTACAGAGACACAGCCACATCAATGTTTATAGTAGCACAATTCACAATGGCTTGTTACTTGTATGACATATTTAGAAAAATTTTCCACATCAAAATTGTGAAAATTTCCACCTGCATTTTCTTCTAGTGTTCTTGTGTGTTTGACTTACATTTAAATATCTAATCCATCTTGAATTTATTTTTGAACAAGATGCATGGTAATATGCAAGTTAAGTTTTATTCAAACAGCTAGCCAATTGTCCCAATACAATTTATTTTAAAAATTAGCATTTTTCTTTGGATAATCATGTGTTAAATTCTTATGGATTCCTCTATGTGCACTTGTGTTTCTCAGGGTTGTTCCCTGTCCCAATAATTTGTTAGTCTAATTCTACCCAGAACTACAATATTTCAATTATTTCAGCTTTAATATAGGCGAGTTTCTTATGTGGTAGGGCAGGTATTCTTCTCCAAACCATTATTTTCTTTTTATACATTTTCCAACATCATATCAGCTTTTCAATTATTTTGTTGGTTAAAAAATTTAGGGTTTTTTATGCATTGCTAAAAATTTAATTATTAGATATTATTATTTTTAGGTTTGCATTCCAAGAATTTATTGTTTTTTGATTTATTTAAATATTTTGTGTTCTTAGTGCATTATTTTCATTTTCTTCTGCTACTTGATAATACCCGAAGAATATAAAACCCTTAACATCTTCTATATTTGGCATATGTCCATATGTTTCCTATGGTCTTCTTTTAGATGTCTCTCTGTATCCTACCCATTTTTTGGGGGGGGATGCAAGTTGGGTGAGTAAAAGTCAAGTATATTGTTCTGGTCGTGATGATAGATTTCCTGTTTGAAATACTTGCCATGTCAAGGCATAAGAAAGCAGTGATAAATTCACTGGGTCCCAGACTTCAGGTCAAGCAATATGCACAGAAGGCCATGTGTTTATCTTTGTTTATCTCCTCTAGTTTGCTAATGTAAGACAAACATTCATTTTGAACCCCCCTTTCAGATGCACCAAAGATTTGACTCTAAGAACTACCCATAAGATTGACACCTCCCTAAAAGGATATTATGTCCACATATGGATGACTATTTAGTTCATTTCTAGCTTGGGATATTCCAACTGGTATTGACAATATTGAGTGTTCTAATCCATGAATATGGTATATTTCTCATTTATTGGGATCACCTTTAATTTCTCTCAGTAAAATTCCAGATTATAATAATTGATTTAAAACATTTTTAGATGGGCATAAACAAAAGCAAATAAGGTTAACTTCTATGATTAAGAGGTCAGGTTCTGGATTTGAAGACTTTTGTTTTGATTCTTGGGTGCCATCACTTACCAGCTTATCTCTTCAGACAGGTTTTTTGTCTTCCTTTCTGTCTAAGGGAGACAATAATCATCCCTCCTGCATGGTTTCATGGGAAGATTAAATGTGATATTTTCAGTTCAGGTTTAGAAAAGCATCTTTCTTAATGTATGATGATAATCACTTACACCATTCTTGTTTTTGTACTGACCCAGAGGATTCTTAAGTTCTTAATGACTAGGAGTGCCCTCCTACATTTTTCAGAGTGCCCATGTGATAAGTTACTTGAGGAGTGTTTGTCAGATTGAATCTCCTTGTTACCATATAGAGTAGAATTTGCACCACTATAGACTGCATTTACCCATGATGTGTTCATAAGGTTGTCATCGGTTTTTATATTCTTTCTCCAGTCTTTAGTTGTTGTTTCTACAGGTTCTTCCACATTCCCCTGGACATTTTTTCATAATTTTCACCTGAATGGACTTCACATTCTCAAGATACTATCCCATATCTTTATACTGCCCAGCACCTTTGTGCTCCTAAATCCACTTTTGTCTGTTTTCATCTTTCATGTTGTTGAACTTTCTTTCACTGGAGTCCCCAATGACCAATTTTATTAGTTAATCTTTGGTTGCTGTGATGAAAATACCTTACAAGAACAACTTGAAGGAGGAAAGATTTGTTTGGGCTTATGGTTTTACAGATCTCAGTACATGGTTGGCTAACTCCATTGCTTTGGGAATGAGGTGATGTAAAGCATTAGAACAGAAGGGCAGGGCAGAGGAAAGTGCTTGGCTCATGGCATCCAGGAAGAAGAGACAGGGGTGGGGGAGAGGGAGATGAAGAGGGAGAGGGAGAGGGAGAAGGAGAGGGAGAGGGACCAGAGAAAAGATAAACTCTTCTAGGTTATAGTCCCAGTGACATTTTTCCTCCAATTAGATCCCAACTTTCAGCTGCACATTCAGCCATCAATGGATTAATCCACTGATGAGATCAGAACCCCTGTGATCCAATCATTGCCTAAAAGTCCCCTCTCTAAACCTTGCTACATTGGGTACCATACATTCAACACATGAGCTTTGGGGGGAAACATTCTAGATCTAAACCATAACACCATCTAATGGCCAAATTTGTCTTACTTGGGCTGTATGGATTTGCTTTAGCTCACAAATCCCACAAGAAAAATGATTTTGTATTATTTTCTGTTGAGTTTCTTGTGCTTAGAACAGTTTCTGAACATAGTAGATACTCAAATAAATATTGGTTGAATTAATAAACCGGTAGGTGTCACTTACATTGTTGACCATTCTAATGTCTTAAAACATTCTTTATATCTTCATCCATAGAAACATTGCACTCTTGTTTTCTTCTGGAAATTTCTTTGTTTCCTCCTTTTCTTATTACATCCATCATATGTAGATGTTTTTCAGAGTTTGATTCTTGTCTTTTTCTCTTCTCTGAAATGTTTCCAGGATGCACCTCTCTTATGCATATTAGTCTCACACACCATCTATAGATATACTGATTACTTCCACATCTGCAGTTCCACTCAGATTAATATTAAATTTGGACGATTTAGTCAATAAGCTATTCAGTGCCTTAATATTTTCCTGGAATCTAAAAATGTATCCCAAATGAAACATCATATTTTTGTTAGACCTTTATGGTGAAAATGTGAGATAAAAAATAATTATTGGAAGCCAAAACATCACTATTGTTGGTTGTAAATACTAATTTGGAGGGTGCTATTTTGTGTAAGTGATGGAAATGAGCCCTAGTGGCAGACCTACATAGTTGGTTCTGAACTATAAGTTAAGCATGGAACATGTCTAGTTAAAAATAAACCACATTCTCCTCATAGATGTTACATAATTCTGTGGTGATATGACTCTGGAGTTGATAAAAGTTTAAAAACTCTCTTCATTACATGTCCTCAAGTAATCATAAACCAACATGAAACCATTTGGTAACAGTTCCTTCCTTCTTGAGTCTGGGGAAAAAGACTTAGATCCAAGAGTAGTTACTCTATTGTTTTCTTCTTACAGATGCAGCATGGGATTTGGGGAAGCTAATACTTTTGCTAAGCTTGCCGTTAAAATGTAAACCTCTCTACTTCTTTTAGGTACACATAGAACTCAACTGTTTTGAAATTTAGAAACAACAAATATGGTATGGTTGTGCATGTCTATAATCCTGTTGACTCGAGAGGCTGAGGCAGGAGGATCACAAGTTCAAGAACAGCCTGATAAACTAACAAGACCTTGTTTTACAATGAAAATTTTAAAAAAACTGGAGTGTTGCTCAGTGATAGAGTACCCCTGGGTTAAATCTCCAGTACCACATAATACAATAAATGAATAAATAAATAACAGTAAATATTTTATGCTTGAAGTCTGAAACAATTGCATAAAGAAAAGCTCTCTTTTCCCTCTAGTATTTGAATCATTGCACATCTGGGCTTGCTTTACTAAGGACTCTGGCCTGACAGCATATGCTGAGTCCTGCCTGGGTCACACACATGCACTTAGGATACTTGCTAATTCAAGTTTGAGCTACAGACATCTGCACCCTAAAAATCCCCTTCTGAAAGGCCTGTGCTTTGGCAGAGACCCTTTCCGCTTATACCAACCTGAGACCAGACTCTGTTGCTGCAGGTAGAGCTGAAGACTAAGTAATATCTGTATTAATTGTAAAGGTTAATTTGAAGGCTCTTAGTGTGTCAAAGGAACCTGCAGACACAACCACAACTAGGATGATTTGCCATCTTCAGTGCTAGGCAATGAGAGGTGTTTTATGGAGGGGGTTTCCCAAAGAAAAAGTTTAGCTCCCTGACTTTCCTGGTTGGCTTGGTTCCTAAAGGAAAAAAATGAAGTTGCTGAGCTGAACATTCCTGGTTTATTTCCCCAAATGTGTCCACAAGTTATTCACTCTGCTTTGTCAGGAAAAAATAAGAGGTTGTAAAAGAGACCTAAACATATTTAGAAATCTCTCTGCTGTAAAATTAGGGGAGTGGAAAACAAGCATTTTCTTCTAATATGTTTATCTTCAAAGATGATTAAAGCAAGACAATCTACTCAATCACCTAAACCAGCAAATGGTGGATAATTGAGATTTGTGTCATTCAGTACAATGGCTACTAGGTATATGTGACTATAAGTTCATGAATTTTGGCGAGTCCAAATTTAGATATCATATCATTATAAGGTACACACTGCATTTTGAACAGAAGATTATAACACACCTCATTGAGATTTTATAATGATTACATGTTGGAATGAAAATAATTGGGATATATCAGGTTAAATAAAATATATTATTAAGATGAATTTTACCTGTTACATATACAGTTTGCTTTATGTTTCCATTGGAAAGTACTGCTATAAATCAGTGGCTTCCAATTATCTAAGATGCAGAATCCATTGCAAATTGATATTTTTGTAAAATTCAATAAAGCAGCTTGGTGTAAAGATTCTTAAATCCTTACACTGTATCTTGTGTTTGTTTCACTGCAAACTGGTAACAAACAGCTTGGGTCTGACCCTAGTCTGAAGATAAGACTGGAAGCACATTCTGAACTTTTGTGCCTTAAGTAATAAAGTCCCATCAACTGTTTTTCCTGCATACATTTTATGCATCCCATTCTCTATTTCCTTTTCTTCTTCCTTCAATCAGACCTTTATTTCCTATTTGGATTATTGAAAGTGACTGCTAAATAGTTTCAGTGCATTTTGTGGCTTGGAAATGGAATGTCCCCTAAAGGCTCATGTGTTAAAAGTCTTGGTCCCATCACTGTAGAATGCTGATTTTAAGACCTTTGAGTATAAACCTAGGAGTGGGATAGCTGGGTCAAATGGTAAACTGAATAACTCATCTAAGACTATTTAGGCAGCAAGGAGCAATGTTAGGATTTGGACCTGAGTCTTTCTAACTCAGAAGGCTATATTATTTCTAAATGATGTAGAGCTGCTTGGAATTCCTTCCACTCTACAGTTACTTTGTTGGGTTTACTGTGTGCTATTCTCTCAGGTCCCTATCTTCTATTCCTGGTTCATTTAAACTTCTCTTATGATATTTGAATTGATTATAATCCCTACCCAATGCATTTCTTGAGACCTCCTGCAAAAACCTACTTCCTCTGGAACCCATTCAGTTGTCTAACACTGAATACACCATGTGGGAGTTTGGGGTACATTTATTTCTCCTTTTGCTTCCTACTGTACCATCCTCTGTACTTAGCATTGTGGTTTTTAAATGGGAGATATTTATAATTAATTAATTCATCTTTTCAAGTTTTCAATATATAATTATTAAGAAAAAGAAAAAATCCCTATCTTCATGGGATAAAAATCACTACCTTCTAGTAGGGGCAAATTGAAAGAATAAACTAAACCTTTTTACATGCCTGCGAGTGTATTCTGTGCTCTTGCACCTTCTCCATGGGCTGCAGCACTCCACTTACAGTAATGGTTTTCAGCAGGGGTGCTCACTGTGTACTGTGGCAGCCAGCTGCTACATTTCAGTTTGTCACATTGCCATCCCAGGTGTGCATGGTGCCTCATATTCTTCATTTGTTCAATATCTCTGGGATCAGTACTTCCCTTTGAATTGAGGGATAATCACAGGAGTACCAGCAAATTTCCTTTCAGCTGCTCACCAATACTCTGTAAACATCAGATGTTTGTCTAAGCTCATGGAAGACAGGCTAATCGGTGATCTAGGGAGCCTCAGATTAATCTTCTGGTACAGCAAGACTTGGTATAAACCACAACCTCTTTGAGTCTCAGTTTTCTTATCCATGAAATGAGGATAATTGCCATTTTAAAATTGATGGATGACATCCTTCTTCTGTTTCCAAAGGTCTTATTTTCAAATTACTCAGTGGATACAATAAATTCACTCATTCATTTAGCAATTACATATTGAATACCTACTATGTTCCAGGTATCGTCTTAGGTTCAGATAAAGGGGTTATCAAATCAGCCTTAAAACTCCTGAGACTTTTGCTCTGCCTAGAGGAGGCAGGTAAATAAATGAGTATGTGGTTGTTGGAGGGTAACAAGAATGACAGAGTCCAACAATTAAGGTCAAGTGGATAAAGAATGCTGACGAGGAAGTAAATGGTTATTTTCTATAAAATACAAAGATGACCTTTGAGCAGAGATCTAAAGGAAAAAAAAATCCTATTCGGAAATGTACCCTGATAGATGCTTCTAGAGTAGTGAGCCACATGCCACATGCTACCCATTGCATGTGTCCCTCAATATCAGTCTGTGATTGCAAGCCTATAGACACCCCTTTCTCACAAGGGCCCTCAGAATGACAGATAATCCAAACATTTTTCCAGTACTGGGGATTGAACCCAGGGCCTAGCACAAGCTAGGCAAGTGTTCTACCATTGAGCCCTACTCCAGCCTACAGAAAACCCAAATGTAATATGCCCAACACTCTCCAGCACCCCCAACTTCACCCCAGATCTAGACTACTCACATGTTCTTGGTCTTAATCAGAGAAGGATGGGTAGTAGCTAATTATACCCTAAACCCAAGTCACAGGCAGCTAGGACCAGTGGAAGGAGATGTTTTCACGGCAGAACAACTCGCCATGTAAATATTCTCCCTTTCCTACCATGCATCACACCTGAGCAGTCACTTATGGGGGTATGCGCTGACATGGAGGACTGGAGAAAAGTCTTGCAACATGCTTCATGAGGGCAAATGGCTATAGCAGGGCTGTCTGTTCCCATTTTCTCAGGTTGGTGT
This sequence comes from Urocitellus parryii, assembly GCF_045843805.1. NCBI lineage: Eukaryota > Metazoa > Chordata > Mammalia > Rodentia > Sciuridae > Urocitellus > Urocitellus parryii. Next base: position 97,997,378 of record NC_135539.1, read on the forward strand.
CCACTATGGAAAAATCACTAAGTGACTAGTGCATCTTCACAGCTACTTCTCAGCCATTCCTAATGACTTTTTTTTTTTTTAAAGAGAAGAATGGCAAAGTGCAATAGAATTTTCTCTTGCAGGATTTATTTTCTGTCTGCATTCTCTCTAGATTATATGGAGCTACATGGATATTCATAATACCGATGGTGATTTTAAAATAGCCTTTTATTTGGAGGGGCTGATAGGTATATTTACCTTTGAATACCTCAGTAGTTCAATGACAAAGAGGTGAGTTTTGAAGACACCATGTCTTCTTTCTGTGTGTACCCAATACCAGGAATCCCCCCAAAACCTGAGTAAGATAGTATTATGTTACCTAGAAAGAAACAGCTCAGAGTATTTTACACATTGAAAAAGAACTTTGAGTAATACATTGCTACATGAACTTACTAGCCACTAGTGAGCCTGTGACGAAACACACATATGAATGGCTTATCTTCATTGAAGAAAAGTCACAGGCTTAAAATCTTGGTCCTTTTAGTTTATTTACCTAGTAAAATAACACACTGAAATATTGAGTTTTTCTCCTTAATTTTCAAGAGTCATTGTTTCAGGTGCATTTATTTTTACCCTAAACAGAACAAACCAGTTAGGCAATGGCCTTCTTTCTCTGAGAGATGGCTCACCTGGTTTTCTACTTTCTAATTTTCTCTCTGTTAGTCAGCTTTCTGTTGCTGTGACAAAATACCTGAGAAAAATCAAGTGAAAAGGAGGAAAGATTTGTTTTGATTCACTGTTTCTGAGGTTCAGTCTATGGTCACTTGGCCCTGTTATCTTTGGATTTGTGGAAAGGTAGATCATCATGGAGGGAAACATGGGGCAGAGGAGGCAGCTCACCTCATGATGGCTGGGAAACAAAGAGAGAAGGGGCTGGGGTTCCAATATTCCATACAAGGTCACAGCCCCACTAACCTGACTTCCTTCCACTGGGTCTCAATTTCTAAAGGTTTCACCATTTTCCAACAGAGCCATTAACTGAGGTCCAAGCCTGCAACATATGAGCTTTTGGGGGACATTTAAGATCCAAACCATAATATTCTCATTGTGGGAAAGATATTGTTGGAGACATCATCAGATCACACCATCTATCTAGAAATGTTTTCAAAAGCTGCAGAATATTTAGTATTACATTTCAGTGGCTTCTAACATGAAGTACCTGTTTGCATAAATTAAATTCCTGGAGTCCTGATCTTCATGTGCAATGTATGACAATGAAGATGGGGCCAGAGGTCTTTGGTCACTCATGTAAAGAACTGATGTTGGAATATGTTTCAGAGGTAGATTGGAGTCTGGGAAGGATCTTGGAGATGGATTTATGTCTTCTGATTTTTATTCCTATAATGAAACAATGAGTATACTTTGTTTGGGGGGAAAAGATTTCCAGATTTAATGTATGAGGATTCAAAAATCCACCAAAATCTTTGGCCGAAGATTGATAATTTCCTGTTCTCTTTTGCTAGCTCCTTCTGGTACAGAAATTCCATGGAGAAAGAGGTATTACTAAATATCAGAAGAAGATATTAAAGAAATATCTTTAATAAAGATATAATACCTTTAATAAAAAATGATACACTGTTGATGCTTTCTGCAAGAATTGAACAGATATTTTTAAAAAGTAGAGATTTATCAAGAAGATGAGAAGCTACCCTTTGCTGGGTATGAGTAGTAGTGTGTTCTGGTTAAAAACCAAACCCAAAGATTTTTTGTAAGATTATAAAGCCTACTATGTGAAAGTGCGGTCTATTTTTCACCTAATTAAAATTGGAAACTTCAGTATTTAATTAGGGAAGATTGTCCCTTGTTTCTTTGTTCTACCAGGGCCAGTTGAAATATGCCGTTTCGTTACCAATTGTTCAGCAAATTTTGAGGCCAAGTTCAAAAAATATCATTAACCCGAGTAAAACTGTTTAAGACTAGAAAATAAATATCCTGCTTGGTCATGTGGGGAATGTAAATAATGGTGTATGGCTGGTCCAGAGCTCTCTTCATTCTTTTTTATGTTCTAGGGTTTTTAAGAAGCAAGAAAATGGGGACCATAAATATTTTTTAGCTCTGTGTGTTCAGGTAGCCTGTTCTGAAAACTGGTATGGTCTTTGGGACTGTGGATATTCTGGCTCAAGCAGCTACTTGTAGGAGCAGAGCACTGACACATAAGATTGCAGAGGGCACTCACCAGCATGCTCTTCAGTGCCAGGTTCATCACAATTTTCCTGGAGAACTGCTTTTGTCCTTACTGTAGAGTGATTTCTGACAGAACGACTGAGCTTATAGCAAATATACTGATATTGTGAAATCATTGTCTGACAAGATTGTCCTGGGGACAAAGAAGGCCAATTTCCTGGGGGCTTATCTGGAAGAGTGTGGGGATTCGAGGGTATGCTCATTGTCACTCATCCTTGGTGAACGCAGATATTGAAGAAATGAGAACTTGAAAGATGGAGTCTATACAGTAAAGTGGACATTTGCCCATCTGGATTTGAGGGTCTTAGTAGGGGCTGTGAATTTTGAGCACCTATATATCTGGTGCCCTTGCCATGAAATCATCTGGGCCTAACATTCACTCATTCATCTTATTTTTCAAGTTGCATAAGGAGTGAATGCCATGTGCTTGGTCCAAGAATATCACAGTAAATAGAGAGAAACAGAGATCTTATAGTCGACAGGGAAAGATAAGAGTTAAACAAATATTATTTTTAAAAATAATTCTCTCTAGCTGGGCTCGGAAGTCTGTGGCAGGAGGATCACAAGTTCAAAGTCAGCCTCAGCAACTTAGCAAGGCCTTACTCAGCAAGACTGCTTCACAATAAAATATAAGGGCTGAAGGTGTGCCTCAGTGGTTAAGCACCTCTTTGTTCAATCCTGGTATCAAAACAAAAATTCTGTACATATAAATTATGATAAAATACATACAAGAAACTTTCCTATCTTTATCAATTTTGTGTGTACAATTCAGGGGTATCCAGGATACTCACACTGTTGTACAACTATCCCCACCATTCATTTCATCTTGCAAATGTGGAACTTGGCACCCATTAATCATATCTCCCCATTTCTTCCTTTCTGCAGTATCTGGCAGTCACCATTCTACCTTCTGTCTCTGCAAAGCTCACTACCTTACATATCTCATGTAAGTAGAATGGTGTTTTTCCCTTTGTAGATGAATTCTTTCACTTTGCCTACCGTCTTCAGGGTTCATCCAAGTTGTTGCATGTGTCAGGATTTCCTTTCTTTTTAAAGATGAATAGTAATCTATTGAATGGATGTAGCACATTTTATTTATCCACTCATCCATCATGGACACTAAGGTTGCTTCTATCTTTTGACTCTTGAATAATGCTGCTGGGAACATGGGTGTACAAGTATCTATTGAGTTTCTGTTTTTGATTGTTTTGGGCGACGGATTTTTTAAATAGTTTCTCAAAAATATAACTATGAATTATGAAAGGATATTAACCAGTGAAAGCCACACAAGGTATCACCACCAGATTGGGCAGTGAGAAGCTCACTGGGGCAGGCTCCTGGAGGAAATAAAGATCAGACAAAGATTGGCTTAGAGTTCACCAGGGGAAGGAGGCAGGAGGGTCTTTTGGGTGTCTACAGAAATGAATCAGAGGCTTAAGACAACATGTGGCTCAGGGCATTTGAGGGAGTCCATGGGTGGTAGATGGGGAGCAAGGGAAGCAAGAGGTTAAGAGTCCTTAGGACCTGGGCCTGTGGATTTAGGGGAAAGGAAGAAGTTATCATTTGAAGCCTCAGTTTACCAGTCTATTTTTATTTATTTATTTATCCTTGACATTCAACAAAACCTTTTAAATAATTGAACCTTGTCTCAGCTTTGATGTGGAAAGCAATAAGGGAAACACTTGCTTGAGGACTGAAATGGACTCACAGGGAGAGGACAACCTCTGGGAGCAGAAGTGGTGGCCAAATGAGTGGCAGTCCCTTGAGGGATCTGACTGATGGATGGGCAATGTGGTGGCTTGACCTTGACAATGAGGCTGGCACAGAAGCACTCTGAGGATCACGGGGGCCTTTTAGTATGACCTGTGCAACTCTGAAAAGATGTTCTATGTCACAGGTTGAGGATGCTGGGCAAGTTAATACATACACATATTAACCCCCTTTCTAGGTTTACAACAGAGCATAGAATTCTCTATACTTAGGAATCTATAGAATCTATTCCCAGAAAAAAAAAATATGTAACAATTTGTTTATCATTATCGATTTCAAGACTCTTGGTAGAGTCCCACTAAAATCCATATATTATAAATAGGGGAGATATTCCCTTGGCCTTTGGCCTTGAACAATATACTTTTGGATGGACATGTTTTGAGAACCCTTGATCTCTGACCTTAAAACCTACTCTCTTAGTATTAAAGCACCACACCCTTTGGCCTTAGCCATCGGCAAATTCAGAATCAAGTTCAGGAGCTGTTTGCAGAAATCAGGCCTCTCAGCTGTAGCTGCTTCCTGATGTTCTTTCAGTTTCAGGTCTGACTTATTACTGACATCCCTGATTTACATACAGTGCAGACATTCCAAGGACTGTGGAAACCCATCGGGTTCAGGTAGCAATAGAATTCTTATCATTTGTACTAGTAGGAAATTTTGGCTACTGGCATTCACTTGACAGCACTAATATTTTCCTTAAACGTTCACATTTTTCTCTTTGACTAGAAGCAGGAATTGATAGCTGAGCTCAAGACGCCTACAGGATATAAGTAGGGCAGAAAGCTGATACATTAAGGATTATAAACAAAACAGGAGAGAACTTGTCTAATATACCTCAAGAACCACAAAGGCCAAGTTAACACATTACTAGTAGGCAAACATGAATCTCATTTAAGTTTGGGGCTTTTAGAGGAGTCAATTACAGTGATGGATTTATGGCTTTATCAATTGGGCACATAATTTCATGGGGATAATAATTTTGAATCTGATGTGGTATGTGTGCACTTGCGTTATAAGTGTGCAATATACACACACCCACATAGTCAGTATGTCTTAATCAATTACCTACTGGGACAAGTGAATCAAAAGAGTGGCTGAAAGCAACAGCAGCAGCAACTTAGATCTGCATTCTTGTCCAGGGAAAGGAATTTATAGCCATTATTGGACGATTAAAGTAATCAGACACTGTATGAATCAGGGACTTCGTTGGTAGTCTCATAAAAAAAGGCAGCAAACACTAAAATATCTATTTGAAGCTTCTCCCCCTTACTAAGCATTACCTGTGAAATTCCTTTTTTTACCTGAAACTTCATTACACTATGTGTACTATAAAAATAAAATACTGTCCTTACTGGGTGAGAATATCTTCTGTAATTCTAACATTTGTAAGTGAATGCATAAAATATGTTCAGCATACTATAAATGTCTGGAATGTGTGTAAGATAAGGCAAAAATAGACTTTGTGTTCCTAGTTTAACATACTCTTGGGATACTAGAATAGAGAGAAATGAGGCAAATTATTGCACCTATGGATCTTAGGACATGTTAAATCAAAGATGTGAAACTTCTCATTTATTCTCATTTACTGAGTTACAAGCTAGCTCTATGTTGTAACTGTTTGAATAGCAGAAGTTTGCCTCTATGAGCACTAAAACTTTCAAAATCTTTTACTTCTCTGGGATAATTTCGAAAGTGCAATTCATACCTCCTTATCTTTTCAAATGCTTATGAGCATTCTTGACATTTTAGGAACATATAATTAATTCTTATTTGGGGTAAATACCCATTGATATCTCTTTTCTGAAGGACCTACCTCTACCTATAGCAGTAACTTAAGGGGTGGACCTGTGTGGCCACATTTGCACATAGGACCCTACCCTCCCCAGTCAGAGATGACAGAACTAGGAATGAACATCTGACTCCCTCTAGTCCAATAGGTTTTCATTTTGCAAACTTAGATTTGGGACTCAGAGTCACAAAGAGACAGACAGGTGAGAAGGGGCAAGCCCAGTGGACTGTTAAGTCTCTGGGCTGCAGAGAGGCCAGGTAAGACAATGCTCCATGCAGGCTGAAGAGATGAGCAAGCAGAAAGCACTGAAGTAGGTTACGCAGATGGGAGACGGTGTCCAATCAAAGAGGCCACCATCAGGGGAGGGTAATGGAGTCACATGATATGAAGTAGAACAACTCTGGACAAGGAACTTATCTCTGAGATTTTTGTTTTGGTTTGTTTGTCATTGAAAAGAACTGATAAGCTTGCCAGGCATTTTGGAGACTCCTGGTACCCAGTTCATCAATTACTTTACTTTAGGCTCCCTTTCTTCCCTGTCCATGCACGCTGCCCTTGATGCAATCCAGACTTGACATTTGCCTATGTTATTCTTTCTTTTCTTCCTCTTAGCTACTTGTATGTGTACAGTTCTATTAATATTCCAAGATCCAGGTCAAAGAACATTAGCTTTAAGAAGGCTTCCTTGGATCATCAAGCCATGGGAAACTCTCCCTTCCTTGGACTCCCACCACATTCATCCGTAATCGTTGATGCCATGGTTCTAGAGCTTTGTGCATTTCCCTCATCTCTGCTGACTCCAGTTAACAGAGTGGGCAGGGTCTCTTTTTGACTCTCCGTTGAATCTCCAACAGCTCCTGGCATAGAACACAGTGCAAAACAGCCATTCGTTTAATATACTTAAATGAATGAAAGAGTGGAGGTTACTATAGTTTGAATATTGAATGAATGTCCATCAAAGATCCAAGAGATAAAGGCTTGGTCCCTGGGAAGGTGCTATTGGGAGGTTGTGGAAACTTTAGGAAGTGGGGCCTCATGGAAAGTTTTGAGGTCTTTGCCCTTGGAAGGGATTGTGGGACTCTTGCCTCTTCCTTCCTTTCTTTTGTCACTGGCTTTGAGGGGATTGATTTTGCTCCACCATGCATTTCTGCCATTATTCATCCCAGGCCCCCAAACAAGGGAACCACTAAATCATAGACTGGAACCTCCAAAATGGAATCAAAATAAATCTTTTCTCTTCTGAGTTAATTATCTTGGGCACTTGTTATAGCAATGGAAAGCTAACTAACACAAAAGGCTAACCAGCTACAAGAATTCAGGACAGATATTTTTGGTTTAATCTAAATCTCATCATATTTGGACAAAAATCACGGCGGTCCGTGTGCCTGTCATCTTCACAGCCAACCACCCATCTTTGAGATAAACTATGTGTGGTTGTACAATAGAAAGGGGTAACCATTTTCCCTTTAATCATATAATAAAAAATAAAAACAAATTTCAAACATCATTTGATTTGGGGGCTGGAATGATCTTGCTGTTTTCAGGTAATCAAGTGGATCTCAAAGGAGTATCACATGGTTTAGAGGCTTTCAGGCTGAGGCTGGGCTGCAGAGGAACATGGTAATGATCAAACTCCATGTCGGGTGACTTAGTGCTTATTTCCCATTGATCATTCAGTACCGTGTTGATGAAAGGAACCAACTAAAGCACTTTTGAACTGGCAGCATTGCAGAGAGGGTTGAGGACAGAAGAACTTTGATTTTTCTCCTTTTCTTATATGACTTAAAAAGTAGAGAAGGAAAAAGCAGAAAAAAAATTTCTAAACCAACTCTCTCAGGCTCCTGAGCGTCTGATGTCCCTGCTCTCCCAGCACATTAAGTGCAGCATGGTGCGTAGTGAATGCGTAAGCACGAATATTTAATATGCGTGATATAATTATGTGGTGTTGGTTCAATGATTTCCTAGCATTATGCTGCACATCTCTCTCAAAGGAGCTATCCCAGTGAAATGAGATTTTAATAAAAGGAATCCGTACAGTGTATTGTTGAACATTTAAGACATTCTGCTTTCCCTAGTGATGTGGGGCTGTGAAAAAAAAATATTGTTTGAAAATAGGATTGTTTAGATACACATGTAATTTGCCAGAGCAAAATAATTTCTCTCCATGATCAATTGAATACATGCACTTTATTAAGCTGTCCTTTTGCAGGGCATTTTTTCTTTATTTCTAGATAGGCCCTGTTCATTTCTTTCAGTTATTTCCTCCAGCTGTTACATAGGAGTTTTGTGTAATTACTTTGTGCTCCAAAGGTGAATTGTTCTTGAAAATTCGGCATCAATAATTCAGTTAGGTTCAGGACAGCTCACTGCAGCCTGCTCTTTGATGCTTTTGAATCTCTTTGGATGCAGTAGCTTTCACAAATTTAATGCACACACTGATGTTGAAACTGAGCTCACTCATTTGACATTGGTATGGATCCTGAGAATGAGTTGGACATCAGGGTGATTTTCGATTTCCAGCCTCCTCCTTTTTTGACTCTAAGCCAAGACTAGAAATTTTTTTGGCCATAAAGATGTAAGCTATTCCTAGTCTCCTTGTTAAAGTAATGCAGGGCAATGTAATGCTGACTTTAATAGCTCAGCATCCTTGTAGACATTATCTGAATTAATGCTCACATCCTGGCTTTGGAGAGGGTCATAAAATGTCAAATACCTCCCTAGGCAGCAAAGGGTACCTGCCCCTCTCTCCAGCAGCCTCCACGAGATCTGGAAGCCTATGATTCATCAACTTTCATACCCCTAGACTCAAGTTAAGTCAAGGGTTTGTGTGTGTGTGTGTGTGTGTGTGTGTGTGTGTGTGTGTGAGAGAGAGAGAGAGAGAGAGAGAGAGAGAGAGAGAGAGAGATGAAGAGAGAGAGAAAAGAGCTTGAGAGAGCAAGCTGATCCGATCATAATGAAAGACTGAGGAAGGAAGAGACTTTAAAGTTTTTACTTGAGTGCTCTGGAAAAAAGGGATCACATTACTAGAAAGTTCCTGCAAACCATAGGCATTGTGAACAAGTAGAAAGATCTCTCGTGCTAAAGACCCAGAAATTTTGTCTCCCTATCACCATTCCATTTTATAATTTTGCAACGTGGCTTTGCCTCTTTAGTTCTCTATTTTCCTCCATGTATATGGAGGTAGATAGGGGACACTCATTTTTGTTATACATGTGCTGAGCAGAGACAGGAAAGAGCTGGTCTAGAGAGCAACAGCAGCTGTGGAGTGGGTTGTGCAGGAAAGATAGAAGCTTAGGGAGTCAGAGGGGGCTCATCAGTGAGCATAAAGGGTAGCATTCAGGAGAGACTTAGGAGAAAAGAACCAAGAGTGACTCTGACTTGAGAAGAGACTGAAGCTAAGTGGTGCTAAGTGATGAAGCATGCTGCCTGATGTATGTAGCAAATTTCAAAATGGAATCAAGCTCTTGAATGCATACACACACATACACTCACACATGCACACACACACACACACACACACACACACACACTATGATATACAATGTATATCTATACCAATTGGATATCAGTTTTCTTCCAAGAGCTCTTGTGTTGGAGATGCTTCCATCACGAAGACTGAGGGCCTAACAAGATCTAGTACCAAACCCAAGATGGAACAGAGTGGTAATCTGTGATGAGAGGCAGGTATTTGGGGCACCATGGTGCCATTGCCATGCAGGACACAATGGTGGGTTAGGGACATTTGAGTATAAGTCACAGGATGTCTCACTGGGTGCAGGTGAGGGCAATTCCATACAGTGGGATTCGGGGTAGAGTTCCAGTTCTTCTATGTGAACAAGGATGTTGGTAATGCACACAAGACAGACTCAGTGTTCACAGGTGAGTGGGATGCTGAGAAACCAAGACCCAGGCAGAAATGCAGCCCTGGAAATTGGAGCCACAGAGGCCCTAGAAAGTGTGTTTAGGGAATTATCCTTCGTCAGTCTGTTTAACTATTTTAGCTTTTAGTGCTTATTATTTAAATCTTCCCATCAGAAGTGCCAAGAAAGCAGGGGGTTTGTTTGTGTTGTTACTTGCTATACTCCCAACACCAGAATAGTGCCTGGCACTGAGAAGATCTTCTATAAATACTTGTTGAATAAGTGAATCTAAATTGCCCTGGGAGCTGGGTGTGGGAACGTGTATATACAAGTGTGTATGAGGGGATCTTTGTGTAAAAAACCCATGTGTTGGGCTGGGGATGTGGCTCAAGCGGTAGTGCGCACCTGGCATGCGTGCGGCCCAGGTTCGATCCTCAGCACCACATACAAACAAAGATGTTGTGTCCTCCAAATACTAAAAAATAAATATTAAAAAATTCTCTCTCTCTCTCTCTCTCTCTCTCTCTCTCTCTCTCTTAAAACAAAACAAAACAAAACGTGTTTCTGAGGAACAGTGTCCCTCAGTGGCTAGCAAACCATTTTGTATGAACACCCAATCTTTTCTCCTATGAAGTTGTTCTTCCATAACTTGATCTCACTGGCCAGTTGGAGAGTTGATACAGGATCAGGTAACCATGGCTCAAAATTAAGCTTTAGTCACTGCTAAATAAAAGTAGCCAAAATTCAGAGGAGAATTCAAAGGTGGAATTTGGGGCAAATTAAAAAAGATTTTAATTTATTTTGCCTCTAGATTTTTATCAGCAAATTAAATGATAATATCAATGCCAGGAGAGAGAAGGTAGACATATGTACAGCCTGGTAGAATAATCTTCTGCCATTTAAATAGACCTAGAGATAAACATAACAGAGTCAGTCCCAATTGTGTGTCCCTCTCTCCTTAGGAGACTTCCTGGGATGCTGAAGGATGGAGGGTGAAGATACCATGGGACTGTTAGGACATGGGACAGCTTTGAGCCTAAGTTCACTAACATCCTAGGTTCCAAAACTTTGAAATCCCAAAAGACCCCAACTCGACTCTTTCTCTAATTTGTTATGTATCCTGGAAGTGACCAGGTAACCTCACCAGTCTCTGGTTTCCTTGTCTTAGATGTTAAATGATTATGTTAAATGATTATGATTATATTCATATCCCTTAGAATGTAAATAACTAGTGTCTCTCACAGTCTGCTGTTAAGATCAGAGGGAAAAACTGAATGTATTGGATTATCAATATTTATTCATCACATGTCAAATTGATGAGCAACAAACATATTTAAATTAATATTTTTTCTAGATTTAATGATGGGACTAGGAATTAATCAAAAGGCATTCTGTTGTCATATATACCTAATTAAAATAAAAAATAAAGGCACAAGGGGGCTGGGGATGTGACTCAAGTGGTAGCACGCTGGCCTGGCATGTGCAGGGTGCTCGGTTCGATCCTCAGCACCACATAGAAATAAAATAAAGATGTTGTGTCCACCAAAAACTAAAATATAAATATTAAAAAATTCTCTCTCTCTCTCAAATAAATAAATAAACGCACAAGAATGGACCCGCCATTTGACCCAGTTATCCCACTCCTAGGCCAAATACTTTCATCTGAAATAGTAAGATCATTAAAGTCAACTTGCATCATTAGCATCACTAAATGGTTCAGTGTGAGTGAGAGATGGGCAGTGAGGTGAACGGAAGCCACAGGCTTCATATTCCAAGTGGACATCTTGGATTCTTGAGGGAGATGGGAATGATGGAGTAATGGGCAGGAGGGTGAGCTAATCCGAGGATCTCTATCCATGTCCACCTCATCCCAGAGTGTCATCATGAGTAACATGCCATATAGTTGTATCTGCACGGTATTAAAGGCATTTATTTGTTATTTAAAAATAAAATATGTCCTTAAGTTCCCTCTACAAGATTCCCCAAGGATAGTTTATGTCCTTACTGGGCTAACAGGCTCCTGAAGAGCCATAGAGCTCTCACTTAATAGATATCCATTTAACAGAGCCCAAGGTGGTCGGTTTATGATCACCAACTTGCTCCTGGAAACAGCCCTCTTCAGAGTTTGAAATCCTGGCTAGCTCCCTGCTCCCAGCAATTCTGCTGTCATGGTGAACGAGGGTTCTTTGCTCCTCCTGTGTTGTACTATTTTTAAAGTTGTTACCATTGTGGATGTGACTGTTGATATTTTCTTAGAAAGTAACCATTTTTTTTTTCTTGAGCTTATATACACAATTTCTTTCCTTAAATAAGTATCAGTCAGGGTCCAGAACTTTTCCCAGAAGAAACTCTCTCTGAGAGTTCAGAGGAAATCAGTGGAAAACAAGATCTGCTTCTCCAATGTTCCTTTCTACCTTGTCTCACAGAAGATGGGTTCTTGTATCTTTTCTAATCTCTGTTTTGTGGCTCATATTCAAATTCTGGGTCTCTCCACCTGATTTATCTTCACACACAAACACTGATGATCTCTTGGCAAGTTTGAAAGACAGGACGGGGGGTAATCATAATCATTAACATGTGAGGGAATTGAATCTGTGAGTGTTGAATGACCTTTTCAAAGTTATACTTCCAGTTAGCAGAGTCGGGGGTTGCACTTGAATTGTTTTGGTTTGGCTGTGGTCATGGTTGTGGACTTGTGTGTGTGTGTGTGTGTGTGTGTGTGTGTGTGTGTGTGCATGAATGTGTGCACACATGCATCATATAACATCAGGATAAGGAGGTGGCATTGCTAAAACTGCTGGTGTCTGCAGACAGCCTCTCTGAGGCTTTGGGTATGTAATTAGCCTCTTTTTGCCTCATTTTCCTCATTTCTCTGCCTCAGTTTCCTCATCTTTGTAATAGTAATACTTAAAGCATACACACATGTAAAATCCTCAAACAGAACCTGACACATAAAAAACAGTAACTTTTGATATTTTATTGTTTTCTTAAGCTTTTCTCCACTCAAATGTATTTTTAATGTAAATATTTATTTTATTATATTTTATTTCATCTCTTTTATCTCTATTAAAATTTGGGGGGCTGGGGTTGTGGTTCAGTGGTAGAGCTCTCGCCTCGCACCCATAAAAAATAATAGTAAATAAAATTTGATATTGACATTCTGTCATAATGGACTCATGGACCAAAAATCAAATCATCAAAATGTGTATTTTGAAAATTTCCCCTTTCACTCTTGTTTGCTATCCCTCTGTTTTCCAAGCATCAGCAACTGTTGCCAACCAGGGATTTTCTTTGCATATATAGGGAGATATGAGTGATTGTGCCTCTGACCCACAAATTTTTACATGAATAGTAGCATTCTCTACCCATCATTCTGTGTCTTCATTTTATTTCTTAATATTAATCATGAAGTTATTTCCATATCTATATATGTAGATTGTTCTCATAGTTTCCTTTTCTTTATTTAATTTTACAACTGCATTGTATGCTCTTGTATGAAGAGACTATAATTGAACCAGTGCCTTCCCGATGGACAAGTAGGCTATTTCCAATTTTGTTTTATTACAAATAGAGATAAAATGAATAACTTTGCACATATATTGTGTTGCATGAGTATATCTGTCAGGCAAATTGAATAAATGTCATTGTTCAATGGGTACTTTTCCTCTTTATTTTGATAGATACTATTAACCAAATTGACTTCATAAGATTAATCTAGTTAGATTCCTGCCAACATAGAATGAGAGGAACAAAAGTACTCCTCATAGCCTCATCCACACAGGGACAATTACATTAAAACTTATATATATATATATATATATATATATATATATATATATATATATATGTGTGTGTGTGTGTGTGTGTGTGTGTGTGTGTGTGTAAGTGGTAAGTTTCTTTAAAAGTGGCTAATGTTCACTTCATTTTGTCTTCACTTCTGTCTTTGGACAATTTTTAAAGTTCTTTACATATTCCTTCTATACATTTATTATTATGCTTATTCTGAGAAATAATATTATTGTTTTTATTGCTAGTAAAATAGGATCTGCCATTATTTTCTCCAATTTGTTGGTTTTTGCATATATGAAAGCTACCAATTTCCACATATTAATTTTGTCCTCTGTAACCCACACTGCATTCTCTCATGCATATACAGATTTTTCGGTTAATTCCCTTGAATTTTCTAGATGTATGGTTTTCTTTACAAATTTTAATTTCATCTTTCCATTTTTTTGTTACCGTCTCTTGTGTACTTTCATTGGCTAGTATTTTATTACTGATAGTGGTGAAATTGTATCTATTTTATTCCTGAAATTGTATTATTTTATTTTAATTATAATGTTTTCTATTTATTATGACACTGGTTATTGGGCTTATTTTACACACACACACATACACACACACACACACAGTTTTATCCTGACATGTAGGCATATGTGTAGAATATGTCCTTTTCTACAGCCTTTTATAACTTCAATTATTTGAAGAATTCCAACTAACTTTGCAACATCTGAGATGATCATTGATTTTTTTCTCTTTGAATCTATGATTATAAATTTTATTAATACATTTCCTAATATTAAGCTACCCTGTAATAGTTTAAATTACTGGAATAAATTCCCCTTGGCCATGCTATATGATCTTTTAATGTACCCTTAATTTCTTGTTCTTGCTAATATTTCATTTTGGGACTTTTCTGTCCAATGTAATAGATGAAATATGTCAAAATATACTGTCATGTATATATATAAAAATAAATAAAGTAATAGATGATTATATTTGTGTTTATACTGTTGGGTTTTTATTTTTTATTTTTTTTTAAGTTTTTAACAGAATTTATTTATCGTGCTGCTGGGGATTGAACCCAGGGCCTTGTGCATGAAAGGTCAGCACTCTACCAACTGAGCTATAGCCCCAGCCCGAGTTTATTTTTAAAAGCAACTCTAGGTTCACAGAAAAACTGAGCTGAAAGTAAGATTTCCCATGGTCCCTCTTCCCCACACATGCAGAGCCTCCTGTAATTTCAACATTCCTGTCACATTGGCTACAACTGATGAACCTACACTGTTTTTACCATTGATGAACCTACATGAGTACTTTAGTACTGCCCAAAGTCCACAGTTCACCTTAGGGTTCTATAGGTTTGAAAAAAAATGAATTATACTAAGCTTCCCCCACAGCAAAACATAAACAGTACTCTGCCTACTCATGCTTGCCCCCACCACCCACCGGCCTCTGGTAACCACTAATCTTTTTACTGTCTCCATTGTTTCGCCTTTTCCAGAATGTACTGTAGTTGGCATTACACATCAAGCAGGCTTTGTAGGCTGGCTTTTTTCACTTAGTAATATGCATTTAAGATTTCTCCATGTCTGTTTATGCTTTGATATCTCATTCATTTTTAGTGCTGGATAATATTCTATCATTTGGATGCACAACAGTTTATCCATTCTCTTACTGAAGGATAAAGTCTTCCAAGTTTGACTATTATGAATAAAGCTGCCATAAGTAGCCTTGTGCTGATTTTTATATAAACCTAAGTTTTCAGTTCCTTTGTGTAAATACCAAGGAGTGTTATTTTAATATCATAAAGTAAAAGTATGTTAATTTCATAAGAAACCACAGGATGGTCTTCCAAAGTGTCTACCATATTGCATTTCATTTTTTTGTTTTGTTTTGTTTTGTTTTATTTTTTTTATTAGTTGCTCAAAACATTACAATGATCTTGACATATCATACATTTGATTCAAATGGAGTATGAATTCTTATTTTTCCACGTGTACAAATTGCAGGATCACATTGGTTATACAACCATATTTATTCTTTAATTGTAGTTGTCAATACCTTTATTTATTTATTTATTTATTGTTTATTTATTTATTTATTTATTTATGTGATGCTGAGGATCGAACCCAGGGCCTCACATGTACAAGGTGAGGCACTACAACTGAGCCACAACCCCTGCTCCATACTGTTGGGTTTTAATCAGTATTATGTTCTAGTCCTATAATGAATTTGGAAGATTTCAATCTTATTTCAAATTATTTACATGTAGGTCTTTTCTTCTATTTTATTCTGTTTCTGTAATTATTTCTCACATTCTATTTTTTAAATTTTTTATTTTTTCTTGTTAGTTATACATGACAGTAGAATGTATTTTAACATATCATGTATATGCAGAGTATGACCTTCCATTTTTGTGGTTGTACGTGATGTGGACTTACACTGGTTGTGCATTAATATATCAACAGAGGAAAGTTAAGTCTGATTGATTCTTATGTCTTTCCCAATCCCATCTTCCTTCCCTTCCCCCAATCCTCCCTGTTTAGTCCACTGAACATCCCCTTTTCTCCCTCTCCCCACTTCCTATTATGAGTCAACATCCACATATCAGAAAGAACATTTGGTCTTTGGTTGGGGGGGTGGGGGTTGGCTTATTTTAATTAGCATGATAGTCTCTAGTTCCATCCATTTGCTAGCAAATCCCATAATTTCATTCTTTCTTATGGCTGAGTAATATTCCTTTGAGTATATGTACCACATTTTTTAAAAATCTATTCATCTGTTGAAGGGCACCTAGGTTGGTTCCATAGCTTAGTTTTTGTGAATTGAGGTGCTACAAACATTGTTGTGGCTGCGTCACTGTAGTATGCTGATTTTAAGTCCTTTGGGACTTAAACCTAGGAGTGGGATAACTGGGTCAAATGGTGGGTCCATTTCTGTGCCTTTCTTTTTTATTTTAATTAGGTATATTTGACAGCAGAATGCCTTTTGATTCATTGTACACAATTGCAGCACAACTTTACGTTTCTATGGTTGTATACGATATAGTGTCACATCATATGTGCAGTCATACATGTACCTAGGGTATGATATCCATCTCATTACACCATCTTTCCTACCCCCATGTCTCCTCCCCACCCCACCCTTCCTTTTGCTCCATCAGAATTTCTCCGTTTTTCCCATGTCTCCATCATTGTGGATCAGCATCCACTTATCAAAGAGAACATTCGGCCTTTGGTTTTGGGGGATTGGCTTACTTCACTTAGCATGATATTCTCCAACTCCATCCATTTACCTGCAAATGCCATAATTTTATTCTTTTTTAATGCTTAATAATATTCAGAATGTCAGTTATCAAGAATACAGACAACAATAAATGTTGGAGAGGATGTGGGGAAAAGACACACTCATTCATTGCTGGTGGGACTGGAATGTAACCACCATTTGACCCACCTGTCCCAATTCTCAGTCTATATCCAAAGGACTTAAAATCAACATACTATAGTAATGCAGCCACATCAATGTTTATAGCAACTTAATTCACAGTACCATTCCAAGTTTTCTGAGGAATCTCAATACTGCTTTCCAGAGTGGTTGCACCAATTTGCAGTCCCACCAGCAATTTATGAATGTACCTCATTCCCTACATCCTCACTAACATTTATTGTTACTTTTATTAATCTTGATAATTGCCATTCTGACTAGAATGAGATGAAATGTCAGTGTAGTTTTGATTTGCATTTCTCTAATTGCTAGAGACATTGAACATTTTTCATATATTTGTTGACAAATCATATTTATTCTTATGTAAAGTGTCTGTTCTCTTCCTTAGCCCATTTATTGATGGGGTTATTTGTTTTCCTAGTGCTAAGTTTTCTGAGTTCTTTGTATATCCTGTAGATTAATGCTCTATCTGAGGGTAGGTGGCAAAGATTTTCTCCCATTCTGTAGGCTGTCTTTTCACATTCTTGGTTGTTTCCTTTGCTGGGAAGAAGCTTTTTAGTTTGATACCATCACATTTATTGATTCTTCATTTTACTTCTTCAAGACTTCCTTAGGAGTCTTGTTGAGGAATTCAGTTCTGAAACCAACATTATGGAGAGTTGGGCCTAATTTTTAGTAGACTCAGAATCTCTGGTCAAATGCCTATGTCTTTGCTCCACTATGAGTTGACTTGTGTGTAAGGTGAGAGATAGGAATCGAATTTCATTTCATTACATATGGATTTCCAGTTTCCCCAGCTCTATTTGTTGAAGAGGCTATCTTTTCTCCAAGTATGTTTTTGGCACCCTTGTCTAATATGAAATAACTGTATTTATATGGGTTTGTCTCTGTGTCTTCTGTTCTGTATCATTGATCTACATGTCTGTTTTTGTGCTATTTTTGCTACTATTTGTTACTATAGCTATGTAGTATAATTTAAGGTCTGGTATTGTGATGCCTCCTGCTTCACTTTTCTCACTGAAGATTGCTTTGGCTATTCGGTGTCTCTTATTTTTCCAAATGAATTCCATGACTGCTTTTTCTATTTCTATAAGAATGCCATTGGGATTTTAACAGGAACTTTATGAAATCTGTATAATGGTAGTATGAAAATTTTGACAATATTAATTCTGCTTATCCAAGAACATAGGAGATCTTTCCATCTTCTAAAGTCTTCTTCAATTTCATTCTTTAGAGTTCTATAGTTTTCATTGTAGAGGTCTTTTACCTCTTTTGTTAGATTGATTCCCAAATATATTTTAGAGACTATTATTAATGGGATAATTTTCCTAATTTCTCTCTCATTGATTCATCACTGATATATGGGAACACAATTGATTTATGGGTGTTAATTTTATATCCTGCTATTCTTCTGAATTCATTTATGAGTTCTAGAAGTTTTCTTGTGGAGTTTTTTTGGCTCTTGTAGATAAGAATTGTGTTATTGAGAACAGGGATAGTTTGAGTTCTTTTTATCCTGTTCATATCTCTTTAATTTCTTTCTTCTGTTTAATTGCTCCAGCTAGAGCATCAAGGACTATGTTGAATAGAAGTGGTGATAAAGGGCATCCCTGTTTTGCCAGTTTTCAGAGGGAATGCTTTCAATTTTTCTCCATTTACAATGACATTGGCCTTGGGTTTAGCATATACAGCTTTTACAATGTTGAGCTGTGTTCCTACTATTGCTAGTTTTCCTAGTGTTTAAACGCTGTATTTTGTCAAAGGCTTTTTCTGCATCTATTAAGATAATTACCCATAATCTAATTTGATATTATGTTTTCATGAACTCTCCAATTTTGTTTGTGGTTAGGCAACCCTAGCAATATCTAGTTTTTGTTTTGTATTTTATATGTATTTTTATATGTATTTTTTTTCTAAGATCCAGTTTTGGAATTTGTTGGTCCTGCTGTTTTCTACTAACTTTCTAACTCTTTAATTTCTTCTTTGGTATTTATTTACTAGTTCCTCCATCTGTTCCCAACCAGGGTCTTTTGTTTCTTCTTTTCCTAGCTTCTTGAGTTGGAACTTAATATTTATTTTCATTCTGCTTCAATTTCCTATATATGCTTTAAAGCCATCATTTAATAAAAAAAATGTAAAGGTATAAAAGTACAGATTCTGAAGGCATCACATATGCATAACAAGTGTCTGTTATCCTTTGCTCCTTAGGGTCTTCCACTGTGCCTTTCACAGTATTAGGCATAGAGTGTATTCTTGGCAATCATTTATTTGAATTAGTCCGTGGAGTAAACAGCCTCATGGCAGAAGGAAGTGCTCTTTCTCTTTGCCCTTTTACCCTGTGAGGCAAGTTTGTTGTTTCATATTATCAGTATACCCATGGGCTTTTGCTTCAGCAGAATCATTTAGAAGGCTTTAGCCAAAATGACTCCCTCTTGAGCCAAGAGTCCTAAAGATTGGCTGCCTGATTTCTCAACAGAAAAGTATTTTGATAAATTGTTTGTGTTGTCACAAGAGCTTCCAGGGTTCTTGCCCAAGGGCACAGGGTCTAGGTCCATATGTAGAGCCATGCAATAAAAGCAACAATATGCATTGATACAGTACCTTTTTAGAAGAATCTGGTGCTTCTCAGACAGACTATATTTTTGACCCTCTTACCACTCCAGAGAGGCAGCAGGAAGAACACAAGGAATACAGGGAGAAACTGGAATCTTTCTTACCCAGGGGTTTTTAATCTCTATCAGTGATGGACAGGAACAAGTTATGTGTTGATCCAATCTTTTCCACTAATAATATTTTTATTTTAAATATCGTGAGTACATTTATGTATGTGGGCATATATATGTATACATTATATAATCAGCTTGGAGATATAATTTACATAAAATTCATCAATTATCAACATACCATTTGGTGAAATTCAACAATTGTATACAGTTTTATTAGCACTTTGAGAATCATGGCATTAAACATTTCCATCATTCTGAAGAGATTTGTTGTGCTCTGTGTAAACAAGACAGTTCCCCACACCCTAGCAAACATTGAAATACTTTTCTCCTATAACTATGGTTTTGCTTTATTTCTAGAATTTGATGTAAATGGGATATTATAGTATTTAATCTTTTGTTTTTCTCTTCTTTTACTTAGCATAATTCCTCCAAAGATCACCATGTTGTCCTAACTATCAGTAGTTTGTGCCTTTCTACTGAGAAGTATCCTATTATATAGATAGACCAGTTTGGATAAGCACTTGCCAGTAGGTTCATATTTGGAATCTTTACAGCCTGGGTATTATAAATAAAGTTCCTATGTACAGCCATATAAGATTCTTTTAAATGGACTTATGTTTCCATTACTCTTTGGTGAATGTCTAGAAGTAGATCTATATGTCACACTGTATGCACAGATTTAACTTTACAAAAAAACAGAATTTTTCCCAAAGTGGTTCTTCCATTTTGCATTATCACCAGCCATCCATGAGTGTTTCATTTGTTCCACATCCTCATTAGTTCGTCACTTTAGCCTTTCTAATGGGATTGTAGTGGTGTCTCACTATGGTTTAATTTGCATTAAACCATCTTCATGTTAATTGTCAGCTGTGTATCTTTGTTGTAGTATCTGTTCAAGTCTTTTGTCAATTTATATATTGGATTGTTTGTGATTTTATCCTTGAATGCATGTTTTGCAAATATTTTTCTTGGTCTGTGACTTGCCTTTCCCTTATTAATGGTGTCTTTTAAAAAGCAAAAGTATTTTTTTATTTTGGTAAAATTCAATTTATCGATGTTTTTCTAGTATACATTCTATTCATCCAATTTATGAACCACTTGACTTCCTTCAGTACACAAAAGTTTTTTTTTCCATTTTTGTCTTCTAGAAGTTATGTAATTTCAATTTTATATCTAGGTCTGTGATCCATTTTGAGTTAATTTTTGTATATTTTTGAGGTAAGGATCAGGATCTTTATTTCCATGTGTGGATATTCAATTATTTCAGCATCATTTATTATAAAAATTATCTGTTTACACCTATGTTGAAAATCAGTAAGCATGAGCATTGGAATCCTTTTGATTACATAGATTATTGTGCTATCTATAATAGAAACAAATTTTCTTCTTTTTTTTCCAATCTGTACTTTTAAAATGTATTATTTTTCTTTCCCTATTGAACTAACTAGGGCCACCAGCACAAAGCTGAATACAAGTAGTGAGAACAGTGAGAACAATGTTTTCCATTACCAAAACAAATTTGTCAAAGCAGAAAAGAATGCAAAATGATTAACACAATAGAGCTAACATATCCAGTAGGAATAGCTGAGATCAGTAGGAATAGCTGAGATCTCCCTCATCCCATTCAAGGGTACAATTCCAATTCATTATTATTAACTATGGTTACTAGCATCTTTTCTTATGAAGGCATTAATGTCATCGTGAGGCCTCCACCCTCATGACCTAATCTCCTTCTAATACAATCATGGGGGATTAAGGTTCCAACATATGGATTTGGGGGGGAAACACAAAGATTCAGTCTAGTGTGATGAGAAGTATCTTCAAGGCCAAAACAGTTTTTCCAACTAAGCCCCAATTTTGGATTTCCTTTTAGATAAAACTCAGAAAGGTTCTGAGGCTGAAATCTTTGTTCCAGAGTAGAGGTTGATATTTTCCTCCCTGATATCTTGTCAACCAAAGTTTCCTCACAGCTGGAACTAATGCAGCTCCAAATGCTTAACTTCTGAGGCAGTTTAGATAATAAAGAAATAATCCCACAAAGGTTACTAATGTGGAGATCTTGACACTCAAGCAGAGATGTCTCATACAATCTAAACTATGAAACCAGTTCCCAAAGTCTTGGATGCTGTTTGGAAAACTCTCTAAGACTAAGTAGGCTACTTGAATGTCTAGGAGAAAATACCTGATTAGCTCAGTAGAATGGAAGTGAACTTGTTCATCAGTAGGCATTTGATCCTTCAATGCCAGGAGCTCTCTCAGCTAGGCAGAAGGATGGTTCATCAGGAAGGTAGAGGTGAGGAGCTGATCTTTAGAAACTGCAGCTGTTAAATGACGGATTTGTTCATCGGGCATTGTGAAGGTGCTGTCTTGGTATTTAGCTTCTCCTTACCTGGGTAAACTGAGATTCAGGGACTCCACCCTGTTCTTACCCCTGGGGATCTTGTTCAATGTGCAACACTCGATGCTTTAAGGGTTGGGGCAGATCTGTGCACTGGGCCTCAGACGCTTGAAGACTTCTGATCATAAAACTTCCTGCTCACAAGGCAAGATAAGAAAATAAGGATAAGTGAAAGCTGATGAAAATATCACAATTCTGTTTCAATTAGTCAGTCAGCCTGGTCAACAAGAAAGATGCCTACAGATTTTAATTGGTCTCAGGGGAAAAGAACAGAATGTTCTATGATGTCCTTGTTCACCCTGATATTGCATTATCTGGGCCACAGGGCAGCTGCAATCTTTCCCTCAGGGCTCAGGATGTCTGCTGAGAAATAAAACTCAAATTCAGTGTTAACCTTTTTACCACCATGTTACTTCAACACAGATATACTTCAGTAGAGTTAGTTTTAGACATGCAAAGTCTGTCCCATTTCTAAATAGGTCAATCTTATTCCTAGAATACTAACCTCAGAGGACCCTAATATTGGGGGAAGGACAATTGCAGCTGGGTAGAGTGATCAGAAATAGCTTAGATGAAATTTGGGTCTGTGCTTTTCATGCTAATCTCACTCATCACTCATCCTTCCAGAAATCAGTCACTTCTCTGTGTCTTGAAATCTCCATCCATAAAAATGAAATAACTATGGTCTCTCGGAATGTAAAGTTATAAAATCCACAGCACCAATCCTGACTTGTTCTAGAGGATGAAAAACCTTCATGATCAAATGGCATTCTCCTATTTCAAGAGCTTTTCTCCTGCCCATGTTTTCAACTTGTGAATTCACATGCTGTATCAGTTAGGATAGGCAAGGTTCTGCTGTGGCAACAAACATCCAAATGCCAAAGGCTTACTTCTCACTTTCATAACGGTCTGATACAGGTCGGTCTGCTCTCTTTGGTGGCTACCTTTCAACAGTGGTGACACATTTGGGCTGCTTCCATCTTGCAACTCTACTCTATCACAGTTTTCTGCTTCCAGCGATCAGGGCCAGAGGGAGAGCATGCATGGAACTCCTACTCCTTCTTCACCACCTCAGACAGGATAGAGGAAGACAGAGGCAGAAGACTTTCTTTTTGTAGACCAAAGAACCAACTTGATAAGCTGAAGGAGGAGTAGGAGTTTGCCAGGTGCTACTGTTGGGGGTTGGGGGTTCCGTAGGAGAGCAAAAGGAACATAGGATCAGACTCTCTTTATTTTAAAGCCAAATTCAACAGGAGTGATGCCTTTATTCCCCTGAATTAAGCCTGTTCTTCTTTGTTTAAAAAAATAGTAACTAAATTCTTACAGCATCCCAAATGAATGAAAAAATAAAAAGAGGAAGTAGATGGAATAAAGACTTTGAAAACAGTAAAAAACGGTCTTCACAAGTCATACCCTGCTAGGGTATCTCAATAAAACTTTGGGTGGCATATCTGACGTAATGTTCAATTATTTTGTTAGAAAAGTTCTGAGGGTAATAGCTCTTTGGGGGAGAAGGTCAGCCCTCATTTATTATTTACACCCCCCCCAAAAAAATTAGGATCTATGCCCAGAAACATTATTTCCAGAAAACGATAAGACTTACAGAGATTCCTCTGAATGGTACTAGCTCCTTAGGGGCTTAGATGTCTACTTTTTGAAGTGAGGCCTTTCAGAAAAGGTTACTGGTTAAAACATATTGCATTTGCATAACTTTCAAAAGATTGCAAAGTCCTTTTAAGTATCTATTCAGGAAGCTGACTAAAAAAATAAAGATCATGAGGAAAGGAACACTTTTCCACAGTTGGTGGGATTGTAAATTAGTACAACCACTATGGAAATCAGTATGGAGTTTTCTCAAAAGACTAGGGATGGAACCACCATACAACCTAGCCATATTACTTCTAGTACTTATCCTAATTAATTAAAGTAAGCATAGTATAGTGATATATGCATATTCTTGTTTATAGCAGCATAATTTACAGTAGGCAAACCAAAGCTGTCTGTCAATAGATGAATAGATAAAGTGTAGTTATCTGCACATAATGGGGTTTTAGCCATAAAGAAGAAAAACAAAAAAAACATACATATATATCTATTTTTTTTTCCACATCATTGGGAGAAAATGTGAATTTTTGCAGCCTTTTTGGACAGCAGCTTTTTAACCTAGCAATCACACATCTAGGATATCTAGACCCCTTTTTAGGGGGTCTGTGTGTGTCACCACCAAACGTCAGAGGGAAAGCAAAAAAAAAAATCCACCATTTTAAGGGACATCCTGCCCTAATCTTTAACTACGTTTGCACAAAATCCAAAGATAAACATATAAGTGAGTCTGTTGCCAGCTATATTACTTGAATAGAAATAGTTGCAGGGGACTCACTATCTCAAATAGGAAATATTCAAATAATTCATTACATACTAAAACTGTAAGCTCATATATGCATGCATTGAAAACTGATATGATCTGATGTCTTGATATAGAAGAATGTCTATGATAACCTGCTTAGTAAAAATTCCAAGCCATATATATATATATATATATATATATATATATGTGTGTGTGTGTGTGTGTGTGTGTGTGTATGTCTGTATGCATTCACAATTTAAATAAGCATATATATGTATTGCATCTATAAAATCAATGGTCATCTCTTAGGAGCAGATTTTAAACACTGGAGAGACTATAATTGTGCACTTTATGCATTTCCTTATGCAAAAGTAAAACCTGATCCTTTCTCTTTTTAGGGTGTCTGTGTCACTGCCCAAAAAAGTCAGGGGGGAAAAATATCTGCCATTCTAAGGGTTATCCTGCCCACATCCAGCTCCACAAATAAATAAAACCTTAAGTCCTTTATGTCTCTAATTCTTTCCAAAGAGCTTTATCATGACCTTCAATATGGCTGATATCTTTGTATAATTTTGAACATGTGCTAGTCATTTTAAATAACTGCTTTCTTTCCAACATGAATAGTAACCTGTGAATCTGTGTCTTTTTTCTTTTTATATGTGTATTTGTATAACCATCCTCTATAACAGCAATTCTCAACTGTGGTTGCACATTGGATTGACGTGGGGAGTTTTAAAAAATATTGATGTGTGGATCCTACCCCTAGGGATTCTGATTTAATTGGTCTGGGGTGTAGGAAGGACATCAAGATTTTTAAGTTTCCCAGAGAATTCTAATGCACAACCAAGACTGAAGTCTGCTTTTTAAAATTCAGACTCACTTGTAAAACTCCTTTGGAAGTAAAAGCTTTTATTTTCTAAGAGCTTTTTGCCTCTTAATCTTCTTTCTGCTATTTCTTTTTTCAAATCGTTTACAATAATCATGTATTATCTTACAATGACAGATGCACCTCAATTTATGAAAGGTTTTTGTCCTGATAAAAACCCATTGCAAGTTGAAAATATGCTAAGTGGAAATGCATTTAATATATCTAACCTACTGAACATCCTAGTTTACCAACACAGTGTACAGCAGAGTGTCAGTTTCCCTTTATGGTCACCTGGCTGACTAGGGACTGCTGTTTGTGCTGCTACTATCCAGCATCTTGAGAGTATATGGTACTGCATATTGTTAGCTCAGGAAAAGATCAAAAATTAAAATTCAAATGCAGTTTCTACTGAATTTGTATTGCTTTCACACCATCAGAAAGTCAAAAAATGTAAGCCGAACCATCTTAAGTGGGGACTGTATAGGGTCAAAACATTTTTTAAAAAATGTTCTTTATGCAAAAAAAAAAGAAACAATAAAAATGTACAGGTTTTACTTTTGCCAGTCTGATTTTAAAATGTTTCTATTTTATTAAAACTGTGAACTTGATGGAAATTGGTTCATCTTCATTTTATAAACAAGAAAATTAAGATGCAGCAACAGTGAACCACTTGCCTAAACTCTTCAGCTCCTAAATAGCAGGGCTGGATTCAAATCTAAATTCTCTCAACTTGGGTCCTGAATTCTTTGCAGTATGTTTCACTGCCAGCCCTACTAGATGAGGACTACTGTCACCCCTCTCCAGGAAGCTGGGGAAGGAGAAATACCAGGTGTCAAAAAC
Organism: Urocitellus parryii; assembly: GCF_045843805.1. Classification (NCBI taxonomy): domain Eukaryota; kingdom Metazoa; phylum Chordata; class Mammalia; order Rodentia; family Sciuridae; genus Urocitellus; species Urocitellus parryii. The sequence goes on from NC_135539.1 coordinate 98,023,426, forward strand.
ACTTGATTAAGAAGGACAAGACTCAGGCTTCAGACTTTCAGCTGTCATATCCACTCCTGGAAACCACCTTCCCTCTCCTTCCTTATCCCCACCTGCTCCCACTCTCTTCTGGGTTGTCCTGCAGGGGGTAGCAGTAGCCACATGTGGCTCTTGAGCCCCTGAAAAGAACTGAATTTTAAATTTAATCAACACTGAAATCGATATAGCCATATAGGACTATAGGTATTGTCCTGGACTATACAAGTCAGGGGAATTGTTAAAGGACACCACTCACCTTGAAAAAAGTATATAACAGGGAAGATTCATTTGCTCATCCTATAAGAAGTTTTGTTTTTTTTTTTTAAGTGAGAATCATGATACACAGCATAAACTCAAAACTACTTACCATGGCATTCACAATCTGGCTGTTACATTGCAATACTTAATGTTGTGGTCATACCAACCTATTCATCAGGCTCTAAATGATCATCATTTTCCCCAGGTTGCTGCCTCCTTAACAAACGCCCACCCCACTATCATTCTCTTAGTCTGTATTCTCAAGTCGTTTAAGGCACAGCTGGAAACACCTGGTATGTGAAACCCTCCTTGACTCTTCCACCGCTCACTCAACTCTCCAGTGAAATGAATCACTCTCTCCCAGAACTTCCAGCATGCAGCCCGTTCCATTATGGTTGCTGATTCAGCTGTGCTAGGGAAACAATGTAATAAAGTGTGGTGAGTCCTCTGTTGGAGAGCTATCCAGGGGAAGATGGAAACAGAGAATAAGGGCCACCATGGCCAGGCTGGAAAGAACAGGTCCTCTGAGAAAAAGATGGGAAAACAGAATAATATATGCAAGGACATAGTTGAGGAAAAACATCTGTGAGAAAAAAAAAAAAATCATCCAGGAGTAGGGAGTGGCTGAAGAGGCGATCAGACCACATTGCAAACAGGTGATGAATTTCAGAGCCCATCCATGCTCTGAGTCAATTATGCTCCTGAAAGTCAGAGATCTGAGAGGTGCATTTGTGTCTGTCACAGAAGGGGATGGATTATATCCAAATACCTGTGAAATCATCTAATGAGTAATCAAGCATTATACAACAACAGTTTTGTTTTTTTTTTTTAACTGTGAACATCTAGGAACAATTTTAATGGTAACATTGGGCACCTCAGAGTTAACAAGAAGGACAGCAGATGGAAATTAACCAATTAAACTACAGATGTTGTTTGTGAAATTGAGTGAGAGGTGGTGAGTAGAATAAAGGCTTTCGTTCTCTGTCAAAAGCTCTTTTTAAATGGATTGAGTCCTCAGGCTTAGCAAATGACTGGTAAAGCTGTTGAAACTCCTTTTCCCTTGGGTATTTAAGATTGAGAACGACCAAGCATGGAGTGTTGAGTCAGTATCCGCCACGTGCTTATCACCGTGCCGAATGCCATGGGGAATTAGGGCGATAAGAGGAAGTGAGTGCTTTTAAGGAGTACATGATTCTCTTGGAGAAATGAAACCAACACTTACCAAGGACAGAAATATCACCGAGCAGTAGGCACAGCTTTATAGACTGGATGGATTAACCTGTTTGGAAAAGAGAATAAATTTATCCTTGACCAAGAAGCCAGCCAGAACCCATCCTAAGCCTATACTGTATCATGCCTCTATTCAGGGCTGAGTCATTGACAAGCCTCAGAAATGACAAAGACAAAATAAAGATAAGAGTGAAATCAGTGAGATGGAATGAGTGGAAATCTGAATTGAAAATGTTATTGTTAGGCAGCTGAGTAGGATCTTCCTTTGGGGTTCTGGAAGCAGAGCCCTGCCTGTCATCCAAGCCTCATGTGAGTTTTACAGTCACTGACTTGAGCTTTGCTCACCCCATCCTTCATGTTTCCCAGGTGAGGCGCCATCTCTGTGCTCTCTCAACCATAGATGGGTCTAATCAACAACTTCCACACCCCCAGCCCAGGACTCAAATTCCCTTTTCAGGCAGAGGAAGGCTCGGCTGAGTCATTTCAGTGATAAACGCTGTAGTCAGTCTAGGGAGGTGTCCCCAGCTGCCCCTGCTGGAGGGCAACCAAGTGAGTAACCCTGCTGGTGTCACATGGTACTGGAATGGAGCCAGCTTGTGCCTGTGCCAGGTCCACGGGTCCATGGCCACAAGCGAAGTTGTTCACAACACTTGCTCATCCTGAGCCTCCCCTGGAGGGGCACTGGAGGTCTGCCTTGGGATCTTATAGTTTGAATAATTGAACTTTGAAGAAGAAAGTCTTGTGACCCAGTGGACTGGCAAGTGATGCTCTCATTAGTTTCCTAGAAAAGAAGTTCCTGAAAAAATCTTGCTCAGGAATCCACACCCCCTACTTGCCCCTTTCCACACATTTCCTTGCCCTCCTCAGGAGCTCCTGTGGCTGACACACAGATGCCAGCAGCGTGCTCACCCAGCACAAAGAAGGGGAGAATGACGATCTTCAAGATGCAGGATGATGCAAAGGCTGAAAGCCACACTCAGAACCTGAGTCGGGTTCCCTTGGAGTTGGTTACCGTGGCTAGAGTTTTGAGGTGCTGCAAAGCAGATAGGGCATCATGCTGTGTGTGGTGTCCCCCCCAAGGAAATTTTACTTCAGACCCGTCATAGTTCTAGTGGTGAGTTTGGGACATTTGCTCTGGGTTTTAGAATGTTCCTTCAACTTGAACTTCCATGTCATTAGTTTGACTCTCCACTGTGGATTTGAATCTCCTAAATTCTCATGTTGCTTCTTCCTCCTTCTTCTGTTCTCCTCCATCTCCTCTTATTTCTCTCTCACTTTCGCCCCGCCCACTTCCTAGATTGACATCCATTCCACCCATTCAGCTCATCTATTTCATTAGGGCTATCATTGGGATGTTGTGCTTGTTCTTCCTCTCTCATCAGATCCTCCTTCAGTGTGTTGTTATTTTCCTGAGTCCATTCAGATGCTGAGGTTTAGGACCTGGGTGCTTTAGGTGGCAGAAGGTGCAGAGGTTGTCTGTCCCCATGTTCTATGGTATAGCACTAGGCAGGGAACCACCAGCCATAGCTTCTGAATCTGAGAAGGATGATCAATTAGAATAGCTTGTGTGGAGGCATGAACTTGGATTTTATAAGCTCTTTTCTTCTTTCCTTTTTTGACTACTTTCTTATAGCATTTTTTTTTAATGGACAGGACACTCCCATCTACTCTCAATGACAGCTCAGTAGCATAGATCAATGTGGGGGATAAGTCTATTTATTTTACAGACAGGCATATGGAGGTCTAGGCAATTAATTCAGGGTCACTAGATTCTTGGTAGAAGAATATGATTTAAAGATTGGGCCTTCTGATCCTCCACCACTAGGGCCCCTTCTTCTAGAACAAATAAAATGTACAAAAGTTCTACACACACACACACACACACACACACACACACACATACACACACACTCGTCCACACGTGAATTAAATTGGTGCAGATATGAGTATGAGTCAGGAGGTAGAAAATCTGAGTTTCAGACAGCTTTAACCAGCTCTGAGGCCTAGCAAACCACTTCACTTCGCTGAGCTTCAGCATCAGAAAAAAATGAAGTGATAAACTTCCAAAGATTCTTACCAAACTGCCTGTAATCTCCATCATTCTGAACATCTACAGCTCTAGAACTAAGAAAATGGTCTCAGAATGAAGAAGATCCTGGTCCTTTCCATCTGGCCTCACTTTGGCTGGTTTGCAGCGCTTCCTCCATGGCTCTGACTGGCTGTCCCCGAAACAGCATCAGGAGTATTTGCCAGATTAACCTCTAGTAGACAGAACAGATAGCAGCACAAGTGTACACTTGAGCAGGGCCATGGCTTCCCAATATCTTATGTTACTCTGTGCTTCTAGAGTGAAGATGTCTCTTGGCATTGAGCTTAACTTCTACTACCTGGGATGTTCTGCTGTCTAATGTTCACCTACCTGGGAGGTTCACCCATTAGCACCCATTAGAACTGTGGAACAGATGATTTCATCAAATTGGCCCTGTGCCACCTATTTAAGTGAATGATTGTTCACAGGAAATAGGACTCAGATAATAGAGTGGAGGGGAAAAGGGACATAAGCAGTGTCTAGGAAATTCAGACAAGCTAATGGTGGCAGTGGGTGGCTAAAGGGAATGTGCATCAGTAGAGAGTAAAGAACACATTGCTGGGAACAACTTTTATCACTGTGCCCATGATGGGCATGTGAGAATTTGGGTAGTGTCAAGGAACAAGAACGGTAGGATCAGCAAGAGCTAAAATCTTAGGCCTAGAGGAGGTTCCTAGAGAAAAGTCTAGCCCAGTGCCTTGTGCCCATATAGGAAATCACGTGTGTCATCCTAAAGAGGAAATTATCTATAATTTATAGAGTGCCCACTATGTGTTAGATATCACTTCTACACTTCACAACACCTTTGAAAATAGGAAGAGTGGTCTTTGTTTTATGTGAGAACCTGAGGTTCAGAGGGGCCAATCTGCCTAATGCCACCCAGCAGGATGCAGTTTTCTCTGACCCCACTGTTGATGTCTGTTCCACTCTCCCACACGTCCTATCCATGTGAGTCTAAGAGTGCTTCAAGAATCAGCGTTGAAAAACATTTCCCATTGACCCCGCAAATAGCCAAAAATACGAACATCAAAAAAGATCCTAATGTTGGACAGAAATCTTCTTCATACTTGATATCTTTCTGCATTATGTCCTCTGTGAAGATAAAATCCAATTAGCATTCTTTCTATGTTGCCCATTTATAAAGATGTTCTTTGGATCAAGCCTTTGGGGAAATAAACCATTGGCTTTAATTGATAGTAATTATGTTTCTGGTGTTGTGATTTGAGCTGGGGGTTCTTGGGTGAATTAGGACAATGGCAATGAATGGTCTTTCTTGGTCCAAGTCCAGCCTCCCATTCAGGCCCAACATGGCTTCAGGTAGACAATATTCCCAAATGCCTTCATCCCCCATGCTGTTTTATCTACATGCACCTTTATTATAATACTTGCATTACTTTACCTTGTACTATAGCCTGATGACTCATTTTAATGTGTCAATGTAAGTAGGCTCGGGGGTGCCCAGATTAAACATTGTTTCTTAGTGTGTCTGTGAGTGTTTCAGATAAGATTAGCATTCGAATGGGAGGATTTAGTAAAGCAGATTGCTTCCCTCAATGTGGTCAGGCATCATCATCCAATCCATTACGAAAGTAAACAGAACAAAAGGCAGAGGAAGAAGGCATCTCCTCGCTTTCCCCTGACTCACTGTTGGAAATGACATATCTCATCTTCTGCCACTGGACTGGAATCATAGGTTCCCCTGTGTCTCAGGTCTCTGGATTCTGAATTACACCGACACCTTTATGGATTTCCAGCTTACAGACAGCAGATCATTATCTATTATCATATGAACCAAATCCATAAATATGTATGCATATATATGTATATGAATATGTATGTGTGTGTTTGTGTGTGTGTGTTTGTGTGTGTGTGTGTGTGTGTATGTAGTGACCCTTTGTATCCATGGCTTCTCATCCACAGATTCAGTTAAATGTAGATCAAAAATATTGGGACAAAATGCTTTTGTACTGAGTATGTACAGTTTTTTATTGTAGTTATTCTCTAAGCAATACATTTTTTTCTTTTTTATTGGTTGTTCAAAACATTACAATGCTCTTTATAACAACTATTTTTATAGCATTTACATTGTATTAGGTATTGTAAGTAATCTATGATTTAAAATATATGGGAGAATGTGGATAGATTATATGCAAGTATTATGTCATTTTATATAAGAGACTTGAGTATCCATGGATTTTGATATCTCCAGTGGTAGTGCTGGTGGGGGAGAATCCTGGAGTTTAATGTCTTCCAATCTTCCAAATCTTAAATTGCCAGCAACTGAGTCAGAGATTTCTTTGAATCTCTCAGATCTCCTCTGAGGCTTTCTATGGCTAGGTGACCCTTACTTGTTTCCCCTTCAGTTTGGAGATTCTGTGCAACTATCCTTCTTGCAACTATCCAGACCTTAGGACCAAGCTACCATCTCCTAGATTGATGGTTGACCCTGGCATGCTCCCTAACCTATAAAATTTTTCTCCACTCTGTTACCAAGACTCAACACAACTCAAGGATCTGGTAATACTCACAGATCTAGGGAAACTTCCAAACAAAAGGTTCATAGAAACTGCTAAATTCGCTCAGGATAAGTGCAGTGCAGGCCCAGTGAGCCAAGCCCCAGGAAATTTCTTCCCCTTCCCTGCTCAGGACCTACTTGCAGACAATTAGGAGAGTCAGCCTAGGACATGTTGCCACTGCCCACTGCTTCTTCTGAAGAGAGCTGAGCAGCAAAACTCATGAGCCTTCAAGGGAAATGTCACATCTGGGTCACTGATTTTGAATTTTGTAACCAAATACAATGGATTTGCCCCTTGGTCAATGCAAAGCCAATAAGCACAACAGAACCCAGAGAGCTTTATTACCTACAGCAAGTAAGGAGAACACTAGAGAGAATTCTCAAAGCAGAAAGAAAGAAAAAAAATGGCTTTTTAATTGAGGAAACCTATCTATATTCACATAGGAAAAACACATCATCACATGTAGAGGCAGGCACATTCCTGAGCATGCTCAGTTCAAGCTATATATGATTTTTTTTAAAGTGGTACAAATGCCTCAGGGCAGAGAACTTAGTGTTATGATGAGCAAAGTTTACCCTAGATAACCTAAAAAGGATAAGTCTGTGATTGTGATTGTGATTATTTGTAAGTTTTTTCCCTGAAAAAACAACTTTGAAGGCACATTAACCCACATTTTAAAGGGGTACCATTTCTCCCCTCTACTATATATATATAGGAGTTTGCCCTTAAAAATGGCTGTCTAGCAACTAATAGAAATCAATCCTTAATGCATAGCAAGAGACAAATGTGAATATATATATTTTTTCTATTGGTTTTGCTTTTCTGGAGAACCCTAATATACATATACTAATTTGTCTACCAGACTAATTGCCACTATTAGGTAGAAAATGAGTCTTCCTAATGTAGCAGGATAATTTGCAGGAAGATTTATTTCTGCATTGTTTTTACTGATGGAATGTCCCTCCCCCCATTATATTCTAAGAAGACAAACCTTTGTTTTATCTTGACTGAAGTAGTTATTTGGTGGCTTTTGTGATACAGGGCCCCAAGCAGATACCACCAGATTCCCCATAAAGAGGAAGTGTATTTATTTTTTGACAAAAATTCTTATCTGTGCAAATTAGGTAAATTTTCCAAAAGCAGATGCAATCTAAGGGTTGGAATGAATAGAAGCTTCTTGCTTGGAAGGAAAGTGTTTTCTTAAAGACAAAGTTCTATAATATCCATAAGTAGTAAAATCGAACACCTCAATCCCATGAGAGAACAGGCTATCGTATGGGAATGGTGTCTTGGTAGGGAGGTGGGACACTAACTGAACAGACACAACAATGCCCTTGTGTGGCAGAGAATAGCAGGACCTTTCTCTCTGATCCACCTTCAAAGGACAAGTAGGTCATCAATAACCAGTGTGGATTGAACGTTGGAGTCCCTTCCAAGAAACCTGGACTGAGTAAGATCCCCACATTGTAAGAGAGAAAGCAGCAAGCAAGTCATGACAGAGATTATTTTTTGCAGTTTCCTTGACCAGTGAGGGTTGATAGCAGATTGAATTTGACTTAAAGCAGACAAAAGAGATTTCTATCTATCCTAGGTGAGAAGAATAAGGTAAAATGTACACTTAATTCTTTCATCTTTCCTAACCCTACCTTAACTATTATAATGACTCTTTGGTTTATAATGGCTATTCAGTATATCTTTTGGATTACTGTTTTGGAGGTTCCACACAGAAATCAAGTTCTGTGATTTGCTAGAACTCATTATGCATACAGCTAAATTTTATTGCAGCAAAGAGCAAATGCAGTAGGAGAAGGATTTGCCTTGGGTGGATTCCAGAGAGGTCAGACACTGGCTTCAGAGTCCTTCCCCATCTGTGGCTACACAGGGTATGTTTTCTTAAATAGAAATAAACTACAGGGACATGTGCAAATTGTCCCTGCTAGGGAAATTCATTCTAGTTTCAGGGTCTGAGGCTTGTATTGAGTGCTGTTCATGTTGAACACATATTCCTTTATAACTAGCTATGGTAACCAAAACTCAGGTCCTCAACAATGAAACCAGGTACATCTTGAACCATGGTGAACAATCCTGACAAGTCTTAACATGTACAGCATGACCTCTTCTCCAGGCATACACAACATCATCAATCAGTTACATAAAAGTACCAGGGGCTGGCCAAATGTCGAACTTAGTTCAGGGTATCCATAGGGACGTGCAATGACCAAGATCCAAGAGATTCTTATAGCTGAAAATTAAACACATTTGTGAAGATACAAAAAGAGTTACATGCATCTAATTTGGCATGAACATGCTTTATATACAGAGTTATGAAAAATTGTGCTGTGAATGGATAATTATGAATGTAATGCATTCCACTATTGTCATGCCTGAAAGAAAGAAATAAAAATTTAAAGAAATAAAGAGTTACATGCATCCCCAAATATTAAAGGACTACAATGTGATTAGTTGTCTTTTTGTTCAGGATCATTTTTTACATGCATGTACACATATATGGAGACAGTTTTAAGAAATCATTTCATTTCAAATATGTTAACCATAGAGAACAGCAAAGTTTCAGTGAGGCTGCTGACATCAAGCATGTCACCTCACTCACAAGGGCACCTTCATGGATGAGTTGGTACCCTTCCCAGTGTATTCTCAGAACTTTATTCTTTTCCTGTCTGCATCTCATCACTGCATAATCAATGCCCACTTATTGATAGTTATCCCTCACTAGCAGGGGAAGGACATCAATGCAACCTCAGTGCCATGCATATGACCTGGGACTTAATGCATAATCAATAAATATTTTTGAAATGAATGAAGAGTGATTGAATGAAATTTTGTCTGCCAACTTCGAACTCTCAATTAAGATTCTTGGCAGAATATCTTCTACATATCATGTATCTTTTCTTTTCAATGGTCAAAACTATGAATATTAAATGTAAAATCTATAGGTTTATTGTTAAGACTCTTTTTTTTGTCTTTGGAATTGAATCAAGGGCCTCTCTCATGCTACTTATGGTGAGACTTTCATAGTTCATAAAGAGATGCTAGAGCTTCTTATAGGAAGGTAGGACTGGAAGGTTGTTGAAGCCACATTTTCTCAGGCCCAGAATATAATAATTCCACATGAAATTCAGCTTAAATTCCCAATTGAGGCTAGTTCTCCAGACAGACTATCTCTCCCACATTTTGTCCTCACAAAGGAAAGACAGATGATACCAGTCACTTTTATCATTTTCCTTTCCCCCGATTTTTTCCTCATTGTGTTTTCATTTTCAATTTTATTTCTAAAAATTACTCCCCCCCCAATTATTTTCTTTTTATGCATCTCTTTCTAGACACTTAAAAGATTGTGCTAGACATGGATGCTGCTGGCAAAGGGGCTATAATCCAGAGGATCCCTTGATCTTTCAGAGTGGGCCAAATACCAGATACCAGCATCAAAAACTCTGGAAATGTGCAAGTCAAGGACAATGCTTTAGAATCTTCCTGTCCCCGCCCAAATTTCATTTTTGAGTGTTTTAAAAAGGGTTTCAAAATAATTTGAAAAGTACTGCTTACAAGATTTAAAAACTAGCCTACTCAACACATCCAAATATAAGGCTAGAAAGGTTTTTTTATTGTGTTTAACACAAAAAAAGGAGATAAGTCAATATATAGAGACTCAGAGTGTTATAAACTTGGCCATATTCCATAGGCTTTGATTAAATTGTATTCAAAGTATGCATACAAATTTGCTCTGAGAGTACAAAGCAGCATAGAACAATCTGCGGTTCCATTTCAGCTTTTCTTTCTTTCTTTTTTTTAAAATTTTCTTCTGTAAAAAAAGGAGAAAAGATAATAGAATTAAGGAGCATAATCTGTAAATAAATCTCCCCATCCCCACCACCTATTTTACTACGTCTCAATCCCAAATGCATTCCAACACATTGCATTCGAGTCTCAACCCTACTCACACAAAACTGTATGGGATATTTTTATTTGAGCAAATATAATTTCTTTTTTTTTCTTTCTTTTTTTCCCCCCTAGTGCTGGGAGAAACCCCCCTTCCAGGGTGTATGTATGCTAGGCAAGCACTGTATCACTGAGCCATACCCCCAGCCCATGTAAACATTTACTTCTTTACCTTGTCCAATTTGTAAACTTTTCTAAATGAAGATTTCTTATGCGTACAGATTTAAACTATTTTTTAAATCTAAATCCTAGGCTTATAAGAAACAGCATCACAAAGGCTCCTCATGTTTATTGTAACTTGCTCAATAAACCAGTGGAATGGACCATGGTAGGTTTTCTTGCAATAAAACTGCCTGGTTTATCCTCACTCAATTATTTATAGAAGACTTAATTCTGTGTCCAGCAAAGGATGGGGGCAGCAGAACAAATTAGGAAAAAGGGTCTTTGAATCCCACAGATCCCACAGACCCCACAGACCTGAATTTAAATCCTAGGTTTATGATTAATGAGCTATCTTTTGCTTATTTATATATTTTTCTTTTTAGCAATAGTGAGAATTGAACCTGGTACATGCTAAGCAACTGCTGTACTACTGAGCTACATCTCCAGTCTGCAATTTAGAAGCAATCTTATATTGGCTAAGGTACTTAGCTTCTATGAGCCTCCATTTCTTTCTTTGTAAAATGGATATAATAATAACTATTTCAGCACTTGTGGTAAAGATTATATTAAATAAGAGAGTGCATATAAAGATTTTTATCCCAGTGTCTGGCTCATAAAACGTGGTGCATAATTGTTGAATATTATGAGAATGATGGAATGAATTTCAAGGGATGATATAATGATTCCCACCTTTAAGACGCCTCTTATGTAGGTTGGGAATCAAAACCAACATTCACAAAACATGATAAACCTTGAAGGATTATGTTGAAACAAATGCTGAACTATTTGATTCAGTCTGTGTGTATGTTATGGGGTTTCTTAACAGGATTTCTTGTGGTTATTAAATATAAAATGAAGTCAATTACATCTATTACAAATTAAATAAAGTTTATTTCCAATTACAAATGTAATAAAAGTATTTCACATTTTTTAAATTCCAATTCATGTATTTCCAAATAATTGGACAGCCAGCAAAAGGAAAGAGGTCTGTTCATTCCTGCATAATCTGAGTTTGCACGTTGGTTGCATGTTGAAGGCATTTCTCGGTTGATGAGCTCAAAGGCAACTCCTTTGCAGTTTTCTTGTGCGTCTGAAGTTAATGTGACACTGATGGTCATAACTTCCAAGGATGAGTCACAGACAAAGGGCAAAACTTCACATCAGGCAGTAACCCAGAATCAAGCTACATTCCTCAATTCAGACTTTCTTTTCTAAGTGAGTTTTTGGTGAGAAAAGTTTCAAGGAATACATTCATCAAATGTTGTTCCAAGCACAATGTCACCCTATAATTTTAAAGTAAAACAACAAATGGTAGGTATGAAATATTGCAGGCAGGTTTAAGACCATTTAGAGGTTCTTCAGACCCTCATGTATTCACCAGGGTAAAAGGAGTTGGAGCTGGACCCTGTTTGACAAGGAGATCATGCCTTGAGACACAGACTGAAGTGCAGGACAAGAGGAGAGGCTGCTGCGAAGCTTGGCTTTGACTTTGCACTTTCACTCGGGGCTGCATTCGCACTCCATGCCCCCCTGCATTGTCTGCTATGGATTAGGATGTAGATATGCAACGCAGTCTCCAGGAAGAAATTTAGAATCAGGGAATTCTTGGGGTTCGAGGGACCACAAAGCTTTCTAAAGTTCGATTCCTTTCTGCTTTGTCTTCCAGGTAATTGGTCATTCTTTGCACAAGAAGAACTGCTGAGTTTCAGAGTTTTCTATCCCAGTATTATTGTTATGTATATCCATTCACTTCTAGATTGGAAAGACCTGTGCCTTAATTATTTTTATAACCCCAGCTTGATGATGATGATGATGGTGATGATAATGATGATAATCATAGCTAACCCTTATCGAGTGCTTAGTATATGTCGAGTTCTGCATTAATAATCTTCCCTGTAATGACTCATTGAGTTCTCAAAATAGCCTTTTGTCATACTATTTTTATCCTTACTTTTGCAGAATAATAATAAAACTAGAGGTTTAGAAAGGTTAAGCAAATTGCTTAAAGTGATAGCTAGTTAGTGACAAAGTTGAACTTTAATGCAAGTGTGTAGCTCTGAGTTTGTGCTTTTAATTGCTATTTGGGATAAATGAAGAACAATGAATGAGTAAACAAGGAAAGGTCAGTAATCTTGTAACTTCTACCATTGATTTTAAATATAAATTTATACGAAGTCAAAGCCTTCTTCCATAGGAAGAGTCACTTTTAAAATTATCTATCTTCTTCCCTTTTTCAGGCTACTCATCATTGATATGAGTGGTTTCAAATCCCTTCATCCTCCAAATATCTTACAGGATACAGTAAATGAATTTCGTATGAGTCAGTTTTTGTCATTATAACAAAATACCTGAGATAATCAACTTATAAAGAGAAAAGAGTTGTTTTGGTTCAGGGTTTTGGAGATTTCAGTCCATGATCAGTTGGCCCTACTACTCTGGGCTTATGATAAGACAGCACATAATGGTGAGAACATATGGTGAAGCAAACCTGCTCAAATCATAGCTAGAGAGCCAAAGAAAGTGAGAAAGGGCTAGAGTCCCTCTACCCACTTTAAGGATAGCCCCCCTATAACCTAAGGACCTCACACTGGGTCACACTTCTTAAAGGTTTCATTGAATTCCAGTGGCACCATCCTGAGGATTAAGCCTTTAACACATAGGCCTTCACAGGACATTCAAGATTCAAATTCATCACTTTTAAACTATTAACACTGCACCGTTACCTGGTCCAGTTTTTCCAAGTGCTGTCTTTTCTCCCCTTTGGTGGGCATCTTCCTGATAGGCTCTTTCTGTATGCCAAGCTTCTTCCAAGCAAGAACCCTTGTGGAGTGGAGTAATGCATGCACTTCAAAGTCAACTTCCAATTCTTCATTAACTCTTTCTTAGACCATGGTGCCTTGTTATACTCTCTGCAAATATCGGGTAAAAATATTCTGCAACGATCACCCTCAGCGCATACACCGGTACTCTCAGATGCTGTAGTCATGAACCCTGATGCATGCTCCATCACCTGATGGCCCCTGACCCTGAATTTCGTTTCTTGAGCACAGATTCTCACAGGCGATTCCATGCCTAGTAAGAGGAACACATCTTAATGCTCTTTTTATAGTATCCAGGGTGCTTCCCCATGTCAGTTGTCTTATTGGATGCTCCTCACAGCTCCTGGTAAGGTAGGTGGATGAAAACCCCCTAATTTGAGCTAGACATTTGACAGAGGAGACACAAATTATCAGTGACAAAACAAGAGCCAGAATGAGGACTTCAGATTTCCCGTTGCCAGCCGAGGGCTCATTTCATTGCAGCATGCAGCTCTCGAGTCCGGGTGTCTAGAAAGCTGCTTCCTGCACTCAGCCCTGTGGGCTTCTCAGTTACTGATGTAACATGCAGGGGTTCTGAGAGTTCAGCTATAAATAGGATTCCTGTTGGCCCCAGGAAGGAAGGACAGGAAGTGGTCTGCCAAGTCGCCCTTCTTCATGAAATTCCAACCTGCCCACCACTGTTCTACAGCCCCTGGATTCTCAGGGTCGAATTCACGTTCTCCTCTCCCTCCTGTCTTCTTTTATGAATTTATACTGAAGTGCAGGAGATGATGGTAGTTATAACATGGATGTTGTCAGGTCTATAAAGCCACATCTTCATTGTATGATCTCTGTGTCTCCTAACTCTCTTCTGAACCCAACAGGGAAAGGTGTCTGTTTGGGGAAAACATGTTCTGCATTTTCACAACAGATACAAACAAACAGAATTCTGGTGTGAATTAGCCAGGAAGGGAAACACCCTGATTGTTTATGATAATGTTCCCCTATATACAGAGACCTCACCTTTATAGCAGGTGTTGCAGACTTACCTGTCTACAGAGGTCAGGCAGGTAAATCAATAAGCAAAGCGGGACAGGTGTAAACAGTAACTGAGAAGGTGGGGACTATCACACATTGAAAGGGTCGTTGTTCATCCCAGGGGCAGCTGTTCATTTCAGCTAAACAGCTGACCTTCTGACCTTTCAAAAAAAAACCAAAAAAAAAAAAAAACCCAGAAATCTAAATTTTATAGAAAAATCTCCAAATTATTAAGTATCTGTAATAAAATCAAGTAAGAACAATGAAGTCATCATGCAGGACATGTGTGTGTCTCAGCCGTCTGTCAGTAACCGCTGCAACACAGAAAAGATCGACTCTTACTCAGGAGGCATAAGCTGAAATTTCATAGTACAGATGAAGAATCAAAGCCAAGAGGATTTAACTATGTCACTATCCAGTGGCACAATTGGCATGTAGCAGAGTTGGGTTTTATCTAACTTGAGAGCCAAGCTCTTTCCACTAAGTTTTATTGCCTCCCACACTAAATGGGGCCTTAATACATGAATCCTAAAAACGGCACATTTATCAAGTGACCACCTCCTGGAAATTCCTTGCTTTCTCTGGGATTCTGTGTCCTTATTTGCTAAGTGAGAAAACAAGACTGGAAGAAACTAAGTTGTCTAGAACTGGACTTCAAGTCATGGAGTAGAGCCTTTGTCTGCTTCGTGGGGTTCAGAGTCCCAGAAACTTAGGGAAATGCAGGACACACAGAAGATCCTCTGTGAATAGTTCTTGTCTGAAGGACAATTTTCCAAGATGCATTATAAAGCACTTCTAATAGTCAAAAGAAAAGTTACTTCATAAATTTATTCATGTATTCCATTCACAAAGAGGTATTGAGCATCTACCATGGATGCAGACACTTTTTCTTGACTCCATGGAAATTATATAAATTAATCCTACCTATATAAAGCAGGTAACAATAAAGATAAAAACTAAGCTTCATAATGCTTATTAATTACCACCAATATTACCCAGCACTATTCTAAGCACGGCCTATGGGCAGGGTCACTGCTGAGGGCTCTATCCGCCCTCTGTGGCCCAGAGGGCAGCAATGCCTGGACCTGTGTCCTGTACCTTAAGCCCTTCACTTCTTTGTGTTTCCAATAGGTTATCTGGGTCAGACTCAAGAATGCTCATCAAAGGTTAATTTTAGAATGATCTGGCATTTCATTAACAACACAGAGGCACTTTAATTCCTGATGCAAGGGTAGATTTTCTCTGAAGACATAATTCCATGGAGCTGAAGATCTTTTTCTTCCTCAGAAGACAGTAGCCACTAGGGGAAGATGGGCATTGAAGAGGTACCTTGAAAGTTCTGCACTTGAGGTCTTGCTGCCTGTAGGCTTGAGGAGAAGGGGATATTGAGTTCACCAGCTTTGGGGCAGACAAGTGCATGGCCTGTGGTCTTTAGGGTCAATAGTAAGCTGCAGTGGCAGGGCTATCTCTCAGGATTAAACTATGTTAACCTATCCTAAGGCTGTAGCCTAAAATGGGGGTCAATAAATGAAGCAGAGGAATGTGTTTATGGCTCAGTGGTAGAGCACTTGCCTAGCATGTATGAGGCACTGGGTTCTAAGCCTCTGCACCACATAAAATAAATAGATAGATAGATAGATAGATAGATGGTATTATGTTCATTTAGAAATAAAAAAAAAAATAATAAAAAAATAACCAAAGCAGAAAGCATTATTCTCTGTGTTCCTCTAATACTGCAACTTGGTGGAATTTTCAGGAACAAACCAACCCAAACTCCTACCAAAGTCTATATGCAAATCCTTATCTCAATCCTACAGAAAACTAAATGCAAAAGTCATTGTGTCTAAATATTGACAAGATCTGGGGCAAATTTATTTTAGTGAATAGTCTTGTGACATTTAATCTTTACCATTATCCATCAAGTTAGATAATTTGATTTTGAGGAAACCAAATTTAGATATGATACATGTCATTCAGGGGTAGGAGCATAATAAATATCGATGGTGATACAGAACAATTTTTTTTTCTTTGGCAGCAAGTGCTAAAACTTTTTGATTGAGGCATATTCATTTTCCTGTTATTTCTATAACTATTTAATGCTCACTTGCTGGCTGAAAACAAACCAAACGCATTATCTCACAGTTTTAGGTGGGAAGGCCAACACAAGTTTCACTCAGGGTGTTAGCAGGCCTGTGTTCCTTTCTGTGGGCTCAAGTGGAGAATCTGTTTCCTTGCTTTTTTCATCCTCTTTGGTCCCTTCCTCCATCTTAAAATCAGCAGCATTGCATCCCTGTGGACATTCTTTCCATGGCCACATTGCTCTGTGACCACAGACAGGAGAGATTCTGTGCTTTTCAGGACCATGTGATTAGACTGGCTCCACCCAGATAATTCAGTATCATGTCCCCACCTCTGAGTCCCCCAACTCAATCACAACTGCCAAGTCTCCCTTTCCACATAAGGAAATATATTCACAAATCCCAGAGATCAGGATACGGACATCTGGGGAGACTCTAATTCTACCTACCACCGAGCATTTTTCCTAGACTTTATTTCATCCTTAAAACATGAAGAAGAAGGACAAAATGATGTCACTTTCTCTAGGATCTCAGGTACTTTATATGAGGAAGTAAACTATTTTTTGTATTTTTTATAGATGTTTAGAATATGTTCATGGAAGCTGGGAGGAAGTTGCGACATTATGTTCAAATGACTTCCAAATCGTATCTCAGCTGTGACATATGGACCCATATTTCCAGGTGGCTTCATGGGACTGTTAGCTTGCTGAACTAAACCATATTTAAGGAGCCAGACATAAATCTCAAACACAGCATGTCCAAAAACAAAATGCATCTTTCTCTTAGGCCTATTCTCTTTTTTTCTATTCCTAAATTCCATTTGATGGTGTCATCATTCACGCAATCCTCAAAACATTATGATTAATCTTAGCTCCTCTTTCCTCTTCATTACACACAACCAAGAGGCCAATAAATCCTTCTGCTTCTACCTCGGGACTGTTATCTGGAATTTGGTCTTTGCCTCATTGCCAGCTTTGAGATTAAAGCCTCTTCATCCTACACCTGAATTATTTCAGTCGGATTTTATTTCTCTTCACCAGTTTACTTTCCCTTCTGGTCCACTTTTCACGGTGCTGTCAGCATGAACTTTCCAGAAAAAAAAAAAAATGCCATGATGTCTTTCCTCTTTTGAAAGGCCTTCCCAAGACCCTCCTTATCTATTCAAAAAATGTCTCAAAAAAACATTTTTAAGAAGATGCTCCAAAGCCAACAGGGGGGAAAAGGAAACTCCTTTCTCCTCTCTTTTTAACCCAGATATTTTCAGGGGTTTTTATGTGAAATTGTACCATGAAGTTCTTTATGTCCCCACCCTCCGAGGAAAAGAAGTCTATCATAGTGGTCAGCCTGACACAGGGACAAATGTGCCATTCTCTTTCAGCTCCTTCTAGGAGCACAGAGACACACTGAATTTCAGATACCCACAATGCCCCAGATTTCTGAATAACAAAAAACAGCAAATATATGTAAATGAACAGTACCAAATGTCTAGAGAAGGAATAATTCTCCCCTATTCCTCATGTATGAGCCCATGCAAGAAAAAAAGAGGGCACCCTGGGGCTTGTTTATCCTGGCTCCCTGACTGACTGCTTAGGAAGTACGCAAGCCAATAATGACTAATGTTCTCAAGTTTTACTTATTACTCATATAGCATAATAACAATAAATACTCAGAGGCCCACACACTATTTGTTTGTTCTGCTATTTGAACCACAATTTAATGTCTACCCAGCATGGCATCTCCATAAAAGAACTATTAGCTTTCTGAGCTAAACTATATTTAAAGAGCAGTCAATTCTATGGATTCTTAGCTCTTAATTTGCAGCTAAGTTCCAATTAAATCTGCGCTGTATTTAATCAAGTTAAATTGCAGAGACTGTTGAATTTGAAACAAATTTACAATGACGGTCTGGAAGCCAGCTAGACTATGACTTGTACAGATCCCAATTGCAGAAGGATGTGGTGATATTTGGAATTATAGAGCATATATCGATATACTTTCTATGAGAAGGTACCACTAAAGATGTCTGCACCGCATGTATTTATTGAAGGCTCACTGTTGGTCAGGACATGGTGGGGAATCTCCAAAATATACACACAGGACTCTTTATGCAAATAAGAAATGAGACCACTGAGAGTGTTCCCGCTGAGGGACTCACAAATGGAACTCCAAGTGACAGTTTATAATATCACAGTTCTCATAACGATCGTAAGGCCTAAGAGTGGGCCAAGTTGCTTGATAACTGATTTGATTTCTGTATCTATTATGTAAAGGATCTGCCCCTCCCCACCTTCACACATTGGCTAACATCTAACAGTTACCAAATATTTTCTAGCACTCTTCAAAAGGATGTGCAACATATTAAATCATTCAGTCTTCAAAACATCCCTCAAAAATAGATACAATAATCCCCATTTTGTTTTAAATGTAGACCAAATTGTTTTATTTGTTCTTTTTAGATAAACATGACAGTAGAGGGCATTTTGACATATCATACATACATGGAGTATAACTTATTCTAATTAGGATCCCATTCTTGTGGTTGTACACGACGTGGAGATTCACTGGTGGTGTATTCATAGAGGAACATAAGAAAGTTAGGTCCAATTCATTCCACTGTCTTTACTATTCCTATCCCCCCTCCCTTCCCTTTATTCCCTTTTGTCTAAGCCACTTCTATTCTTCCCCTTACCCCCTTGTTGTGTGTTAGCATCCACATATGTTAGAACTTTGTTTTGGGGGGACTGGCTTATTTCACATAGCATGATAGTCTCCAGATCCATCCATTTACCAGAAAAAATCATAACATCACAGAAGGAGAGAGAGTATAAGTTACATGCTTAAGGTCATATAGTATGTCCATTGGTAGAATTATTTTGTGAAGTGTCCATTTCTTGTTATACAATTCTAATGATTAGAAAGTTCATTGTTGTTGAATCTGAAATCTGCTTATAACTTCTACCCAGCTGGTCATGGGTTATGTCCTCTGGATCCAAACGGAATAAATATACTATTGATCCCCATGTCAGCCCTTCAATATTTGAAGATCACTCTAGGCTAGGCAACTTCAGTTCCTGAAACCATTTCAAACCTGTGCTATTTGGAGATGTCCTCACTGACCTTTTACCAGAGTAAAAGTGAATACTCTCTTTACTGGGCTTTCAGTTGGAAAGTATCCCCAATTATCATTGAGCAGATCATTCCCCATCACAAAATAGAGGACAAAAATCTTATTTATGTAATGTTTATTTGAATCTTCTTACCCCAACGACATAATAGCAAGATTTATAAACATCTATTTTCAATGATAATAGTAGCTAACAGTACTGTGGTTTATAACCTACCAGTCACTATTCTTGAATTTACCTAATAATCACAACGAATACATTGGTTATATAATATTTTTATTTCTGTTCTGATGAAGAAACATGCATAGAGAGTTTAGAACTTCATATACTGTGTAGTCCAACCTTTAAGACTACAGTGAATAACTATTCTTAAGGAATATAAGAGAAGAACCACATTGATTTGAATAGGTATATATTTAAGGAACTCACAGACAGAGTGTAGCCTCTTTTGTTTTGTTCTAAGGATTAAACCAGAGTTGCTCTAGCACTGTGCTACATCCCAAGTTCTTTCTATTTTATATTTTGAGACAGGATTTCATTAAGTCATCAACACAGGCCTCGGACTTGTGATCCTTCTGCCTCAGCCTCCTGAGTTGCTTGGATTACAGGCGAAGGCCAGTTTGCCAGCTTAGAGGTTTGCTTTTGGTAGGCACTTTGAGTATATACTTTGCTTTTTTCATGTCAGCAACATCTTGCCTCATGGATATCTCACGTGTTTTAGAAGATTGGAAGTTGTACACAGTAAGAATAAAGCATCTCCCTGGATTCAGATAAAATGAAGTACTCATGGTCTCTGGTCAAATGCCAATGATGCTCCACCTGCCTAGCTGATCAGGACTTGCTCTAGTGATGATCCATGGTTCTGTTAGGGAATGAGCCCCAGGATAGTGGGGACAGACTGTTAACCGAGGAACAGAATTGTAATGTGGAGGACATATTTGCTTCTGCCCTAGGCCTCCTCAAATATGCTTCATGATATTCCAGGGTGAATTTTGTTGCTGTGAGATATTTTTACTATATATGCATATATATGTATAATTGTAATTATATATATATATATATATATAATATATACACACACACTGTTTACAGTCATATATGTGTACAAATATGGGATATACACAGTCCCAGTGTACATTTCCCATAAGATGTTGGGTTTATTGACTGAAAACACACAGTTCTAACCTGATAGCACAGTGGTATAGAGGTAAAAAGAGGTCAGAATTCTGAAGACAAATTTCTGGAATTAAAAGTGAGCAGAGAGAGTACTGGGAGTGATTTTTTTTAATCACTGAAGCTAAGGTTGGAATAGGTATGGAGACAGAAAAGAAGAAAACTTGGAGAATTCTAAAACCAGATAAAAGAGTGGTAAAAAGTGGTAAAATAGAACCCAGGCTCATAGAAACATACCACTAAACACCAGCAAAACTCTACTGCTGCTGGCACGATCATGGGGTGGGCTAGATAGAAACTACAGGCAATTTCAAATGTAGTGACTTGAATAAGATGCAGAGGAATCACCCTTCAGCTTAATGGTGAGCCCAAGACTCAAGCCATCAAGTCTGTTCATTTAAGGTGAGAATTTGCTATTTAAATCAGTGGGTAATGGAGTATTCATAGGGCACAGAGTAATTATCTGCCAGGTAACATGATGGTTACTTTGGGGTAAGGGTGGAACAGTGGTGAACATGTGTCCCAGTGATCCTTTCCTTATATGGCCTTGACCCACAGTGGTAAATCTTACTAGTCTTCTTTTTCTCTGACTCCCTTTGTCCATTTCATAGATATTTTCTTGTTCTGCCAGAAAAGGGAAAGCCATCCTATTGATCTATGCCTCTCAGCCTTGCCTCCACTGTTTACTCTAGAATGATGCCATTGGTGTTGGCTGATTTCAAATGCCATAGCAATCCATTTCCGGGCAAGATGAGCATATCCCCTGTTGCCTGGAGATGTCTAGCCTTTCAATGGGTTAAGCTCTCGGCAGAGTCTTGCTGTGCAAGAGGGAATTGCATCTGTTCCCCTTCATGGCCACCCCAGGCAAGGCAGTCATTCCATCTCAGGGCTCAAACTGTCCAGCTAATAGGGGAATTGAGAATGAGGAGGGATTGACTCCCTGAATCATCTGCCAGCTGTTTGCACAACCTCAGAGGCAGACCTGACCTGTTTTCATGAAAAACCGTGATGTTAGAAGAGAAATCCAGCTGGGTGAGTCAGTCCCAAGTGGGCTTGTCGGGCAGCAGTATGTAAAGGCTTTATCCTCTGGGCTGCACATGGAACACAGTCTGGAAGTCATTAGAACATAAGCCTAGAAAACTCTGATGTCATCTTGCAAAAGTGACCTGATCCTGAAACATAAAGCTGACCCTCACACGACTCTCCCAAACCACACACTTCTGGTTGACCCAAATTTTCCAGCAGATGCACTAATCTTTTTGCCATTGCCATGTTTGGAATAGTCTGTGTGGTGCCAAAATGCACTAATGAGATGCTGCTGAACTGAACACCAACCATGCCCAGCTGCTTATTGCAGCTAGCCTGCAGCTAGCTTTTACCAGCTTATTTCTATAGAAGCCAGAGTTAAAGAACCAGGTCTTTTTCAACATCCCTGATACAAAATGGATGCTAACCATGAGCATCAAGACCTCATGGATACAGTCAGCAGCCTCTGCATGTGAGGTTAGGAACTACAGAACACGTGCCTACACCTGGGCTCACATTACTGTATGTTCTATCTATTAGTTGGCCCTTTTTTTCCTAAGGAGATCCACCAGAGTTGGATTGGCCATTCCAGAACTATGGCTTAAATAGAACTTCTCAACTAACCCTTAAAATTGACAATTATTTTAGTAAAGTTGCCAAATAACTTCAAAGCAATTCTGCTTTGCTTTGATCTGCTTTTCTTTTCTTTAAAAAAAAAAAAAAAGATTTTTCAGACTGTACCCTAGACCTATTGATTTAGTTTTAAGAAACTCTTGAGGAGGTCCTATAGTGCTAGTCAGGTTTGTAACACTGTTCGAAATGCTTTTCTTAGTTTCTGTCTCGCCCTAAGAGTCTACAGTAAGCATATGGATGTGATTACAGGTACAAACTTGGGTCTATAATTCTCCATGGTTTTATTCCCTGGGGTGGGTTGACACTCATCTTTCTCTTTGTTTCTTTGTAATGGTTCAGGCACGAGGGAAAGCTATGCTTTAATCGCTGATTCACATTCTTATGCTTAGCATGTGAGGGTGAGATGACCAGATGTCTGAACTGTGCTTTCTTATTTGTGAAAGCAAACTCCTAGTGCTCACCTCAGACTATGGTCTAGTCAAAGAAGAGTTCATTGAAGCAGTATAACAGAAAATATTGGAAATCAGTAAATTCCAAAAATTGAGAATTTATTAAGCACATTATGGCACAACCCTTAATGAATTACTTTGCAGCTTCAAAATTATATTTGCCATAAATTTTGCATAGATAAACTGTTTGCATTTGTAAATATGTATAGAATGATATTAGTTTAAAATAGTGTGCACTATTTTATGTACTATCTTAACAACTTAATATATGCATGGGCACACACTGTAAATAGATCCATTAAAATATTAGCAGTGGTTTTATCAGTGTAGAAAGTTTTAAATATTTAAATGTAATTTTTCTAGATTTTTCCCAAAATTTCTACAATGACTATATTAAAAACTTTTATACTAGAATGTCAAAGGCTAATCCAGAAAACTTTACATGGGTATTGTGGAAATGCAATGAGATAATAAATAAAAGGCAGCTCAAAAATAGGTGGGTGAGAATTGTTGTTTTTATGGTGATTACTCAACTTCAGGGAAGCAGTAATGAAATTTTAATTTAAAAATTATCCAAGAACAGATCGTACCATCTCCATAGGTAAGTGATAATTGTATGCCAAATTAGCACATCGCCCTTTCAGTTCTTCTTCAAACAATGATATCAGTCCTTAGAGCACCTCAGTAAATACTGATGTGTACCTCAGAGGTGAAGCATGCTACACCTGAAGCCTCTGACCTCCCCTGGTTCATTTCATGCTGCCCAACGTCATTTGTTGGTGAATGTGCATGGAATGTGCACCACTGAGTGGCTCTCCTCTCTCACTGGTACAACTCTGACTTTGGTGACTGTCCCTCAGGACCTGGAGCAGTAACAGGATCTGGTTGTGGGTGAACTCTGGGTGTCCCCTCTTCTTTGAGCCGTCCTTAGGACTGGTGTGAACCTGTGATGAGCATGGCCACTTTGGGAGATGACATTTGCCCCAGGCAGATGTCAGCTTTAATCTCGCTTCCTCTTCTTTCATGTCTCCCAAGGGACCTAATCCCAGCCACTAAATATAAACCCTGTTATCTCAAAATACACACCCTCTTTGGCCAGAGTTTTTATTTTTCTCTCAGATGACATTACCAAAGTTTCTATTAATAAAGGAAAGGCCCAGTGGCTAAACATGTCTCTCCACCTCTCTTCTCAGAGATTACCAGGGCTCAAGGTGTGTAGCTAACATCTGCTCCTTGATCTCTGGGAACAGCCTGGGAGACCTGGCTAGAGCCATCTGGGACCACATATGCTTGCTTGCATCTTCTTATTGTCCCATGGTAGTCGGCCTTGATCACCAACATCACAGCCACAGAGAAGAATTCATGAGAGGTGGACCAGCCTGGTGGGGTGAATAATAGCCCCCAACCCCTGGCCAAACCACCAGCTCTCCAGCATGGCTCTCACCTACAATTTCAGGTTCTTGCCATAAAATGCAGCACTAACCCTTTCTAATATCAGAAAGATTGCCAGCACTAGAGCAACCTGAGGGCCCCTACTGTGTCCTATCCTCACTCTGGATGACCCCCAAGGAACACTCAGGGAAGAACTTGATACTCATCCTCACTGATCTCTGCCCATACCATCCAAGAACCTCTAAATAAACCCTTACTCCAGTCCTAATAATAGCCACAACACATTGAGAGCTTACTATGGACCAGGCACTTCAAACACATAAGACTAATCTTTACTATGACCCAACAAGGCAGCCATTATTCTGTTTAGCAGAGGCACAGACCAAGGCCCAGAGAGGTTAACTAGCTATCCCAAGTCACCTAATCTCAACATGGGAAGACCTGGATTCAAACATGGATCTAGATCCTAATTCTCCCAAATTTTTAACTTTCTTCAAATTTCAATGTATTCTTTGCCAGCATTTTCAAGACAATTTAATAACTTTCCACCTTTCCAAGGCAAAGGAGTGGCATCAGGACCCACTGTTCTTATTTAACCTAGGCTAACTCTATGTGACCTTAGTGACCAGGAATCAATTTGCAGCCATCCCCTCTGAAACTGAGAAGGAGCACAATGTTACCTGAGCTGTCCTGTCGGGGATTATCCTCTCTGGGACTTAGAATATCAAGCATAAGAAGAGAATTGAGACTGTGTAGCTTCTTTCTATACCAAACTTTATGAAGGCTGAAGGGGCTTGTTTTTATTATTGAGAGTTCAAGATACTTCAGAACAGAAAAGAGTGACAAAGGTCCCTCCTGAAGTAATACATGGCCACAGCATATCAACCTATACAAGGAAGATTGAGTAAACTAATGACTCATGAAAACTGTCCCAGGAATGGTAGACCTGATTGTCACCCAGGACTTGAGTGGCAGTTTGTCAATGCACCTCTGTTGTTCATATATGAAGTTGGAGGGATTTAAATGTCCTCTTACTTTAGTTACATGCAGTGTGTGGAAGAAATCATTGTGGCTTTGAGGACCTCAGTGTTGAATTAAGCTCCCTTGTAACTCTCTGCCTCTTATCCTAACTGGGACTGCTACTCAGATTCAAATGGGAAGACAGGGGGAGGGCTGGTCAAGTCAAGTGTAATGGGGAGGGCTGGGAAGGTATAGGACCAGAGGTTCCCTGAGACCCCATTCCAGAAACCTGGTATAGACAGCCCTATCCAGAAGCCTGAGCATTTAGAGACAGCATTCTAGATCTTCCTGCAGACCAATATTCCAAGGGCCTCTCCAGAACTTTTGACTCTGCTTTTAGTAAAAGCATGTTAACTGTACCTGCTTACCTCTTCTGCCCTCCATATGTATGTTTTGGCATATGTTGTTACAATCCACTTCAAACGACAAGGGGATTTTGCCTCTTGGTATCTGCAGGAGGTTGGTTCTAGGAATCCGCTTCAGATGCTAAAGTTTGCAGATGCTCATGTCTATTACATAAAAGGGTATGGCACAGTATTTGCATATAACTTATACACATCTTCCTGTAGCCTTTCAATCATCTCTAGATTACTTAGAATGCTAAATATAATGCAAATTCTTTTGTTTGGAAACATTGTTTAGGAAATAATGACAAGACAAAAGAATCTGTGCATGTTCAGCATAAATGTAGTTCTCCCCCCCCCCCCCGCCTCAAACAGTTTTAAGCCACAGTGGGCTGAACTGAGGATGTGGAACCTGCTAATCGGGATGGCAGACAGTATTGTGTGTTAGCTCCTTAAATAAAGGGATGAAAATAAGTGCATTTCTCCATACTACTTAAAAGGTTACAATCTCAATAGCATGAGACAAATTTTTGGAGAAATATAACAAAGACAAAAATCATGATGCTGTGAGGCTTGAAAAAAGGAAGGAGTAATATCTTTAGGAAGTCTACAGAGCATCTCCTGGGTCTAGTCATAGACACAGGAAGAAGAGAGATGAGGGAGAAGGGAGCAGCTATGGCCCCCTTCTCTCTCCAGGGAGAAGTCTGTGTCACCCATTTTTAAATAAACTCTGCTTCATATACTTGCCTCTGAGGGCTTCTCTAATGTTATACTTCAACATATAAGGAAACGGAAATCATTCGTAACGGGTGGTATCAAAAGAAACATCATGATTCAATGAAGAAATGTGGGATTATCTATACTCCATTGATGACTGTTTTAGAGAGTACTTGATTTTATTAGCTAATTTGTGGGTATCAATATCCAGCAAGATTTTAATTATATCATTTCATGTGAAAACTATAAGCATTTAAAAAAATTGGTAAACTTTTTGCCTTCAAGCATGCAAAAAATAAATTAGAACTGGATAAACATGAAATTAAATATTAAAAAAATATATAAAAACCAGAAGATAATAATAAAAATAAGTCATCTAAGTTCTTAAGTCATCATATGTTCTTAGCTTCAAGAGGTAAGAACTTTTTAAGAATAAGAGTGTTGGGAGATATCTGGAAGGAAGCTGGGAAATTGAAGATTTAGGTCCTTTAACATTTAAAAATCTCCATTAAAGCACAACTTAAATGAAAAGGCATTTTCCAGCTGACTCAGAAAAATCTGCAGCAAATGGACTGGCAAAAGGTTAATACAGTAGACCTGGTCTGTGGTTTCATGTTTTGCAGTTTCTGTTACTGATAGTCAACTGCAGCCTTAAGATATGAATATTTGTTTGAATATTTTTTAAGAGAGAGAGACCACATTCATACAACTTATATTACAGTCTCCTATAATTCTTTTATTATTATTTATTGTTAATATCTTACTGTGTTTAGTTTATAAATTAAGCTTTATCATAAGTATGTACATGCAAAGGGGAAAAAAAACATACGTTGTATTCAGTACTGTCTGTGGCTTTAAGCATCCCCTGGGGGTCTTCCCATATCCCCCTCAGATAAAGGGCACATACCTCTATTTTTCTACACTGTGCATAGCAATTGTGCAGTTAAACCCTTTAAGGTTAAGAAAACCCATTCACAAATAAGAAATGTGACAGAGCAGCAAAGGAATTCACCAAAAGACAGGAGCACCTTGCCGAGTAGGAGCCACATTCCCGGGGTTCCTTGTTAATGGACTGTACCTTTCCTCCATGTCCTACATTTAATCATTACCAGTAGCCCCATGTGGGATTCTTTAAGCTGTGACTTGCCTTTTCAAGAGCATGGAGGATGAATGACCACAGCCCAGGTGGTATTAGGTCTGAGACAAACTGTGAATGAATTTTCAGAGAAGATTGCGGTTTTAGAGAGGTGGTTATTTATCCCCCAAAAAGTAGATATCATTTATCATGAAGAACTGAAAGAAAGACTCATAGGCAAAAAAAAAAAAAAAAAAAAGAAAAAAATCTGTAAACACCGTTATTCTTTTTTGTCGACATTTTGAAATATAGTGTTGAAAAAATAAATGGCTGATTAAAGTCAGAGTGATAAAGCAAGGCCTTTTGTTTTAATTCTCAAAATATGTTACTATATGTTAGTATTTAGTTTTGTTAATAAGTAAGAAGGTGGTTTTAGAAATCTTGATGTATATATATATTTATTATATATAATGATGTATATATATATATATATATATATATATATATATACATAACAGTTACAATACATATAGTTTAACTGTTTTATATATATTTAAATCTCATTGTTTCTATTCTGTGGTTTCTTTCGGACTGAGGCTGTTTGCTTTGTGACTCTCTGGGCTACATAGGTACACACTCAGGTCAAACCAGCTCATTCTTTTGGGAGAAGGAGGACAGGGTGAAGGTTAGCTTTGTAATTCACAGCTGGGTGGATAATGACTATCAGACAGAAGTACTGAAAGGGAAATTTACATAAGCCCCAAATGCAGTTTTTAAAGCAATATTTTAATCATATCATTTCATATTTTTACAGAGGAGTCACCTTTTACAAGGAAATATCTATTTTTCCCAATCTATGAAGGACAAAATAATAAAATGAGACCCATGGGAAATGATTTCAGGACAGCTATTTAATTGATCGATTTGGAACTCATTCCCTGTTACTGCATGCTAATTGGAAGGCATTTTTAAGCAGAATCAGCTTGGAAGGCAATTGATTGAATGCAGTTTCCCTGCTCTGCCCAAATGGGGAGGAACGCATGCAAGAGAACACTGGCTTAGCAAGCCCCACTCAGACAGAATTTATTTGGATGAAGCAGAACAACAAACTCAGAGCTCCAGGGATGACACAGCCCTTGGCAACCTACCAGCAGTGACATGCTACATCTTTATTGATTCCCCCCTCATTCCATTCCTCACGTCCTACACGGTGGGGCGGCACTCTGGTGGTAGCCCTCTGCCCTTCCATACTCTCAATTGGAAAGTGGCTCTTCTTAACCTCAGTTATCATTTCAAAATGTTCCCTCTGGAAAGATGAGATGGATAACCCCTAATCTAACATTCCAGCTCCAAAAAGCCTACTAGACACCCCTTTTAACTTCATCTTGCTGGGCCATAAAGTCTTTATTTATTTAGTGTGTGTGTGTGTGTGTGTGTGTGTGTGTGTGACTGTTTTAGAGAGTACTTAATTTTATCAGCTAATTTGTAGGTATAAATAATCCAGTTAAAAACAAGAGAGATGCTCAGGCCAGGCACCTAGAAGTTCAGAATAATAAGATCACCATGAAGGAGAAAAAAGGAAAAAAAAAAAAAAAAAAGAAAAGGAATCTGACCAGTCAGGCCATGGGTCTTGCTGCTACCCTCCATGAATGTGTACAATATTAGGGACCAATCCCTGAACAGGGAGTACTAATACTTTTTTCTGTTAAACTCATGCAGCTTGGGAAGGGGTAGATGCTGTTCATCATCTACATCTATGAATGTAAAATGAATGTAACCAGACGATACTTTTGTCTCTCCAAAAATTTAACCGCTGAAATCAGCAGCACTGTGACCTCCTATTAAGTAGACAGGTTGGCACCCTTACCCTACCCCCACCTGGCATTTTTTTCCAAAAAATATTCTTTGGTAATATTCAAAGCGCATCTATTTTAATACTAAATGTTTAATACATAAATTCAGAAGCAGATACTCTATTTAAATCATGCTATTTTATAAGTTCTGGACTAGAACTTCTCTGTAGGTTTGTGGCATCATTGAAATGAATGATCAGTGACAATGACCCTGTATATAATGGGAATTTAGTGGGAAATAGTAGTTTTTTTCCTTCCAATGAATGTTTCTTTTGAGTTTAAAACTGACTATAAATTTTCAGTCATTAAGAGACTAGGGTTAAATAGACATCGTACAAAAAAATGTTTATAATGACAAAGAGATGATTGGTGAATTATTTTGCCTATTCACCAAGATCCCATACTTAGATTATTTATTTTTATGGGAATTCAATGTTTGGGGGGCAGAGGAAGGTGGAGTTGTTACATTGTTAAACTACACATTTATTCAACAATTGTTTTTAGCTGAAGGACCACCTACTCTGCACCCCATGAAAAGCCCTGGACTTACAAGTAGGAAAGGATTGTTCCCTTAGAGAACTTCCAAACTGTGTGTGGCAAAGGGTGATAAAAAGTGATACAGGACCAAAAGCAAAGCAGAAGAGGGAGAGATCACAGACAGGAGAGTCTCCACGAAGGCTTCCTGAAGGAGGCAGCATGTGCTGAGGCCTTAAAGGAAGATGTGATTTGTACCAGGGAGGACCGTGGTGGGGGGTTTTCAGGGGAATGAATAGATGAGCAGAGGCAGAGGAGGTAGAAACCACAGGCGGCTGCATTTGGTTGGAAAACACTCCAGGGGGAAAGACATTGACTAGGATGGAAGGACTGATTAGTGAGGAGCCTGCTGACTGCATCTTGCCATCTCTTTTAGTTGCAAATAAGGAGATGTTGTAGGTCTTTGGAAAATGAAATGGATTCATCAGGTGTGTGTATTAGGACAATTTTGATGAGGAAGATCAGGGATGGGGGATGTGGTGGGAGAAGAAGGATTTGATTGCCAATAGATTAATCATTCTGAAGTTGGGATGGTGTCTTCATCTGTTTTGTGTGGCTGTAACAGAATACTTGAGTCTGGGTAATTTACAGCAAACAGAAATTTACGAACTCTAGTTCTAGAGGCTGGGAAGTCCAAGACTAAGGACCTACATTTTGCAAAGGGTTTATTGCTCTGTCACCCCCATGATGGAAGGTTGAAGGGAGAGACAGAGAAATGGACAGAAAGACAAAGGGACCAAGTTTGTCCTTTTATAAAGGCACCAAACTCCTATGGCCTAATCCCTTTTTTAAGATTTCACTTTTTACTAGTGTTACAATGGCAATGAAATTTCAGCATGAATTTTGGAGGAGATGGTCTAGCCATAGCAGATAGATTTAATTTTAGCTTATTAAACAGCACAGTGTGATGAAGAAATGCATTAAAAATTAAGAGGTCTGAGTTCTATCCGTAGCTTTGCTACTAATTCATTTTGTGTCAGGATGAGTCATTCGCCTCACTGATCCTTAGTTTTCTCATCTGTTTAGGAGAAGGGGAAGGGTGTGGATTACTTGATTACGAAGGTTAAGTTGAATGATCCCGAGTGATACGTTCAGACATCATTTCCTCCTTTCCTATTTTCATCTAGTAATTTCAAAACAGATCTGAATAGGATGTTTAGCAATTTCTGCCTCATTTTAAAACGAGCCATCTCCCTTGGGATGGCTATACAGCATCTACCTGTCAGATTTCCTCACATTGTGTTTGAAAATTTATCACTTAAATATTTTATCAAGGAAAAGCAAAGGGCGATAACTTGAGGCTACCATGTCTCTCTAAATTTTATAGTCAAAACTTTAGGGTTCAAACACTCCTGATGCTGGTAAAGTGGCTCTTAAGGATAGCTAATAGTTGATGCAAGTGAGAAGGTGATGACCCAAGAGAGAACTAGTCCAGGGTAACAAGAAGAGCATTAACTGTTCTTGCTTCCAGACCTGGCTTGGGAAATTCTCTCCTGTGGTTGGATTTAATCATGGCTCTGCTGTTCAAGATTATGTGCATTTTTCCAAAAGAAGTACCCACAGACACCTCGGACTGCTGTTTCCAAATGCAGAACATTAACAAGAGAAAAAGCATGTAAAGCAAGTACCCATGAATATGCAATGAAGGTTGCTTCTATTAAACACCCAATGCTTAGAAAGAAATGAGATTTCTGTCAATCAATTAAATGACTACATATTTGAAAATATCTTCAGTCAATTTCATATTTTCAAAAATTTTTGTCTTGATGTTTATGTAGTTTTTCTTACCTTTTGTTTTATTTTTATTTTATGTTTCTTTCATGACTAGCCCTTTTCATCAACTTATATTAGTCTACTAAGAAGAGCAATCCCTTTCAGGTGGAGAAAATTTAGCAAAAAGACAGAACCATCAAATGCACATCTTTCTATACTCTACCATCTTAACCAAGAGCTTGTCAAAGCCAGTCTGTGGCCATGCTTTTTCAGTCAGATGTTTTCAATTTGTCTTCCAATATGATGTTGACTCAAACATTTGGCAGATTTATAATTCTCCATTTTCCCCTGCCACTCATTCTCAAGTTTTAGATTTTCTCATTTCTAGTTTGTAGCAGCATTTTACACTTTCCATAAATCTTCATGAAGTTTCTCACCCCGGTGCCATACGAGTTGAGAATTAACTTATCCTTTGAGGAAATGCATGCTATATTTTATAGTTCTGTGTTAATTAATGCTTAGCCTAAGGTAACGAGCATGTATGAGGCTACTGTAACTCAGAAGGCACTGAGCCTAATTATCCCCACGGGGGAACAGAGATGTGACAAGCAAGTTCTCCTTTTTACCCCACATCTGGCCTGAGAGCCCAAATTTTGTTGCCTAAAGATGGAGCATCAGCCACCTCAGCCTCCAGCTTTGTCCTCTTTCCATCCTGTGGCTGCAGTACGGACAGACCCCATTTCTGCCATTTCTGCCTCTTTCTCTGTATGAGCAGAAATTCCCCAGTCTGGTATCTTCATTCCTTCTAGGACTTCTTCTCTATCCTTGTCAGCCACCAGGAACCTCACCTGCTTTCATACTCTTCTTGCACTCACTACCTGGACACAGAATTTTATCTGATTCTGCTTTGTATCTCCTTCATGGGTGTTGGGTCTGGTGTCAACTGTTAAGCCCTCAAACTCCCCAAATAAATGGCATGTCCATACTGTATTAGAGATAATCTGTTGTGTATCTCAGCATCTTCCACATTACTAGGCACAGAGGATGCTCCCTTAACTATAGATTATATATCTGCATTTAGAGTAACAGAAAATGAAAGAAAAGAACAGAAGGAACTTCTCTAATCCCATGCACACTTCCCAGCCTGCCATCTCTGGAACTGTTCATAACACACACACAAACTTATGAAGAAGCACTCGATTGTGTTTGTGTGTGTGTGAGTTTAAAATATATCCTTGTGTAACTTTCAGGTTTAAGACAATTACTTTTCCATAATTATATAGCACATTATATTTATGTTTAGGGGATGCCAACTTTCCTTTAAAGGGGTGACCTGTCAATCCTATAGCATCTCCCAAAGAAAGAGCTTTCCTCTGGTTAGCCATCAGCTATTATGTGAACTTAAGTATGTCCCTATTTACACACCTCCATATCTTCTTCTGAAAAATGGAAAAAGTAGACCCATTGATTTCAAGTTTCCTTTCAAATCTGAGTCTTTAGCATTAGGTCATTTCTACCATTGTTTCCACCCTTCTTCAGAAACTTAACAAAATACCCTTGCCAGCAGCATCCATCAAGTTCCACTCTGAAGTTCAAGGGCAGAGTTGAGCAACATACCCTGGAATTGTTCCAGGCTGCCTCTGTCCTCTCTCACCCTCCTTCTCATGCACTGCTTTGTTGACATTTGCCTTTCCCATGCCATCAACAGAAACATCAATGCAAAGCAGCCCTTCCCACCCCTTGTAACCTCAGAGCCATGGTGGTATAGAGGAAGATAATGCAGGAGAGTGGCTTTTGTGTAATGAATAAAAGAATAAGACTAGCTGTAATCCCGAGCCACAGGCATCTGGGTGGGATCTTGGGTCTTCATAATTTTGCCTCTTCTGGGAATGTCAATTCCCCTCAAGTTTAATGACCATCCTCAAGTGTCAAAGATAGTCTTGTTAAGCACAAAGATATATGAGAAACAAACCTACCTTTCAGAAAACTATATCATAGTTGGAGAGTAATACCAAGCAATGTGAGAATGTGGGGTACATGGAGGTCTAAACAGCATGCTCACCCCTGGAGGACTGGCATAGTGCTTGATGGGGTCCAGGAAGAACTGCAACATGAACTTCAAGAGTCAAGGGCTGTTTTTTGAAACTGGGATTCAGAGGTTTGAAAAGAGAGGATACAAAGTGGCCACTTCCATCAGAGCATTGTTAGGTGACTCATAAACTCACATTGAAGCCATTTCTATCCAGAATCTGTATCTAGAGACTTACAAAGTTTTGGTAGACAAACATGATTTTGGTTGAGACTGGTTAGTGCCATGCAAATGTAACCCATTTAACCCAGTCTAGGGAACTTGTACTAAGATCTTGGAGACATGTTTTTAGGAAGATTGATAACATGTCAGTCTTTGGGGGAACTTTTTAACCTGAATTATGATGCTAGTGAGGAAGTAGTTACATCCCACAGCAGCCCTAATTGCATAGGAGGTATACTCAAGCAGAAGTCATTGATGCAGTTGATTGTCACTAAGACAGGCAGGGAGCAGAAAGCAACATAAGTAGAATTCATGAAGAACTTTCTATGCTGTGCTAGAAACTGAGGGCCCAGAGCAATATCCCCTATACTTCCTACACTTTCTACCTTCCAACCATCAGCTCTTGCATTTCTTTGCTCGGGGACTTTCTCCGTCCACCAGATACTGGTTTTCCCATCTGTGCAATGAGCCAGAAATGCGAGGAAATGAAGGCTCCCTTCACAAGAGCTCTTCATGGGCACTGATGGAGTTATGTGTCAATACTGCACTTCCTCTGCCTCTCTGGTAGTGTCCTCTGAAACATGTATTTCCTGAAGTTTTCCTGAACTTCTCCAACAGGAGTAAACCTCAGTTGCCCACCATGGTAACTAACCTGATAATAAGTCAGTACTGGATGCCTTCTCTTCCCTGATTCATATCGTCAACACCGGTGTTTCCTGCAATCATCTTTTGAATGAACAACTTGCACCCTAATCTTTGTCTCAGCACTTCCTTCTGCAAGGAATGGGGAGAAGAACTCAAGTCCAAACTTCAGCAAGACCTGGAATCAGGCAGGTAAAACAAAGTTAGAGTCACTGGATGCTGAGTGACTCCATTGGGACTCATTTTTATGAATGACTTCTGCTCCCACCAGAATTTTCAGTTTCGTCATTGCTTCCGCTCCAATATTATGGGATGATGGGGAAATGAGGGTTCAGGAAGTAGAAACAGGTCCTTATAGAAAGAACAGAAGGAATAGGGTAGGGCAGAAGGAAGCAGCTTGCATGACCTCGTGGGTTGGGGAAGAAACACGAGATGGAGTCTCAGCATAGTAGCAATTATCTGAGAGTACGTCCCTGTCACTGTTGTGACATTTTTCACCTACAAGTGAATCCTGTTTACAAGACAAGGTGGGCAGTTTCTTGCACTTTGAACTTCTACTACAGATGCTTTACCCTTCGGGCTTAAAGTCCTTTGGTTGGATAAGTGAGTCTTCAGAATTATGAACGTCTACAGAGGCCCACAGGCCCTTGGCCTTCAGCATTGTCCACTGGGACTTTCTTTTCTGTTCATAACTTGGATATTTCTTATATGAGTTATGCTATAAAAATAAACTGGTGGTCATAAAATAAGAAATGCCAAACTTAAAAAAATAGCAATAGTAAGTCGCCTGATTTGTCTGCTTAAAAATTCCTTAAATTCAATTTAAAGAAAATTATTAGTAACCTTCAGTTTAGTGGCTTCCACTCTGACACATCCCCAGGTCTCTTCAATGGCTATGGATAACTTTCCCTTCAATTGTGTACTCTTCCCTCCTATAGGTCTTTGCTTTTTTTCCCAAAGCAGAAAAACCTAATAACAGTACTTTGGTAAGCTCCCGGATATGCTCTTAATTCTACATAACCTACTCTCCTCCAACCTGGTTTGTGGTAGGTACAAAGTCTGGGATCCAGCCTTCACTCTGGGGCACTGCCCTGGGAGAACTAGTCCTCCCATTCAAGGCCCAGTTATTTCCTTCACTGACTGACTGCTGAGGATGCAGTTTTCCTGATCTTGCTAATAGGATTGCATGTGATTCACAGAATAGCAGGTATGGGGGCTGGAATCAGGGAGGGAGGCCAGTCAAAGTTGATATATCAACTCTGCTGCTTCAAAACAAAACAGCTGGATGTCAGTCCAACTTCCCAGAGCTGCAGCCTTCAACGTGAGATGGCAAGGTTGGCTGGCATTTCTCAAGCTGACTTATCAGCTGAAAATTGAACAACACTTTGTTGGAAGAAAAGAACAAAAGGGATATTTTTGAGAATCATGAGAGCCCTTGAAAATCAGAACTATGGACTTAACTTAACTCTTCTGTCTATGACACCCTAGGATTAGTTAATAACATATATGATCTCATTTTTCCTCCATTCTGTCTCAAGGGAGATCAAAAACGGTCTGATCAGGATATTTTATAGGAGCATTGACAATGGTGCAGAACAGCCAAGCTACTGATCATCACATGGCCAGTGAAGACACCTTGATTCAATTGAGGAAAAATATTAGAAAAAGGAAAATTTAAGACTTTTATACTTCCACAATTTAGACTTGTTTGAGAATTATGCTTTTAGGCTCCTCCAGTTGGATCTTTTAGTTGTGAATAACAGTTATTTTCTGGAGCAAAGAAAACCGCTTAGATATTTTTACGGGATTTAAAATGTTTTCAATGGAAATACCTGATCTATTATTTTAAATAATATGGAGTGTGGTTTATTAGTAATTGCCATGGTTGGAATGTTTGTGTCCCCTCCAAAATGTATATGTTAAAATCCTAACTCCCACTGGGTGCAGTGACACATGCCTGTAATCCCAGCAGCTCAGGAAGCTGGGGCAGGAGAATGGCAAGTTCAAAGCCAGCCTCAGCAACACTGAAGTACTAAGCAATTCAGTGAGACCCTGTCTCTAAATAAAATACAAAAAAAAAAAAAAAAAAAGAGGCTGGGAATGTGGTTCAGTTGTTGAGTGCCCGTGAGTTAAATTCCTAGTACCACGCATTCCCCCCAAAAAATCCTAACTCCCAAACTGATAGTATCAGGAGGTGGATCTTTTGCCAGGTGATGAAGTCATAAGGTTGGAGTCCGAATGAATGGGACTAGAATCAATATAAAAGAGACCCTGAGAGACCCTACCCTTCCCACCATGTGAGAACGTAGTGAGAAGCCCCCTGTCTAGGAGGAAGCAGACCCGCTGCTTCTGCTGGTACCTTGATCTTGGACTCTGACTCCAGAACTGTGAGAAATAAATTCCTGTTGTTTAAAAGCCACCCACTTGATGGTATTTTGGTAGACTAAGACAGTAATTATAATAAGTGAGAACATATTTGCACATTTATAAGCACAGATGAACTTCACTGACCTGGAATTGTGTATCAAGGACCCAGGGGATTAATAGTACCCTTATGACTATATATTTTTTTTCCAGCTGACAAAGTACGTTGGCATCTAATTTCATATATAAACACTTGGTGTTATTTTAATTATGTTAATGAAAATAGTGAGTCTAGATTGAGAAAGGCAACCGGCTGGTAACAAGGTACAACTAGGTCTCTTTCCTTCTCTCTGCCTCTTCTTTATCTGGTCACCCACTCTAGTGCCTGACATGGACTTCTTGCCTGACCAATCTGAGGATTCTTCACACTAGTAGGAACTGCATTCCTGTCTAGGACCAAATGAGTTCATATTTCAGTTGTTCAAGTTGCTCTAAATCTCTAACCTTCATGCCTGGTCTACTCATTTCCAGACTGGCGAGACTTGTACAGAACTTGATAACTGTTAATAACACTGTTTCCCAGCTTTGCGCTACTTTCTAAAGTAATAAGGGAAAGAAAATATGTTAGGACTATGGTTATCAAACACCTGAGATCAGGCCTCAAACTGAGGTTTTTCTTGACCAGCTGGTTTTCAGTCAAAACATGATCACACCTGCCAGTAATTTCCAACACATCATATTTTTCAAGGCTAAGAAAAACACATTTTCAAACTCAGTTTAATAGCCACAGAAGTAGACTGATGGAACTATAAAAACATAATTAAACACTTGGGATAGATGAGGTTAAAAATAATCATTCATATTTTTCAGACCCTGACTTAAAACTCACACTATTTAGGACATCCTTCCAGATTAATGGGGTACATGTGGAACCTATGCTTTTAACCCTCTATTTTTGGCATGTTGCTGTTAGTCCACGTAAGTTAAGTCCTTCTCCCTGTTCTTAATTGTTCTGGAGTCATTTTACTCTTGGTAATCTGGAAGGCTAAAATCACATTTTTAAACTCCCTTCAATCTCTTCATACTCCAAGAAGAAAAAAAAAATGTTGAAAAGTAATAAACACAGGATCTGCAGTTAGGCAATTGTGGATCAGTGTCTTTATTTGACCAACCACCATGTGGGTTCATTATATAGCTTTTCTAAGCTTCAGAAGACTTGTCCTTAAAAATAAAGATAATTTAAAAAAAGAAAAATAAATAAATAAAGATAATAACATTTGCCTAAAACCTATTGGGGAGATTAAATCATTCAGTATATGTGAAATACTCAGTTGTAGTGCCCAGAATTCAAGAGACGTATGTATTTTAAGGGTTCCATGTTTATTGCAAGGCTCCTAATGTGCTCTGTACTTTTGGACACTTATTGTGTAAATGTGCCGCAGTCTGGCTGGGCACAAATCACCGAGCCGCCACAAAGCACTTGTATGTTCAATCAGGAAACTTTATTGCCCGAACTCCACCAGCACTCCACGCACACTCCCCGGGAACTCTCCCAGCTCTCCCCCGTGCTCCGGGCCTACCTTCTAGGACCCAGCGAGAACTCAATGGGAACTCCAAAGTAGCCAGCGCCCAATGCAGCAAGAGCCGCCCTATTGCCAGACAGAAAAGGTCTATATACAATTGAATACACAGTTTAACATAACCATAATCATCCCAATGGCTCGCTGGTGTTACCTCTCAACCACTCCCTTCTGGCAAAATGCCATGCATCATTCCGACTGGGCTGTGGCCCTCAACATAAATGTTTACCCCATATGTGCACCTAGACTTAGGCATTTGCAGACAGAGTTGGTTCCATGATCACTGTTTCCTGCCTGTTTACCTGAGAAAAGTTGCTTTGAACAACCTCAGAATTAGAGCCATCTTCCCTCTGTAATTCAGTTGCTTTGTACACGGGTCCCCTATCCACTGGGTTCTGAAGGTATTTGGTCTTCTTCAGAGGGTGCCATCATGCCAATGAAGTGAGAAAGCAGCCACTGCTTCACAAATGGCAGTGCACACAAGACTCCATCTTTTAATTACCAGATTGCAGGTATAATTGCTCAGTAATTGCTTGAACACATGTAGTGACAAGGGTGTGCTTACAAGTCATTGGCCGTGCAATAAATGCCCCGCTAATTCACATTCCTCCCAAGCAGCATTGGCTAGGGTTTTGAAGATCCAAATGCCAGCAGCCCTGACAGTGAGCTGAAAGTGCACAGCACGTTTATTTCCAGTGTCTCTTTGGAATATGTTTCTTCACGTGTCCTTTCTGAAGAAGGGCATTCTAATCATAGACGGAAGTCATTTATTTTTCCCTCTGCCTCTTAAAACCCCAAGTAAACTTTACTTCAACAAATATGCAAAATAGTCCAATAACACACTAACATTTATTCTTTCATTTCTCAGAGCTGCATTAATCAAACAGAATCAAGTGAAAGAGACAGTTTTGAGCAGGCAATGTCTGCTGGTCTCTGTGATGATGGCATGAGTATACCTAATGGAGACCTAATTGTGATGTATCATTAGGGCCAGGCATGAGGAAATCATTGAGTAAAGACTAGTCAGATTGAAACACATTTTTCACGTCTTATGCAGTTAAGTATGACTGTTAGAATGATTTCTTTTTGACAATGAATCACTTTTGGACAATGAAAGCCATTGACTTTTGGAGCATCTGACTGAGGGTTTGCAATTGAAAATTAACAGCATATGGCTCTTGTGATCAAGCTTAAGTTTTGGGGAGACTAACCACAAAATGTAGTGAAAAGTTGGAAGAACTGTTTGGAGTCTAGTCTCTGCCATTTGCAACATGCATGGCAATTTACTTCAATTAGTTAGGTCCTACCTTATCTATTCAGGAGATGATGGATTTGGAAGGATTGGTGGTTTTCACAGAATAAAACCTATGAAACTCTGGGGATCCTGTTGGGCAAAGTTCTTAACCTTTCCCACAAGTCAGCTCTACTTTCATCTGTTTGCCATACTGGGTTTCCCTGTTCAATTATTACTTTTTAAAAATAAAATAATTGCTGAATTTTGTTGGAATACCATTGGGCTAGATGATCACACTGTCACTCTGAGTTTTTTGACCTTCTTTAGAGCTAGAATTGCACTCCAGAATGTTTAAGTTTGTGAGGCTCTTCATCTGCTCCCTATATTTGCCCCAAGTGATGATAAATTCCTCTTGGCTTGGGGACAGCTCCATTGAGGTCAGCTCAGCCATATTGTCTGGTTGAGTGGCAGGACCCTTGAAGCTTAAATCTTAGCTTTCTTTTCCACATTTCACTCCTGTGTGTCAAGAGAAGCATTTGGAAACAGAATCCAGATACTTGAGGGGATGACCAAGTGAGCAACAACCATGTACTCTAGAAACCAAAGAAGCTGAAGGACTCATGGCAGTCCCCTCTGTCTCAAAATAGCAGCAATCACTCCATTACCCTCAATCTCTGAAGATGACCACCTCCCAGGAGGGGAGGCAGAGGTATCTGAAAGCCAAGTATTCATTGTAAATAATCACTAATGAGACTATGTAAGTAAAAGTTTGAAATTTCTAGGTTCTAAGATTCTCCCCCACTCCAGCCAGTCCGTAAGCTCTCAAGATAGAAACTATAATCAATCTAGACAAAATAAAGGAATGTGTCTCATGCATGTGCATACTTGAGTTATAGTGTGAGCTAAATTTGTGATCTCACTGTACTCAGAAACTATTACAACATTTTGCTGAAGATCATCCTCTGGGGTTTGAAGGACTGTTTAGTTGTTCATTTCTTTCCTTCCTGTGTGCTTTCACCTCTGTATCAAAAAGCACTTCCTTTTGCTTTTTCCCACTCTGAGAGCCAGAGTGATTTTCAAGTCTATTTTTTTCTGGGCCCCTGAGGAGTCATATTACCCTAGAAGACCTGTTTGCATGGATGTCATTGTGTGTGCCTTTTGCATACATATTGGCTGCATGGGGGATTTGCTCACTCTGGCCTGTGAACAAGACAGCTCCATTTTCTCCTTTAAGTAACATGATGGACTAGACTGAACATGAAGGGTCAGTCTCCTCCTGGTGGGACTGAATGTCCTGCCAAAGTAGCTGAAGAGCACTCCCCACACACAGGTATACCTACCATCCTGCCGCTGGCTCCCTGCTCCCTGACCCCTCCTAAGAACATGTCCACACCTTCATTGGTGCCAGAAAGGGCTTCATTCTTCGACACAGTGATCCTCATAGGTTAATGCAATTGTAAACATTGAGTCACCGCCAGAGAGTTTAAATACTGGAGGAAACACAGCCAGCGGTGAAAAGATGACCTCACAGACCGTGGCTGCCAAATGGAGACATCAGACATCACTGCTGGCAGGCAATACAGCCAAGAGATGAAGGGCAGAGGAGCTTTTAAAGAATAGTCTCAGGCTGGGCATGCTGGTGCAGGCCTGTAATCCCAGCTATTCAGGAGAATGAGAAAGGGAGATCACAAGTTCAAGGCCAACCTGGGCAACATAGCAAGACCCCACCTCAAAAAACATAAATAAGTAAATAATAGAGAAAGAAGAGTCTCTCTGAGAAGGATAATAGAATGAGTCGGACATTAATACCCCATGTGCATATGGGACTACACAACGGGTGTGATCCTACATCATGTACAATCAGAAGAATGAGAAGTCATACTCCTTTTATGCATAATATATCAGAATTCTACTGTCATGTATACCTAATTAGAACAACAACAAAAAATGTCTCTCTGAGAATGAGCTGTGTACCCCAAAGGGTCAAGCCATAGGTAGTGGCCATAATGAAAACCACCAGGGACCAGACCTTCATTCCAGGTTGGAAGACTGAAAAGTGAATTCTATCCTGTCCAGAGAT
Source organism: Urocitellus parryii (assembly GCF_045843805.1). Classification (NCBI taxonomy): domain Eukaryota; kingdom Metazoa; phylum Chordata; class Mammalia; order Rodentia; family Sciuridae; genus Urocitellus; species Urocitellus parryii. The sequence goes on from NC_135539.1 coordinate 98,064,775, forward strand.
TCTTTAAGTGCTAGAATTGTGAGAGAAGCTGCATTTACCAAATTATGCACTACCAGTGAAGGGGAGGTGGTGTGCAAGCTATTGTAAAATGTTCTCAAGTTCTCTTTTGGTGATTTGAGGTATCCTAAAGAATTGTTCTTAAAAAGTCAAAAGAAGTCAGTTGCTAGTTGATGCTGCCAATGGTTAAAATACAGGAGATGACTTTGAATTTGCATACTAGCAGAGGAAGATAATGCTTAGTGGTGAGGTCTCTATTATGGTCTCTACAATTACACAGCAATTACATGACACACTAAGTGCTCAACCTGTATCATAATGGGTAGAGGGAAATGAGCAGGAAGGTGAGACAAAGAATGCAAAGGGATTTTTGCCTTCAGGGTGCTCAGAATCTTGTTCCAGAGAAGCAATTAACTCATAAACAACCAAAGAACATGGAGTGGTTCTCATTATCATAAATGCTGAGAATCCCAGGAAGTCTTTAAGGAAGCTGTCAAAGATAGGAGCTGGATTTCAAAGACTGGCTGTGTGTATGTATGTATGTATGCATGTACATGGGTATGCATGTATGTGTGTTTGTATATAATACCTTTGTAATATGTATGTGTATGTAGGTATAAAACTTCCATGTTTGCGTGGTTAGCCAATTAGGATCACTGGGGCACTGGCTTTGATCATACTGGATGCAATCTAGTACAGGTGGAATAAAGTATAATAAACCAAATGTCATAAAGTATAATCAAAACACTGTTTCTCAAATAAACAGTTTTGTTTCCTAAAGAAATGCTTTGAAAGCTGAAATATCACCTTTCCTCCATAAACTGTAATCTGTAATTGTTTTTCATTGTTAGATCTTTTTCTTTTGTTAGATCTTTTTCATTGTTAGATTCTTTTTCTTTTATTTTCTATTCATGTGTGTGTGTGTGTATATGTGTGTGTGTGTGTGTGCATGTGTGCATCCGGGATTGAACTGGGACCTTAGGCCTGCAAAGTACATCCACCCTATCACGAAGTTACACTTCCGGCTCATACCTGGTTTATGATGAAGGGAAGATTTTCACATTTGCATCATATCTAACATTTATTAACATATCTTGGCTCTATTCAGCAACCATAATCAAGAAAAGAACAAGAAGTGGAAAAATTATATGCATATTCCAGTGGGGAGGATCTTTCTTTCTCCTTCTTTCTGAGTCCCAACCTCTCTCTCCCTTTCCCTTCAAGGAGTTAGCATGAAATTAAAAAAAAAAAAAAAAGAAATAAAAATAAAAATAAAAAGAATCTGAACTGCTTTCCTTTCCTTAATGGCTGCCTTTTCTTCCTGTGTCTTTGATTTCCCTGCACCTCAGGTTCCAAGACCCTCCTAACTGCACAGATAGAGATTCTGGGGTATCCTCTATCTCAGAATCTTGCAGTCTCCAGATCTCTGTGTGAAAAAAAGAATAGAAACCAAAGCTTTGTGAGGGGAATGTGTGTGTGTTCATGTAAGGACAGTGGAGATGGTAGATTAGTTTGGGTCCAAGGAAAGGTACATCCAGTCAATAAGCTCAGTTTCTTTCCAAGCTCTGAAGAGCATGTACATTACAACCTGGGTCCAAAACAAGTTACCTGAGTGCTGCTGGATGCTTCTTTTCTTCTGGCTATCTGCTTATGGGTTTAGGTCTTTGCCAATCTAGAAGCTGATCATTTGGAGGAGAAACAGGGCACCTAGAGTAGATCTGATGACAGGACACTAGTCAGTCTCTTTGTGATCCTCTGTCATATGTTCTTACTGGGGCTAATGAAAATCAGCTTATTCTGCTGGACCAGTCTCTTGGGTAATCACTGGGAAATGGGGACTTGAGGTCATTAAAACAACCATAGCAATCAACTCCCTTTGTTGTTTACTATGATATCCATTGTGCTGGTGCTTTAATTGTGTTATATCATGAACTACCCTATTCTTTCTATTTAATACCCTATTCTTTCTATTTAAAACAAAAATTGAGAGAGGTTAAGTAACTTTAAGTGATATAGACTAGTTCTCTTCCTTCAATACAATATTTATTAATAATATGTATGTGTGTGTATAGAGAGATAACTTGTAATATATAGTATATATTTAGTATAACATAATGCATATTATTAAATGATTGCATATATTTATATTATATGTGTGTGTGTGTGTGTATGTAAACATGTTTTTTCTTTGGGAATGGTATTTTATCCGATCCTTGGGAAGAGCACAGGAAGGTAAGGACTCTCCAAGATTAAAATTTCTAAGTAGAAAAGGTGAGACTTGAAAATTATTCTTGTCAAATAATGACATAAAGGCAAAAAGGTCAGATTATTTGGTCATTAGAAAGAAAGAGATAGCTTAGGAGTCACATTTCTACCTTCAGTATTCAAATCTCATCTCGGAAATGAAAGAACATGAAAGGTGTCCATGGCTTTGACCATTCCATTTAAAGGAAAATCTCCTGAGCTGAGAAATGGACGAAGTGGGTGTGCCTGGGAAATTGAGCCACAGTGAAAAATTGCCACAAAAATAACTTTATCAGAAGTAAAAATAAGTAAATCAGTCAAGGATATATGTTTTCAATGGCATATAAATTGTTTCAAAGCTACAAAATGAAGGGAAATTTCCAAATTCTTTTCATAATATGCAGTATAGCATACTGATAAAGTAGCATAAGAAAGTTACAGACTAACATGACATTGATATGAGAATTGTAAATAAAATTTTAGACTCCCCAACTCTAAAATTGCACCATGTACAAATGGGATTTGTGCTAAGAATTCAAAGAATATTAAATATTAGGAATTATACAAATGAAATTCACCATATTAGTATGTCTAAGGGGAGAGACCATATGATTATTTCTAGAGATGCTAAAAAATATCTTTTGATGAATTTCAACATCCTTTTTAAACTCTTGAGAAAATATGAATGTATGTATATTTCTTTTAAAAAGATAATATAAGATATATACCTAAAGACAGCATCTTAATAAATGAAAAATTCTAGGACATTCCTACATAGAGCAGGAACAAAACCAGAATGCCCACTACCTTCACTCCCAATTAACATACTTCTGAAAATACTGGCAAATGTCATTGGACTATACAAAACAAAGACAAATGAATATTATAATAAGAAAAAAATTAATATCTAGTTATAGAAAACATAACAGTAAAAACTGAAATAAAAAAGAGAATTCCAGACAGCAGCAAGATATAAATTTAACATGAAACAAAATTCACATACTCAAACAACCCCTAGAATATATAACGAATGAAAAATCTCCACTTAAATTTAAAAAGGAAAAAATAAAGCATTTGGTAATAAAACTATATCTTATTAAAAATGTGCCCACATAAAATCTTACATGCTCATAGTATCTTTATTCATAATAGCCAAAAGTTGGATACAACTCAAATACCCTTTAACTTATTTTATGGGCAGACAAGTACATTCATATAATAGCAATAACAAGGAACAGATTTGTGTTTGATACAAAAACATACCTGAATCTCAAAAGCTAAACTACAAAGCTAACTTTCTATTTAATTACATCACATGAAATTCTACAAAGGCAAAAACCACAGAAAAACTAATGATTGTCAAAACTTTGGGGTAATAAAGGGACAGTTTCATAACTTGATTTTAGAAGCAGTTCTATAGCTCTACATTTACCATACTTATGGGACAGTACACCCCAAATTGTTTATCTTTATTGTGTATAAATTATACTTCACAACTACAGCTCTTGATGAGAGTACCTTGTTTTCTGGAATTTTCAAGACAACCAGCAGAGAGGATCCCCAAGGGAAATTGAGGCAGAAATGGATTATCTTTGTATAAAATAGTCAAGTAGAGTGTGAAGATGTAAAGTGGATGCTTTTAGGCAAAATTCTCAGTGTTATCAGGTCATATCTCTGGGACTTAAAGATTCTGAATGTCGTGGTATTTCTGGCGAAGCTCAGGGTAGATGGAAAGTAATAGGAACATTGGGAGCAGTTCACAGCCCTCTCTCTCAGGGCACCAAATCACCCACTTCACTTATCTTCTCTTCTTCCTAATTCATCCCTCATCCAAAATATTTGCCTCACATATGGATGGGTTTGGTTAGGGATGAGATGGGCAGGATCAGGGACTAGGGGTGTGTGTGTGTGTGTGTGTGTGTGTGTATGTGTGTGTGTGCATGCACACGTGTGCACAAACCTCCATTTCCTTTTGTCCCCATCTCAAATCCAGGATTATTTCTTATCCTTTAAAAACTGTGCAATCTGATTTTTTCAATAATTTTTTTTCTTAAACAATTTACTCTGGCTTTAATCTTATTCCCAATAAAGAAGAAAATAGGGGAAATTGCCTTTTCTGCATAATTTATGAGGACGCTCATGCATCCACATGTTCTTCCATTGTTTAAATAGAGTATTCACTGCTGCTGATTGAGAGTCAGTAAAATGTTTTCTTTGGTTTACACACTTAAGTCTTAGGTTGGGTTTCTTCATTCTCAATTTTTTAACTGTCTCTATCTCACTTTTCCTTGTATCCTTGGTCTGGGAAAGAAGGAATGGTTCATGGAACCCAGAAGGGTTCACTAGCATGACTGTAGGAACCCTTTCCTTTTTTATCTAAAGTACACAATAAAAATGAATTAAGGCCTGAAACTAAAACTTGCATGTAAAGAGTCTTCTTAAAAAATCAGTGCCTCATTTATTTTATGGATTGTTTTACCTTTTATTCTCTTTTGTCTTTTTCTTTCTTATAATTGGTGCTTGCCTGTGTCTGTATATCTGGTACTATCATTTCAATTATTGATCATCATCTTTTAGTAATTGATGGTCTTGTTATTATCCATTAATTGACCGTGGAGAACCAGGACTCAAACTTCATTTCCCAGCAACTTCTGACCCTTAAGTGGTGATATGAATAAAAACACCAGTGTAAGAAAAAGGGGTGGGGGAGACTATGTCAAGTCTAAAAAAATATAACTAGCAAATATATCCAGCTCATAACACAAACACCAGGAATCTTGCTGTTAAGATTTTGCAGTTTGCAAAGTAGACTGAAGCCCGGGACCTTCATCTAATGGTCAGTTAGCTATGACTTGCCCTGTCAGAGAGAAGAAGCAAGGGATCTCCTAGAATTTTATCCACTTCTAATCTTGGTGAGCATTAAGTTCCATCTCAAAAATATTTTGTTCTCCATGAAAGTAGTTTTGAACTATTTCCCATACATTTTAAATTTTATTGTATAGACATATAGGTAACCAAATCCCATAGTTAATCCCAAATCTCTATTAATCAATGTGTTGGTGACCCTAGTGAGTTAGCAAATTATACTAAGAACAAACAAGAGATTTGAACCTGGGGTACTAAAGATGTAGGAGAAACCAGGAATAAGTTTTATAACAAACAGAATACCTTCTCCACTTTTGAACCTATCTGTTAAAATCTGAGTTTTTTTTCCCCATGATTATAAGGTTTAACTTACAGAACTTGCATGTAAATCAGTGTTTTGAATTCCAACTCTACTACAACGTGGGTAACCTCTTTGGGGGCAATGGCAGACCCTGTACAGTCTGCAGCTCTTTAACCAGCAAGCCTGGAACCTGCTGCTTCCTGTAGGTCTAGTTCAGGGACATTCCAGTTCCCTTTCCTTCCTCCCTTCAACCTGGAGAAGTCTTGAGTCTCCTTGGCTTAACACGGGTGAGAGTAGAAAACAGAAATGACCAGGAAAGTGAGAGATCTCAACAAGAAATGTCTGCCACCTGCATCAGGCCAGGACATGACTGATTTGTCTGAGGTATTCCCTCTCCCTTTTTAACGTTAGTTTAGAGCTGTTGGAATATTAACTGCCTATTTAGGTATCATCATACCATTCATTGTTCTATATAAATGTTTATTCAGATAAAACAGTTTTCTTCAAAATCAGGTGCTAGAAAAATTTGAGGAATACAGGTTTCTGGCCTGAAAAGCAATGAAAAATGTGTAAAAGATAGTAAGGGAAATAAAGGCTGCAGAGGTTAAGAGATGCCGGATGATAGGAGGACTTCGGTGTCTGAGATTTAGCTTGCAGCCACCTTCATGGAATGTGTAACTAAACAGGCAGCAGGTTGTAGCATACTGATGGAGGTTTGTGGAGCAGGGTCCCCCTCCCTACTCTGTCAATTTTGCAAAGCCAAATATCAGTGGAACCTTTAGTAGCAAATCCATTTTAAGTATGAGAACTTAATTCACTATATCAAAGATTTCATGAAAATAGAAGGAAGATTAGTAGAGGAGAGAAAGGGAATGGGGTGGGGGGAGGAGAAGCAAGGGGGAGTTGCTATTGTCAATGAAATTGACCAATTTGTGTCATGTGTATGTATAAATACGTAACAATAAATAGCCCTATTATATATAATTATAGTGTACCAATAACAACAACACAAAGATCTCTAGTAAAAAAGAATCCTTACCAAAATGAAATAATATTTACAAATGAAATGTACTAGCTCCCTATGAGGTTCTGATTTGTGAGTATATGCATGCAGGGCCCATGATCTTGAGAAGATTTTTCAGGAACCATAAAAAATAAGCTTTGGGGTTGGTAGTTGACCAGCAGAATCAACCAATCAATCCACATGGTCTCAGCACTGTGCCACGGGTGCTTACTAATGGTTCTTCAAACATACCAAACACCTGCTAATCTTAGGGCCTTGGATCTCACCTTTCTTTGTCCTGAAACATTTGGCCTCCACATACGCACTCATTTATATCCTCTCCTCTGGATTAACTTAGTTTAAATTGAAAATACCCTATGATCTGCAGCCAGATCCTCCTCGCTCTGATCTATTTTTTCCTTCTCCCAAAGTACTTCCCGTGCTCTAATATACCATATATCTTATTATTTAATGTGCATATTTTACCAGGGCCTTTGGTTTATTTGCTGATACATCCTTAGCATCTGGATCAGGGTTTAACACACAGTATAGGTGCTCAATGAATATTTACCCAGGGAAGGAATCAACAAATGGCATCTAGGGTTTCTGCCATTGAAATAACTAAACAAAATCATTTTAATGTTTTGTTTTCTAGCTCAGTCTTTTAGTGCCACACAGATAATGTTACATAAATTAGCACATTTGTGACTTGTGGCTGATTCCAACTTAAGGATGCATAGGACTCAAGAGTCCAGTCCCAGCCTTTCCAATGGCTTGGACTTGGGCCTCAATTTCTTTATCATGATAATAACCACATTACAGAGTTTTTATGAAGAATGAGGTAACATGTAGGAAAGTGTTTGTACACAGTAAAATGGGATACAGGTACCTTTTCCTACTTAAAAACACATAGACTTTTGAGTCTTTACCATACATAAAATTTTCTGGCCTGGCTTGCTCATTCATTGTTAGTCTGGTTCTCACTTGTAATCTCTCACTTCATCGACAACCTACTGTGTGGCAAAGTCCCTGTCAGGCAGTTGGACACATTTTCTCTTCACTTAGCAATTTTAACATCACCATCCCACTTTAAGGTGAAGGAGAGAAGGCTCGTGACTTTTCAAAACCACTTGGATGGTGAATGGCAGAACTGAGACTCCAATCATTGGCTGCCTGACCTGACTCTCCATGTCTATGTCCTATTGCCTGTTGGACCTCCTGGACTCATCCTCTCTCTCCCTATCCATCTCCCCTGCCCACTTTCCTGCCTCATGGTCACACATGCACACATGTGCACATAAGCTCCAGCTCCTTTGGCTCAAAGGTCCCTGACCTGGAGGAACGTGAGATGTGCTAAATCACCAGCTCACAACATTGACATCACTGTCCAGCTTCAGCATATGAGCTATCCTGGGCTCTTTTCTCCTCTAATCCCCCTGAAGGGTTATCAGAGGAACACTTAAATTTTGAGTTATGCTTTGTCACATTTTATGGGGTAATTGTTGTGTCATAATAGTATTTTAGGCAGTCAGAGATCTCTGTCCCATGTAAATGGTGAAATAATATCATGTATCCTGAGGCTGTCAGCCTTGACCAGGGTTTTAATAACTAATGCAACTTCCCTGGAGAGTGATCTGAAGCCAAAGGGGCCATCGGGAAACACCGGTAGAGCAGTCAACCTAGTGGATCTTGTCCTGTCATCAAGCCCGCAAGTCACATGCTGACCAAGTCATGGTCCTGCTTAGGTCCCAGCCAATAAGTGTCTATGATACACAGTGATCTCCCATGGGGCTTGCCTGAGACTAGAGAAATCATTTGTTCCATTCTTAAATGCCTCTTTCCCTCTCTTTCCCCAGGCTTTGGAAATAGTGCTATGGTTTAGATGTTGACCATCTCTCAGAGGTCCATAATATAAAGGTTTGGTCCCCATAGTGGCAGTGTTGGAAGGGTCTATGGACCTTTAAGAGGCAGAGCATCATTAGGGCATTGGGGGCATCATTAGGGCATTTGGGGCATGCCTTCTAAGGGGATTGTGATGTTTTTCTGTCTCCCCCTTCCTCCTCTTTATATTTCTTTTTTCTCTCCTCTTTCTTCTTTCTTCCCTCCCCTTCTCTCTAACCTCACCCCACCACCCATCCTCCAGTTTGAGATGTGACCATTTGTTCCTACACAAGCTCCTGCTATGATGTACCTCCACCTGCTACCCACTACTCTCACCAGAGGCCAGTCAATGGGGCCCACCTGATCCTGGAGTTTGAATCTCCAAAACCGTGAGCTAAATAAACCTTTATTCTTTATAAGTTAGCCTCCTTGGGTGTTTTGTTATAGTAAAACAAAACTTACTGATACAAATAGCCCAACCAACTGATAAAAGAAAACATGTATGGAGAGAAGACCTGTGCTAAACTTTGAATCACACTCAGTTTGATGAATAAAAACTCCTAACTTGTGCTCTGTTGGAGCTTTAGGACAATGAAAACCCCCCTGCATAGAAGCTGCATGTGCTCATCTCCAACAGAGATCACCCTATGTTAGTTAGGGAGTCTATATAAGGCAAAGTCGTACGAGTCAAGCAGGAACCTTGACTAAAGGCTCCTGGAGAGAAAGGAAAGAGAAATGACTGATATGTACTATGGTCTTGTCATTGGTCCTATGAGTTGGTATCCCATGGCCTGGGGTAACATTTAGCTGGGTACAGGACATGTGCTGCATCCAGCCTAATTTGTTGTGTTTGGGGTGAGTCATTGAGAATACAGACAGGAAACATCCCTGAACTTGGCTCTCGAGTCCTGAGCCTGTGACTGCACAGCTGAGTCTGAACCTCTTCAGGTGACTCATGGGGATCCTCACGGGGCTGCTGAATGCAGGGTTGGGAAGGCTCCTAAATGGGTAAAGGTTTCTTCCTCCCCAATAAGTTAAATGAGATTCAGTGAATTGAATCTCCAAAATGCTTAGCCTGGAAAATCACTTTGGTCTTTGGTAGATAAGAAGATAAAACAAAAAGGGATGATTTCTGATACCAAAACAAAGTACCCAAGATAGATTTGGCAGGTCCAATTGAAACCAGTCTTCCATCCCCTGGAAGGATTAACTTTCTCACAATATTCTAGTCCTTAGAAGTAGCAGGGGTTTATGTTGAACCACCATGATAACTAGCAGGTGCAGAGAAAATGCCTGTCCTCTCTGTTACCCAGGGCTAGGATACTCTTCCTCCTCCTCAGCTTGCTCTCTGGGATTCTCAGCCCCTTTGGCCTCAGCTCAGCTCCTATATTTTCTGGACCCCTCAGTGTGGCTGTGGCTCCTGTTCTTTTAGCCCCTTCCCCATTTTTAACTGTGCCCTGTTCCACCCTTGCTGGTGAAGAAATTCAGAGCAAGCCACCCCAAAATGTGGCACCTTAGTATTTGAGAAAACAGCAGAAAAAAGATCACTCTCTCACCTTCTCCTACCCTTCTTCACTGAACCAGGCTATGAAACCGAGGTGGAATTCCCCAACCTTATCCTGAAGTCATCAGACCTTCCTTTCATGCCCTTTCCAATCCTGGAGAAAAGGGACATCCTTGCCTGGAAGACACAGAGACACAGACAGGGATTGGAACAAACAGGTCTTGCTTAAGTACCCTGCAATTCACGGTCGATTCACTCTTCTCCTGCAATCCTATTTCTCCATGACTGTTCACTTTTCATCAAGCCTAAACCTAAAAACCCACAAGATTACCTGCTTCTTCGAGTCTACATTTCCAAAGGCTCACAAGTCACATGAAAATTGCATTAAGTCCATTTGTAGGCTGTTCTCCCCATGTGCTGTTCTGTCTATTCTTGTTGTTATCGGGTCTTCACCCTGGAAACTAAAAAGACTTAAAAATAAAACAATTCTTCCCTCCCTTATATTGATGAGCCACATCTAGGTCCTGACTCCAGTTGTACCAGGACGATAAACTCTCATTTGGCTGCCCACCTGGCGCACACATGTCCTGAATCCCCAAATGGAAAGTCAGGTCAGGAGTCACTCTCTGCCTATGGTATTTTCTTCTTGTATCATTCTCATCTCTTCTTGATGAATTGCTACTGCCATCCCTTTAACAAGCATTTACGTGTACTGAGTGCCTGCTGTTTGACAGGCTTCAATGTCATCTCCTCTGTGGAATTTTCTATAACTTCCTTGCAGAGTCACTTCCTCCTCTGTCTTTCTAGGGCACTGCGTTCATGTCTCCTATTGCATCTCTTAAGTATGTTCCAATCATATGTCACTCTCCTTTTCTACCCTGTACAGCCCTGATATCCCCGCTTAAAGGGAGAACCAGCCTTTAAGCTGGTTCTTACATTTCTTATATTCTTATATTAATATAAGAAATATATAAGAAAAATATATAAGAAAATATGTGTATCTTTTTATTTAAAAAAGAGAGAAGGATTTGGGACAGTTTCCACCATGTCAAATATTAAGGTACCCATGAGATAAATGGTAATTTTTAGGGAGCTGGCAGCAATTCCTAGTCCAGAAACATATAATTTTTGAGACCATTTAAGCAATACTGAAGTTTTACCAAAAACATCTTGAAAACCTATGGAAAGAACTTTCTCTAAGGACCCCTTTGACCGTCATCTGTGGTCTTGCAGCAGGGCCCTTCAGCTCTCTGCGCAAAGTCACAACTCTGATTGTAATTAGTCGCTGAACGCGTTTGGAAAGAATCAAATGAAGGGGAGGAAAGTGCCTACTATACATGGACCACAGGACCACGTATAGTGGAAAAGTCAGAGCACACAAAATGCTGCCTCATCTATCTACACGCCAGGTTGAGGAGCTTAGAGAACACCATAAAGTAAAAGGAGGTGAGTGGAAAAGATACTAGAGAAGGAGATGGACTGTTCAGAGTAGGGTGAGGGGAATTCAGTGAGCTCTAGGGACATGAAATCTAGACTTGTTCGGTTCCCTGCAACTTCCTAATCCTCTTTGCCTAATCACTGGTTTTCCCTGGATGTCTCATAATTGGATTTCCAGTTTCCACCTCTTTTCTATTTTCTTCTACCTTCTCTCTCACTTTCTTAAAAGTGGAGACTGGCCTTGACGGCTGTAGCCAGAGCCGACATTTAGTGCCGTGCTTCTCAGAGTCAGCTGTGGGAGGTCCTCTTTTGCCCCTGTAGGTCCACTTGCCATCCCTGGCCACCTGGCCTAGTGCCCAGGGCTTGGTGTGTGAGTGCTGACAGGCTTCCTTACCTGATTCATGATTCAGCCAGTGGGCTGTTGCAGCAGATCAGTAGTCAGAAACAAAATGTGGTTGGGGTATTTATTCCCCTTGAGGCCACCAAGAGCTGGCCCAGTCCTTCCATTGGAGACTCCCAAACACATCCTATCTGTTGGCCTTTTCCATCTAGCCTCTCTGCTGAGGTTCCTGTAACCACTGGTTCCCTGTGCCCTGTCATATCAGAGCATAGCACTGATATGAACATATCATATCAGTGAGGCTTCTCCTCGCTCTGGCTGCCTCTTTGAAAATGGTCCCTTTGTTAACCTCTCCTCAAATTGTCTTAACTAAGTGTGTCCGTCTCCTGAAAATACACTGTCTTCACAAATCAACAGAGGACTTGTTTAAAATTCAGAGTCCTGAGTAGTGACTGCAGAAATTCTGAATGAATAGCAAGTCTAGAGGGTCCGCTATATTTTTAACAAGCACCTAATTTCAATGCTGGTGGTTCAGAGGGATGAATTTGAGAAGGACTGAATATGATCTTGCTATCACACTGGACGTAGTCCAGATTTAGTCAGACAGTAAGATAATGCAGCCCCCATAGTTCCCATTGCTTAGTTGTCTCTTCTGAGGAGTCCAAAATTTTGTATGAGATCATTATGAGCTAAGTTATAAATGGCAGAGTTTCTGAACCAAGTCCTGGAATCTGTGGGAGGACTCTGGTGTCTGGTAACCCGAAAAATAGTATTGTACAGTATCCGAGCTTGTGACATAGAACTTCCCAACACCTGATTCATTTATGCTGCCACAGTTTACCTATAGCTAAAGGCTCTTGAACTTTATTTGTATTGATTAGAACATCACTGGCAAGAAAGGGAGATGGAATAGATGGCAGATGCCCAGACCTGAAATTAAAGAATGGGGTCCATGAAGTCAGATCTGCATACCACTCATTCACCCAACAATTGCTCAAAGGAGTTCTCAGCCAAGAAGAAAACCCAGGCAACGAACGAACTGGTATTAGGGAAGCACAAAGGAGAACTAGTCGAGCAATAGGGAAAAAATCGAAAATCAACTTGAATTGTGATATCGTGTGGACTTACCATTTCAGATGCCTTCTTGGAAGTTAACTATTTCAGATAGTTAGGATAATGTTTGTCTAGGCAGCAGGGCAGATTTCAGAGTCATTTGGAGAAGAGCAATGCCTCTTTTGGGAATTGTAACCTCCCACTGATTTTCTGATACATTTCTTGGGATGGTAACTCAGAAGGTAAAAGTGGTCGGCTCAAATTTTCTTCCACAAGAACACGCTGTAGAAATCTGTCCCCACCACAAGAGGCCGAAAGAAAGGTCTTCAAGCAAGAATGTGGTCATGGATACCTCCTGGAGAATAATCTAATTTAATTCATTTGCTCTTGCCAAATGATGCAGAAATGATTCCCTGAGTAAACAAACTCATGATGACATAAATGAAGTACACAATCTCCTGGCACTTTTTCCCCACTATCACATGTCTACAGCATTAATTCCATGGAAATTATACCATAATTTCTCTGGAAAAATACCATAACATCAAAATATTGAGTTCAAATATTGACTCTGTCATGCGTTTTAAGAAAGTTTTTTTTTTAATGATTCTGATTCTTTGTTCCCTTATTAACAAAACTGAATAAGATCAGGAACCTCATAAAAAGCTATAATAATTAGTCACATTTATATATCTAATAACGACAGAACAGCTACTATAGGGGGGTAGATTCTTGGTACAGGAGACCGGTTATTCTTGTTGTGCTTCTAGAAGAGCTAGTAAACTCCACATGGCCTCTTTCCTTCCTGTTCATCAAAGCACCTGGTCAGAGACACTGCAGCCAAAGTGACAATCTTTTTTTCAGGAAAATGTCAAATCTAAATGTAAAGCTCACCTATCTGGTTTGGGGCTCAGAGAACTAGACACTCTATTCTGAAATATCTAGGTTCTAGGGTAACTTAATCTCTGCACAGGAAATAATCTTAACAATGACTGTCACATCTCTCACTGACTCCAGTGTCCTGAGCACCAGAGACTTCTGCTTTCTCTATGGGGAGCAGCCCAGAAGCTATAGACCAAATCTACTAAAAACTCCGTGGTTCTCTTTCAGCATGTCCCTTATCTCAAGTAGAGTCAGGTAGTCTGTGATAAGAGGCAATTCCTTTGCATGAACTGTATCTATTTTTTTTTCTCTCTCTCTTTTTGGTAAGAAGTCTTCAAATTACTAATTCAATCTGTTTACTTGGGTGCTAGTGCCACATGTAACTCCTAGAATCATGTGGTGCCTTCTTTTTACATATTTCCTGAATACATTTGAAAATATCCTGAAATTATTGGATTCATTCCTTCCAATCTATCATTTTAGCACTGACTTGCCCTAAACCACTATGTGGGCCCAATCAATACTCATAATTCTGGATTGTTTTCCTTCTAATTACACTAGCAAAACATCCCTGCCTGATTTTTAACATTAGCATCCATCCATCATAATAGACATTATTAAGTTCTCGTCACACATGAATGCTCTCTTGGAGCTGGAGATGCCTGGACAATTAGATGATATCTGTTTTATTGGAAGAAACATTAAATCATCAGACTGAGGATTAAGTACTTGATCTTGGTGAATATATCTGTCCCCCCAAAACAAATGACCCCACAGAAAGTAGAATCAGTCCAACCCCAATCCAAGCCACTGGAAATATACCTCTGTTCCTACTCTGGTACCAGGCCTCTTTTTGAGCTTTGCCCTAGTCTGGCCTCTCAAAACACTAGATGAACATGGATTCGTCACAGAGAACCCCCTGTCTCTCCAACAGGTGGGTAATAACAGCCTGGGCAGAAGCTTCACTTTGCAATCCCAAGGAGCTCTCAGCATAAACCTCCACCCAGATTAAAAGTGTTTTGTAAAGGATCCTTTCAAAAAATCATATGGTGTCTCCTTCATTATACATCAGTTTTTAATTTTTCATAGTTTTTTTTTTGTAGTTAAAGGAAAAATGTAATTGCACAGCTGCCTCATGCTCCTTGCAAGAGGCTATTACATTTAAAAGAAAACCTGAACTCTGGGTACTACTGTCACCAGCTCCTACTGTTTGCATTACACAAAAGGAAAATTTAGACTGGATCCTGACCATTTCATTAGGCAGATTAATTAGGGGCAGGAGGTGGGAGAGAAGTCAGGTCTAGGGACATAACAAGAAATCTGGCTTGTCTTTCTGCGGGACTGTTTTTGTTTTACTCTAGTGGAGATAAACAGCAGCAGCACACATAGGAGTGTCCTGGAGAATATAGTGCTTGAGAGATTCTCTGCCCCTTCTGTAATTATACACTTATTTTTTAGTTCACTTCCTGGGCCTCTCCTAAACCATTCACTGTAACCTGAGTGTCTTCTACTCTTTCTGCAGTGTTTTGCATCACGGCTGCTTTATGTTACATAGCCAAGTTCCCTTTACATCTCTTTATGTTGTAGTAAATTACTTACTTTTAAAATCTCAAAGATAATTACTGCATTGTCCCCTCCTTAGACACAGCCAGGGCATCGGAAGGAACTTAAATTCTGCCAGTTTTTCCTTCTGACATTTCAATGGGGTTGGTATTCCTAAGGCAGTGGTCCCTGCCTCAGGAAGGAGATTAGATTCTCAATGACAGCAAAGTTCAGACAAAGCAGATCTAACCTGAAGCCAAGGTATCTAGTGACAACTCATACAGTCGTAATTGACAGGAAGCAAGGAGAAGGCTGGAAGCACCATCCGGGGCGGCAATAAAATGAGTTTCCTGGCAGAACCCCTTCCATGCTTGTGGATGCCGAGCAGATCATTGCAGCTAATGAGACAAAGAAGGCAATAGGAAATGATGAGCTATTAATTCTTCATTCTTTTCTGACTCTTAAAACCACAACTGGCACCACTGATGGAAACTCTGTGGAAGGAGGAAGAGGGGACAGACAGTTGAGGGTGTAGCGGGGGATGGTGGAGATGGGGCAGGTTGGAACTAATGCAGGTAGCCTGAGGAACACCAGGCCATCAGAAAGGAAAATGTGGAGTGCTTGCTATGTGCTAAGCACCGTGCTGGATTCCTTTCCTATATTATTTCACTGAGTACTCAATATTGGGGCAGGCCCTAAATGGCTGCTGTAGTTACACTCACTTGCCTAGGCTTCTGGTGAGCTATATTATGTTTTTAGTATGAAGCCAAGGCCATGAGTGTTCAGTCAACGTCATAAATACCCTGATTCAGTGTATGTACTCAAAGTTCTAAACATTTGCTTGTGGGCATGTGCCCACTTGTGTAACCAGTTGGCAGTTGCCTTTTTGTTTGATGTACATATTAAAAAGGGCCTATGAAAATGGCTTGGAGTGGGGCTGGCTCGGGGCTATGGCCACCTCTGAATAAAGGATTACCAATATTCCAACTGTGCCTCGCATCTTCTTCCAACTGCCAAAGCTCTGAACTTTGCTTCCCTGGCCTGAGCCTCACTCTCTGCCCCATATCACTACAACCCTATAAGGTAGGAATGGTTAGAATCCCTTGGGGCAAATGGATTCCATATAGAGAGTGCTATTATGTGTAGAAAGTAAAATTCCATGTAGATTGATATTACATGTAGACTGGTAAATTGGTATCATGTTTGTGGATTGCATACAGAGGGGTGCACTGGAATCAAAAAGGGTCACTTGCAATGATAGCAACTCTCACTGAAGACCTATCTTTCCCTGGGCTCATTCTTCAAACCAGAGTACCTGCTGACAAAGTAACATTGTCTTTCTGGTAAAAGCAGTTGGGTACAAAAGAAGCTGAGAGGAAGCTTTTTAGTTTGAATTCATCCCATTTATTGATTCTTGATTTTACTTCTTGCACTTTAGGGTCTTGTTGAGAAAGTCAGATCCTCAGCCATCATAATGAAGACTCAGACCTACTTTTGTTTTTCCTAGTAAAACAGGGTCTCTGTTCTAGTACCTACTAAGTCTTTGATCCACTTTGAGTTTTGTGCAGGGTGAGAGATAGAGGTTTAATTTCATTTTGTTACATGTGGCTTTCCTTTTTCCCAGTACCATTTGTTGAACAGGCTATCTTAACTCTAGTGAATGTTTTTGGCGCCGTTGTCTAGTATGAGATAACTGTATTTGTCTAGGTTTGTTTCTGTGTCTTCTGTTCTGTACCTTTGGTCTATGTGTCTGTTTCAGTATCAATACCATACTGTTTTTGTTACTATAGCTCTGTAGTATCATTTAAGGTCTGGTATTGTGATGCCTCATGCAGCCACATCAATGTTTACAGCAGCTCAATTTGTAATAGCTAAACTATGTACCAACCTAGGTTGGTGAATAAAGAAAATGTGATATATTCTATGGAATATTACATATATATATATATATATATATATATATATATATATATATTCTATGGAATATTACTCATTTTTAAAGAAAAATGAAATTATGGTGTTTACCCGTAAATGGATGGAGCTGGAGAATGTTATGATAAGCAAAAAAGAAAAAAGAAAAAAGGCCAATCCTGAAAAACCAAAGGCCAAATGTTTTCTCTGATATGCAGATGCTAATTCACAATAAGGTGGGGGCACTCTAGGGAAGAATAGAGTCACTTTAGGTAGAAGGGGGTGAAGAGAGGGAGGGGCTGTGGGGATAGGAAGAATAGTAGAATGAAACAGACATTAGTACCTTATGTACATATGACTGCATGACTGATGTGATTCTACAACTTGTACAATCATAAAAACGAGAAATTATACCCCATTTATGTATGATATATCAAAATGCATAAATGTATTCTACTAGCATGTATAACTAAAACTAATTTAAAAATTTAAAAATAAATAAAAATGTAATTTAAAAAAAAAAAGAAGTTGGATGCTTAGAAAACAAAACCCAGAGAGGTCCTTGTATCTGCTCAGAATGAGATTTGAAATAAAAATGAACGGCATGGTCCTCCAGGAAGCAAAAGGCTTCACCTTATGAGGAGAAAGAGGAGCAATCGTCAATGTGCCTCAGTTCCTCAGGTGCAGGGCAGGACATTCAGCCCTTCAATCACCTTCCCCATTTAGTTTGCTAGTAATCCCTCCACATAGCAAAGGCTGGCACACATTATCTGTAAAGTGTATCTGCCTATGAATTTATTTATAAGACCCTTTGTTAAGAATTGGTTTTGTTAAATTGGAAGGGAGAAAGAACCTGGGGATAACAAACACTTGGGATAGAAGGAGAAAATACCGCAGGGTGGGGGTATAAAATATATGGGAAAGACAGAAGGGGACATCTAAGAGAAGCACCATGTGGTTTTCCCCAAATGTCCAAGCAGCCCTGAGAGGAAAGGGATGGAGCAATCTTGTATAAAGATTCAAGATGGCCTTGTACACAGACCCATTCTGTGGGCTCCTTGGTGTGCCCACATTTATGCCACAGCAAACACACGTGCTCTCATTTATATGCCTCATGCCCTTGCCTATGTTTCTGTAGCAGAAAAACTATAATTAGTGAAACTTAGGGCAAAATGTCATTTTTCGAAATGTTTGCTTTTGCAACTTTTCTCTCCTCAATGCACAGCATGGAAAGATAAAAATGTGTGATAGCACAAATATTTGAACATCCTCATCCACAAAATCTTCTCATCCTTTGCAAAAATCAGAGTCCTCTTCCATCTCCCACTAATTCTTTCAGTAGTTAGTCATTTTTTTTTTAATGTGGTGCCGGGACTGAATGCATGCTAGCCAGTCCTCCTGCATGCTAGCCAGATGCTGTACTACCTAGCTGCATCCTCAACCCCAGCAGTTAGTCATCTTAATCAGAGTGAATCTTTCTTAGTCTCATGTGAACCTCAACAACCAAATAGTATTTTCACTAACCTTTACCTGTTAACCAGTGGCTCTAGTCCTAACATTGATTTTATCTTCACAACTACAGTGTCTGGCATAGTGAAAGGATTAAAAAAATGTTCATTGAAACATTGAGTTACTATGTTTAGAAATATACGTTAAAATATTCAGTGAGAAGTCTTAGCTTTGTATCTAACATTGGGTTAGGTATAGTAAGGTACCAATGTGGAGAAAGTAGATGGTTTCTGTCCTCTAGGAGTTTACAAATCATATGTTCATGAGACAGATAAGTAGCATAGACTAGATACTAAAATTAGTCATCTGTGTTTCTCATTCCTAATTGTGCATTAATATCTCCTGTGAAACTTGGTAAGCCCACAGATGCCTATAGCTCATCCACAGAGACTCTGATTAGGTGTGTCTGGTCAGGGTCTATATCTTATAAATAGTCCCTAGGTAACTCCCATGAGTACCCAGGATGTGAATCACTGTAACAAGTGCTAGAGAACATAATTAAAAGGCATCAGTGAGAACTACAGTAGGGAGGGAAATCTTATGGCATAATTGAAACTTGTTTTGAACCTGGAATCATAGAGTGGATTGGGATGGGCAGTGATAGAGCATAGCATTCTGGCTCTGAAGGGGGAGTGGAGACATTGTGAGTAAAGGAAGATGGAAATTGAGGATGGGAAATGATTGGGGATTAAAAGATACAAAGTTTCATTTAAACAGGAGAAACATTTTTAACAGATCAATTGTAAAATATGGCAACTATAGTTAATAACAATATATTGCATGCTTGAAAATTACTTAGTATATTTTAAGTGTTTTCATCATAAGAAATAAAGATGTGAGGTAATAGATATGTTAATTAGCCATTACACAAGGAATACATATTTTAAAATATCATGTATACCATAAATGTATGCAAGTTGTATTTGCCAAATTAAAAACACTGAAAATGCCAAAGTATTTTAATAGTTTAAATAGTTGGAAATTGATACATATTTGCTGGGTGGCAACTACATTTCAGAGGAAAGGAGCAGAGGTACCTGTGTAAAGAAAGTTGGAGGATCTGAGTAGAGCTACCTAGTTCATGAATGGTAGAAGAAGCAACTTTAGTGACCAAGGAAGGGTCACAGGAAAAATACACATTGGTCACCAGCCCAGGATGTAGTGCCTCAGACTGTGCCCACAAATGGTTGTGGGTGGCTATAAAAATCAATCTTGAAGAAAGAGTGAGATCGACAAAAATGCATACGTTCTCATTCCAAGATTCCATCACCAAGACCCTTTTAAAAGGTGTCTGTGTTTGGGACATGAGGCTCTTGGAGCTGTTACTCTTTGTAGCTCCTCCAAGAGTTGAGAGTGTTTCTTTGGCTTTCCTTAATCACAAGATGGGTCAGCATTTTCTTCCTCAGTGGCAAAGTCTCTTGTCTTTGTGTTTCCTTTCAAGGGAATTATAAAGAATATGGGTGGAGATGGGATCCAGGGTCATCAGAAATAAAAGATGGGTTCAAAAAGATGAACTTCAAATACCTTCAGTGAAAAGAGTGCTCCAAGTGGAGAGTCAGGGAGGTGTGTTTTATTCCTATCCATTAAAGTACAAAAGATGTTTTTTTTTTTAAAAAAAAGAGGTAATTGTTGGTGCTACTCAGATGGTCAAGTAAGAGATTGTTGATCACATCCATCAAATTTAATAGGCTCACCTAGGACACACATTGAGTTCAGTTTTATTACATGAAACAGCAGGTGTGGGTCAACTCCAGATGAATTGTTATTTTGCTCATTTCCTCCATCAAGAGCTTGGCTATTTCTCTACTCAACTGAGGGCCAGGAGACAAACTAATAAATAATCTTATAATTTAAAAAAGAACTTAGATACAAAGGTAAGATCCCAAGATCCTAAAATGGTGAGAAGAATGCTTGGGTCCTGTCTGCCTAACAATGACCTATTGTTAGAATGTTAGGAAACAGCCACAAATAAGGGCTGCAGATTTTGCCCAGAGGCAGAGCAGACAAAAGGAATAAGAGTTTCCCAGGAAAGCAAGATGATTCCAGATTAACTCATACAACAAAGCTCTTCCGAGAATGAGCCCAGAATTCCTAACTGCATCTTGGAGTGAGCTGGAAGCGGTTCCATTGCAGTGATACCAGCTGTTGTCTTGAGTGCCATGCCAGAAGCACTGTCTGCAGGCTTTGAGGAGGTGTGCTCACATGTCTGTTTGGGCCAAGCCTCAGTCTAAATTAAGACAGTCGTCTGGGTCCCCAGGTCAGATCTGGCATTCCCCAAGCCCTCATAGTGAGAGCATACTGCAGAGGTTTCAGCCTGTCTCGTGCCCTCCCCCAGCAGATCTGAGATGTCTAGAGCCAGATTCGATGATTCTGTTAGGTAGGAGTTCAGGAATGCCAAGATGGTGGACACAGGATTAGAAAGATGCCCCTAAAGGACAAGACAGGGAGGCGAATCATCAAGTCCCATTTACCATGACAACTTCTGCCACTGAGGACGTTTCACCAGGACAATCCCTGCCACAGATCTGATATTTTAAAATGACCTATGGGGGTAAAATGGGCAGTATTCTAATTAGTATTTTTAAAGTGACCAGTAGGGGGAAATTGGATAATATTCTAACCAGGTATCATGATTACCATGATTACCATGGGATCAAATGGGGTAAGGTCTTCAATCCAGTCGGTATAGGAAAGAGGCATACCTCACAGCTTGGCATAGAAGACACTAATTTCCAGACATTGGGTGCCTTGAGCCTCTTTTTCTGGCTTGGCCCACTCCTCTCTGCCTTAAAGAGTGCTACTCTCACCTTCACCTTCAATAAATCTGTACTTTGCCTGTTACTTGTGTGTGCCTTGCTCAGTTCTTTGTTCTAGACCCCAAGGAATCTCACTGGACATCCCAATAATAACAATTCCTCCTACCCACCAAATTCAGGACTCAGTCTCCAGACCAACATGGGCTTGAGACAGAAAACACTGAATGTAGTTCAGTATATCCTCACCACCATCCTCTGCAGCACAGGCACCTCACCATTGAGTCCTCCTCTAGATTAGGTTGAAACAGTGGACCCCTAGCTCTTTATCTGTTGCCTGAGTTACCCTCACTCTTTATTAGCCCTAGTACTCCCCAATGGGCTTCCTCCCCTTTTCTGAGTGTTGCTCTCTGATCTAATAACCTCTTCTTCTTAGCATGCTTTACTTTCTGACCTTGGTTTATAATGCCAGATTCGTGAAACCCCAATAGACTTCCAGGAGCCGAATCCGATGCAATCACACAAGAGTCTTTATTGCAAGCTCCAGCCTGGACTCACAACCGTTCCTGACGCAGTGGTCCCAGGGAGTGAGTCCCGGTCCTTTGTTCAGTGAAATTTTATAGGTTTTTTGGGGGGATACTCTCTGCGTCACAACATCACACAGCAAATCATTCCATACCACGGGAAAATCAAACAACAACTCTTTTTTTTTTTTTTTATTGATTGTTCCAAACATTACAGAGCTCTTGATAAATCATCTTTCATACATTTGACTCTATTGGGTTTTGAACTCCCATTTCTACCCCAAATACAGATAGCAGAATCACATCTGTTACATACTCACATTTTTACATAATGGCATATTAGTGACTGTCTTAATCTTCTACCTTTCCTATCCCCTACTATCACCCCTCCCCTCCCCTCCCACCTTCCCTCTCTGCCTCCTCAGCTGTTGTTCAATTCTCTCCCTCTTTTTTTCCCCCTCCCCCTTGCCCATCATAACCTCTTATACTTTTGTGTATCATTGAAGGTCTCCTACCATTTGCAAATCCTTTCCCTTCTCCTTCCCTTTCTCTCCCCCCATTCGTCTTTGTTTACAGTTAGTCTTTTCCTCATGCTCTTCCTTCCTGTTTTGTTCTTAGTTGCTCTCTTTATATCAAAGGAGACATTTGGCATTTGTTTTTTAGGGCTTGGCTAGCTTCACTTAGCATAATCTGCTCTAATGCCATCCATTTCCCTGCAAATTCTATGATTTTGTCATTTCTTATTGCTGCATAATACTCCATTGTATATAGATGCCACATTTTTTTTTATCCATTCATCTATTGAAGGGCATCTAGGTTGGTTCCACAGTCTAGCTATTGTGAATTGTGCCGCTATAATCATTGATGTGGCCGTATCCCTATAGTGCGCTCTTTTAAGGTCCTCAGGGAATAGTCCGAGAAGGGCTATAGCTGGGTCAAATGGTGGTTCCATTCCCAGCTTTCCCAGGAATCTCCATACTGCTTTCCAAATTGGCCTCACCATTTTGCAGTCCCACCAGCAGTGTACAAGTGTACCCTTTTCCCCACATCCTCGCCAACACTTATTGTTATTTGACTTCATAATGGCTGCCAATCTTACTGGAGTGAGATGGTATCTTAGGGTGGTTTTGATTTGCATTTCTCTGATTGCTAATGATGGTGAGCATTTTTTTAATGTACTTGTTGATTGATTGTATGTCCTCCTCTGAGAAATGTCTGTTCAGGTCCTTGGCCCATTTGTTGATTGGATTATTTGTTATCTTATTATTTAATTTTTTGAGTTCTTTGTACATTCTGGAAATTAGGGCTCTATCTGATGTGTGGGGGGTAAAAATTTGTTCCCAGGATGTAGGCTCTCTATTTACCTCTTTTATTGTTTCTCTTGCTGAGAAAAAACTTTTTAGTTTAAGTAAGTCCCATTTGTTTATTCTTGTTGTTAACTCTTGGGCTATGGGAGTCCTATTAAGGAATTTGGAGCCCGACCCCACAATATGTAGATCGTAGCCAACTTTTTCTTCTATCAGACGCAGTGTCTCTGGTTTGATATCTAGCTCCTTGATCCATTTTGAGTTAACTTTTGTGGCTGGTGAGAGAAAGGGATTCAATTTCATTTTGTTGCATATGGATTTCCAATTTTCCCAGCACCATTTGTTGAAGATGCTATCCTTCCTCCATTGCATGTTTTTAGCCCCTTTATCAAATATAAGATAGTTGTAACTTTGTGGATTAGTCTCTGTATCCTCTATTCTGTACCATTGGTCTACCCACCTGTTTTGGTACCAGTACCATGCTGTTTTTGTTACTATTGCTTTGTAATACAGTTTGAACTCTGGTATCACTATACCTCCAGATTCACACTTCCTGCTTAGAATTGCTTTTGCTATTCTGGGTCTTTTGTTTTTCCATATGAATTTCATGATTGCTTTATCTATTTCTTCAAGAAATGCTGTTGGGATTTTGATTGGCATCGCATTAAACCTGTAGAGAACTTTTGGTAATATCGCCATTTTGATGATGTTAGTTCTGCCTATCCATGAACAGGGTACATTTTTCCATCTTCTGAGATCTTCTTCTATTTCTCTCTTTAGGGTTCTGTAGTTTTCATTGTATAAATCTTTCACCTCTTTTGTTAGGTTGATTCCCAAGTATCTTATTTTCTTTGGGGATATTGTGAATGGAGTGGTTTTCCTTATTTCCATTTCAGAGGTTTTATTGCTGATATACAGGAATGCCTTTGATTTATGCATGTTGATTTTATATCCTGCCACTTTGCTGAATTCATTTATTAACTCTAGCAGCTTCTTTGTAGACCCTTTTGGGTCTGTTAAGTATATTATCATGTCATCCGCAAATAGCGATAATTTAACTTCTTCTTTTCCTATTTTTATGCCTTTAATTTCTTTTGTCTGTCTAATTGCTCTGGGTAGTACTTCGAGAACTAAATTGAATAGAAGTGGTGATAGAGGGCATCCCTGTCTTGTTCCAGATTTTAGGGGGAATGCCTTCGATTATTCTCCATTTAGGATGATGCTAGCCTGAGGTTTAGCATATATAGCTTTTACAATGAAACAACAACTCTTAACATTGATTAGCACATTCACTGGCGGGAACAAGTTGGGTAGGGGTGATTGGTTAGTACAAGAGGGGGATTCCTTTGAACTGATTGGTTTAGGCCAAGAGGGGTGTACATGCTAATCAACATGGTTTCCCAACATGTTATCAACCACCATAAACTACTGGGGGGGGGTCATCTGGCATCCCAGGTATTTTCCCTGTCTCATGCTGATTGGTGGTTGCTAGGGGGTTGCTATGGGTCCTCACCTAGCCTAACTGAGTCAGGGACACCAGGCGCCACAGACCTCTCCTGTTATTTGCTGACAAACAACTCAGCAGGGTGGGTATGTGCCTAGGAGTGCTCTGTGGGTTTTTCCAAAGACAAGGATCAGGCCCTCTTCCTTGGACAGGCTTTGAGGTAGAAGCTGTTTTCAAAAATGGAGTCACATCAGTTTCTTGGGTTCCCATCCCATCTCTTGTCCTGTTCTTGTTGGCTCTCTCTCCGTTTTTGTAGGTAGGGTCAGGAGAGGTTCTGGCTTTAAATCTTAGCCAGTCCTGGGCCTAGATTCCTGTGGACAAGCCTACTAGAGGCTGGCAGCTTTCTCTGACTTCCAAGAATTGCCTATCCCCAATTTCCAGAGGGCCCAATTCTCCTTTTGGCATAACTTACTCTTTTACTTGGAGCACTTGGTGCCAACTATTTACCTGAACAAGTGTATGGAAGGCTGAATCTGCACCTGTGCCTTCCCTAGTCTCCTGTTACTGTTCCTCCCTACCCTGTTGGGCATGTCTAGTACAAGTCTCAGTCCCTTTTCTGCCTGCTTTGTCTTGCTGCCAACAAACCTCACACCTCTGATCAATCCTGGTACAGAGGAGTCTGTGTGGGATAGGGCCAGTGTCAGAATTTCTTCTGAAATGTGGGTGACAGGAACTGGAGAGCAGGGCTCCTATTCCAACACCCACCTTACCTTGTTTTTCCTTGTGGATTTGATAATTTTTAAAAAAATTACACATCTTGCTAAATGAGGATTACCATATCAGTTGCATTTGACTTTCAATAACAGACTAGAAAATATACAATGTCTTCTAGCCTCCTACTTAGAATTAAGGCATCTAATTCTGTCCTGCAAGACTGACTTTTTCTCATCCCAGGTCAAGAGGCTAGAGGAAGTTAAAGTCTTCCTGCTCTGAAGTGGTCTCATGATAGGGCTGACCCACAGCAACTGAAAACACAGATGTCATTATTCTGGGACATAGGCTGGTCCAAGAGAAATCACAAGATGCTGGGGAGAGGGCAAGTATGAGCAGTGACCTTGAAATTTTTAACCCTGCCCAAAAGAGATGTGTCCACGATTGTCAAGTTTTCATCAATGTGTCCAATCACATACGTCATTTCTCCTATGGGGTAGGAAAGGGATGGAAATGAAATACAGCCCAGAAATTCTCACCCCAGCCCTTCCCCCAAATGATGGAAGTATTGGTAGAAGCACCTCCCATTATTTGCTGTAGAGAAGCTGATATAGTCAAACCAAATGTCATATAAACAACAGAAACTGTCCTACCCCCCTATGAACTGTTGACCTTGTCTCTTCCTCATAGAGTCATTTTTAGAACACTGTAGTCAAGAAAATCCCCATGATGGAGACTGGGGTGAGCAGGCTACCTCAGCAGGCCACATCACTTCTACCCCTTGCCTGCATAAATTAATGTTATATGGGTCACTAGATACTGGGCAGTCAGGAGACTCCTGACAGCAACTGACTCAGCTGAGTGACGTAATGACAAGCAGGCATAGAAAATCAAGTTCAACAAAAGCCTGGCAAGCTCATGCTTCACTCTGCTCTCACGTATTTTTCTGTATGCAAATTCTTTCTAGCATTTAGACAGAACTAATGCTATATCTCAAGATCACAGAGACCATGTAATGGGCCAAAGTTTTTTTGTTTTGTTTTGTTTTTTATTTTTTCCTAGGAAAACATGATATCAATGCTCTGAGGTTCAGAAGAAAGAGTGTGGGTTATGAGCAGCCCCTGTGGTTGAGCGATGGAGAACTTGGAAAAAGACCAAGGTCTTGGTTACCCTTTCCTTGCCTCTGCATACCAGAGAATATGAAAAATAATCATTTTCAGCAGAGGTCAATTTCCCACACATTTGCATAGTCCCCACCTCACCTTCTGGAAGCAAGCAGCCAGACTGCCTGAGTTTTCAGGGCAAGAGCACAGAAAATGGGGCACACAAGGCTCAAAGGCAATTTTCAGTCACCGTTTTGATTCTTGGTAAAATAGGAATTTATTAAAAGTTATCTAGGTACAAGAAAGTCTGATTTCATTTATACCCTTCCAGAGTTATCTTCCATGATCAGCCTAAGCTTTCCTGGAATCTCTCATTCCTGGATGTCAGAACCCAGCAGCAAGGCCCATCAGTTTTAGATTTATGCAATGGAGTGTTTCTGCTTTCCGTATCTTTCACATGGTCTCATCTGAGAAGTGCCTCCCTACTCTTGAGTGCTTTCTCTCTTTCAGTGATTCTCAAAATGTGGTCCTTGGCCCAGCAGCATTGATACCACCAGGGAGCTTGCTTAAAAAAAAAATAAATTATCAGGCTCATGCAGGTCCTACTGAATCAGAAACTGTGGGGGTCAAGTTCAACAAACTGTCTTAACATTCCCTCCAGGGAAATTCTTATGCTTGTTAACTTTGTGTTCTAAGGCAACACTGATCTTTTCCATTAACTCTTTCTACTAATAAGCTGGACCAAAGACCAAGCCATGATCCAATTCTATTAAACATTAAATCAGTACACAATTAATATTTAGGTCATTTTGTAGCCCACTTTGGTCACTGGAAATTCATTGCTTAAAAAAAAAAAACAAGTTCTCTGAAAATTTACTTGTCACGACACTCAACAGCTATATTTTATCATCTTTGTGTACTCTGGATTCTATAATTTGGTATCCTTGGCATGGTTTACTTTGTCAAATAGCTCTCTACTGCTTTTCTATAATAAGAGCCATTGAGAGAGGCATCAAATAAATGTTTTGTTAATGATCTATTCTATTCCCACTGTGAAACCCCTTGTCCACTAAAATTGGCATGGTATCAAAGACAGTCATCAGGTTTTTCTGAAAGATCTCTTTGTTTCCTTTATGTGCAACGCAGAGCTCACCTATTTGTACTCTATGAGCTCAGTTCCATTAGTCTTACAAGTGAAATTAAATGAATGAAAGGTCGTTCCTTTTAGGATCCATCTTTAATGAATTATCTCCCATATCAGAGACCACCAGGAACTTCAGGCAAGAGATATCAGGCAGGTAGTGGAAAACTGCCTAGTCCCATAAATTTATCTTTTATACTATTTATAATTGCTGGTTTCTGGTTTGGCTTGACTCAGAATTTCACTCCTTCTCCAAATGGCAAATACCTATTAGATCCCTTTGGCATTCACTTCTTTTATGCAGCCTACTTCCCAGTATTGTCCACTTCTGTCTCCACATTTCAGACAAAAGTTATTAGTGCTCCTGTCACTGACCACACTCACCTCTATTTAAAAAAAAAAAAAAATCCCACTACTTAGCTTAGCATTTCTCAAACTTTGGTGTATATCTGATGACCTAGAGGGCTTGTTACAATACAGATTGATATGCTCCACCTATAGTGTTTCCAGTTTAGTAGATCTAGTGTAGAGCCCAAGAATTTTCATTTTGAACACATTCAGGTCAGCCTGATACTGCTAGTCCAGGGACCACACTTTGAGAAACACCGATGTAAGCTGGCTAATAGCAAAATCTGGTTTCTATTTTTGCAGTCCTGATGCCCTTCTATTTTCAAAGCAATGCTTTCATTTATCTCCATGTTTCATTCTTGGGCTTTACCATATCATATCTCTTGCAAGTTGCCAGGCAACTGTGATCAATTGTTTGGGTAAGCAAAGTAATACAAACCTCGCCATCTTCCCATAATTTTTATTTGGCACAAGGATGATGTGGGAAGCCACTCTGAATGACCACACCTTCCAGTCCTGAAGCACGAGGCTCTGACCAATCACTACAGTTCGTGGGGACTTAGGCGTCATCCCAGATTGGATAGCAAGGCATATCTTCATGTGTAGGTGTGTCACCCGTGGGAGTTGAGCTACACTCGCCTATTCTTTTGTAATCCTACCCTTTTGCCCTGTTGGGGATAGAATGTTCCATGGAAACTCCCTTTGTGTGTCCCCTTCTCTTGCTCTGCCTTTGGGTGTGGCCTTCCTAGATGTCAGTCCCCCTGTTGACAGCAGACATCATGAAGCTAGACTCAACTACCTGAAACCTGACCCCTGGCCTCATTTGAATGGCTTCTCCTCAATAAAGGGTTCAGCATGTGCTTTTTCTTTCTCTTTCCATGGACCCCTGAGGTCAGAGGAGCCATCAAAGGACCAAAAGTAAAAGGTATTTCTCTATCTCTGTGTGATTATTTTGTGCCAGCCCAGTTCGCCCGGAGTGACCCTGAGTGTTCGAGTCGTGAGAAATGCGACAGACTGACTTGGCTTCAGGAAAGCAATTTACTTCTTTGCCAAAATAAAAAGTCCTTGGAGAGTATTAAAATCACATGTTATCCTTTAGAAAGTTAGTACATTTTGTGGTATTTACTGATAGACACCCAGACACATGTAATAGGATTATAGATCAGCCTCATTTAAGATAAAGTTTGCTGGGGGAGATCAGAATTGCTCCCTGTGGAACTTAAATTAGGTACAAAGCAATTAACTTTAAGCAACCAAAAAATTGGCTCTATATAAATTCCATTTTAAATTAGCTCTTAACTACGAGCTCATTACCAGGTAACTTCTCTACATAAGAGAAAAACAAGTCTCTGGAGAAGGAAAACTCAAACTCAGTTTTGAGACGCTACCTCTAATAGGGAAACTGAGGAAGACTTAAACCTGACCTCTTACAAAGGTCAGCTATTTCTGTAGACTTTCTAAACTTTTTCAACTCACCCTGGCACTCAGAAATAATAAACCTTTTCATTCCTGCTGATGGTTCAGTTGTGTAATATTTTAAAAAATATTTTATTAGTTGTTGATGGACCTTTATTTATCCAACCCAGTGCTTCACGCCTGCTAGGCAAGCACTCAGCTACTGAGCCACAACCTTAGCCCAGTTGCACAACCTTGCACCAGTTGTGCAATATTAAATACATTCAATTTCATTCCCCTATTATCTCTTACTGTGAGAGTTTTAGATAACTTTTATAAAAGTCAATATGCCAGTTCAATAGATCTTTATGTTTGGAAAGTGTGCTTTATTGCCTGGCATATGGAAAGAATTTGATAAATGTTTAACAATCAGAACATTAACAGATCATTGATTAATTGTTGAACTAATAAATTCATGAAAGCTATTAATTTTGTGTGATTATAAAATTAATGCAATTTCTTTAAGACTTGGAAACAGAAAAATATAAAGTATTCATAATCTCCTAACCTGCAGCTCACTTGTGTTAACTTTTGACACATTCTTCCCCTCATAGGTGCTTATGTGTAGATATATAATATATATATGTATATATATATATATAATTATATTTTATAGCCATATCATTTATAAAATGTTAAATTCAAGAAGTGACATCAGCAAGATGGGCAGCACAGTTGACTGTTTCTCATCCTCTTCCCACAAAAGGGACCACAGCAAAGAGTAAACAACTACACTCTAACTGGAATGACTAAGGAAGTATTCTGGAGAATAGGAGGGCAGCAGTGTGGTCGTTGTGGAGCTCACAAACCAGGATAGTACCAGACAGAGAAGAGCAAGTCACCCTCCCACACCCACACTGCCTCTCCATCCCAGAGCAGCTCAGAGCTGAGATGAATTTCTCCTTATGGTGAAGAGGTAAGCTGAAGACCCCCGGCAGTACCCACTGCTGCCACAGGCTACTGCACACGAGATCCCTGAAGCTCTCACAGATCCTAAACTTAGTTAACAGGGTTGCTTCGAGTTCATGTGACTGTATTTTCACAGGGAAGGAACCAGCATCATACACTCCTCACTTTCCAGCTATACTTTGGCACCTTTGTGCACCTAGACGCACTGCTAGAATGTGCTTCACCCTGGGGCTCATAACCATAGTGCATCTTTATCCTTGAGACTCTAGTGTCACTCTGCCACACTCGCATGGAGGGCTGCAGCACCATAACCCCAGCTTCTCAGAGACTAGGCTCAGCAGAAAAACTGAGACTGCTGTCTTCCATATGGTGCCCCATCCCCCAGAGAACAGACACACTTTGCACAGCCATTGGGACATGTGCATGTGCACCTAGCCAGACATCTGCCTCATTTCCCTGGTGAGCCTGCTATCCAGAGACCTGGCATGTAAGTCCTGTGCATGCCTGACCCGGTCCAAAAGCCATCCATGAGACAGCCCTAACTCCTCTACTACATTTCCAGCCAGCCCACAGCACTGTGCACGTTCTACCCTAGTCTGATATCCAGCTAGGTGGCAGCTCTGACATAACCACAGACATCACTGATAAGGATTATAACTGAAGAGATTGCACAGAGACTGGTATCAAGGAAAACCCTAAATAATAAAACTTTATATGCTCTTAGTTGACTTAAAAGTCACTAATTTTGGAGGTCATACAACTAGACAATACATTATTAGTCTCCTGCCAGCTTTGCTGTAGATCACACATTAACTCTGACATGTGAGTTAAGATGATATCAGCTGTTTAGGTTACTTTTCAGGGATTTGAAGGCTACTTTGGCTGAAAACAGTAACTCTTCACATGGGTCTACAGGTATCTGATGGGGCAAAAAGACAAGGCATCTCTGCTTTTAAATTGTGCCTGTCTCCTTTGCTGCCTTAACTTTTGGGTCAGATTCTATTCAGCTGTGCATGTAGGCATGTTGATCATTTGAGAAATAGTTTTTACAGAAATATAATATAGGGTTAACTTGACCTAGATTTGCACAGTCTCTCTCTTCCTTCTTCAAGGCTAAAGATGCCTATCAGCTGCCATGGCAGGAAACACCAGACCAAGAAAAGAGCCAAAGGTAGTGGCACCTGAGTTCCTGAAACATCTCTGCCTATTCCCAGAAAAAAAAATAGTATTCCTTTCCTTTATTAGTCTATCTCCCCTTCATTATTCCTATCCTATAAATGTCAATCCTAACTCCCAACTCCCTGGAGTTGAGACATTGATTGGTGAGCAGAGCTCCTGGCTCTGCATTCTTTGACCACTAAATAAAGTTTTTTTTCTTATTCCATTACTGTATCTCTTGAGTGATTGGCTTTATCAAATGGCAGTAGAATCAGATCTTTTTTTTAGTCACAAGACTACACTACCAAGTTCACCCAGAATCAAAGCTAAAGCACTATACCCAACAAATACTCTGGCACTCATTCACAAGAAAAAGCATCTCCCTTTAAAAACAAAACAAAACAACCACCTTTAAAAAACCCATAAAATTGAAAAAGGTAGCCATTGCATTAAACGTGTAGGTATCAACATAGGAAAACAGATTCATAAAAAACCTAGAGAACAAGACTCCACCAATGAAGATAATAATTCTCTAATAATTGATTCCCCACCAAAAAAATGTAATTTGTTGAATGTCTGAAATGACTTTAAGGAAGATCAGAAATAATATAAGAGAATGCTGACAATTTAATAGAAATCAGAAAACTTCTTGTATTTCTGAAGAAATCTCAAGAGAGATATACATCATAAAAAAGAGCCAAACAAAAATCTTGAAGCTGAAGAATTCAATGAATGAAGTAAAAGTACAATTGAGAGCCACAACAACAAACTAAATGAAGCAGAAGGATTTCTGCTTCAAATCTTCAGGATTGCTGAACTTGAAGACAGGTATTTGGAATTAACCCATTTGGGAGCAGGGAGAATAAGAAAGAGTGAAGAAAGTCTACAGTCCATATAGGATACCATTAAGAGAACAAATGTGTATATTATGGAGCTCCAGAGGGAGACGAGATGGAGAAAGGCACAGAAAACAGACTTAATGCCCTGGTAATCAAAAATTCCTCAAGTCTTGGGAGAGCTGTGGATACTCAGATCCATGCAGAAATAAACATCCTGAACCACGAAGCAATAAATGCCTACATATAAATTTAGATTTCAAATAGACAACCTAAAAATACAACTCAATGAAATAGAAAATTAGAGCAAAACAAATCTAAAACCATAAGAAAGAAAAGGAATAGTAAAGATCAGAGCAAAAATAAAGAAAATGGAAAATAAATAAATGCAAAAGATCAAAAAAGGTTAGCTTGTGAAAACAAACAAAATTGACAAATCTCTATATAGACTAAAAGAGAGAGAGAGAGAGAGAGAGAGAGAGAGAGAGAGAGAGAAGGAGAGAGAAAGAGGGAGAGAAAGAGAGAGAGAGAGAGAGAGAGAGAGAGAGGATCCAAACAGGTAAAATCATAGATAAAAGTTTGATATTATAACTTATACCACAGAAATACAAAGAATAATTGGGGAATATTTCAAATAACTCTATGCAAACAAATTAGAAAATTGGGAAGAAAAAATCAAATCCCCGGACACATATTTCCTTACAAGATTGAATCATGAAGAATATAAATCCTAAAAAGAACAATACTGAGCAACAAAATTGAATTAGTAGTAAAAAGCCTCCTGACAAAGAGAACACCAGGACTGAGTAGCTCCCGGATCAACTTTACCAAACTTTAAAAGAATAACTAACATCAGCTCTTCTCAAATTATTCCACAAAACTGAAAGGAAGGGGATTTTTCCAAACTTATGCTATGAGATCAGTATTACTTTTATAGCAAAACCAGACAAGAATGCAAAAACAACATAGACTTTTATCCCCAGTGAACCTAGTTTCAAAAATTCTCACCAAAATAATAGCAAGCCAAATTCAACAGAACATCAAAATGATTATTCACCACAATCAAATGGGATTTCTCTCAGAGGTTCAGGGATGTTTCAACACACAAAAATCAATAAGCAGTGGCACAGGAGGCTGAGGCAGCAGGATTACAAGTTCAATGCCAGCAACAGCAACTTAGAAAGGCCCTAAGCAACTTAGTAAGGCCCTATCTCAAAATAAAACAAATAAAAATAAAAAGGCCTGGGATGTGGTTCAGTGGTAGGTACTCCTGGGTTCAATCCCTGGTACCAAATAAGATCATCTTTATGGCTGCAGGAAAAAAAAATGAGTTAAAGTTCTGTGATTCTGCAACCTGTGCAATCAGAAAAATGAGAAATATAATTCAAATATAATTCAAATTCATATAATTCAAATGTATGAACTGTCAAGATCATTGTACTGTCATGTGTAACTAATAAAAAAAAAGTTCCATTATCTCTTCATGGTAAAAACACTCAACAGACTAGGTATGGAAGGAAATACCAATTAATGGCATATATGATAAGCACATAGCTAATATCATACTGAATGGGGAAAAGTTCAAAGCCTATTTTCTAAGACCTGAAACAAGATGAGGATATTCCCTCCACCACTTTAATTCAACATAGCCCTGAAAATCCTAGCCAGAGCAATTAGACAAGATAAAGAAGTAAAGAGCATCTACATTGTAAATCAGGAAGTCAAACTATCCCTGTTTTCAGATGATATGATCTTACATACAGAAAAACCTAAGCACTCCACCAAAAAAAAAAAAAAAAACAACTAATAAGTCCAGTAAAATGGCAGGATATAAGGTCCGCATACAAAAATCAATACATTTGAATACAGCAATAATAAAATTGCTGTAAAAAAATCAGGAAAGCAATCCTATTCACTATAGCTCTTAGTTGAAGGACAGTCTACAGAATGGGAGAAAGCCTTTGCTAACTGTCAATCTGACAAGATTTTAATATCTAGGCTACCTACAGAACTTAATTCCACAGCAACAATCAACATCGTCAGCAGCAAGCAGCAGCAGCATCTGATATTTAGTTGCCAGAAATTTAAAATGTCTAGGAATAAATTTAACCAAGGTAGTAAATAATCTCTATAATAAAAAGTACAAAATGGGGATGAAAGAAATTGAAAAGGGCACAAAAAACATTGGAAAGGTTTGCATGTTCGTGGGTTGTAAAAATTAATGTTGTTGAAGTGTTTATACTATCCAAAGAAATCTATAGATTCAGTGTGATCTATTAAAATACAAGTGGCATTCTTCACAGAAATTTAAAAAAGGATACTTCTGGGCTGGGGTTGTGGCTCAGTGGTAGAGCGCTCGTCTTTCATATATGAGGCACTGGGTTTGATCCTCAGCACCACATAAAAATAAATTAATAAAATAAAGATACTTTTCTTAAAGATACTTCTAAAATTCATTTGGAACTGCAGAAGACCTTGAATAAGCAAAGCAATCATGAGCACAAAGAACAAAGCTGGAGGCATCATAATACACGACATCAAAAATACTACATATTTTGATATTATTTGACACAAATACATGACATCGAAAAATACTACATAGCATGGTACTGATGAAAAACAGACAATGGGACAGAATAGAGAACCTAGAAACAAATCCATGCACTTACCAGCCATGAGAAAGGCATCAAGAGCATACATGGGAGAATCGACAGCCTCCTCCGTCAATGGTGCTAGGAACACTGCACACCTGTATACAGAGGAACGCAATCAGTCCCCTGAGTTTCACCATCCACCAAAATCAACCTAAAAACGAAATCAAAGACTTAAGCATAAGACCAAAAACTTTGAAATTGTGAGAAGAAAATGTAGGGGTAATGCTCTTGGATGTTGTTCTGGGGAAAGATTTTTTTTTTAAGACCTCCAAAATCCTATAGCAAAAAAAAAAAAAAAAAAAAAAAAAGAAAAGAAAAGAAAAAAAAAGAATTAACATCAAAGTAAAAACCTCTGCAAAGGAAATGATAGATTTAGAGGACCAACCTACAGAATGGGAGAAAATATTTGCCAGCTGTTAACCTGACAAGGGATTAATATCTAGACTACATAAGGGACTCAACGTCACAGCAACAATCATCATCATCTTCGTCATCATTATCTGATCTTTTAAATGAATAAAGGATATGAATAGATGTTTCTGAAAAAAAAAATGTACAGATGGCCAAGTAAGTGAAGAAAATTCTCTATCTCACTAATCTTCAAGGAAATGCGAATCAAAACTACAATGAGATATCACCTCACCCCAGTTAGAAAGATTGTTTTCAAAAAGACAAAAATACTCCAATTATCGATGATGTGTCAAAATGCCTTCTACTGTTTTGTATAACTAACTAGAACAAATATAAAAAAGGAAAAAGTAAGAAATGCTGGCAAGTACGCAAACAAGGAGAACTTTCACACACCGTTAGCAAGAATGCAAATTAGTACAACAATTAAGGAAAAGAGTGTGGAAGTTCCTCCAAAAATTAGAACTGTTAACTACTATAGAATCTAGCATTACACTACTGGGCATACATCTAAAGAAAAGGAGATCAGGATATTGAAGAGACACCTACACTCCCTTGTTTACTGCAGCACTCTTCACAATAGCAAAGATTAAGACTCAACCTTGGTATCCATCAATGAATGAATGGATCACACACACACACACACACACACACACACACACACACAGAGGAATATTATTATGCCATAAAAAGTACAGTCATACTGTCATTTTGGGCCACATGGATGGAACTGGAGGATGCTATGAAATAAGTCACTCAAAGAAGGACAAATACCATGTGTCCATGTGTTCTTACTTAAAACAATAGTTGATCTCATAGAAGTAGAGAGTAGAGTGGGGTGAGGGTGACTGAGGAGAGGATGGTCAACAGATACAGGGGTGCATTTGGATAGAAGGAATAACTTCTAATGTTCTATAACACTGTGGGACAACTATGGTTGACAACATTTAATTGCAAAATAGTTAATAGAGAAGATTTGGGATGTTCCAAACCCAAAGAAATAATAAATGTTTGAGTATATAAATATACCAGTCACTTTAGTCTGGTAATATACATTCTAAATATGTATTATAATGCCACATATTAACCCATAAATATATATAATTACAGTATGTAAATTAAAAATAGAAAAAAGAAATTAAATGTCTCTTTTTCTTTTTTTTTTTAAATCAGTCCTATTTTTGTGTAAGCCCATCTATCATTGTTCAACACCATACAGTTACC
The DNA here is from genome assembly GCF_045843805.1 of Urocitellus parryii. Lineage (NCBI taxonomy): Eukaryota > Metazoa > Chordata > Mammalia > Rodentia > Sciuridae > Urocitellus > Urocitellus parryii. Next base: position 98,101,219 of record NC_135539.1, read on the forward strand.
TTGAACAACAGAAAAGAAACTTAAGACAGATTTTTTTTATTGGTTGTTCACAACATTACAAAGCTCTTGACATATCATATTTCATACATTAGATTCAAGTGGGTTATGAACTCCCAATTTTACCCCAAATGCAGATTGCAGAATCACGTCGGTTACACATCCACAATTTTATATAATGCCCATTTAGTAATTGTTGTATTCTGCTACCTTTCCTATCCCCTACTATCCCCCCTCCCCTTCCCTCACATCTTCTCTCTCTACCCCATCTACTGTAATTCATTTCTCTCCTTGTTTATTTTCCCATTCCCCTCACAACCTCTTGTATGTAATTTTGTATAGCAATGAGGGTCTCCCTTCATTTCCATGCAATTTCCCTTTTCTCTCCCTTTCCCTCCCATCTCATGTCTCTGTTTAATGTTAATCTTTTCTTCCTGCTCTTCCTCCCTGCTCTGTTCATAGTTGCTCTCATTATATCAAAGAAGACATTTGGTATTTGTTTTTTAGGGATTGGCTAGCTTCACTAAGCATAATCTGCTCTAGTGCCATCCATTTCCCTGCAAATTCCATGATTTTGTCATTTTTTAGTGCTGCGTAATATTCCATGGTGTATAAATGCCACATTTTTTTTAATCTATTCATCTATTGAAGGGCATCTGGGTTGGTTCCACAGTCTAGCTATTGTGAATTGTGCTGCTATGAACATCGATATGGCAGTATCCCTGTAGCATGCTCTTTTAAGGTCTTCAGGGAATAGTCCGAGAAAGGCAACAGCAGGGTCAAATGGTGGTTCCATTCCCAGGTTTCCCAGGAATCTCCATACTGCTTTCCAAATTGGCCGCACCAATTTGCAGTCCCACCAGCAATGTACAAGTGTACCCTTTTCTCCACATCCTCGCCAGCACTTGTTGTTGTTTGACTTAATGTAAATTTATCAAGGAACATTTCTCAAGTCATTAGGAATTCCAAGGAGTGAATATTCTCAATTTAATACCTCTACTGTTGTTAGATATTAGAATGTTTCTCACATTACTTCTATGTGTCTCAATAAATATATCTCTAGAAAGATATTTTATTTCTGATTAGAATCTATTTCCTGGGATGAACTGGTTGTGTCAAAAAAATAGGAAAGTTTTAAAACTTTGACTAACTTTGGCAAACATTTTCCAGGACAGCTGTACCTATCTATGTGCATGTCAGCAGGCTGTGAGATCATTGGTCCTGGGTAGCTTTTTCCACATGGGTATCAACTTTACCCACGTTACTTAGTACATTTCCATTGTAATTTCTTTTTTCTTTTCTTTTTTATCAGTGAGATTACTTATGGCAAGTTTCACTAACCACTTCTTTCATATGTGAGCAGGTATATAAAAGATTTGTCCATCTTTTCAGTGGTGTCTGGGATATTTCCATATGGTCTTTATATATAAGAATATCAGCCCAATGTATATCACTTCCCCTTCTACGAGTTGCCTTTGAACTTCATCAATGGTTGGTTTCTTTCTAAAATATGAAGGCATTATTGCTATATAATCTTTGCTCTGGCTTTAAACTTAGAATATTCGCCCTTAGTCACAGATTAGATAAATAAAAACCTAATTTTAATAAAGATTTCCAAATAGGCTCACATGTAAAAGTTAGCATTTTCAAATTTCTAAAACAATATTTGGCATAAGAAGTAAAAAGTTAATTCTCACAGTGATACATACTAAGTAAAACATCTTCTTTAGTTATGATTCTTTAATAATACTAGTATATATATGTATGTATATATTGCACTTGATATATATCTATTTATATAGATTTAACTATATAGACAGACATATAGAGAGACATATATAGACAGACATATATGCATATATATATATATATATATATATATATATATATATATAGTCCTGTGTAATTCATTTTTACTGACTTGCCAACTTATGCAATTGCATCACTGTTTCAATTATTATAGTTTTACAATGTATTTTAATAACTGAAGCAAACACCCTCATTACATTTTGTCTTAGTTCATTTTCTGTTGCTATGGTAACAGAATATTTACTGATACATTATTCTACATTTTTAATATTATACTATAATATTTATCAATGTTAATACAGTGGTTCTATTTGAGCTTCACAGCTGTATTGTATCCATCTTTTTTTCTGATGGACCTTTGCTATTTCATAAAATGCTTCTCATTCCTTCGTGCCTCCTTGTGCATACGTGTGACAGATTTTTTTAAAGATCTATATGACTATACTCAGCTTCCACATTGTTAAATCTTGCCAACTTACTCTTTGCAAGTGTCATACCAATACAAATTTCATCCAGTTAACTACCTGAGCAAACTCTCTTCTTCCACATCTTATTCTGTGTTTGGTAGAGTAGAATTTATTTAATATTCACCAATCTAAAGGATGTGAAGTTCTGTTTTGTCTTAGTACACTTTTATTTTTTATTTGCTCCCATTAGTTAAGCATGACAGCAGAATGCATTTTGATTCATTGTACACAAATAGAGCACAACTTTTCTTTTCTTTAGTTATATATGATGTAGAGTTACACCATTTGTGCAGTCATTCATGTACATAGGATAATAATGTCCATTTCATTCCACCATCTTTTCCACCCTCATCCCTGCTCCCCTTTCATCACTCCCTTCTGCCCAATCCAAAGTTTCTCCATTCTTCCCTTGCTTTTCCCACCACCCCTTATGGATCAGCATCTACTTATCATTTGACCTTTGGTTTTTTAGGATTGGCTTATTTTGCTTAGCATGATATTCTCCAACTCCATCCATTTACCTGAAAATGCCATAATTTCATTCTTCTTTAAGGTTGAGTAACATTCCATTGCATATATATACCACAGGTTCTTTATGCATTCATTTATTAAAGGGCATCTAGATTGGTTCCACAGGTTAGCTATTGTGAATTGAGCTGCTATAAACATTAATGTGGCTGCATTACTGTAGTATGCTGATTTTAAGTCCTTTGGGTATAGACCAAGGAGTGGGATAGTCGGGTTAAATGGTGGTTTCATTCCAAGTTTTCTGTGGAATCTCCATACTGCTTTCCTTAATGGTTGCACCAATTTGCAGTCCCATCAGCAGTATATGAGTATACCTTTCCCCCACATGATCGCCAACACTTATTCTTGATAATTGTATTCTTGATAATTTGGATTCTTGATAATTGCCATTCTGACTGTAGTGAGATGAAATCTTAGAGTAGTTTTGATTTGAATTTTCTAACTACTGGAGATGTTGAACGTGTTTTTCATATATTTGTTGATCTATTGTATTTCTTCTTCTGTGAAGTGTCTGCTCAGTTCCTTAGCCCATTTATTGATTGGGTTATTTGGGTTTTTCGGTGTTAAGTTTCTTGAGTTTTTTTTATATATCCTGGAGATTAGTGCTCTATCTGATGTGGATGTAGTAAAGATTTTCTTCCATTCTGTAGACTCTCTCTTCTCTTAATTGATTGTTTCCTTTGCTGAGATGAAACTTTTTAGTTTGAATCCATATCATTTATTGATTCTTGATTTTACTTCTTGTGTCTTGTTAAGGACATCAGGTCCTAAGCGGACATGATGAAGATTTGGGCCTGCTTTAGTATACTTTTTTATTAGGTTATATTTGTTATGAACCTCAGAATAAATACTATCTTTGGGGGCTGTATATTAGTCTTCTTTGGTTTTCTTATTGTTTGTGTATTTTTCAACAAAACTTTTAAGAATGTAATTAAGTGTATTCTTCACTTTATTTCCCCCGCCCCAAAAGAATGCCTGGATTGAATTTGCTTGTGAGCCAAAGTTTGCACTTTCCTTTACATGAAACCACAGTGACTGAATATCATTTCAGAGATTCATGAATCGCTCAGTTTTCCTCTTTATTTTTCTAAACACAAATTTTACTCACGTTTCTATTGAGTACTCCACTAGAAGAAGGCATACAGGGCTGAGGTTCATAGACACATATAGAAGAATATTTTGTAAAACTAAATAAGTGCTGTACAATAATAAACTATTATTTGAATTAGTAGCAACCATGATCATAATGCTATCAATGTCTCCGTGGGAATTTTTCAGCTGCAAGGTATTATAAAAATTCTCTCAATTTCTCCATTAGTACAACTGTGAGAAAGATTGGAATCTGGTTGCTTATTGTTTTAAACACATTTTCCAAAACTACTTGAGTCTGAGAACTATGTAGTACATATGTTTTATGTTTTTCATGACAATTGTATAAGTGATCTACCCTACAAGAAGAGCTTGATAAATGTTTAGAAATGCTAATAATTGAAGTGGGAAAAGTTTTGAAGAATCCTAAGCTAGGACTGATTCCCTTAGACAAAGAGATACAAAGAAAATCGTGTTGCTCCCTCAAATAGGGGAGAGAGGCTCTGTCGACAGGTGTGACATACATATTACCTGAGTTTCTAGGATTGGGCACCATAAGGCATAGAAAGTTTGAAGAAAGGGTGTTTGAACTCAAATTACAATATCCCAAACTGTATTTTGCAAAGCATTAAACTCAAGAAATAGATGCCACTGTTTTCCTTGGGGGGAAGTTGGAAAAGAGTTTCCTTAAGTTTTTGAAAGTTCTCTTCATGACAGCCAAGTATTTCTCTTTCTTTTCAATCATTGAAAGCTTTTATTTTTATTGTGCATTGTAATTATTCAAAAGTGGGATTAATTATGTCGTCTTCATACATGCATATAACATCATCTGATCTGTGTCATTCCCTAGTACCTTCCTTTTCCCTACCCTCCTCCCTCCCACTATCCCACTTGCTCTTCTCTACTGATCCTCCTTCTATTATTACTTTTAATAATAAGTATAACACCTTTAATAATTTTAAGGTCATTATAATTACATGTATTTTATAATACACAAACACACGGGATTCATTGTGGTCACCCAATTGATTCTTATAACTCAACCACTGAATAATAAATACCGATGACGAATCATAATAGCTTTGCTTGGAGAACATCCTCAGCCTAGAACCCCCACTGCAGTATGATAGCTTTAGACATTGAGGATCAATCCTGGGGATGACACATACATCCAGCATCCCTGGTCCCACCCCGCCCTTAGGTACATCATCTCATGGCCACCTTTCCTGATCCTGACACAGAGACTGCATCAAAATTTTACCACCCACAAACCTTTATCTATGGACAGATATTTTCCCCATGCAAATGTCTTCAGAAAGTTCTTTGAGTAGTTTTTCTCTGTTCTGGGTCCCTGCCTCGACTCTGAAGCTGATCCTGGAGAGTAAGATCTTCTCTTAAGCTGTGTCTTGGCTTCACTGCTCCAGCTGATCCCCAGGGAGTGGTCCCAGGATGGACAGGCAGGGTTTAACGCCATCCTTTTATTACCACCATTATTCACCTGCAGGGGGCAGAGGTCAGGAAGATGCGAGGATCTCCTCCAGGGGCTACTGCTATGTAAGTAATGTCTTCATTTTAACTTTCAAAAGGCTGAAGGTACAAATTTGCTTCCTGTCTAGTGACAAGGGCCACCAGAGTGGTAGCAGTTGTATTAGCAATAAAGAAAAGTAGGGCACAAATGTCTGCCATGCTGGAGAAGATGTGTGCAGAGGGACAGGTTAGTTGGATTTTAAAAAAGCATACTAAGAAGTCCACATAAAGCAGTTTTTCTTCTTGGGGAGATTTCCCTAAGGAGTACTGCCAAGCAAGTAAAGAAAATGGTGACAGATTGACACACAAAGGACGTAAAATAATTTCTAAAACGCTAGACTCGTGATAATGAAGAAAGAACACAGACACTATTTTCTGACCTTGGTCCCAAAAGCCCTATGATTGACCAACTGTGTCTGCTTTGGGAAACGGAGAGAGTAAAGACACAATAGATTATCAAGTGACATTGCCCACTTTTTCTTTCACAGAATAGGTGAAAGAAACACCTATACAGAAAGGGCATCTGTGTTTGATTTTGACCACCCTCTTCTCTGTTTAGGTGACCAATGGTCATTAACCTTGAATATCTTTCCCAGGGGAGAAACATGGATAGGGAGCAGATGGAAGCCTCTTCAGAGGCACATGGAGAGCATTCACCCATGTCTTCTCACTCCCCACTAAGAAAGGAGCTTTTAAGATCAAAAACATCAAAGGCGTTAAAAAGAGCCACAAGGGTATGTTACCTGGGACACAGGACGGAGACTTCTAGGCAGGGGTGAGATTGTTCTTAGTCTCATCTTCTTTGCTTTCTCATTTCCTTCTAGAAAAGCATTTGAGTGGTAAGATTCAGAGGTGTGATTAGGGTGTCAGAAACACCATGTGCTCCTGAGGTACAAAGCCAGAGAGCTCCCTGACGCTGGAAGGCAGAGTGAGCAGGTTCATTTTCGAGGACTCAGGGATCCAGTAAAGACATAATAGATCATCATGTGAAATGTGGCCTGGCAGTGTCTTTCCTGGATCCTGGAATGCAAGCTTGATCCCAGCTAGGAGAAAGCCTATGTTTTATGTCTGAGAAAACTCAAAATATGGCAGCAGGTGACAGGGTGCTATGCAGAAGTAGCCGGCGATGAGCACACCAAAGAGGCCTTGGGTCCCTGTATGGAAGCAGAAAGGTCGTAAGGGATGACAGAAGCTTAGAGCAATCGTGTGAGTTTCAGGTTGCTGTCAGCTGGCTGAGCAGGGCTTTCCCTTCTTTGCTTCATGATGAGACTACTACTGGTATCAAGAAGAAAAAGTCTCCAACTCTTTGACCTTGGTAGCTGTGAATATTTTCTAAAAATATTGGTAGGTGGTAGTATTTGTTTTCATTACCAAGTTAATGTGGCCATTTGAGGAATATCATTAAATATTTTTCTAAGACAAAAGTTTTTAATGACTATTGTATATTCCATAATTGATTTTTCCTATTGACTTTTAGATGTTTTTCTAATTTAAATGATTTCGAGATGAACACCTGTATGTGTGCACATGTCCTCTATCACTGAAGTGAGATTGCCAAATTTTAAAAAAGGGAGGGTTTTGAAGACTGTAGATACATTTACCTAAATTGTTTTCCAGAGAGCTATACTAATTAACGCTCTCAGGAGCAGGTCAAAGAGGACTGAGCTGTTTGCTCTTGTGACTTCCTCAGGATGTGGAGTTTGCAGGGAGAAATACTCACTGATCCTGGATCTCTGGGAATGGGTATTTGTGGGATGAGGCGGGAGGTCAGTGTCCAGCTAAAGAAGAGGAAGTGAGGTCAGACTAGATGTACAGGTGGAAAGTGCATCGTTTCACTTGAATGCCAATTTTCCCCTAATAGACAATAAGGAGCTGGACTTCAAGTACGAAATCAACCAGGACCATAGCCAATGATGGACTAATCTCTTCAAGTGAGCTGTTCTGGAATTCCTGGAGGAGGTCAAAGGGGGTACCTGGGGCATAGTAAAGAGGAGGTTTGTGCCCAGTGCCTGCACACAGTAAAGGGAGGTGTGTCCCCAGTACCTAGATACAGTAGTAGCGTCCAGGCAGCCTGTGCTCAAGTGAGCATGGTACCCAGCTTATCCATTCTTCCTGGGTGATCCTCTCCATTCTTTCTTCATTCATTCTCTCCTTCCTTTAAGGTTACTTGAGCACATGATGTCAGGCATTGTGAAGGAAGATGAAGTACAAAAGTAAAGGTTTCTCCATTTTTCCCCTACCCGCCTCCCCCCCACCATTGCCCATTATGGATCAACATCCACTTATCAGGGAGAACATTCAGCCTTTGGTTTTTGGAGGGATGGACTAACTTTGCTTAGCATGATATTCTCTAACTCCATCCATTTACCTGCAAATGCCATAATTTTATTCCCTTTTAATGCTGGTAATATTCCATTGTGTATATATATACCAGTTTCTTTATCCATTCATCTATTGGTTGCTTTCACAGTTTAGCTATTGTGAATTGAGCTGCTATAAACATTGGAGGTGGCTGTGTCACTATAGTTAAGTCCTCTGGGTATAGACCAAGGAGTGGGATAGCTGAGGATGGGGAGGGGTCATGGGGGCAGGAAAGATGGTGGAATGAGATGGACATCATCACCCTAGATACATGTATGGCTGCACATATGGTGCAATGCTAAAAAAAAAATAAAAATAAAAAAGTAAGGGTTTGCCTGTGTATGTGTCTTTGAGCAAAGTTGAGGGGTTGGGAGTAGATCTCTAACATGCAAATAGACAGTTTCAATGACACTGTGCCATTGGAGAGTAGAGCAACTATCCAAGCATCAGTTTAAAAAAGACTTCCCAGAGAAAGACCCTTGGAAGCTGTGGAGAATAGATTTAGTTCTACCAGAGAAAAAGAGGGCCTTAGTGGGGCATGGTGGTGCAAGCCTGTAATCCCAATCACTCGGGAGACTGAGGCAGGAGGGTCACAAGTTCAAAGCCAGCCTCAGCAACTTAACAAGGCCCTAAGCAACTTAGTGAGACCCTGTCTCTAAATAAAATATAAAAAAGGAGCTGAGGAAGTGGCTCAGTCATTAATTATGCATGGGTTCAATCCCCAGTTCCAAAAAAAAAAAAAAGAAAAAGAAAAAGAAAAAAAAAGGGCCTTATATCAAAGCATGTCAGTGAGTTCCACATGCTTAGAACTACAACAGCATCGACCAAGGTGGAGGAGGAATTGCAGGACAGGGAAGGGTAGGGCCCCAGTGACAGGAAGTCAAACTTTATATTGTAAAGTCTTTCTATTTCATTCAAAAGGATGTCTTGTAGAAATAAGGAAATCAGACAAATATCTTAGATGGCATTAATATGATCCTCTTTCTGCTATAAAAAGATAACCAGTAGCAGAGTAAATGGGCTGAGAAAAGGGAGAGCCTGGAACAGGAAGTGACTAAAATCATGACACAGAGGCATCACCATGCATAGATTCTGTGGTTAAATGTATTTAAAAAAAAAAAAAAAAACAGAGGCCAAAGAAAGAAAGGATAGGACAGGAATGACCAAAGATTGCTGATGAGCTCATGGTAGACAGTGATGGAGCTTCAAGCTGGGGTAGCTGTCACTGCAAAGAGTGAAACGCAGCCAAGAACATCCCAAATACTAGAATAATGTCTTTATTGTTCCCTTACCTATGACAGCTGAAGGGCCAGCGTGATCTATGATCTTTCTGGGCCTTTTATTAAGTTTTCATCACTGCGCTGTCTGTGCAATCTACTGCCTCAGGGAATATTTGAGATTTGAATTTGAAAATGAGATTCACAAAATTAGATATTTTTCATAAATATATATATATATATTTTTTTTTTTTCTTTCTTTCTCTAGCTCCAAACTGATTTCAAACAAAAGGTTATAAAGGACGGGCTCTTTGAGTCCTTTAGGCTTCAGCTTTGAGATAGCTAATTTTTGTTCCCCAAGCGAACATTTTAGAAATGACTCCCCAGTTCTTCATTCTTTGCAAATGCATATTTTTTCATTGGTCCTCCCTTTCCCTCATAAAAAGATAAGTCTGTTTAGTTAGGCCAGAGGCTCAGAATCTCAGAAAGTTAAGGGAGAGGCAAGAAATCTTTGGAGGATGTTCTGAAGGCAAACAAATCAGAGAATACACTACTAGGAGACCATGTTGGAGGCAATTCAGTTAGGCAGGGAGCACAGAGGAGTCAGACCCCAGAGGAAGTGCCCTGAGAGCTTTGGGAACATGAAATCAGGAAGTGGCCTGAAGTGGTTAATCAAGTCCTAAAGATGAGTGGCCAACGATGAGACTCAGAAAAAGAATGAGCTACGAAAGTCATTCTGAAACGGGAAATCTGAGTTCCTTGTTCTCTCTTCTTATCACATGATTTCTTGGGCTAGTTCTCTGTATCACTAGATAGCTGGAGGAAAAGTGAAAACTTTAATGAACAATGTGAACATATTCATGAAGATAGAATTTTGAGGTCCCTTGGAAATGACCTCTGGTTAACTTAGTGAACTTTCTCCTTTCCACTGGTGTTATGAGCATCTCTGGTACTTGCTGATTGTCACCTCTGGAATTTGCTCTACTCCCTATTGTTTGATCTTGACCAATAGCTTTATAAAAACATGTCTACCTTGGCAGTCCTCTCTGCTCCCCACCAAAACCTATTTATGGGCCTCTGACACCTTCATATTTATATAGCCTGGGACCCTACCCCCTGACTTGTTCTGCTCTTCCTGATTTTAAATTCCTGTTTCCATAGTTGCCCATAATTAGTGTTGCCAAAAGCTTAGTCTTGTTCCTATACCAATCCAATAACAAGGACATGATTTTGAGAAAAAGGAAAAAGTTTTATTGCTCTGCTAGGAAAGGAGAAACACAGGAGACTTCTGTCCCAAAGGCTGTGATTCTTCCCATCAGCTGGAACAGGAGACTTTTAAAGCGATGATTCTAAGGCTACATTCCATGTTTTCTCTGTTGGAGTTGTAATTCACTTGCTAATTTGGGAGACAATCATTTCTGAGATCTTCTGAAACCATCCCCAAAGTTTGGAGTACTTCTTTCCTATGATAGGTGTGTGCTCAAGAACAGATAAATCTGCCTAGAATGAGGGGAAGAAAAAAAAAAGATAATCATATTTCCCCTGAGATTAAGGAGGGGGAGAGATTAGGGAGGAGCAGGGAGAGAGGAAGAGGAAGAGAAAAAACATGTCAATTTTAAAAATAAGTTGCAGTGGCAAAGCAGCAAGGGGCTACATTCAAATCATAAAGTGGACCACTGTTACATTTGGATTTTCCTTTAGGTCACACTAGGCATATAACCTATGTAGTACTCAATGAGCGATTTCCAGTGGTCTTCTAGATTAATCCTAAGCAAATCTCACCATTCTACAGATGATTTCCCAAAACCAAGATGGGAAAATGTCTAGGACCTCAGGACATTATGCAGACCCCTACTGTTGACTCCTCCAAGCTGTGAACATGCAGGTCATGCCACAATCCACATGTCCTGGGGATGTGTACAATGCTCTGGGATGCTCTGGAGAATGTAAAATTATAAGAAAGAGAATGAAAATTCTTGAGACTTGGAGAATGAGAATAAGAATTTCTTCACCACCAGTGTTTCCAAAAACTCGGTCCTTGCCCTTATGCCAATCCAATAATGAGGACGTGGTCTGGAGAAAAAGGAAAAAGAAGCTTTCTTGCTTTGCTAGCCAAGGAGAAACAAAAGGGACTCTTCTCCCAAAGCCTGCGATTCTGCCCATCACAGGGAGCAGGGGATTTTAAAGAGGTGATTCAGAGAGAATGCAATTAGAGAGGAGAGATCAGGAAGGAGAAGAGCAGAGAAAAGAAGATTAGAGAGGAGAAGATCAGGGAAAAGAAGGTTGGGAAGAGGAGGAAAATGTGTAAGCCTCAAAGCCACAAGGGACATAGCCAAAGCATCAAGTGAACCCCTGTTACCCCAGGAACTCCACAGCTGAAGCTGATTTTCCCTCCAATGCCCCACTCAGTCGTCTATCCTTGGCTGCCAAACCAGCATGAACACACTGGCACAGATGTGACCCAGAGAACTTACTAGAAAATTCAAGCAGGGAGTAGTTTCTCAATGCCCTAGAACTTTACTTTTATCTTTCTCCAAGAGGTTAAATGATGGAGTGACAAAGACAGAGTCTCCAGGAAGGTACAAGAAGCACATTTTCATATTCTTTCATTCAGATACAATTTTTTTTTCCTTCATTAGACCTCAGTGTACCTGATCCAATGAGCTGGAGTCTCATGAGACTGATCCTTCCTGTAAACTAGGGACCATTATGTTAAGCAAAATAAGTCAAGTCAGAAGGTCAAGGGTCCTCTGTTTTCTCTCAGACGTGGAAACTAGAGAGGAAAAAAAGGTAAAGAAATCAGATTTTATAACAGGGGCTCATTGGATGCTTTTACTAAATCCCTTGTGGCTTTGAAACTTACATGTTTTTTTTTTTTCTTTTTCCCAACCCTCTTCTTCTTGACCTTCTTCTCCCTGATTTTCTTTTCCCCTGCTCTTCTCCTTCCTGATCTCTCCTCTCGAATCTCATTTTCTCTGAATCACCTCTTTTAAACACCCCCTGGTCCCCATGATGGGCAGAATCACAGCCTTTGGGAGAAGATTCCCTAGGTGTCTCCTTTGCTAGCAAAGCAATAAAGCTTCTTTTTCCTTTTTCTCAAAACCATGTTCTTTTTCCTTTTTCTCAAAACCATGTCCTCCTTATTGGATAGGCATCAGGGACAAGGACCCTGAAGATATCTCATGATAATCAAAGGGAGATTGATAGAAGAAAGAGACCAAGTGGTGGGAGGTGGGGAGGGAGGACACTGGGAAGTGATGTTGGCCAAATAATGTTGTTATATTTGATACGAATATGTAACAACAAATCCCTTTATAATGTAGAATTATGATATGTCATTAATAAAAAATGGAAGGAAAAAAAGAAAGAAATACTTCATGTAAGCAAGTCAATCATTTTAGAATTCCAGATATTTCTGGTATTAGGTAGCTCCCTAAGTCACTGACATTGCCATTGACATTATTTTTGATCATGACAATTCCTTTTTTATTTTCAATTATGGATTAAGTGTGCATAGCATAAATTTACCAATTCTATTATTTTTAAGTGAAAAGTTTTGTGGCACTAAGTACATTCACATTACTCTGAATCTCCATCAGCACCATCTATTTACAGAAATTTTTCATCTTTCCAAATTAAAACTTGGAATCTCTTAAACACTAACCCTCCATTCCTTTACTCCTCCTCAGTTTCTGGCCACCACCGTTATATACACTGTCTCTGGTAATTCTGTAGTCGCACAGTCTCTGTCCTTTTGTGACTGGCTGACTTCAGTGATAAATCTTAACCAATTCAGTTTATGTCACATAGGTCCAGATGTACTTTTGGTGTAATCCAGGGTCCAAACATCCTTTTTGACATCATAATCTGTCAGTAAACCAGCAAAATTGTATTGAATTCCTTCCAGGTGTTTTTGTGAGTGGGTACCTTGAGAATATAATAATGTTGAAAAGTACATCATTATCCCTGTTCTTGAACATTTAAGTTTGTGTATCTAAAGGCACAGTGAATACCCATAAAGTATTAAATAGCATGTTTTCATGTGTTTTTATACAAATGCACACTTACATAATGCAGATCTCTGTTCTTATTACCGTTATGTGATATGAAGACTTTAGAAGAGGTGGTATAAAGAACATTCCTGAAAAACCTAATTTGTCTAAAGCAAATCCAAGTGCATTTGGGGACACAGTATTTAGTGAACTGACTTTGGGGAATTCTTTACATGGGTCAGTGGTTTGGGGAACATTTTCATTAAAATAAAAATCTAAATAGATGCTAATTATCCAGGGATTTTTTTTTTCAAAAGGGAAGCAGGAATGTAGTTCACACATCTATCTTTCAATGTGCCTCGTCACTTCAGATATTTCATTGAATCCTGCTAAAGAGCAGTCAGCTATTTGCCATCTGTACTGAACAGCTGCAATTTCCTTCCTATCCAAGCATAACATTTTATTATGGAGAAACTGGCATATTGTGTTTGCTCCTTGCTTTTTTGCGTATCCTGGTCTATGGCTAAACTAATCAGGGAAGGAGAAATGGCTTCATGTCCCACCTCCTGGCTAGGTCAGGTGAATACAAGTCACATCACGTGTGTCCTCTTGGCCAAGTTAGCATTAATTTGCTTTGCCAAACCCTTGAAGCTTCCTATGTGAAACATCTGTGCCCGATGGTATTTATGAATAGGAGCAAAATGTATAAATAGCCATAGGACTTCCTGTTAAATGTATTGGATTGAATGCAAATATTTATCTCTGCTGCTTCTGAAATTTTGTAAAATGAGAGTAGGAAAAAGAGAGACAGAAAGATATAAAGCAATAAGGAGGACAAGAACAGGAAAGATGACCTCATCAAATAAGAAATATTGACAAAATTTTGCAATCTGGAAACATAAAGATGAGTGGGAACTAATTTATTTGGAGCCCAGAAAGGATGTTGAGGAGGGAGGTGCAAGAAATAAGTTGAATAGTGTTGCAGAGCCCTGGAAAAGTTTGGGAGTTTCAGGCAGTAGGTATTCTGAGGCTAAAGGAAGGGTCAGGCTTAAAACAGGAATGTTAGGTGAAAATCTGTGTAAGGAAAAATGAGACTTCCGGAAGTCTTCCTCTCCCTCATCACCAATTAGCTATCTCTTCTTCACCTGTCAGGAGACTGGAGGCCTTTCTCTTGATAAATTTAAGCTGAATGACATTATTCCAGTACCCAAGCATAGGGCCAGGTTGAGACAGGGCCAATGAAGAATAAGGTTGATTAACCATGGTGAGCCATGGCCCCCAGAACACCGGATGCCATTTGTACACTAACCCAGAAAGAGTGAAAGACTGCTCTTGGCATCAAGAGATAAAGGGGCCCAGAATGTTTATAGATCATAAGTGGGTTCTCATGAAATGACTGGTTCCCATTTTATCACTTTACAGCAAAACCACCCCACATTCATGTTCTCAGAGATTCTAAATCCACTTTTACTCTTTCCTTTTTCAGATTTTAAAAATATTCACAAAGTATTATGTTTATTGTAGATAATCTAGAGAATATAAAAAAATTACAAATCATATTTCTATTTTCGATAAATAATCATGGTTTATACATATCATGTAGGCTTTTTCTGTTTTTCTATATACCATAAATATTATTGTCAATGGATCTCTATTTTTTTTTTACACAATCAACAATTGAATTGTCTGGACTTCACAATGAATCATTGACATCTTTCCTTTCATTAAGCACATTGCAATGATATTATTTCTCACACCTGAATAGTGTTCCTCAGATGGGTCTAATCATACTCCATTCTGTTAATCCCTAATATTGCATGTTGACATTGTGCCTCATTTACTGCATAATAAACAGTCCTGGAATGAATTCGATTTTTTGCAAACTTGACTATTTCCTTAAGATTATTAGAAATAGAATTGCTGGGTCAAAGTATACAGTAAAGCTTTTTCAAAGCTTTACTACATAAGCAGAATTGTTCTCCTGAAAATCTTTAACAGTTCGTAGTCCCACCAGAAATGTATGAGAGTATCCTTTCCTCGTCATTGGCAGCATTGAGAATTATCACACACTCAAACTTAACAATTCAATATTAAATGTGGCATCTTGTTGCTGTTCAAATTTATATTTGGTTACTAGTGCAGCATTTTGAAATGTTGTTCGCTATTTATAATTTGCACATTGGTTTTCTATGCCATTTACTCATTTTTATTGAAATATTTTTCTTACCGATTGACTTATGCCTTTTAGGTACATAAATATTGGTCACTGTACTGTCCAATATAACAAATATATTTTTCTGTTTTGGTATTTTCTTTTTGTTTCTGGTTTTTATTTGATTTTTAGTGTCCCAGTCTTAAATATGAACAGAGAACCAGTGATCCCCAAGCATGTTAAGGAAGAATTCAACATTAAGAGACATTGAAATAAAACAAAATAAACAAAAAACAGGAAAAAGAAAGAAAGAAATTGGGAAGTACAATGGACTGAATATTTGTGCATCCCCAAATTTATGTTGAAATCCTAACCCCCCCCCCACCCAGTGTCAGGTGAGGTCTTCAGGAGGTGATAAGGTCATAAAACAAGGAGGCTCCTGAATGGGACTGGTGCTCTTATAAAATGAACCTCAGAGAGCTCTCTGGCCCTCTTTCTCCTAGATGAGGATATGAAGAGAAGTCTGTAGTCTGCTACCTGAAAGAGGGTTCTTATCAGAATCTGGCTATAGTGGCAGCATGATCCAGGACTTCCAGCCTCCACAGTTGTGAAAAATGTTTCTGTTGGATGCATTAGCTACCTGATCTATGATTCTTTGTATAGCATCCCAAACTAAGACATGGGGTGGGGGGAACTAATGAGGAAGAGACATAAAATTTTTAAGAAATTATGAAAAAATTATGAATCTAAGAGAAATAAGGTAGCATAATCATGAGAAGCAATGCTGTTGAAAAAAATCTAAGAACATGATAGAGAAGATAAGAACACTAAGAAGAAAGCTATATATTCACGAGAGCAGTTATAAGGTAGCACTAATAAGGGTATAGCAGAAAGCGGAAGAGGAAAAAAAATAGGGGAGAGAAAGTAGAAAATTTAACTAATAGGAGTGCAAAAGGAAGAGGCCATCGAAAACAGATGGGAGTGAATTATCAAAGAAAAAATAATACCCAGTTACAAGAGACTGAAAAACCTTGCCCAAATCCCAGACATAAGAAGCACACATGCCTTTTAATTAGCTACACATTGCCATCTTTAAGTGTTTAATTCGCAACAGATTAAAAAAAAAATCATTGGTCTTTTCCCACTTAAGTATGAAACTGTCTGGAAATGTGAAGCTGGGGGCTAGGGAGAGGACGTTGTTCTTCATCTATTGACCTCATCTATAGCAAACATTTCCTAGTCTCCTTCTCACTTATCATGTCTTTATCCCTACACTCACTGGAACTAATCCAATTCTATCTGAAGAACTTTGCCTCCTGTAGTCATAACAATCAATCAATCAATCAATCAATCAATGTTTCAGACCATACATAGCATAGACCATAAATAGGAGTGAAAAAAAATAGGAGTGAACACTTAGGGTCTATATATGATTTTTCTTTCTTTCTTTGTTTTGGTTTTATAGCTCTCTAACAATGAAGACGGTGACTGGTTTTTAACCTTACAAGCAAGTTATAATGTTCATGTGTTTTTTTTTCCCTAGTTATGCAGGAGGGCACAAAGCAGAGGGAAGTGAGCAGGCTTGTGTACCTTGTTCAGGATAGATGGGATGCTGCTATGCTGAGTATTTAGAATCAACCATAACTGTGCTATAAACTTTTTACAATATAATTTGTCAGATTCAGCCAATATTAGTTGACTATAAAAATCGCAAACAATTAGAAATGCCTCGAGCATCACTTTATATATAGTCAACTGCCAATAAAGTTTAACAAAAAGGTCTGAGGAATGGCAGGTCAATAGAGGGTTTAGTTAATGAAATCTTATCTACCAAACTACTTGCCTTACAAAAACTCAAACCTATTGCCACTGGAACTTTTTAATTCATTTAGTCATTGAATTTTACCTAATAATAGACAAACTCCAATTTAAAAAAAAAAACTGACTCAATTATGGCAATTTTTCTAGAAAAAGAAATAGAAAATCAATTGCTTAATGACATCTTACATGACTCATATATAATAAAACTTGGCTAATATTGCAGACCCATTTCTTTGAAACTAAAGTCAATCATTGTTGTATCTTTTGACTCTATCAATAGATCATTAATAACTCCTGGTGTGCACACTTGTCCTTTATTATTAAAGACCAATAAAGGCAGCCAAAATGGCATATTTTGGGGTGCCTTTTT
This sequence comes from Urocitellus parryii, assembly GCF_045843805.1. Taxonomy (NCBI): domain Eukaryota; kingdom Metazoa; phylum Chordata; class Mammalia; order Rodentia; family Sciuridae; genus Urocitellus; species Urocitellus parryii. Next base: position 98,118,549 of record NC_135539.1, read on the forward strand.
AGCCAGACTATAATTGTACTTTTCACCTGACTTTTCAAATGGAAATAATCAGCATTATCTAATAATGTCATAAAATAGCTCACACGGAGATGCTTCTCAGAACAAACAGCCCCTGCCAATAACCATTTCACTCACATATTTGAGGGCTGGCTACCTCAAATATACTGTTATTTTTACTATTTTTTTGTTTCCCCCCATGGATCCAGCCCTATAATGCTTTGAAACAAGGGCCATAAACACAAAAAAGCATTAGCAGAAAGGGGGCGGGGTTGTGGCCATCCAAGCAGCATGGCTGTTAATACAAATTATCCTAGTGAGTCACCTCTTCTGAATCACTCTGTGAGTCCCTGGCCCCAGAACCCAAGGACTATTTACATCCAGGCAGCTACTAAAGAAGCTCTGCTGGGACCCATGTCATCCAAAACCTCAATTACAGGTGGTTAAAACTTGGGGTTCACTAATCTGGGACATGTTATGTGTCTATGGTCTCTCATTGCTGAGTCAGTTTTGACAGCAGGCAGTCTCATCATCTGAACCCACTAGATTCTGGATTGAAATAGGGACCATTCGCTTCTCCCTGGGCCAACACTGTTTCCACAGCCCAGCTTCCTGTCATCTCCCAAGGTCTTCTATCATCTGCCCCTGCAGATGAAATACACAGGTCTCAAGACTTACTAGCATTGCTAAAAAGAAGCAAATCCCTAAACCAAGTAGGAAAAAAATAAATGTCTGTTTTCTGAAGATATTTGAATTGAGAAGGAAACAGAACTCTAAGTTACTGCAAATGTTTGACCTCTGTATTAGATGCTTTGCTTTTATAGTTTAGTTAATCAAAACAACAATACTGCATAGCATGATTGCCAACAGGAAACTGAGACTAAAGTAGGCCTAGTTGTGGCCCAAAATCACAAAGCTGGTTAATGACTGCTACAGTTTGGATCTGAAGTGCCCCCAAAGACTTGTAAAGGCTTGATCCCCAGCTTGGTGCTTTTGGGAGATGGTGAAAACTTTCAGGGATGGAGCTGAATGGAGGGCGGGGGCGGGGGGGGGGGGGTCCTCTGGTCATTAGGGACATGTCCTTAATGGAGATAATGGGATCTGGTCTCTTCCTCTCTATCTTCCATATCCTGGCCATCGTAGGAGCAGCTTTGATTCACTAGGCACTCGTGGCCATTATGTGTCTGCCTCATCCCAGGCCTGTAAGCAAAAGGACCAACAGATCATGCAGACCAATGTGATCATGGCCAATTGTAATCCAAAATAGTCCTATTTACAAGTTGGTTAGGTCAAGTAATTATTACAGTGAGAAAAAGCAAACTAACACAGTGACCCAAAAGGAATTTATTTATCTTTGTATGCCTTACTGGAAAATTGGTCCACACAATTCTGAACTTTTACAAATAATGTGACTGATGGGAGCCATGAGGACAAATTGCATGGTTGTTATTATGCATCATGCACAGCAAATGAAGTAATGTATTTGAAAGGACTGTATGGCTATAAAGTACTACACAAATGTTATTACCACCATTATGATTATATTTATTGTCTCTTTGCTTGGGGTGAAACTGCATACATCACAGAAAAGACAAATATTCAGAATCACCAGTCCCCAGTGAAGCATGATTAAGGTTGGGAGAAGCCACCCTCTCAACAAAGCAGAGAGATGGACCCTCAGTGCACAGTACATTCCTTGACAATAACTGAGCTTCATGTAAATCATAAAACTTATCTTTATTCTGTCTTTCACATCTTTGATTTTCCCTTAGGTCTTTTACTTAGCTGTAAGAGGGCCGATGATTTTGATTCATGGGCTACAGTAACCAGGCAGCTTTAGGGCTGCATGCCATCAGAGTATATAATAGTTTATAAGAAAGTACTGTTTTAAAAGTTAAACACTTTAATGTTTCTGGCCCTTAACTACCATTAGAAAAGAATTTTTAATAGATACTTGATTGAACAAATCTGTGTGATGCTTTATACCATGAAATAAATACATTCAGATATGAAAAATTATTCAGGATTCGTTAGTAAATTTTAAAAACTCAGTTACATTAATATCATTTACAAATATATGTCTTAATATATGTAAAAGGAAAAGAGGTGACTTGAAAGATACATAGCACATTTTTAGCTAGCTGTCTGAGGAAAGGAGTGGGAATACAGACAGTGAGAAGGAAAACATCGTTACTTGTTCATAATATTACTGTATTATTTGAGTAACATACAAGATGAATAAATGCTCATATTGTTTATGTAATAAAAATCAATTTTTAAATTATAAAATTAATATCAAAATGCTAAATAAAATAAATGATATTTTATTGTTGAAATTAACTAAAATTTTCAGAGAGAGAACAAATTATCAGAGAAATAATACTTTTTTAAAAAATTCTGTAACTGAAGAATGTGAGTTTCTATAATGAAAGGACCTATCCAGTGCCTAGCTAAATGAAAAAGTGAATACATACATAAAGTGCTCGGTGTTATTATCTTTCTATCACTGTGACAAAATACCTGAGAAAATCAATTTAAATGAGGAAAGATTTATTTTGGCTCACAATTTGATATTTCAGTCATGGTCAGCTGAATCCATTTCTTTAATTGTATGTGCGACAAAGCAGAATATGATGACAGAGCAAAGTTTCTTTTGTCCAGGAAATAAAGAACAAAAGGAAGGGAATTTGGTCCTAGTATCTCCTTCATGGGCATGCTCTTAACTTAACTTCCTCCAGATAGGCTTTTCCTCCTAAAGTCTCCACAAACTCCCAAGAATATCATCAGCTGAGTTCCAAGTCTTCAACACATGAGCCTTTGAGAGACATTTAAGATACAAATCATGTTCTCTAAGACAGATTATTATGAAATTAAAAATAATACCAGTAAGGAGAATATCTAAAAGCCTCTAAAGAGAGAATAAAGTATGGCCATAATATCCAGAATCAAAAAGGTATTGGACAACTTATAGCAATACTAGACATTAGTAGTGCAGCAATGTCTTAAAAGTTCTGAAAATTTTTCAACTTATAATGCTATACCCAGCCAAACTGCCTTTCAATGGTGATGGTTATGGGAAAATAAAGGCATTTTCAGAAGAGCTAAGGCTAAAAATTATGCCTAGGGGCTCATTTCCTCCAAAAGCTTTTGGAGCATATTCTTTTTTAAACAACGAGTACACCAAAAGAGAGCAAGCCATGAAAGAGTGTACATAACATGGGAGGACATAAAAATAATCATAATAATTAAATTAATAAGTCTCTGTGTTACCATCAGGATGTCCAGCTGGGATCCAAGTCCTTGGTGTTCCAAACAAAGAACTGAGTTAGACACACACAAGTTAACAAGCAAAATACACATTTATTGAAGGTGATGGTGAAAGCAGTACTCTGTAAAGTGAAGGAGAGTGGGCCAAGCAAGAGAGAGAGGCTCAAGACCCCAGTGTTTGGAAAATACTGTCTTATATTTTGATCTGTGGGGTGTTCTCTTCCTATATGGGCCTGATTAAAGACTTAACCTCATTTTTCTCCCATTGATTATCTTATGATACCTGATTAGTATATTTTCTAATTTTCTCCCATTGGTTACTTTAAAACCCTAATTAGAATACAGCCCATTTCAAAATTTGAAATGGCTGGGAGTTGTCATGCTGATAAGTCCTCAGGGGCAGGAATTGTCATGGTACTGGGATTTATGATAAACAAGGACAGGACCCCTCTCCTTGTCTTGACCTCCAGTGGCTTCTTTCTAATACCGTGTCTCTGCCATCTTGGTGTCCTTGAACTCTGACCTAACATTTGAACAACAGAAGTGACCTGAGCTAGAAAGTAACCAGGGAAGTTAGCACAGGATAGTGAAAAGCCTCCATAGAAGTTCTATGACTTGATGTATTTAACAATGTGGGAAAGTGTAGGCCACGTTGAGAATGAAATATGACATCTACATAGAAAACTAAGCAAACAACAAAAACAAAAATATCCAATTATTAATCAAATGCAAGTAAAATGTTGCACATGTCAAATTAAATTTAATCATAGCACACAATTTGTTTAAGCAGAACCAAACATTTCAAAATCACCATAATATCAAGGCTGAGTCTTGATTTAACCAAAAATTGTGATTTTATTCTAACGGGGGAATTTTGAGAGGGGTATATGGGAGAAACTATTGGGAAAAGAGTAATAAGTCTTCTTCTCTTATCATGTGAAGTCACTAGCCTTGGTCATAAAACTGATAAATTGAGGATGGGTGTATAAGAACATAATTTTGAAATATAGAGGTAATTACATAAAGAGATAGCCAAAGTATTAGGGAAAAAAAATCTGTTATTAGAAAAGAAACTCTGGAGTAAAGAAGGAAAGGAAAAGATTTGCTGTTTTCCTTCTAAAAGTTTTGTAGTTATCCTTTAAAGTTTTAATCATATGTACATATGCTATATATATTTGATGTCATGATTAAATTTTTTTATTTTAAGAGGATTTTTCTTGTCATTAAAATTATTTAAACATGATTTTTAAAGGTTGTAGACTCTAAAACCATGTACAAATATTGTAAGGGTAGTTGCTTTCAAATTAACTTTAAGGTCTTTATACTAAACTAATACAGGACTGCAGAAGCCAAGTGCCAATGACTCGGCTTGGCACAGAATCACGAGCCACCACACAGCTCTGTAGGTTCAAACAGCAATTCTTTATTCCGGATCTCACACCAGCCTCCACACACGTTCAGGGGCAGTCTCGTTCTGCCGCACACTTCACCTACTCCACGAGGCTTTTTCCAAAATCCCATTTGAATCTCACGAGAACTCAACGGGAACAAGCAACAGGAACACCCTAATCCCAGCAGCAATAATCTTCAACCTCAACTTCCCTAAAACCCATATTCTTAAACCGGGAAACGCCTTAAACCGGGAACACCCTAAGCCCAAGGACCGGGATACTTCCTCAAACCTGCAGGATACTTCCTCAAACCTGGATCCACCCTCGATCACCTTGAGCAGGGTCATCTTTCTCAAACACACAAGCAAGGTCGCAGCAAATTTCCAAGGCAAGTCCATTTAACATGGGGTACACTGGCAAGGATTACGATGCGTCAATACCTACTTGGTAATGGCCCTCAGCACAGGACATATTTTAAAATTTATGATCCCACACTAAAACAAACAAAAAACCCAAAAGAAAAAGATTGGAAAGAAATGCTTATATAAGCAGTTATTAGCTCCCAGAGTGGAAATACTAGTAATATTTTATTTTCTATACTTTCCTATATTTCCAAGTTTTTACACAGTTTATATATTGCTTTTATGAAAGAAAAAGAATTAGCTTTCTGTTTAAGCATATGGTGATTCATCATCAAATAAATGCCTATTCTTCTGTAACTCTGCCAGGGACCAGACTAAAGAAATTAAAATATATAGGAAAGGAGCTTCTAATTAGACAGACAGAAAAAAAAAAGTGTTACTAAATTGCAGAACTGACTGTCTGGGAAGGTCACAGAAAATATTTAAAACCCAAGTAGACAGCCATCTTAGAGTATCAGTACTAGAAGGAAATACCAAGCAGACCCAACCCAGGGTTCTCTACAGATGTGGAAATTAAGTAATGGGGAGCTTATGTGGCTGGCTTAAAGTCACAAAGCATTTTAAGAAGCTCGGAAATGGTTGGACTGCTAACCTCTTAATAACTTTGTGACTAGTGCCATGTCCTTTACGCTCCTATGATAGGCCTGAATTCCATGAAATGACCTAAAGGTGATTTAAGGGTCTGGGGCTGGATTATATAAATTCTAGTTCTTTCCCTGTTTCTAACCCAAGGTTTCGTTTGTTTGTTTTGTTTCTTTGTTTTTTAAGATCTTTTCCTGTGTGGCCTCTCCTTGAAGGTTATACAATGAAATCTTAGGGTATCCTCTAAGGTGTGCCTCTTCGCCTTGCTATGCATCTTCCTCGTATAAAGCATATCCTCTTCTGTTGATATCTTCCCCAAACAACCACTGCAACGAGGGGTGCTTAGCAAATGCTGTTGACCAATAGTCTCTACACATCTCACACTTGTTTTTAAAAGAAAATTTAGTCAAGCAAGTTTTAATTTTGTTTGGATTTCTTTTTTAATTAACTGAATTTAGGCAAGAATTTCTACTTAAGTATTTTCTACATCATTTTTGTGGGACATCCTGTTAGTTAACTTTCTGTTACTATTAAATAAGAATTGACCTCTATGGTCAGCAATCAGACATAATGGGCCTTGGTTGGGGTCTTATTCAAATACAGAAACCCCACCTCAAAGCTAAGGGTAGGAATGGTATTGAGCACCATCAAGGCCTATTTCAAAAGTAAAATGCCATGTGCCTCAGCTGCAAGAATACCTCTAGCCAACTCCTGTCCCAGAGGTAGGAAAATGGAAGGTGGGGGTGAACCCAACGGGAATTATAGGAAGACGAGAGCCCTGGTGCTCTTTACAATGTAATCAACTTAAAAAGAGAAAATGTTTATTTTGGCTGGTGATTTCAGAGATTTCACTCTGTTTGTTCCTGTTGCTTTGAGCCTTTAGTGGCATGGTACATCATGGTGGGAACATGAGGTGGAGGAGGTTGCTCACCTCATGGTGGTGAGGAAGCAAAAAAGAAAGAGAGAGAAAGGAGCCAGATTTTCAATATCTCCTCCAAGGGCACAACCCCAAAGACCTAACTCCCACCTACCAGGACCTCCTCTTAAAGATTCTACCACCTTCCAATAATGCCATAGGCTAATGACTAAGCCTATAACAATTGCATTATATAAATTCTAGTTCTTTCCCTAGTGAATCCAAGACTATAACAGACACAAGCAAGTTTTAGCTTTAGAAAGTGGCTTGGGTTTAGGAAAGAACCTTAAAACAGATGACGGATAAAAGGACATCCAATGGCTGGGAGAATTTATGAACCAAGCACCACATTACTGAATCATATACATACACACACACACACACACACACACACACACACACACACAAGCAATAAAGCTCTACACATAGAATATAGACACAATCATCAGGTGAGCAGAGTGTAGCTGTGAGGCAGTTCAGGGTTTCCCTGTGGTCATGGAACAAGTGGTGGGAAGGAGGAGGGGACTAAGGAACCCTAATAAAATTTTGACAAAAGATGATTTAATGAAATATGCGGTTTTTTTCCTTTCAAGAGGTACAAAGGACTAAAGAACAGTTGTGTTACTTGATCCTAACAGTGAGTGCCTTCTATTTTCTAAACTATAACCAGGAGAATAGTTCTGACATGACAGGCATCTCACATAAAAGACTTCCTGCCTGTGGGAGCCAAGTGCTATGTGCAGCATATGGGCTTTGGAGCAGGGAGGCTTGGGTGTGAGTTCTGACTGCCCCTTTCAAGCTGTGTGACCTTTCGCTACTTTCCTCTGTGTCACGCAGTGTGATCCTGAGGACTGAATGAGCCAATGGGTTGTAAAGCAAACAGCACAGCGCTCAGCAGAGAGTAGGTTGGTTTCTTTTCTGTTCCCACCTAGTCAAAGTCTCCCTTTGATCTCAGTAACTTCCCACTGTCTCTGTACCTCTTTGCTTCCATCCATAAGTCCTTAGGAACTTCTTGGTGGACTAGCCTTGAACGGGCCGTTATACCTGGTTTCCCGTGTAACTCATGCATGTATCCTTTTCTTTTCTTTTTTTTTTTTTTATTTCTGTGTCATCTAGCTTAACGTATAAAATCTAGAGACTATGGATTTACTTGTTCAATATATAAAACTGTTTATTCTGGTTTTGAGAAACTGATGTGACTCCATTTTTGAAAATAAATAAATAACAGCAGCTTCTACCTCAAGGCCTGTCCTAAGGAAGGGGGCGTGACCCTTGTCCTGGGAAAAACCCACAGAGCACTCCTAGGCACATACCCACCCTGCTGAGTTGTTTGTCTGCAAATAACAGGAGAGATCTGCGGCGCCAGGTGTCCCTGACTCAGTTAGGCTAGGTGAAGACCCATAGCAACCCCCTAGCAACCACCAATCAGCATGAGACAGGGAAAATACCTGGGATGCCAGATGACCCCCCAATAGTTTATGGTGGTTGATAACATGTTGGGAAACCATGTAGTTTAGCACATATACCCCTCATGGCCTAAACCAATCAGTTCAAAGGAATCCCCCTCTTGTACTAACCAATCACCCCTACTCAACTTGTTCCCACCAGTAAATGTGCTAATCAATGTTAAGAGTTGTTGTTTGATTTTCCCGCAGTGTGGAATGATTTGCTGTGTGATGTTGTGACGCAGAGAGTATCCCCCTAAAACCTGTAAAATCTCACTGAACAAAGAACAGGGACTCACTCCTTGGGGCTGCTGTGTAGGGAACGGTTGTGAGTCCGGGCTGGAGCTTGCAATAAAGACTCTTGTGTGATTGCATCGGATTCGGCTCCTGGAGGTCTACTGGGGTCCCATGAATCTGGCATTACAGTTTAACCCTATGCAAGATACTATGGGAGATAAAAGATGAACAAAATAGAAATTACCCCTGCCTTCAATGGGCTGTTATTTTAGAAGTAGAGCAACATGATCCCATGTAACTGCCCTGTAGGGATAAAGTCTCTCCTAGTGCTGTAGCCATTCAGAAGAGGGAGACATCCTTTCTAAAGCATTCATCAAAAAGAATCTCAGAACCAAGGTTACAGATGAATCGGCCTGAAGATTAGGCAGGCAAGGGTATGGGCCGCTGCAGTTGGATTCTTTTTAATATCACAGTGACAAATAAACATGATCGTATACAGTGAATAAATAGCTGAGGATTGTGCATGGCTGGAATATAAGATCTGCATATGTGGGAGGTTTGGTTGGAAAAGGGGGCTGAGGACAGACTGCCAGGAGCCATGAATAACAGTGACAGGAGAAATAAGCAGTTCTCTGTAGTTGCATGGAGAGGTTATATGATGAAATGTTTTCCTTACAAACAATCAATCTACTCTGAGCGGGCAATTTGGGTTGGAAAGGGAAGCTCCAAGAAGGATGGAAACTATTTGGAAGACTATGGTAATGGTCCAGGATTGAGGTCACAGGAGCTGAATTGGGGCACTAGCAATGAAATGGAAAGGAAACGAAACGGATGGATAATTTCAGACGTGGCTGAGGATGAACAAATAGAATCTGCCAACTGATTCATTCTGTAGAGTTCTGCATTTGCATCATCCAAGCGAGGGCACCCATTAACTTCTCAGCTAAAGTCCCTTCTCATCTAGCCTATTATTACTGATCAGTTCCCAGTCCAGTCATCCCCTTCTCTCTCCACCAGTATAATTACATGCAATTATGCATCAAGTTTTTATTACTTGATGTAACACAGTTAGCCCATAACATATGGGTCATTCTCCTGCCACTAACATGACATCAGACTTCCCTGAATTTCCTTATAATACTTTGAAAATCTCCACAAAGGACTCACGTTAAACACTCTAAACCCTAATATTTTCCCCTTGAGCCAGGAGCCTAGCACCTAGTGTACGCTGTTCAAGGATTTGAACCCACAAGCAGGTTGTACGTCCTTTCTGCAACTGCTGGTGTGTGTGTGTGTGTGTGTGTGTGTGTGTGTGTGTGTGTTTGTGCTATAGTCTGACGCTTTCAGGCACTGGATCCACAAGGATCCACAACAGAAAGCAGCCTCTTTATGCTGCTTCTGAGGCTCTTTCCCCAGATGCAAGATCCTTTGTGGTTAAGAGTGGAAAGGGGACATTGAAAATGGGACCACAAGAGAAGTGAGAGAGAGAGAGAGAGAGAGAGAGAGAGGAAAAGGGAAGGGAGGGTAGAGATTAAGGGAATTCAGGAGGATGGGTATAAAGAAAGAAGAAAAGAAGAGGAGAAAAGAGGAGATGAGAGGACAGGTAGGGAAAGGCATAAATTGTCAGCTTGCCTAGTAGGGGAGCTGACTCAAGGCTGCAGTGGAAAGAAGTTTCTGGAAACACCTGAGACCTTGCAGATACTGCATGGCCGTCCCCGACCACCTCATTCCTTTGCTTTTATTTTTGTACTTCCATCCTGGCTACTTAGTTTCCTTTTCATTTCTCCCTCTTTCCCCCTTGTCCTTTTCTGCTCCAACTCTTTACCTAGGATTCAGTCTCATGAATTCTAGGCTCTTCTGCTTGGTCTATGACTTGAGGTTTAAGTTAAAATTACTGCTGAACACTGAGTTAATAAATATACCCAAGGCAACCCCCCACTCCAGTCCTCTTCTTCTTCCCTCTGCTCTGCACTGACTTTCTCCAAAGGCTGACTCTGCTCTGCACATGTGCCCTGAGTCTTGTGGCTAGGAGGTAACCTCCCTTGTCAGCAGAGTTCTTGGATTTCCGCCAGACTCCCAGGCAGCCCTTAGGCATGGCTTTCCCTGACACATTCCAGTATAATTCCCCCAACATTTCTAGACCACCTCTGGTGCAGGGTTCAGTGCTCATAATTGAACACACACACACACACACACACACACACACACACACACACACACTGGGCCTATAACATACCCAGGTCAAGCTAGTAGCCTAATTTTTGTTGTAGGCCACAGTTGGTGTTTTAGTCGGCTTTTTCACTGCTGTGACTAAAAGACCTGACAATATCAATTTTAGAGGAGGAGAAGCTTATTTGGTGCTCGTGGTTTCAGAGGTCACAGTTCACAGACAGCCAACTCTGGGCCAGAGGTGAAGAAGAACATCATGGTGGAAGGATATGGACATTGCACCAGGAAGGGGGTAGGGGGTAGGCGAGAGAGAGAGACTGAACTTAGCACACAAAATATATACTCCAAAGGCATGCACCCAAAGACCCACCTCCTCTAGCCATACCCTACCTGCCTACAATTACCACCCAGTTAATGCCTATCACAGGATTAATGTATTGATTAGGTTAAGGCTCTCATAACCCAGGCACTTCATCTCTAAACTTTCTTGCATTGTCTCACACATGAGCTTTTTGTGGGACACCTAGTATCTAAACCCTAACTGCTGGTGTTGCCTGAAATAGGGAACAGCAGGTGCATAGGAAGAGCACTTCATTCATTTCCATGTTCATTGCTATGTCCATGTTTGCCCCACATAAAAAGAACTCCCGGCAGGTAGTGTTACTATGAGTAGGAGATAGGGAGCCCCGAGGGAGCATGTGCTATACTAATGGAGGCACCCACAATGCATGTATTTCTCTTTCGGTTCATTCATCAAATATACATCCACTAAACAATGTTCCAAAATATATGCTAGACGTGTTGAGCATAAAATTTAATTGATATAGATCCCTGCCTTCAAGAAATGTACATTTTCATAGGTTAGTGAAATGCAAAAACAAATAATTAAACCACAATGGAGAGGATAGTGACAAACTGGGAAGGCTAGTTCAGCCAGGAGTTGGTCTTTAAGGAAGAGTGGCCCATCGCCTCATGTGAAGAAAGTGCACAGAAAGCAATGAACAACATACCAGAGCACAAAAGATCCTGCGCTCCTTATGGATGTGGAATAAACCCACTGTGCTTTTATTACGAGGGTATGCCCATGGGGTGGGAAAGTAACAAGCAAAGAGGGTAGAAATGTAGGTAGGGGACAAGTTACAAAAGGCCTTGTATGCTAAATCTAGTTGGGATGGATTTTAGAAACAATAGGAGTCATGAAAAAATTTAAAAATATTAGGTGGTAACCTAAGACATTCTCGAATCTGAAAATTACAATAGCCCAACCAAGGAAAATGGAAATAATAAGTTATATCTGGGGTTGGCAAACTTTTTTTTATAAAAGAGACAAAGAAAATATTCTAAGCTTTGGGGACCATTTTGTGTCATAATTAATCATCTCTGTCATTGTAGCATGAAGGTAGCCAGAGACAATACCTGAGAAAATAAACATGGTTGTTCCAATAAAACTTTATTTACAAAAGCAGACTGTGGGCCATAGTTGATCTATAGGTCCTGGTTTTCTGACCCCTGTGTTTCAGGGATGTTTCAGAACAGAGTGACAAAGACATATAGGTGCTTCCCTTTGTATATGAAGAGGGTAATACTAGGTTTGGAGCTCTTTCCACAACTGGAATGGAGATTATGATATTTTCTTATAGTAACCCTCCCCTGCCAGGGGAAAAGCAACATATTTACCAATGTTGTGATCATAGTTCCATGACCATGAAACAAGAGGAAAATAATGGACCAAGAACAGATTCCGGAAAGAATTGAACTCATCTACCAAAACAATGGGACCAGCAATATGGTGTGTCCACAAAAGCATCCAAATTCAAATGAAAAACTCTAGGTTTCTGGAGAAAAGAATAGAGGTGCCACTCAATGGCTGTTTTTTTTTTTTTTTTAAGCATTTGAGATATTGCATTAAATCATGGTTTCTGAAAAGTATATCTCATCTTAATCTCCTGAATTCTCACATTCAGAGAGAGGACAGGAAGTGGGGCAATGTCTTATGTGTCTTATAGCTAGCCACAGATTTTGACTGTAGCTGCAATTTCAGGCTCTCTAAGGTCCCCTTTGCCCATTCGAGTTCTGAGTACTTCCAGTGCTCCGGTGTCCACAGTTGTCCAAGGACATCCACCATGTGATTGACGAGAGCTGACTCCTGAGACCTATGGCTTTTTTAATGATTTAAATATGAGGGTCCCCTGAAAACTCATGTGTGAGACAATGAAAGAATGTTCAGAAATTAAATGATCATATTGTGAGAACTGTAACATAATCATTGGATTAATTCACTGATATGGATTAACTGGGTGGCAACTGTAGGCAGGTAAGTATGGCTGGAGGAAGTAGGTTATTGGAGGCTTGCCTTTGGGTTTATATTTTGTCCCTGGTGATCAGACTATAGACCGACTTACCTCTCTCTCTCTCTCTCTCTCTCTCTCTCTCTCTCTCTCTCTCATGGCCATGTACTGAGCTGCTTTTTTCTGTCACACCCTTTCATCATGATATTCTTCCTCACCTTGGGACACAGAGTAATGGAGTCGGCTGACCATGGACTGAATATCTGAAACTATGAGCTAAAATAAACTTTTCCTTCTTTAAGTTGCTTCCATTGGGTATTTTGATCACAGCAATGCCAAAAGCTAATATAAAACAGCTATTCAGCTAGATCTTTCTGAGGTTGAAATTTCAACATAGAAAGTAGGCAGCAAGTAGACAGCACAGGTTCCTGAGTCAGAAATGTCCTGGTTTGGATCCAAGGTGAGCTTAGGGAGTTACTTCATCCTGATTTGCAGGTGTCTCATCTGTTAATTGAGGAAAATACTTTTCTCATGTGGTGTAAAGATTAAATGAGGTGATATGCAAAAAGCACTTAACAAATCCCCCCATATATTAAGTGCTGGATAAAGAAGGGTAATTAGATTATGTTTTTACTTCTGGAGGAGATCTTGAGGCCATAGAGGTAGAATGGGGACCCTGAATGATTTCAAAGAGATACTGTTTAGTGCATAGGGCTGATATCAAGATCTGTTAGCCACCTGGTTATGTGGGCTGTGGGGCTAAGCCAACAGCGGCACATACATAGATTTCCTTATTTGATACCCATCAGAATCCTGAGATTCTGGGGGAAAGGTCCCCCCTTTTTTTCATGCTATGTAAAGGAATCAAGCTGGGATAGGTTAGGGAACTTGCCGACAGTGCCACAAGTCATTAAAGCCAGATTAGGACGCCAACAGTGGTCTGTGCAGCACTGTTTATTCTAGTTTTCTTACCACATCATGCAGCCATGATTATACATGTGGCTTATTGCCACTACCTTGTTTGTTTTGAGCTCATCCCCATATATTGTGAGTTCCTTTGGGGCAGTGATCATGTAAACATTTCTGTATCTCTTATAATACCCAACTCAGTACCTTGCACATGTGGGGATTCCTAGATTTTCTAATGAATGGCTTTGCATCCCTTCTATTCTATCTTAGATTTCTTCTCTTTCCTCATATGATTTTTCCCTAGCTGTGGGATACCAAAGGGGCCCTGGGTATGCTGAGGCCTGGTGGCTCTAGCCTTAGTGAGTCCAAAAAGGCGGGGTGAAGAGGATCTGCATTGTGGGGCACCGAGGTCTCAATGTCTACTTCTGCTTCCCCAGACTGGGAGAACAATGCCCAAGTACCCAGCATAATTTTCTCTTCCATTGCTCTATTTAGTGGAAGAAAGGCTTTCTGGAATTTCCAGAATTCCTTTTGCTCTAGTTTCTTAGCCTGACGTAAAGTGGGTGAATGGCTATCACCGAGGAAAAATAGTGCTTGCAGCACTGAGTGTCTGCATCTCAGTTCTCATGAGACACTCTCAGCAGGGTGCCCGGATTAAGTCATCAGATAACATTTGGATGAGCTCTGAACTTTTTTACATGTTTATCCAGACCTCTGAACTATTAGATCTTTGCTTATTACAACTTACCATGAAAAAAAAAAATGTATGACAGTATGAGAAAGGTATTTCAACTTAAAAAATAAACTTGAATTAAATGGCTGTGACTTTCCTGAACTCTTCTTTCTATTTTTAAGCAACTGACTTTGCTTGAATAACACGGAACCATTCTAGCTTCAATATCCCTGTTTCTTCCTGCCCTTCCTCCAATTGCATTGGTTTAGCTATCACTCAAGTGACCTGGACGGAATGCAAAGGTCTAAAGGTGAACACATCTCCCCAAATTCCCTTTGTAGTTTGTCTGGAGTTGTAGGGTAGCCCCATCACAGCAAAGGAGCTGCACAGGTATTTTCAGAAGCATTGAAGTGCTGACTTAAATCCCAAATTTACCATGAGGGCTTCCTCAGGGCATTCTTTTGTATACCAGTGTGTCTATGCAGGTGGTCACAAAGCAGCATGACAGATACAGCATTACATTAGGATATGAAGAGCTGAGTTCCTACTGAGATTTACAAGCATGTAAAGATTCAAAGATCAACTATGGAGCCCCAAGATCATCTTCCATACAAACACAGCTCAGCAGGGACAACCTAGTGGCAGTTAACATTTTAAAATGCAGAAAGCCAGAATTTTTTGTTCATTTGTTTGGGTTTGCAGGGGTAACCCTGAGAGTGCTGAGCAATCGCTCATCTTGGCAAGTAGGAGCTGGAAAGACCAATGGGTGGATTTGAAAGCAAAGGTGCACATCTCCGTCTGGGGGGATTTTTAAAATTTCTTGACATGGTGAATAATACAGACAAAGGTCATTTCCCTGCAATTTATACCTCGATGTTTGGTTTTTGACTTCTGAGCTCCCTGGAGGCTTTTGTGTTTATGGGGTCCTGATTTCTAGACCTCAAGCATAAGAAAAAAAAAAGTGGTTACTGCTGCTGTTCTCTTGTGTGTAGAGCTTCTTATAAATAAGCCTCAATTAACCATCATTCCTAAGACCTGAAGGAAGGCCTTGCTGATCCTGGCTCTGTTAATAAAGTGTGTGCTTGTGATGAAAGTAATTAAATGGGCTGAGTGCAATTGTCAGAGCTCCAAGGGCTGAAATACTATCTTTCACCAGGACAAAAGTAATAGCGGAGCTCCTTTGTTGGACACATAATGAAACAGACAGGTGGGAAGAAAGCCCGTTGTCAGCAGTACAGATAACTTTGGTGTACCTGGGATTTGTTATAAGTGTATTTTGATGGCTTATTATGTCAGAAAGAATGTGTCCTTATCTTCAGGGCTATTCATTGGAACAGAAGAAATAATCCTAGTGGGACACTCATTTATCTAAATGTGGGTCCCCAATAGGGGGAGGGTGTCGTATAGACCAGAATGTTAAATTTACACAATCTTATTTATTAATCTTCTGGTCTTACCTGAATAGCCTATGTAGGTAGAGAGATGGGGCTGGTCACCGTTGGATGTTTTGCAGAAAGGGAGATTTGAGAACAATTATTGAAGAGTAATCGTTTTTCAGGAAAGGAACTTTTTAAATGACACTTCACTCCAAATACAAAGCATTTTTCCCTTTCCATTTGAGATGCAATGGCAGGTGATGGGGGAGTCATTCCCATGATTAAAAAAGCTTGGGGAGACTGGGTTGGACAAAACTGAGAGGTTTCCTCGCTCTAGAACTGCCTATCATCTGCTGATATGCCCTATTGCTCTGCAGTGGTGACGCTGTGCCTTAGGGAGCTTTTCCCAAACCCACTTGACTACAGGCCCTTTTAAGCTGCTTGCAGGATTAATTTGTATTACATGGAATATATTTTGAGAAATGATGTTTTACAGCAATGCATTTTTTCTTCTAGAGGTTTTGACATCTTTTTGCCCTGGTCACTACTCTTTAAAAATACATAGTAGTATGCTGAGGGTGTAAATCAGCAGAAGAGCACTTGCACATGCATAAGACTCTGGGTTCAATAAATAGCACTGCAGGAAACATTAGTGTACACACACACACACACACACACACACACACAGCAAAATATGTAGGATGAGCAAGTTAAAAGATCTAATGTACAACTTGAGAAACTTTAGTTAGAGTGTATCATATTCAGAATCTTTGCTAAATGAATAGATTATTGGTTTTCTTACCCCAAGGAGAAAATGAGTAAAACTATGTGAGATGATGGATGCATTAATTTGTTATAGTGACCAATCTATTATACAAATTATAACATCATGTTGTATATCTTAAATATACCTAATAAATTTTTCTTTTAAAAAAAATCTTAGAACTATCTAGAAATGGCTGGATTAGTCACATGCTCTGGTCTTCAACAGATCACTCCGTTACTGTTAGCTAATGATCAATAGCTGGATCATGTTAATCCTGGTCTTATTACCCCTGTCTTATCACCCACTCAGGCTGTCCAAAGACAGACTTGGTTTCACGAGTGCATGTCATGGTAGCTGGGCACTGGAATATCTATGACTGCTCTTAGGATGCAGGGAGGTGCTCTATCCTGCCAATAGAGATCGGAAGGTAAGAGACTTAAGGAAAATTGTCTCTTGGCCCCATTCTCTTGGTTCTCTCCTGATTTTTCTTTCTATACATTTATCCTTCCTTCTCTACCTCAGGGCGAGTGTCATACTTAATATACAAAATTGTGGTCTTCGTTTATTTATTTACTTTCTTAGTTTTGAAGTGCCAGTGATGGAACCCAGGATCCAGCACAAGCTGAGCAAGAACTCTACCCCTGAGCTACAACCCTAGACCTGTCCCATGTTTGAATTATTGCAATTCTAGGAGAAATGATCCCTTTATGAATACAGAGTCTTTGAATTCTCTTTTGCTCAGTACATCCATGGGAATTAAAAAACAGACAAAAGGGAAAAGATAATGGTCTGTCTGATGAAAAGAGCTTATGAAGATGCCATATAAGGCCCAGGGACACCTTGACCGAAAATCCTTAGGAACATCCCTGGCTTCTAGCACTTCTCTGTTCGGGTGGCATGGGCTTTTCCTTCTTCACCTAGGCCTAAGCCTAGACTGCAGGTTAAACATCTCTAGGCATCTGGACTACTCAGCTATTTATGGATGCGTAACAAACCACTCAAAAACATAATGGCCTCACATATAATTATTTATTATTTATCAGGATTTGGCTGGACTCAGCTGGGCAGTTGTGCTCTGCATGGAGCTGGCGGGGGCACTCATATGACTATACTTAATTGCATATTTGACTGGGGTTGGAACATCCAAGATAACATTTATATGTCTGCAGATGATGCTGACCATTACCTGAGGAGCTTCATGTCCCCTTCACAGGGCCCCTCTTCTTGCAGTCATCTAGACCGATTTCCTTAAAAGCATGGAGGATGAGGTCCAAAAGAGCAAAAATTGGTCTGCTTCTACCACATTTTATTGGTTCAACAAGTGAAAAGGCAAGCCCATATTTAAAGGGAGTGGAAAAAGGTTCCACTTCATGATGAGAGAAACATGGCCAAGTTGAGATGGGCATCTTTAAACACTTGACCACAATAACTGTCCATGGATACTTGAGTAACAAGTTCAGTTGAATAGAACACATACCTATACTCCAACTAGGCAAAACTCCAGAGAAAAGATACCAGAGCTCAGTCTCACAATGTTATTTATCTATGAGCATCCTGGATGGGTATCTCCAAATGAGAATGATGTTGCTCTTTTATGTCTTAAAAAAAAATGAAAATTGGAAACTCTCTGATATTAGGGCTAAGCCCACAGTTTCCTATCACCAAAACTTTTGTCTGCCAAAGTAAAATGTAGCAACAAGACTTGATACCCAACATCATAATGCTTTGGAGCATCAGTGTTTGACAGATTTCCCCAATAACTCTCCAGATGTTTGGAGCACAGTAAGTTCCAGCTCCAGCTCATTTTTAGCTCTTGGGGACAAACAGGAAGTTCCTTATCATTTTCTGGAAACTTCGGGTAAGCCAAAGATAACTGTGGCTAAAGGTGCTGTAAATGGGTTTGTCTCTGAAAGAACCTCACTAGTTCAAGCTCTATTCCTTTATTGACAGAGCACTGAGAATTTAAAAGTGACAGTTGTTTGAGTAAATTCTAATATAAAACATTGCCCCCACTCTTTTCATATATCAGATCATTAACCATCAACTAATACAAGTAGAGGTATGACTAAAAAGTTTAAAAAGTATGAATAGCCACGGTCCATCGTACTGTCAAATGCTCAGAGTATGGACCAAAAAAATGTACCCTGATTATTGAAAGGGAGATTCCAAGTAGACAGTAGGAAGACTATTGCACTCTTAAATTTTGGAATGGATGACCAAGAGCTATTTGACCTATTTAGCAGAGTTTTACGAATACATTAGGTAATAGGTACTAAGTCGTCTTGGTCAATGACCCTGCAGGAGTTCAGAGGGGATGTACTTTTTATGACTTTTGCAAATCATTTTTTTCCTCTCCCAAACTTTCTGCTCATAGCTATCCTGGGTTCTCTTCCTCTGATCATATTCATTAATCCGTGAGATACAAAGATATTCATGTGTATTTGCATTTAAATTGCTTTCCCCTTTGAATCTAGATAACACCTGGGGCTTTATTAGTGAGCTCATTAGAAGTGGCTACCAGGTGGAGGTGAAGCTGGAATGAGATGCAGGTCACTCTCTACAACACTCAAAGCCTACCCAAACCAGAGCCTGAAAGATAAGACAGACTGGAGAGTCTGAGTACTTTTAGTCTCAGGAGTTCTGCCTGAACCAAGACTGTATCGCAGGCAATACTTCTGGGCATGACCGTCAACTCAGTCCCATGCTCAAAAAAGAAAAAAATTCTGAATACTCAGCTCATTGGATTGTCACTGCCATTGTCAAGACTTTGGCTTTCACTTTTTTCCGGCCAATTTAATCAAACAGCTCCACTCATTTCTGCTTAATAATTTGGCTTTTGGGCTGCCAATTATAGAGTTTGAATGGGTTTTTCAGGCTCCGTCCTTTCTGTTGTGGTCAAGGGTTGGCAAAGCTTACCAGTAGGTTGAGTTGGGGGAATCCATGTATTTCAGGCTTTTAGAATAGCCATTAGTACCTGATGAAGGGCATTGGGACTTGGATAGGATCCTATGGCTCCCTTCTGCTTCAAGGCTCCTGTCTGGTGGAGGATGCCACTGCACTCCCAAGCTTGGTTGGTGATCACTGCAATTCCATCACGTCCACAGGAAGCCTCTATTCACCTGAGGTCACTCAGAGTACAGAGAAGCTGCTTGACTTTGCCATAATGATTCAGTATAATAAAGGCTCAGCCCAACATTTTCCAGTTCCACATAGGACTACACAAATATTTCTATTTTTGAATTTTGATATATTTTTTATTTGTTCATGTAGGTATACATGACAGCAGAGTATATTTTTTGACATATTGTACATCCATGGAGTACAACTTATTCTGACTAGGATCCCATTCTTGTAGTTATACATGATGTGGAATTTCACGGGTGATGTATTCATATTACACAAGTATTTTTAAGTTTTCAGTGTTGAATAAAACCACTTCCCTTTCATACTCCTTCCTCTGCCTCTCCCCCCCTCAAAGCCGTGTGATCATGTTTTGAAAATAAATTCCCTCTGTTTTAAATTTTGAGAGTGGATTCTGTTTTGGTGGCTAGACGTGGCTCTTCCAGGTACTCTGGCAAGTTAGCTACCTATACTCCAACCAGGCCTGCCATCCATCTCTCTCCCCTGAGAATAGCTGGTACAAAATGGAATCAGATGGTGGCTCCTGTAATACAATCCAGAAATTTCACCAATTAAGCCACGTGGAATACGGAAAGGCCTGTCATCTATTTACCAGGACTTGTTAGAGTCCTGTGGCTCCATTCTGGGTGAGTCCATTTTTTCATGGCAGATTGGGTAATTCAGTCATCATTCTTTCATTTATTCCTTCAGCACATTTTAAAGAATCTCTCTGTCTTCAGAAAACATTTTTTGAGACCCAATTAGGGAGAAGTAAAATATGGGCTATAAAAAACACTTCTTCTTGGGGGTCTAATGTTAAAACTGCCCACCCAACTGTGTAAGACATGAGGTCTGGAGGAACCAGGGTTGGGGAGGTCACAAACAGAGCTCTCCTTACTTGGGTTCCTAGACAATCGACTATAAGGTGTCAGTTGCTCAGTCTGTGGTCCTGGTAGATTGATATAAAATGTATTCTAGCAAAAGATTGGACAGGATATCATTCTCTACTCTGCTGCCAAATGATTTATCTTTGCTATTAATATCGACAAAGTCCTCTCAAGTCAATCATGTGACCCTTCCAGGTGTCAGTGTAAAATGGGGCAGACAGCCATTCAAATGACACTACATGACCAAAAGGTCTTAAAACTCTCTATTTCTGAAAATGAAAGAGATGGAGAAAATAATGGGCACTTTGCCACAAAAGTAGAATCCTCTTCATTTCAGACTGAAAAGCTGCAACCAGTCAATACCACCCATCAGAAAGCAATAACCATGCCAGGAACTTTACACACGTGGTTGCGTTGTGTTCCTGCAGCACAACCACCCTACAAGACAGGCTCTTGTTAACCCTCAACTTACAGATGAGGAGTCTAAGCCCAGATGCATTTCTATAACTTGACGAAGACCCTGAAGCTCCAAAGCAGCAGAGGCAGGAGCCCATCAGCTCTCTAAGTTCAGGGTGTCTCTGTGTGTGACTCCCCACTGAAATGTGTTTCAGTAAAATTTGAGTTCCTGGGTCACATATCCATAGCAGGTATGGAAAACAGAAAGAGAAAACTCATGATAGAAAAACAAAAAAACTAAAAGAGACAATCAGCAATGGACAGCCATGGGATATCAGTGGCTTTAAGTTCACCTGAATTTGCTTCCTTCCTTCTGCAGGTACAATTACAAGTTCTCTTTGTGTCCCAGGAGAGGAGTGGGAGTGAGATGACTGTGGGCTGTGTGGCATGTCACAGGCTCCTTATAATGAGCTTGCATCTGGGTGAGCTTGTGCTTTGGGAAATCCAGTGTATCCGTGGGAACTGCAGAGCTGGGCTGAAGAGTAGCTCTGCCACTTGCTAGTCAGTTACTTAAACTCTTGGAACCACAGTTTTTTTGTCTGTAAATGAGGACATCTGTAAGCCTTTCATCCGAGGTTTGTTGTGAAGATTCAGTGAAATCATATTTATGAAACACAGAGCACCGCCTGCACTATTAGGGCTATCCATGTGCTAACAGCTCTTCTTATCCTTCTTTTACGATGCTCTCAAGTTAGCAGAGAGCACAGAAGCCCTCTATTGTGGACAAGAGGTGGATCTTTTAAAAATGCCAATGGATCAGTGAGGACTGGTGTGCCCAAGGCTTGCTTGACCCCTGAATGGCACTTCAAGAAATTGTCCCCAGAGCTCTTTTCCATGAAGAGAAACTTGTTGTCTCCAAAGCAGCTTCCAACGTTGAGTTCAGAAGTGGTGTCCATGGATTCTCCTTGATGTCCACTGGCACACTTGGCATCCCTAGTTTACCATTCAAACTCTGCGAGACAGGAAAACTGGTTCTGGAGAAAAGTGAAGTGGCACAAGTAGGAGAGTCAAATGAGCACTCACTGTGGTCTCCACCATTTCCCACCTTCCCCCAAGGGCAGCCTTTGCTACATACATACCTCCTGGGCTGGCTTGTGTCTTCTGTGAGTGGTCATTTGTCTTCCTTTCTATGACATGCTATCTTTTGGGAATGGCAGGGCATATCCAGATCTTTCACTGCTTCATCTTAACCCCTGCCTTGCTATTATCTAACTATAGATTTGAAGCAGCTTGAGAGAACATTTTGGTGGGAGTGGGGTGGAAGACAGAGCTCAAATAACAGAATGTCTTGATTCAAAATCCATTTTTCTGTCATGTTTGGAACTTGGGAGCATCCATTTCATGTTGACATTTTAAAATGAGAACACTCGTGAGGGATTTGATGATGACACTGCTTTTCTAAAGCTCTTTCACAAGATGACTGAGGAGACCATTTATCATATTGACTCATTCCACTTTGGCCACTGCTATCGGGGCCTGTGTCTGGAATGCACTCATTGGTGCTTAGTACTGGTTCGGGTGCCTCTGTCTTGCTCCCCTTTACCCCTGACTCCTCCTCCTGTCCCAGGGGCTTCAATCTACGTTGGGTACTGATCCCTCTTGCAACTATGACGGACAGACAGGGCAATCTGCAGCTGGGCCATGGCCAGATGACATCACACAGTTTCACTTCACTGTTTTCCCCAAGTGAACTGGGTCAAGTGTATTGAGGCAAAAAGGACATGTGTGGCTCAATACCAGGCTGTAGCCCTTGAAGCATAAAATACATCCCGTGGGCAGGACAGAGGCCCAATGTTGGGCTGATCACGTTAGCCAAGCCCTCGCATAAACCAAGCCCAGTAGAGTTTCCATACCAGTCTTTGCTATCTCGTCTGTAAGAGGAATACAGTGATTTTTGCAAAAGCACTTGTCTTCCTATGTACAGAATGCATCTATAGATGGAATAAAAAATAGAGCAAGTGCAGTCTATAGTGTTGTGTCCGTTCTGAGAACTTCACAGAATCTTCTTAGTGCCAGTTTGATAGGGTGGACATTGCCTACTTAGAGTTTTATTTCAGAACTTGTACAAAAGGCTAGATTTCATACTCCTAGCAAGACTGAGAAATAATAATGGGATATAACTAGTGACCACTAGCACATGTCAGGGGTAGGAGTGGGAGAGGTGTGGATCGTGTACCCGGGCTAAAGAGGGTATTCAATGAGTAGATGGATCATTGCCTTTGGGAACTAGAGATGCTGCATAGTAAGTAGCTCCCAAACTTAGAAAATTAAAATAATTATTTATTTTCATAATTTCTTTGAAGCAGGAATTCAAGAAGAACATGACTTATAGTCCTGGCTCGAGGTCTCTCATGAGGTCACAACTGAATGTTTGTCAGACCACAGCCAAAGAAAGTCTCTCTAGGACCTAGGGAATGGCTTCTGAGATGGTTTCCTCCCATGGAGCTGGCTTTGGTTGGGAAGATCCAGTTCTTCTCCACCTAGACCTTGTGAGATTGCTTGAATGTCTCTGTGGTGAGGCATATGGCTTGCCCCAGAGTGGCTGATCCAAGAGGACAAGCCAGAAGCTTAGATTCCCTTTTATGACCCTGCTGTAGAAATCATACATGACCACATCAGCTGCATTGTATTGTGGTCATGTAGCTAACCCAGGAGTTAATGTGGGAGCCACTTGCTTATGTGTGTGGCTTCCAAGAAGCGAGGATCAGTGGTGACAATCTTGGACACTGGCTACTATGGAGGGAAGATGTTATTTGGAAATACAGGTAAAACTAGATTTGAGGGTGGGAGTTTGAAATTCAGGGGGAAGGACAGACAGTGACAGTCATTGGAATGGGAATTTGAAACGAGAGCCGCAGCCATGGGACAACTTACTCAAACTCTAGCACAAAAAGTGAAACTCATTACCACAAGGGAACCTGAAAGGCAGGTGACATGGCTCAGGCTGTAGCACTTGCTGTGTCCCTATAGTCTAACTATGGGAGTTTGGGGGGCTGGGCAGGGCCTTAGTGCTTGTCTCTGGGCCTGGTTTCTCCAGATACACTGAGAAGGGCTGTAACTTCATGTGCTGCTGAGGTGTCCCAGTAGTGTCCAGGAGCTTCCTTCACAGTTTAGGACTGGTCTTAGAAGGAGAGTCACCATCTGCACAGGGAGATTGCAGAAGCTGGAGGGAGCATGGCTGGGTGACAGGCTCTGCCTTGTCCCCTGCCTCCTCTTGTCCTCAGGAGACCCAGGCTATCTGGGACAGATGGTTTTCAGCTGTGCAGAGAGATGCTAGGCTGTAGAGAAAAGGTTTAGGGCATACAACTAAGCTTGAACTAGCAGCCCAAGTACTTTTTTTTATTCACTTCTACTCATCATCATCAGGTAGGAATTTTTATCTCAAAAAAAATGCCCCCTTACATCTCTAATAAAATCTCAACTTTCTAAAGTCCCTTCAACAACATTATCTCCTTTGATCCTCTCTCTGATCACATGCCAAAGGTGAGTGATAAATTGATATGACACACATCACGGGACAGAGGAGAAAACTGAGGTGACAAGAAGCAAGAAAGCCTATGCAGAAACACCTGACTGACCCAGTGCTCTGCCCGTGGTCCATGCAGCCCTTGACCTTGAAGTCAGCACAGCAGTCCCACTGGAGCACTTCAGGTCATATGCTCCTGAGAAGGCCGAATTGGGACCTTAAACAACAGGCAGAAACCTCAACCCTTGCAAGGCAGTCACTAGGACTTTCAGCACTGGACTTGCATGTGTCCAAGATTTTTTAAAGAAACCTAACTCGCCATCTTACAATACATCCTCAGCACACATTGTTTACATGAGCTCACTCTAGTGGTACAGAGTACACGGTGCCTCCTTAGGGGCTCCCTTTTTGTCTCCTGAATGGGCCATTTCCATCAAAGGCATTGCCTGTCACCTGAACTTGTCTTCCCCAGCAGGACGAATGCAGAGTAAGAGATCTTTGAATCCTGGGTGTCTTTTAACCAAAGTCCTTTCCAGCTCAAACTGCCTGGTGAACCAGGTCAAGGCCTACCCAGGCACTTTGGTAGAGCTCACTATGTAAGATCAGGCGAGGCGGTCAGCAACCAAAGGAGGAAGATTTAAAAAGTCCGCCGAAGGAGGCTTTATTTGAGATACCATTCCCGGGTGGAACTCGATCAGACCAACAGAGTGGACAGGAGAAGAGTCTGAGGAGAAACCACGTGGAAGCTTGACTGGATGGGGATTTTATGGGGTTCACAGCAGGAAGGGAAGGGCTTGGGACAGGAAAGGGGATTTTTAGGGTCTCTTGTCCCACTGGAGTTGGTCAGGGGAGCTGGTTGAACTCCAGAATTGGCCAAGGGTTCTGCTGATAGATAGGCCTTAGTCAGGAGATCCCGCTGATGGACAGGCATTTCTGTCAGTGCCTGATGGATGTTTCTATCCCGTGAGGGCTGCTTTGTTCTAAGTCACAGCCACCGACCTGACACAATATACACAGATGTGTTAGTAGGAGTGCACACGCTTTGGGGGCCCTGCAGAGTAGACCCTGCCTTCTTTGTGGGACATGAGATTTGGGAGTGGACAGGAGAGGTGGGTGCTGTCAGTTGGGACGATCTCCTCCTCCATGCCAGGAAGTATGAAGGTGGACAACTCTCTGAGGCCTCCTGTCTGTGCAAGGATCTTGAGTTTCACAGCTCCCTTCTGACTCAGTTACTAGAGAAAAATCATGTCACTGGGGGATGGGGAAGAGCCAGCTTCCCTGGAAGGCTCACTGTGTGCCAGACAGGAAAGCAGATGCTCCTTTCAAAACACTTCAGTGAGGTGGACTCGAAGCACTGTGGTGCCGAGGAGGGGACGGAGCCTCCAGAGGCGAAGTCATTTGCCCAGGCCTCCAGTGCTCTCAGCTTCTTGAGCTGAGCTGTGAACGCAAGCTTCCGGGTCCCGAGGCTCATACTTCCTCTTTATCATGGTGTCACTCTGGGGAGCATGTCAGAAGTCTTCAAATGAAGGAGGCGGTTTCACTTTTGTATAAATGAATTAATAGAATGTTCTGGAAAAAACAACAACCACAACAAAACCCCAAAAATGTTAGTAGCCAAGTTTCCCAGAGATGTCCTCGATGCCTAGGAACAGGAGAAATCAGTCCCCTGACAGTGGTGGCTGCAGAGCAGGAAGAGACTCTTTGATTAAGATGCCAGCACTTGAGGGTGGTCTATTATTTCTCAGAGTGGTCTGAGAGTCAGCCTCTTGTGGTGTGGGTGAATTTTCAAAAAATTTAGGAAAATGTTTGTATGTCTGGTTTTAGCCTGACTTAATAATTTGCTTATATAACCTCAGTGCCTCCTCTTGGGACCCAAAAGAGCCCAGATGAAGAATTTTATGAACATCCTGCTGTGTTTAGTCTGCTCTACCTCAGAGTATCTATTTCACTCATCCAGATGGCACTCTTAACTGCACACAGACCCTGCAAGGTAGAGAATCACATTCACAAACATCACCAGTAAAACCACAGCATTCGCCTGAGCAGCAGGGGCTGCAACAGGAAGCCAGTAGGTCCCTCCTCCCACACACACCCAGTTTCTTCCCCATTCTATGACGTTAGATTCTCTGACTTTGTGGCACTGCACCCCTTTGTGTCCCTGGGGAGTCCAGTTGGGCATTGAGGGGAATCCACGGGCTCATATTTAGCTCAAAGCAACCCTTTTAGAAAAGGCCATGAATTCTCACTCCCTCTCGTTTCTATCTCCCCATCTTTTCTCTTTCTGTTACTTTTTCTTTCTTCTTCAATAAGTTAGTCTTCCCTAACTTTTCTTCTTCAATAAGTTAGTCTTCCCTGGATTACTTTTTCCAAATGGGCTTCTCCTGGCCTTTTCCCAGGCACATTCCTTTCTACAACTACATTACATTTCAAATAGGCACTAAGAAAGCAGAAGTGGCTAGATGGGTTTCCACTGAAAGCAGCATTGAATTTCAAGAACTTCTCTGACACTCCGGCTCCCTCCCAACCCCCATCGAACATTCCACCCCCTCTATAAGCGCACAGCTCACAGCTGAGCACATCATAAATGCTGAAAAATAATGAATAGGTTATTTATTAAGTAGTTCTCTTTATTTATTTGTTTTTCTTCTTTTTTTTTTTTTCTGTAGCAAACCCTTGTGGGAAGCATGGTTCTTTTCCCCCAGAGAAATTGTCTGTTGCTTGAAACAATCACAGTTTCAAAAAGTCCCCAATGAGTTTCACTGGGGGTCCTGGAGAGGGAGACCTCCCGTGTGATTCTCTGCTTAGACACTGCGTGAAGAGGCCATTCGCTCAGTAGCGACCGGCAATTTCAAGGGATGGTCAAAATAATAGTGAACTGTCAAGTGCAATCATCTTATTTAGACTTTATGTAGCATTTTGAAATGAAAATGGTTTCATGTTCATTGTCTCATTAGGCACTTGAGAAAAATCTATGAGGTCAATATGGTAAAGATTCGTGTCCTATTTGCAGATGTGGTCCTGTGATGGTAAGTGATTTGCTGGCAGTTATAGTAGATCAAGAGCAGGGGCTTGGCTCCACAGTTTCTTTATCAGTATGTTGGCCTTCTTCTCAAGAGTTCTGCCCACCTGCCTTTCTTGAGTTGGAAGCTGCCATCAAACACTGTGTTGAAGGGTCAAAACTGGCTCTAGTGAAAACTTATTTTCATGGAAAAAGTGTAAACCAGTGTTCATGGTGTCTTTATTTGTAAGAGCTAAAAACTGGAAAATAATCCAAATGTCCATCAAGATATGAGTGGGTAAGCAAAATGTGGGATATCTAGGTAATGGAATATTATTGGAACATCAAAAGGAATAAAATACTGATTTATGCTATGGCTTGGATTAACCCTGAAAACATTATGCTAAGTGAAAGAAGACACTCACAAAAGGCTACATAATGTATGAACTCATTTATATAAAAGTTCAGAATAGGCACACATATAAAGACAGAAGGTGGATTAGTGGCTACCCAGAGCTGAGGACTGGCATGAAGGGCTTGAAAACTAATAGCTAATGGGGGACAGATTTATTTTAGGGATGATGACAAGGTTTTAAAATTGATTGTGCTGATGGCTATATAACTCTATGAATATATGAAAACCTGCTGAATTTTACACTTTCAAAAGGTGAAGCATATGATATGTAAACTATATTTCAATAAAGCTGTTATTAAAAAAAAAAAAAAAAGACTGTCTCTTGTCTGTAGTTACCATAATCTCTTCATACTATGGCTTCCCCCAGAACTGCAAAGCTGAGCAGTACCTGATACTGGCTATTCTGATTTTGTTTTAGGATGTGATATTCCTCCAGCTCTGCCCATTCAAAATTCTGGAGTGACATCAGGAACCGGCATACTCTCAAAGTTAGAAATTAAGTTCTGTGTTTCTCGGACATTAATGCGTATTCGGGCCACCTGGAAATCTTACTAAACTGCAGATTCTAATGGAATAGATCTGAGGGCCAGCCTATACCATTAAATCAAATATCAGGACCTTGGAAACATAGACAATAAAGTATCTTTTTCTTACCCCTCTTTCAATTTTAAGTACTCTGAATGGGAGACTATTAACCATTGCTACCATCCAACTTGGTGAAATCTTTGATGCACAGTAATCTATGTGGAAAGTACCTAACAACTTATTCGAATACTTCTTTTCTTTGAACTAACTGAATTAGCCATTTATTTTAGCATCACAGGGAAAACCCTGAGTTGTGCTAGGTCTCAACTTCCTTAAAAGTGACTATATACTTAAAAAAGAGTGGGGAGAAGTTTTGGAAGACTTCTTCAGAAGGACATAAAACAAAGCCAAAGGATTGTGAGATTCTCCATGGGTTGTAATATACACTATATGCACAATTAAGTTGCAAGCATACAACTTAATTTTTATTTAATAAGCATGAGTTACACATCTATGACATGCCACACACACTGTGCCTGTACCAGAGAGAGATATATAAAAATGAGTAAAATGCTATGGCTGTGTCTATAGAGGGACCTTTGTCCTGGCCAGGGAGAGACACAACTCAATGAGAAAAAGCAAGAAATTAAGTGGGAAGAGAGCCACATCGCAGAGAAAAAGAGAGAGTGTGGGCTTTTCTGCTCTGATTTGTTTAAATTCTGTCTTCTGTATAAATTTGATGTTGTTGCTACAAAACTCGAGAATCCTGGGCTCTCTCCTTAACTCAAATAAAACTTCTATATACATAGGATTTGCCAAGGAATACAAGGGATATAGCAGGGATGGCATTAAGCTCATGTAGCAGTTCCTAAAAGAAGCCCGTCTTTGTTCATTGGAATTTGTATCTCCAGCTACAGGGTGGGCAGCTTTGGGGTTTTTGCTAGTTTATTTGAGGTACGGGGAATTGAACCCATGGGTGCTTTACCACTAAGTTACATCCCAGACCTTTTTATTTTGAGACAGATTCTTGCTAACTTGCTGAGGTTGGCCACAGCCTCTTAAGTCAGTGGGATTAGGCGTGCACCACTTGCCTGGCTGGGTTGGTGGCTTTCGATGAATAGCAAGTGACTGAATTCTGAACCCAAGAAGACTACCGAATGAGGTACTAAAAATTGGGGTTCAAATTCCTGTTCTTCCTGGGTTTGGATGATAGTCATTGCTTTTAAAACCCGTTGAGTCTTATTTTCTTCATCTGCATTATAAAGAAGATTATACTCATGCATTCAAAGGGTTGAAACAAGCAGGAAATGAGCAAAAGTATGAAGAGTAACTTCACAAGCTGTCCAGCTCCCTATAGATGTCAGAGAAAATGACAGTTCTTCTTACTTCCCACACTCCAGGCCTAGGTTGATCTTGCAAACCACACCTGTTGCTAACCATCGCTTCAGTGCTGTTTCAGGGCCCTGCTTGACAACTAAGAAACTGAGAGGTCTTCTCGAAGGCAGTGCATTGGGGGTAGCAATCAGAAAGAAATGCAAGTCCAAGTCCTCTGCGCATTCACTGGGACTCAATGCCATCGGTTCCAACATAAAGTCACTGAATATGCTTCAAAATCCTCTCTTTGTTATATAAATATCCATTCCATAGCAAGTATGATATACTTTGGGGGTAGTGATGTCTGTCTTCTATATGAAGAAAAGAAAGCTAGAGTTCAGTTTTTCTTTTCTTCTCATTTTGAGCCTAAACCTTTATTTTCTTATAGCTGGGAAATTCAAAGAAGGAAAACATCACGGTAAATCTGTTTTATGAGTCACTATCCTTTTTGCTTCATCCTCCTAGGCATGGAAGTCAGAGCCTCATGCAGGGTCTCCCCCCTCTTTCTAAGGGAGCAAGAGCCACTTAGCCCCAGCCTTGGAACTTTTCAAACTAATCAACTGCAGATTTCCTAGGTCCTGTGATTCCCATCTAAATGATAAGCCAGACAGGGACAAACTCTTGATAAGAAAAATATTACTTTTAAAATGATTGATAAAGTAACAGCTGAGCCAGAAGAATCTTCACTGATAAAGGGTAGTGAGCATTGCCACCAGGACTAGAGCTGAGTAGGTGAGAGAAAGAAAGAAAGAAACTCAACTATAATTAATCCCATTCTAAACTTGCATATAAATTCTCACCTCCAGAAGGTGAGACAAATATGCACTAAAAAGTCTCATTGAATGGATATAGGCTATAAACCCACAATCAAGATGATGAGTGACTTCTGTTACTTATTACATCATTATTTTACATTGCACCATATTCTCCATGGATCAGGGAGAGCAGAGAATGAAGAATGGGCTGTGTCTAGAAAGATGTCTTTGCCGTCTTCTGTGGTGCATGCGCCGGGGAGCCCAGCTCTGCTCTCTGGAGAAGCAGATCATTGTGTGGTACCACTAGCCCCTTGGCATCTCTGGTCAAGCATTTCCAGAATAGGTGGGAGAGGTGCATGCTAACTTCTCACTCAAGGGCATATTTATGACCAGCATCTTCTTTCTTACTTCCTATCTGCTTCTTTCTTCTGAGGATGTTCTTCATTTAGTGTGGGATTTATAGATAATAAAGGTCTGGCAGTGAGAGGACCTAGGTCTTGGCTCTGCTTCCTTACTAACCACTATTTGTGGCCTCTGAGTTTTTCACTTGTCATCCTAGAATAATAACATCTAATTTATCAGGTATGAAAAGGCTATTGTGAGAATAAAATAATAAGCACGAAGTACTTTGAAGTTATTGGAAGCTCCGTCGAGTAGTGTTTATTATTACTGTTATTCATGTAAGCAGTTTCTTTCCACCCTATCCAATTTGAAAATTGAAATATATTGGTCAACAATCCCAGTCTAGATTTTAACCATGTACTTTGCCATGCCCCTGATTTATCTAGTGTTGTGCAACTTTGTATTCTTTATACTGAGAGGTGGGATAGTATAAAGAATGAGATCACTACTTATGATTCAGATAGGCAAGGATTTAAATTCTGGTCTAATCACCATCACCACTTCCGGCCTCGATGGAGCAATTATTACTGGGCTTCCTACCATAAACAAATTTGAACAATACATAGGAGGCATTTCTTTTTCAGTGATTGAACAATAGTATCAGGCTGTGATCCCTGAGAGAAGGGATATGCTTAAAATGAAACATATCTGCCCTAACTCTTATTTTGTAGGAATTTTCTCCACTCTAGCACAGAGAACTGGAGTAAAATCAGAGTACAGAAAAGCCTCTTAACTAAGGACCAGCATTTGGGGCCATTAAAGGGGCTGGGATTTGTGGGGCAGGACACAGGAGATAAAGGAGCTGTGAGAAGGGACTACACATCTATTTGGGGGTAACCCCATGAGTGAGGGTCAGACTGCTGTACACAGAGACAAAAGGAGACTTACCCAGCAGTAGCTCCTGTAGGGTCATGAACAGAACAGAACTTGAGTTGTTATAGTGCTGGAGATGGAGGAGTAGTTCAATCCCCCTTGGCTCCCCAGATAACCCGCAGAGATACAAGGGAAGCCACGTACTATCGGTAAGGGACACTTCCAAACGTAAGACCTTTTTTGTATTCACATGATCAAGGCTAAAACCAAGTCTAGACAAGATCTGCCAGGGAGACAGGGTTAGAAGATTGAACCCTACCAAAAACAAAACAACAAACAAACAACAACAAAAACAAGTGAATGGGCAACACTTGGGCCCTCACAGAGGTTTCTTAAGAAAGAACAAATAAATACTAGATGCCTTCAAAATGACTCTCCAGGAACTGAACAATCTGAAAAAATAATGTCCAACATTCTTCAAAGAATAACAGAGAATCCAGGGTTTCTATAGTGTATGATACACAATGCCCAGTATTCAATTAAACACACACACACACACATGAAAAAGAAGTCAATATAATATAACTTCAGAGTGGCCCAGATTTTGGCAGACAAATACTTTAAATTATCTACCTAAATGTATACAAGAATTAAAGGAAAGTATTAAATGAGCATAGTGTAGCCATAGCAAACAGATTGAAAATCTTAGCAGAGGAGGAAAAACTATAAAATGAATTCAGATGGACTTTTTAAGAATTAAAAAGGAAGATAATTGAAATGAAATTTTACCAGGAGGCTTTCCCAGGAAATTGGAAATAGCAGAATACAGAGGCAATGGAACTTCAAGGAACATAGATATAAACTATACAGTCAGCAGAACAAAGGGAGAGAGAAGGTGACAGAAAAGCAAGCAGAGCCTCAGGAAACTTTGGGAATATTAAATAGTATAAATGAATGTGATTGAAGTTGAGGAAGGAAAGGAGAAAGAATGAAGGGGAAAAAAAAAGGTCAAGAAAAAGTAGTAGCTGAAACTTCCCGTATTTGAAGGAAAGCAACACAAATCTAAAAAGTCAGGGAAATCTTGAGCAAAAATTTTTAAATTTTAGAATGAATTTTAATTACTTAAGTTTTTCTCCATGCATTAATGTTATATTAATTTTATTATTATAAACATTTGCTGTTTTTTTCAGGTTTAGAAATTTCTCAATTTTATTATAAAGTTATCTTCATAAAACTACATTTTTTAAATTTGTTCTTTTTAGGTATACATAACAGTAGAATGTATTTTGACATATTATACATACATGGAGTATAACTTATGCTAATTAGGATCCCATTCTTGTGGTTGAACATGATGTGGATTTACCCAGGTCGAGTGTCCATATATGAACACAGGAAAGTTACGGTCCCATTCATTTTACTGTCTTTCCTATTCCCATTCCCCCTCCCTTCCCTTCATTCCCCTTTATGTAATCCAATGAACTTCTATACACCAACCCCTAACCCTTATTGTGTGTGGGCATCTTAGCAGGTCACACCCATCTCAGGTGCTGTGTGGGACATGGCAGAGCAGGATAGAAATTCACAATATCCCTGCACAATTGACCAGAGAAAATGTCCACTGGTCATCCCCAGACACGGGAGTTTCTATCCTCTAGGCTTCCATGTGTGGTGACCCACATGCAACCCATGCATGGCTCGAGTGACCTGTAATCACAGGTCGGTGGTAATATTCCATTCATTCATTCATTTATTCAACAAACACCACTGAAGCCTTAATATATGCCAAGCTCTCTGTAGAACAATGGTAGTAAAACACGACCCCTTGTCCCTGTTTTCATGAAACTTATAATCAGCAAGAATGAAGGAATCACTTTAAGGTAAGTGATGGGAAGGAAAGGTTATAGTCCTAGGAGGGCACACAAAAGGGAACCTGATATAGGTTGGTGAGAAGAAGGTTCCAGAAAGAGAAAGCAACATGTGCCACAGCTCCCTTGCTGACTTGAGAGCTCAGCATGGCTGGAGGGAGAGGCGTGGGAACATGTTGCAAGACAAGGGACCTGGACTGTGGGCTCTGTGCCAGGCCCTGGGATGAGGACTTCACAGACAGTGTCTTGCACATTCTTGTTACATTCTGAATACAAATGACTAAAGCAATGGGTTTTCCTTGCTGTTTTTAGGAATAGTTAATAATTTCCCTACAACAGGTTTAACTAACCAACTGATTTGTTGTTGTTATTTTTGGTTCAATAACATGACCAGAATCACACAAGAAGTAACGAGTTCTCACACACACACACACACACACACACACACACACTTGAACTTTAACAGAATATTTGATAATTGGACAATCCTTCTGACATCTCCAAATGAAAACATCTGTTTCACATCTGCTCTAAGTTCAGAGTAAGCAACAAATACTTCCACCTGAAAGACATCCACCAAAACCAGAACACCATCCCAGTTCAACCTATAAAACTTGTCCACTGACATCACAGTGCAATGTTATTTTTCTGTTCTCATGAGCTGTGGTTGGACATATCTTGTCTCTTTTTTTAGGAAGATGCTGGAAGTACTACACACACACACACACACACACACACACACACATACACATACAGAGTCCTGATGGGGAGCAATACTATTGATCAAAAAATAAAGCATATAAAAATATGAAACCTGAATTGGAAGGAACTCATGTGTGTAAAAATTAAAAGTAAAGTAATATTTTGGGAGAATATACTACATATGGTCTACCCCAGTGAAGCCCATAGATATTACAGATTGTAACATAGATAGTAATTAAAAGCTACAGGGAGGGGCTGGGGATGTGGCTCAAGCGGTAGCACGCTCGCCTGGCATGCGTGCGGCCTGGGTTGGATCCTCAGCACCACATACCAACAAAGATGTTGTGTCCGTCAAAAACTAAAAAAAAAAAAATTTAAAAAATTCTCTCTCTCTCACTCTCTCTCCTCTCTCACTCTCTCTTTTAAAAAAAAAGCTACAGGGAAATGCAAATCAAAACTATATTGAGGTTTCATATCACTACCATCAGAATGACAATCATCAAGAATACAAATAACAATATATGCTAGCGAGGATATGAGGGAAAGGGAGTTCTTATACTCTGTTGGTAGAAATGTAAATTAGTACAACCACTATGGAGGATCCTTTAAAAACTAGAAATCGAACTAACACATAATCCAACTCTACCACTTCTTGGTATTTATTCAAAAAAATTAAAGTCAGTATACTTTAGAAATAGGCATATCCATGTTTATTGAAGCACAGTTCACAATAGTCAAGTTATGAAACCAGCCTGGATGTCTGTCAACAGATGACTGGATTAAAAAGTGTGCTATATTTACACAATGGAGTTTTATTCAGCTATAAAGAAGAACAAAGTTATCATTTACAGAAAAATGGATGAAACTAGAGAGCATCAGGGTAAGCTAAATAAGACAGACTCAGCAGGACAAAGTTTATATGTTTTTTTTTTCTCATATGTGGAAGCTAGAAGGAAAAAAGACAAAAAAAATGGGGGGGGGAAGGTCTCATGAACCTAGAAGGGAGACCATTAGTGTAAAGGATAGGGATTGGGTGGAGGAAGAGAGAATAACAGAATGTACTGGGGAATGAGGTTGATCAAACTATGTCATGTGCATGTATGAACATGCCATCATGAAATCCCTTATTCTATATGATTAATATGTACCAATATTGAAAGCTGCAGAAGAAACTGGCTGTGATAAGAATATCAACCAGATGTTCACAAAGTGCTGGTATCATATTCTATAGAAGGGGAGCTTTCATCATTTATTTTTTTTAATGTTTTAGAATGGTGAGAAAATGGAATAGAAAACTGCTATGAATCAGGTACAGTGCTGCACATCTGTAGTCTAAGCTACTCAAGAGGATGAGCTAGGAGGATTGCTTGAGCCCAGGAATTCAAGATCAGCCTGAGCAATATAATTAGACCCCATGTCAACAACAAAACTACCCTGGAGGACCTCAATCTGTTCCCAAAGGAAGAATGCGATAGTGCACAAAAGTAGCCATGTCTCCTTAACTTTGTAAAAGACTACAGAGAAAATTCTGAGAAAGATTAGGCACATGTCAGCTTCTTGATTTTTGGAAATCAAGTTTCAAGAAGTTCAGAGAAAGACAATTATGCTTTTCTTACTAGGGAATCTAAGAGAGGAATCACCAGGGGAGAACCTTGACTTCTGATAATGCTGTGGGATCCTGACAATAAGAAACAAGTAAAGAAAGGTATTTAGAGAAGCAAGAAGGACCTGAAGAGAGCATGAAAAGTTACCCACAAGGGATAGTGGCAATGAAAAGGGTCAAGATGGGACTGGATGGAGATGAAACCAAGAAAGCCACACAGGAAGTTGTTGCCGGTTTTTAAGAGTCATACCATTTGGTACACAAAAAGAGTGTCAAAATAGTGTAAAATATACAAGGTAGGAGTGAATGTGGTCAAGACAGTTAAGTTATAGAGGACAGGAGGTAGGGATATGGATGGAGAAGTTCAAGAGGGCCGGGAGAAAGAAGTTGGCAAGTGAGGGCTTTTGGAAAGTCCCCGAAACCTGGGCTGGGGTTCAAGGCAGGAACCACTGAGATTGCACAGTGGTCAACAGCTCTGGAATTAGAGGAAAAGTACCTCCAAGTTTTGTGGGTTTCAAGCTTATGCAATTTGTTGTGTCCAATTTATGAAAAAAAGATCAAAATTCCACATACAAATTCAGATTCAAGAGTGAATTTTCATTTAGAATGAATCACAAGAAATTATATATTTGGCAAAACTGGTAATTCACACATTTTTTTCCCCAAATATAGAAAAACACTGTACTTACACAATGGAACTGCCTGACTCTACCCTAAAATGCTCGGTTTTTACAGCATATTCTTTGATCATCTTTGATCACTAATAACTTTGTAATATCATTTTTCTATACAGAGAATAGAAGGACAAGTTCAGTCTTTAACAGGTTAAGTTCAAACTTGAGTTTAGTTAATAGGTCTAATAGAAAGTTTTAAAATAAGCTTTTATTGTTTGGAACAGTTTTGGGTTTAGAATATATATATATATTAGAGTTTCTGTATACCTGACACTTAGTGTTTCCTATTAAAAGGATATTAAAGTGCTATTATGCTACATTTATTACAATTAATGACAATGTTTATATATTATTGTTAATTAAAGTCCAAATTTTATTCAGCTTTTCTTAGTTTTAACCAAATGTCTCTTTTTTTTCTATTGGAGGATTCATCTGAGATGCCGCACTACACCCTTGTCATGTTTCCTTAGGTTCTTCTTGGCTGTGATAACTTTCAAATTTCTCTTGTTTTTGAGGACAATCTTTGAGAAAACCAACTGGCATTTTGTAGAATGTCCTTCAGTCGTCATTGGACTAAATGAATAGACTGTGGTTATCAGTCTGGGGAAGAAAACCACAGAACAAAATATGTTTTTTGTCACACCAATGGTGCACTTTCCCACCATGACTTTGCCGTTGATGTTGACCTTGATCACTTTTGAGATGGTGTGTGTCAGTTTTTCCATTGTAAACTTGTTCTGACCACTTTTCATTTGCTGCACTTTGAACAGAAGTCACTGTGCCTGGCCTGTACTGAAGGCAAGGGGACTTATCATTCATCTTTGAGGGGTGGGAGAGCTACAGACGTTATTTGGAATTTTCCAGCATGAAAGATATTTTCTTCCCCACTCATTTATTTACCCAATCATTTATGTACATCACTACAAACTTGTGGATTTATCTTACACTTTGGGTCATAATGCAATACTATTTTATATATTTATTTTTACTCAAATTGTTCTTTTTTAATAAAAACCCATTGGGAACTGTTTCAGTTGGTTCCTACACTCCCTTGGCTTACCCCTGTCATGGTGACTTTTTTAAAAAAGTACTTCTCTACTTTCTGGCACTACAAGATGATCCAGGCTCATCTCATATGCTCCAGTCCTAGAATCAATCATTTATCCAAGGAGTTCTAGCACTGTTTATTGGTGAATGGCTTTAGAAAACAAGATCTAAGTATTCAGTATGCTCATCACCACTAGAGTGTCATTATTTGTGGCTGACAAGTCAAAGTATAGTTGTATCTACTACCCTGTGTGTGTGTATAATATATAAGTATTTTATATGTAAGTATCTGTTTCCAACTTAAGCTAGATATTAATTCATACTGATACCTCCAGCTATAATTCAGTTTCCCATGGATCATTGTCCTTCTCCCCTCATTTGTCTGTAACTTCTTATTCTACCAATGAGAAACCTGCTTTCCACCATCTACCATCTATCATCTATTTGCCTACTTACTAAATTCAGTTCTGTGTTGTGGATAGTGGTTTCAGACTCCTTAGCCCTTAACCTGTAGAGCAAACAATTAGAGCACACTGTTTCTATGAAATTTATTTTGCCTTGAGTCTTAGAGACTTCTACATCATCTCATTTCCATAATTACATGGTCAGCTCCTTTCTTCCCCCATATCCTTTGGTGAGATTGTTTCATACATTTGTAAATATTGTTAAATTTTCTTATCACATTCCACATTCCATCCTAGGATCTCTCAACTTCCTAAATGTTTTTATTTTTTTAATCTGCCTATATTATATAATGCCATGGATCCACAGATATAGGTTTTTTTTTAGTAAAAGTTTAAGTTTCAGATTTGTTAGTCATTGTTAGCAATGTCAAACATATTTTTAGTGTTATTATTAAAGTTGGGAAAATCCCACTGAAGATTCATAAATTAGTTGTAAGAGTTGGAAGAACCTGAAATACAATAGTATCTAGTGTCAGACATGTCAAACCTGTTTCTCCTCTGACATTAGAAATCCACATGTCTGAGAACCATATCAAATATCCCAATGGTTTTATCCAGTTGGGGTTTAACATCTCATGTTTGATAATATTTTGAAAATATGCAACAGTGTGCACATTACTTAGGGTCCTTAGCAAGTAAGAGACCCCGAAGCTTAACTTATTAGCTTCATGGAAAATCTACTCGTGAGTCAGACAACTAGCATTTATTATCAGGTGCCTTCACTATGTAAAGGACCCAGTGTTCATTGATGTGATGGTTTGGATATCAGGTTAGTGTCCCTCCAGATCTCCTGTGTTAATGCAGGAATATTCAGACATGAAATGCTTAGATTATGAGAGCTGAAATCTAATGAGTCCATCCTAGTTTGTATTAACTGGGTGGTAACTGTAGGCAGGTAGGTTGTGGCTAGAGGAGGTATATCACCATGGGTGCACCCTGGAAGGGGTCATCTCCTCTGTGACCTCTTCCCCTTGCTCTTTCTTCTTCTTGTCCATCATGAGCTGAACAACACTGCTCGACCCTTGTACAATGGTATTCTATCTCACGTGGGCCCAGATAAATGGAGCTGGCCCATCATTGACTGAACCTCTGAAACTATGAGACAAAAATCAACTCTTCCTTATTGGGTGTTTTGATCACCACAACATAAAACAAAGTCTCTGCCTGTTCACCCTCATTAAAAGCCCATTCCCATAGAAAGGAAAAATAGATTGTTAGCAA
Source organism: Urocitellus parryii (assembly GCF_045843805.1). Taxonomy (NCBI): domain Eukaryota; kingdom Metazoa; phylum Chordata; class Mammalia; order Rodentia; family Sciuridae; genus Urocitellus; species Urocitellus parryii. The sequence goes on from NC_135539.1 coordinate 98,157,777, forward strand.
ATAAACAAGTAATTACAAAAATGTTATTGTGAATTCAATCAACAGAATGCTATGATAGACAATGTGAAGAAGATCCAATTTAGAAAAATCCTTCGGGCAGGGGCATTAAGCTTAGACATAAAGGAAGAAATGTCAAGTGCTGGGGAAGAGCCCTTTTTTCTGTAGATTGGTGCTCAACTATGCTAACACTGGAAAGAAGTCTATCTACTCCAGAAATGGATGGAGCTGGAATTTAATGAGCTAAGGAGAAAGGGATGAGTTGAGACTGTGGAGTGAGGTGGAGGCTAGACCCTACAGCATCTCCCAATAAAGAGTAAATTTTATTCAAAAGGTAGCAAGATTAGTGGGGAAGTATTTTAAGCAAAGGAGCTTTGCCTTTTAAAGAAGATTTTCCCCTTTTAAAGAAGAATTCTGTAAGAGGAATGGACCATAGGGAAATAAAATTTAAAAAGCAGGAAGACCAATTATCTGGGCTAGCTTTGACATTTCCAGGTTGTGCAACCTTAGGGAAATTACTTGACCTCTCTTAGCCTTAGTGTCCTAATCCGTAAAATGGAAATCAATAGTATGAATAATTTACAGGATTCTTGTGAAGACAAAATGAAGGTATGTAAATGGAGTGTTCAATACTGTCAATACTCAAAACCTGTAGGCTATTAATATATTGTTGCTATTGTTGGGAGCAAAGCAACACATAGTCTTATAGTGTAAGGATTCAGAAATAAGAAGCCAAAGCTAATGCCCAGTCATTAGAATGCAGCCTTCAAGGGGGAAAGGGCTGGAGAATGAGACCCCTGGGCTACATTCTGGGAAGCCCAGAAGCCCAGGCATGGGTACTGGGATGCAGCTCCTCCTCCCCGTGGTCAGAATGATGCTGGAAACTAGGAGCAGAGCTTATATCAAGGAACCCAGGGGTTGGGCTGCAGTGAGGCAAGAGCTGGCTTCTCATTTGCTGTTTGTCTGTGCAGAGGGCCCCTGATGGTCTTGTGCCACTCATGAGCACAGAAGAGTGACTGAAACCTGTCAGATTGCCCAATCTCTTTCAGTCACCATTGAGGCAGCAGTCACACTGGGAGCAAACTAAGGAACAGGTGCTAAGACTCGAAATGAACTGAAGTTAAGGAAAAACATTCAACTTTCATTAACTTATTAACATTGAACTTTCTTTAATTTGTTTTTGTTGTTTTTTGCAACAAGGGCATTCAGAAAGGGAACTTTACAATCATGTGCTGCTTCATGATGGGGACATATTCTGGGGAATGAGCATCCTTAGGCTATTTTCATTGCATGGGTATCATAGCCCGTGCTTCCTACACACAAAGGCAGTCATGCTGTCACTAGGCAATATGATCTTACGGGACCACCATCATTATATGCAGTGCATCACTGATCAAAATGTGATGATGTAGTGAATGACTATACTTGTACATTTTTAAGCCAGAGTTACCTGGAGCTCAGAGTTTGTGAGAAGATGCTAAAAGCCCCTGAGCTGCTTTGCCTGCAGTCAGGTGTGCAGTGCTGGGGGATCATGCTACACCCTGGGATATGTGAATAAAACTATTAGGGTTACTATTGTCACAGAGATTATAGTTTAGCGGTAGGCAGTCATGAAATTATAAAATACAAGAAAGGCTTTATATTTCCATAGTCTGAAGGGACATGTCCTGCTGGGGGATTAGTGAGGAGAACTGTCTCTTGAAATATCCAGATTCTTCCCCTTTTTCCTTAGAAATTTAGCACTTGCCTTCTTTTTCCTTCTCTACCTCCTCTTCCCTCTGCAATTCTTCATTTTCCCTTTCTTCTCACCTGCTCAGATTTTCCCCATTCTCCCATTACCGCCATCTTTTCTAGTCCAACTCTACCCCTGTTCTTTCCCTGGGAGCCTGTTTAATTTTTATATGGGATAGCTGGCCTTCTCTTGATGTCTCCAATTTGCATCACCATCTCTGAAAAATATTTTTTCTTCTTTATATATATAAATATATGGAACATTTATAACATGTACCAAGCATTGAGCAATTTTTACATTTAATGTTCACTTCTATCCTCTAAGATAGGTTCTGGGTCCCCGCCCCCTGATTTCACAATTAAGAAAACAGAGTCGTGGAGAAATTGAGTAACTTGCTCAAGGTTACCCAAAAGAGAGAAGCTGATAGACTCGACCTCAAGTCAGTTCATACCAAAACTTGTTCCTTTAACCATTATGCCATTCTGTCTCCCAGTAATTCTGACATATTCTATATCCTGTGGATGCTCTTCATGTGCAGGAAATTTCCAGCTTAATAGGGGAGGGGGTTGGGAAACGAAGCCACACCTATCCATAAAGAGGGTACAGCTCTGTTTTCAGATTGGCAGAGGTCACTGGGTTGTGGCAGATGCAGGGCCACCTGGTCTCCCTGTGGAAAGGTTGTTCAGACTTCTCAGTAACAGCTGGCAATGTACTCCACAAAATGGGGGACCAACAGTGGGTGACATAGGTGGCTTCTAGCAAGAGGAAGAAAACACACTTCAAGGAGATTTAGAAGATGATTTCAGGACCAAGAGAGGAAAACTGAAAGCCTCAGTAGGAAGGATGTGCACTATATGCTGGTGGGTTGGTTGCTTGGAGTCCAGGAGAGGGGGATGGCAAAGCCCAAGTTGCCTCTGTGGCAATGTGGTGTGTGCCGGTACCAGCCCAGCCTGAAGGGATGGTGTGCAGATATGCATCCTCCCTCCTTGCAGGAAGCAGTTACAGGCAGAAGGAGCATCTTGGAAGTTGAATTCTGTGGCTGAGATGAGCCAGGGCCAGGAATACCTTTCCTTAAAAGCAATGAATTTATTTAGCCAACAAATATACCTTGTGCATGTGCTATTACTCTATGAATCAGGCATTCAGGGTTGAACAAAATACACAAATATCTCTGCACTCTTGGAGGTTGAATCTGTGCACTCGCTACAAAGAAAAGTAATCAGTGATCAAAACAAACCAGATGAAGGTGAAGGTGTGATATGGTTCTGCCAGCCTGAATATTTAGCACAGTTAGAGCTGTCAAAAGGGTTAATTGGGCAGCACACAGTCATTGTAACAAGCTGCTTTGCTTCACAATTAAAAAAAAAAAAAAACTTTATTCTGGAGCCCTTTCAAAAGTGCACCAGAGATCCCAGACTGTGTGCAAACTGGATTCTAAATAATCAAAAGTGTCTTATATTCAGCTTTCCAGAAATTCTCCTCTTATAGAGAACAGGATGTTCCAGTGAGCAGGTACTAATAAGGTGTCCTCATTTCTGTGACTGACACTATAATACCTAGTGGAGTTGCTAGTTCCACCAGCCTTTTGACAGTAAGGTTATTCCAAACACAGAAATCACATGAAATAAGAAAGGTCTAGTAACAATAGCCAGAAATTAGCGTCACTAGGATTTCATAACTAAGTTTTCTTGTCATCTTCATAAATTCTTATTTTCTTTCTTGGAAAAAGAGAATGTGCATTAAACAATTTCTAAGTTTCCTTTCCATTGTGACATACTCTTTTTATTATAATTACTAATACAAGTTAATTGAACAAATTGATTGGCTTTACTGTAAGGTTTTCATACATATACATATCATGCTATACTGTAAGGTAGACTAGTCTTCCATGAAGATCATAATTCTAGGAAAAGGCATGTCAGATACAAAGAAAAAGCCATTAAATTACCCAAGGGATATCAGCTTTTGGAGCCTGAATCTGAGCACCCTTCTATATCAGGATTATTGGAAAAATTACTACACAGACCATGGATGTCATGGGCTCAGGAAATGGTTTGTTTTCCTCCCTGTAGCCTGTCTGCATGTTGTGTGTGGCCCTATGTGTAAAGACTTGAATTACCACATGGATATATGGCCCCTTGGATAACAGGATGCTCTGCATGAGTGAATTCCCAGAAAATCCAAGCTTCTATCTGTAACTATCAGCACTCCTTCCAGCAGCTTCTGAGCTATTTTATTCAGAGCTAGTAAGAGGAGCATGCATTACTGTTCTGTGCTGAAACATGATGATTTGCTGTGGTTATGATCAGCTCTCTCATTGCCCTGGTTTTTGGTTTTATATTTGTTTCTTTTGCCCATCACTCCCTAGAAGAGGGCTAGAAGACAACACCATGCTTCCCCAAGTCTATGTTACCCAAGCTTTGTGAAAACTTATTTTACAGAATGAAGCTGGTAAATTTTTTTTTATTAGGATGATTAGGCTACAAGGCTGATCTTCATGTAATCACCTGTATTTAGAAATCCAGAATTAACTCATAAACAATTACTCGTATTAATGAATCTGCTCTATTAAATACATGGGTACTGCAGGGCAAGCCCTGAAGGAGAAATCTGATGTTTGACAAGTCAGGGCAAATTCTTGCTCTGTGAAATGTGGAAGACTGCTTGAACTTCATGTTTTCTTATCTGCAAAATGAGAATAGGAACATGTACTAATGAAGGAAGTTCTAATGAACTAAAGTGCATGAAAATATTTTGCAAAAACAATTGTTGTGACACAACATTGCATTATAATTATCTCTGAGAAGATTGCATTCTCTAAACTAGTTGTTTAGGACAGAAAGTTTGCCTGATATCCAAGGGAGATACTCAAAATATTTAACAACTGATAGGACATCCAACAATCAGACAGGAAACTGGCCTAATCAAAGCAGAAGCTGGCTACTAAATGTCCAACATGCCCAAGCCAATGCTCATATCAGCCCTCTCACACCCATGCTTGTCTTCCAAAGGGACTAGTCCTGTGCCTCACACAAAAAAGAATGCTCAGTGAATGAATGTAAAACATTATTTGCTTTGTGAAACTATTTTACACACATTTTTAGAAGCATGTGATCTATCCCTGCCCTACTTGACTCCCCAGTAGAATTTTTTTTCCCAAGCTTAGTTTCAGGTACTAGTCCCTGAACACTTGAAGCCTCTTTTCTTTTACCTGAGTTACAGATTCATTAACCCAGACTTTTTAGAAATGTTATTATTAGAACTTTAATCACCCATGTCCTCCTTTTAAGTTCTTTCTAAAATTACTTTCTGGCAATAATAATTATGTCAATCAGGGGCCAGCCAAAGATAGCTGTGGCCCCTGGGCCAAATCAAGACGGAGTTTCCAGCCATAATCTATGATTTGGCTCTAAACAGTTGTGCTAATTTCCCTGCCTCCACCCCCTACCCCTTTCTCCTATAGTAAGTGGAGTCCTAAAGACCAGGGTAGAATGTTCTGACTGGGTCCATTTTATCATCTATTGTGATGTTGGTGTCTGTGGCTGGATTCTACAGGTAGTATCCTAGGACAATGCAAAGACAAAAATGAGATGGTAACTGAATAGAGTCTTGTCACGGACAGAAAGTCAAAATGGTGTTGGTGTTGATAGATGTGTTGAGAGGATGATAATGTTAAGGTTGGAAGAGACAGAGACCAAAGAAGTCTAAGAATGAAGAATAGCTAACAGTTCATGAGTAGGAGGCTCTTATTTTTGTGTTTTTTAAAAAATATTTTTTGTAGTTGTTGATGGACTTTATTTTCATGTGGTGCTGAGAATTGAACCCGGGGCCTCATACATGCTAGGCAAATGCTCTACCACTGAGCCACAACCCCAGCCCGAGGCTCTTATTTTTAAAAGATGACTTCACTGCTTTCACCAACTCTGGCCAATATAAAGTCAACCATATTGTCCCCTTCTGCCTTAACTTCATTTATTCATTCAAGAAACAAGTACTGCGTGACTACTACTTTTGAACCATTGTGCTGGGTGTTGGGGTTACAGAGATTATATTCTTTGGGGTAAGGAATCAAGGGAGAAGGAACAGAAATGTAAGTCAAAAACCACAAGTAAAAGAACAACATGCATGAAAATTCAGAGATCAAAGAAACAGCAAATGCCACTAGTTCTGAATACCCAGCGTATGGGGAGCAGACTGTGAGCCAATCCGAGTGTTTACTGTGAGTAATTATGGAAGAGACAACTAGGGCTGAAGTATTTAGGTTGGCGTGTGTGTGCATGGTGCTGGGGATCTAACTCAGGGTCTTGTGCATGCAAAGCAAGCAACTGAGCTATATCCCCAGCCCCAAATTGGGATTTTTGACAGCTTACTGAGGTAGCAGTTTGGAGCAAGGTTTGCCTTTGGCCTGTAACAATGTCCAAAAAAGATTTCAAAGTGTCTAGACTACATTGGTGATAATCGGGATGGAGAGAGGAAGTTGGATAGATAGTTAATATAGCAGAGAGTATCAGCTTGAATGGAGAATGATTGTTGAAGGAGGTAAAGGAGCAGGTATAGGATAGACTATCCCCCTCTTCTGACTTGGTACCCTGGTGGGGAGAGGCAAGGCACCAAGGAGAGAAGCAGCAGAAGCAAGTACAGGAGATAAAGGGATGAGTGCAGGCTGGTGAGAGGCATCTATGAGGTATAGAGGTTGACATGCATCAGTATTACCCAAAAGTCCCTTTCTGCACACTGTGATGAGATACAGAGCCCTTCCAGAAGGTAAATTAATATCCAGTATGCATCAGAGAGAAGAAAAAATTCAACCTAACTAAACAGCATTTTTAATAATGATTTTTATTTGCATTCTGACACAGCTCTCCTCTGAATTTGGGTCACCAGGTCCAAGGAGTGCACTTTAAAAAAAAGACTAGGTCAAGGCTAGGAGTTCAGGAGAGTGGGGAATAGAAGTACAGGTAAACCACCAGCATTTGAGAGCTCATTCATTCTCCCTAGACGGTCTTGCCGCCTCCTTCACTTTCTCAACTGTCCTTGTCTCCCCTCAACATCCACCAGGATATTTTCTTTTCACCTCAGAAGCAAAGTTTCCTGCTCTTGCTAAGGCTAATAAATCCTCCAGTCTCCCCATCCCATCTATCCATCCTTTTTCTTCCAGGAGACAGAGGGTGCTGATAACTGCCTCTTCCTCTCTTGCACTTCCTAAGTCTCACTTTAACAGGTTCTTCAGTGCAGCCTCCAATGCACCCAAGTCCTCCATTCTGAAACACAAGAGAACAAACAGAAAACCCTCTGGGTGCTCCTCCTCCTTCATTGAGCTATTTAGCTTCCCCTCCTGTCCTCATAGAACTTCTTGAAAGAACAGTCTCTGTTTCCTCTCATCTACTGCTCCTTGTACCACCCTCCCTGCCACTGTCCAATGGAAGAGATTCCAAGGTGTCCTCTTGAGTCTTTTGTCCAACTTCAACCTACTACAGTTTCCCACAACAATCTGACACTTAATTACTCAAACATGAGTTATTCCCATTAGTTACATTAGAATTCTTGATTCCCAGTTCTAAGGTCCTCTTTCTCCCAGTTCTCTTCTTCCTTCTCTGACCACTTAACCCAAATTCTTCTCCTTCCACAAGTGCCTAGAAGATATAATCAGTGTATTCTTTTCTAGAACTGTTATTTAAATTATGTTCAATTATAGGTAAATCACTTCAACTCTGTCTTTTCTTCCACAAAATGTGGAGGTTTGTGCTAGGAAACTTCCAAAACCTATTCCAGGTATAGCTTTTTTTTTTATTATTGGTTTTTCAAAACATTACAAAGCTCTTGACATATCATATTTCATACATTAGATTCAAGTGGGTTATGAACTCCCATTTCTATTCCAGGTATAGTTGATTCAAGAAGCACTTATTGCATGCTTTATCAGTGCTAAGAATAGATTTAGAAAATATATTCAAGAAATGTAAATTATATCAGGAGTCAACGAGACAATAAAGTCACCAGACGCTGCAAACATTTTTTGGAAAGAAGCAGTATATAAATAAGCAAACAAATAAATATGATGAAAGTTGCTCATTTTTATTGAGCCAGCCAGAAAATAGAGGTGTTTTTTTTAACACTTACATTAGTTCTTAAGTTAGACAAATCATAATTTAAGTGCTTAGTTATTCATACCTGGCTAGGGGTTACTATTTGGGTTTAGATAGGCCACATATGGTATGTGGACCAGCTGCATCAAAATCACCAGAAAACATGGTAGAAAATGTAAAATTTCCAGCGTCACCTTTAGCCTACTGAATCAAGTCTACAGGTGATCTGTGTGCATTTAGAGTTGTAGAGATTCTGGTCCAGGTAACAGGCAGTGAGTTTCAAGTTTCCTGGGAACCAGAGAGGATGCTGGGGAGAGTTGTACATTCATAACTAAGCATGTTACACATCGCTGATAGAGAGCCCGGGAGACCAAGAGCATCAGGCAGCTACAAAAAATGAAAAGAATTCTTATTTCCCATTTGTTTTTGTGAACTCTGACCTCGTCTAAAGAAATTCACTCTGTAGGCCCTTATGCTGAGATTTTACAATAATTCCACTGTGTGCTGATTAACTTGGAAAAGCAGAAGTAACAAGAAATAAATAACTACAAGATGTCAACATTAATACTGGGGTTTAAAATGGCTTTCTTCATTGCATGCTATAAAATTGGGAAAGCAATCTGTACTTACTACAAAAACCCCTGATGGATTTAAAATTCAGGATGCTTAGATAAAGATTAAATTTACATTTGGGGGAAAGAAAAAAAATAGTCCTATCTTTCTCCCTTCAGGCTGAATGTACACAAATCTGAGGCTCAGAAACATATCTTTACTTTTATCTTTCCAGTCTCCAAATTGCTTTAGAATTCCAAAGTCGGAAGGCTCACTGAAATTTTCTACTTCCCCCTAATAAATGATGGTGAGATGGGGTGGGGGAATTTGTTTTTGCATCGATAATCCTGACTTAAGTTTATTAAATTTATCCTCTTCACTCTTTTAGTGTAGTGTTAAATGCCTGGAAATTAAGTCACACAAAGATGAACTCAATTAAGTATGTCTTCAGTAGTGCAGGAGAAGAATGCAGGGCACTAGATACCGTGCTCATCTCTCAGGCTTTGTTTTTCCCTGTCTATCAAAGGGAAAGAAGGTGTACTAAGTCACATTTCTCCAGAGAAAAAGAACCAATCAGATGTGCGTCTACATATCCATATCTGTATCTGTATCTAGAAAGATTAATTCCAAGGAATTGGCACATGCAAGTTCAAAATCTGCAGGATTGGCCTACCGGCTGGAGACCCAAGAAAGAGTCATTGTCGTAGCTGAATTTCTAAGGCCACCTGGCAGAATTCTTTTTTTGCTAAGGGAAAGCCATCATTTGTTCTAGGCAGGCCCTCAACTGATTAGATGAAGCCCACCCATATTATGGGGGAAAGTCTGTTCTACTGTAACTGCACCAAACTAAATGGTAATATCATTTAAAAAAAAAAAAGCATAACTCTCCCATAGAAACAATCAGAATTATGTCTGACCACATAATCTGAGTTGTGCAGCCTAGTCAAGTTGACATATAATATTAGCCATCCCACTTTGAAGGTCACACTGGCTAAACAAACAAAGAGGAAGAAGTCTGCATCTCTGCAGGAGGGAGACAAAGGCTTCTCCCCATTTTATGGGACCAGAGGCACTTGTCTTCCAGGTTCTCCCAGGTTTGAATAGAGTGACCTTGAACTACACTTGAACATCCCTAAAGGTCCTCTCACTCAGCTCTTCCAGAGCTGTCTGTCTTCTTTCATCTTTGAGGTCCTCTGGGTTGGGCATGAAAGCAGAGGTTTCTGTCTGAGTCAGTGCACCCTTGTTAGAAATGCACCAAGACTGACAGTTCTGTTTCTTCCTTCCTATGCCAGGTAAGGGGCCAGATTTCTGCTCAGGACTGAGCTTCAGATACCTTCATTTGGGCTGCAAAGCAATAAATAACTTCCTTCGATGTCCATGGCCTGGTCTAGAATATTTAGCTTTTGAAATCAGAAATTTCTAGATTTGAGATTTCCTCTACTTACTCCTTGCCTTATCTCTGCCCAAATATAACCTATCCAATTCTGATGTCAAAGCAAACAATCAGTCACCTTAGTCTTCCTTTTTCCTGCTTTCCTTCTTCCTTAATTATGTCATTCTTTTTACAAATAGTTTTGATGGTTGGAGGATGGGAAACAGGGACAGAAAGTTTGAACTTAAGGAAAAGCGGTCACAACTGCTAGAAGGGCAAGAAGCAGTCATCAGTGGAATACTGATGCGTGACCTTGATGGGAGACCTTGACGAATACAACCTCCAGAGCTCTAACTTCTCTAATCCATATTCTGGAGGACTGGTTTATTATGTGGGGATTACAATTGCATTCAAATGGGAGTCTCAATCTATTGGCATTTCTATTCTGTGCAGAATACAGAGAAGACACTTCATTGGACCAGTTACTATTATTAAAGTTCAGAATAGCAGTTCACAGAGTTGCATCAGTTTTACTAATTCCTTAGAATAGGAATTGCAAACTAAAGCTTGTAGATGGCTAAGAATTCCCTGTAAATTCTACATCTTAGAGAGTTCCTGTAGAAAGGTGACAAGTTGCTCTGACCCTCATACCTGTTACTCTGCACATCAGCACATGAATGAAGTGTAACTCTGTTTGGCCACTTTCTAACCCAATCTATTTATCTGCTTTGCATTCTAAACTCTTATGAGCTAGAAGTTTATGACATCATTAGCATTCCTCCTCTTCTGAAGCTTCTATTTGAACTGAAATGTTAGTCATTGTTCTCTTTCTTGTTGAATAACTTGAATTGACTTGACCCGACCTGACTTGAATTAACTTGAGCAATTTCTATGTGCCAGGGTGGTTCGTGTCCAGCAAGGGCCAAGAATATGCAAACAAACATAGCTCAGTACTCAGCATAGAGCAGATGCTTTAAATTCACCTGGAAAAGAAACTGCAGGCTCAAGTGTGATCCTAAAGTGGCTGTCTTATCCATTACAAAACCCAGAGACCCCAGTGAACCCTCTCCCGAGGCAGAAACATCCAGGATGACTTAGACCACCTTCATAGAGCACTAGAAGAAGGACGTTTCGAATTGCTGCTCCCCATTCATGCCAGAGTGACCTTTCCTTTCAGAGCACACCCACCAGGAACACAAAGAACTCATCAAATTTCAAGCACAAGTCCTTGATAAAATGACTTTCTGAAGAAAGCTATTTATCAGCATCTGGTCACATGCCAGAGAATAAACATTGGTCAAGCCTTTTATCAGGGAGATTAATGCCAGGAATTGTATTCCATTGAGCTCTAAAAGAAGAAAGATATTTAAGGATGTTATATTTTGGATTGGAATATCCCCCGAAAGTCCATGGGTTGAAGAGTTGGTCACCACTCTATGGTTCTATTGGGAGGTGGTGGAAATCTTAGGAGGTGGGGTCTAGGGGGAGGAAGTTAGGTCATTGGGGGTGTGCCCTTGGAGGGGATTTGTCCTCTTCCTGTTTCTCTTTTGCTTCCTTGCCATGACAAAGTGAGCAGCTTCGCTCTACCACATATTCCTGCCACGATGTTCTTCCTCGCCACAGACCTGAAAAGCAGTGGGACCAACCAACCATGAACTGAAACCTGTGAAATCATGATCCAAAATAAACCTTTCCTTCTTTTAAGTTGATTATCTTAGATATTTTGACACAGTAACGAAAAGCTGACTAACACAAAAGAAAAAAGATGGCTTCATTCTGTTGGAACTCAGTGAAAAAGAAGAAAAATTTTCATAAGTACATAAAACAATCATAATTGTAAAGAGTGCTGATAGATTAAAAAAAACTCGAGTATAGTTTGGATTATGATGAGATGGGTTAGGGTTGGAGATGTAGCTGGGTGGCAGAGTGCTTGCCTAATAAGTGTGAAGCCCTGAGTTTGATCCCTAGCACCATTAAACAAACAAACAGGCAAATAAATGATTACAATAAGAAGAATAAAGATATTTCCATAGTTGCTAGAGGAAAGAAGAAATTGGAGTTAAACTATAAAAAGGCAAATGTGTTTAAAAAAAAAAAACGAAAATAAAAGAAGTGATGTGTAACCAATGGGATTCTCCAGAGATAAAACACTTGATTAGGGTCTACATAAATAATTTAAAAGAAGATTGGATTTAGGGGCTTCAGAGGTTGCTAAACTTCCAGCTGTGGAAGAAGAACAAATCAGTAGCTAAAAACTAGGTATCAGGTGAATCAGGCTGCATATTAAAAAAAGCAATTCAAGAGTGTGTGCGTGCTACTGTCTGAATATTTGTATCCTCAACAAAATTCACATATTGAGACTATGAAGCCCAAAGTGATGGGCCCTTTAGGAGTGATTAGCTCTTGAGAAGAAAGTGAAGTGATCATATGAGGTTGTGAATGAGATTTATGCCCTTATTAAAGTGGCCTGAGAGACCTCTTGCACTTTTCTCCAGGTAAAGGCAGAGGTGACATCTGAGTTTGCACCCTGGAAGAGGGCCCCAGCAAAACTTGAACATGCTTGGTACGTTGATCTTAGACTTCAAGCATCCAGAACTGTGAGAAATAAGTTTCTGTTACCTGTAAACCACCCAGTCTCTAATATTTTATTACAGCAGCCCAAATGGAATAGGAATGATAAGTTTAAGAAAAAATGCTCAATTCATTATTTCATTCACTCAAAAGAAACTTTTATTGAGATCCTACTATGTGCTAGTTTCTGTGCCAGGTACTATGGATGGGATGGCAACAACACATGGTCTTTGTGATAGAAATGTCACAGGGGGCTGGGGATGTGGCTCAAGCAGTAACGCGCTCGCCTGGCATGTGCAGGGCGCTGGGTTCGATCCTCAGCACCACATAAAAATAAAATAAAGATGTTGTATCCACCGAAAACTGAAAAATAAATATTAAAAAATTCTCTCTCTCTCTCTCTTAAAAAAAAAAAAAAGAAATGTCACAGGAACTTCTTGAATTCATCATCCAATTTGCAACAACAACCAAACTCTTTACAAAATTCAGAGCAACATTTGGGATGCTTCTGGGAATAGAGTGAAAGTTTTGACCCTGTCTTCAACATGAAGAATGCATTTGGGAGAATGAAGACATAGAACAAAACAAAACGAAAAACAGAGACACCCAGAAGAAAACAAAGAATAGAAAATTCTTATAAAGAGTTTAACTATTTTGGTCATCTGGAGTCTGAGAGATCTGGACATGCTAGAAGTTTTTAAAATTGCAAAGAGAATGAATTAAATAACACAAAAAGGCTTAAAGCAGATGCTCTAGCTTGAGACTTTCTGGGTTCAAATGTGGATTCTTCTGTTTTCTAGCAGTATGACTTCACGCAGAGTACTTAGCCTATTTATATTTCTGTTTCCCCATTTAAAATTAATGTTAATAAAAGTATTTACTTAGAACTTGAGTGTGAATGTGAAGATTTAAATGAGTTAATGCATATGAATCACAGGAGCACTTAGCAAATAGCAGGATACTCAATAAATATTGCCTATTATTATTCATTTTCCAAGTTCTAGATCTTTAGAATTGAGATCTGTAAAGCTAAGTGGGCACATTACTGCACACTTGGTCATCTAAAGGACCTTGGTATGTACCTAAGTGGTACAGCGTGAACCTACTAAGAGATGCTGAGAGGATTAGATTAATTCTTTACTACAGATTAATTATCCCTTATCCAAAATGCTTGAGGCTGGATATTTTGGACATTGGAATATTTGCATAAGAATAATGCAATTTCTTGAGGTATAGGAAACATATCTAAGCACAAAATTAGTTTATGTTTTATACACACCTAGTACATATAGGCTTATAGTAATTTTATACAATGCTTTTTGTGTATCTGCATTTTGATGGCAAACCATCACATCGGGTCAGGTATGGGTTTTCTGCTTTTGACAGCATCTCAATGATCAAAAGTTTCAGATTTTGGAGGTTTTTGAGATTTCTGATTAAAGATGCTCAGACTGTATTAGACCTATAGCAAGTCGGGAAGGAGTTTGAGACTGCTTAGAATGCCTGCTTGTCTTTCAACTTCACATCTCACAATACACTTCAGCTGTGACTATTAAAGTCAGAGACTGAGGTTCTGGAGGCATCTTCTAAGGATAAAACAGGAGTGCTCAGCTTGGTAGAGGGGCAAAGGTAAACAAGGCTTTGATGTAGTAACACATAATAAATAATAATAGGTCATCCACCACAGAGGAGAGCCTTGCCAGAGACTCATGATCCAGAAGTTAGTTTTCGTTTTTTATTTACATAAAGAAAATAAGTTTATGCCAGGGGTTCACATACCTGGACCTAGGCAGAATCCTCTGACAAAAAAAGCAGCAAGTGTTTGTGAAGTCACAAACGGGGGATTAGTGAAAGAACTGGACTTCCTAGAAAGGTGATCTGCCTGCCTAAGTGAAGACAGGGAGTTCACTGATCCCCCTATCCAGTCAGTCACCTCTGAGTGGCCAGTAGAGGCCACACTGGACTTTGAGATCAAGCTTGACTTTCTCCATGCGGTCTCCATTCTCTGGGCCTCAAATTGCCTTATAGGTAAAACAAGGGGCAAGGATTAAACACCAAAGTAGAACCAAAAGAACAACCAGGATCTTTTCATTAAATGATATTTTATTTTGGAGTCTCCTGAACAAAACATTATATCTCTATCTCTAACAAGTATGAAGGGGTAAGGGATAAGAGTGTGGCTAAGGAACCCCACCAGCCAACCCTGGCTCCAGCTTCAATTACCCCCACTTATATTGGTATCCCATCTCCCCCTGGATCATACTAACACAGTTTAAGAACCACTGGCCTAGATAAGCTGTGAAGTCCCACCCACATCTAATATTCTGTGATTCTGGTGCCTTTGGCATCAAAGTGACCCAAATCAAAGAAGCAATTATAAGTTCTACAACAGTACTGTCCAACAGAAATAAATAAATTGCCTAAGTCTTAAAGATTTTTTAATGGCCATCTTGTATGTAAAATAAATAGATAGAATTAATTTTAATAGCATTTTACTTAACATATCTAAAAAATAAATAATTCAACCTGTTATCAATATAAAAATAACTGAGATATTTTACATATTTTATGAAGTTTTCAAAATCTAACATGTGTTAAACTTCTCACACATCTTAATTCAAGTAGTCTCATTTCAAGCATTGAATAATCTCATATGTCAAATGGTTACCATACTCAAACACAGAGACACAGAGCCTTTCCCCAGGCACAAATGCTCCTGCTCATGAATTCAGGTGAGGAAGGCCTGCAGGCCTCCTGTACCCAAATGTGGATAAGGACAAAAGCACTTGGTCCTGCTTCTGTTCTATCCCGGCATTGGTCACTGTGTCAAGTCCAGTTCTGCTGTTAGAACCAAATATCTGAGACTGGGTAATTTATAAAGAATAGAAATGTGTTTGTCATAGTTGGAAGGACTCTAAAACTAAAGTACTAGCAGCTTCCAAATCCGGCAAAGGTCTGGTCTCTGCTTCCAAGGTGATACCTTGCTGCCCTGAACTCTAGAGGTGAAGAATGCTGTGTTCTCATAGGAGGGATGGAAGGAAGGATGGAAGGAAATGAGTGAATCCACTCCCTATTCCTACCCAATGAGGGCTTTGTCTTCATGACTTAATCCCCTCCAAAAGGCTCCACCTCTCCACTATCGCAGTGGTGACTAAGTAACTTGTGAATTTGAAGTGACACATGCAGACCACAGCAGCCACTTCCTCCAGCGTTCTTCTCTTTCTCCAGCACTCCCCTAGACTTGGAGAGTGCTGGCCCAATGACCTCAATTGCTCTACATCTCACTTTTCTATTCCTTAGCTCATTCCCTACTTCGTGTTGATTTAAGATCATCTTTATCCTGGGATTTATTATTGCTAAATTATTGGTAAGCCTTACTCTGACTTAATTATAGAATCTCCCTGAATCTACCTGGACCTTGAGTATTATTTTGAAGATTCCATGTTTTTGCAATTGTCCCAAATACTCAACAATCTCAATGTACATAAAGGAAGTAATTTAATTAACACATTTGTTTAACACTATCCATATCAAACATCATATCTGGCCTAAGTTGTCTTCATTTTTCTTTTGGCTTTAATACATGGCATTTTATGCTGAAAGAAATTGTACTTTTCTTGTGCTGTGTGAAGCTATGATCCAATATAATCATGTAACAACACTCAAATACAGTGAAGATTTTTCATTGTTTCCCTGGGACTAAAACTGAAATGTTCAGACTCTTCTGGTTCTCTGTATGCAGAACAGGTTCATGGCCATTGATTGACTGATAATACATATTTAAACCTGAGGGCAGTATTTTAAATAGTGTTTTCACTCATGACTCAAAAACAGGAACAAAATCACCTCTTTTTATACAAAAGAAACTTAGAAGAGTTTTTTTTTCCTATGACTATAATTTGAATATAAAATGCACACTTTCAAGATGTCATCTTAGTCAACCGAATTATAAATTCACTAGTTTGAAACTATAATCAAATAATCATTGCATTAAATGAGTTATATTTCTTTTTGAAGTTACTTTCCTCATTGGGGCTTTGTGGAAAAGAAGAACTCTTCTGCAATTGTATAAATTCCTACTTTATTTGGGCTTAAATACTGAGGTATTAACAATGAATTCATGATTTATAGATTACCAGTGCCTTTATATAGAGGCACTCCATTTTCTAAAGCAAGTACAATGATTTCTAACTGAATACCCTTTGATACTGAATATCAAAAAGAGAATCATTTTTCCCCTCTCGCTTGCCTGAGTACTTTTTGTTCTGAACTGGTGTACTACCATTTTACAGATACATAAATGAACACAGTGACTGACTGATCAGATACAAGGCAGTCAGAATCAGGATTTAGAATTTTCCCAGAATCAGTGAACATTTTTTTTTCAATAATTGTATGTGCTTAGGAAAAGATTTGTAGTTTTTCAGCTCCAAATAGATCCATGGTAGATCTTTCCAGGAAGTTCTTATCTGAGTCCTAGGGAAATTACCTAGAATCCAACTTTCCTGGCCACAATTTGCTGAAATTCAAAGGTGCAAGGACCAACTATTGGGAGCTGAGTACTCATTAGTTGTCATTAAGGGAATGAATGTGTGTGTGTTGGATTGTGCATGAGGAGGGAGCTACACAAAATCCCATCCTATTTAAAGAGATTAGATACATCTGATGTGCATTGAAACTCTGGTGTGTGTGGGAAGATGAACTGTGTCTATGCCTGCATCCATGTGCAAGTACTCAAGGGGATTTCTCTTAAAACACCTCAACTGAGGATAGTTGGCCAGCAATGGCTTAGCACTTTCTGATTTTAGATCTTAACTTTAAGGATAAGTCCCTGTCTCTTCATATACTTATTAGACCTGGCATCTGAGGTACCCCTCCAAACATTTCCAATTAGATCAAAGAAAAAATCAAATATTGCAGAGTGTTCACAATGTATTATTCTATTGTAATTATTTCAGTATTTCCCCTTTTCTCTCTGAGCAAAGAGGAGACAAAAAGGGGTGGACAGAAGAAGCTTTTCAGTTCTTAAAGATTCTTTGATGTAAACTCTTTAACAGTTCATCTGGGCTTGTCCACTCCTTTTTTTATTCCAGGCCAAATTTCTGCAGTTTCCCTGAGATTTTTCTGTTGAAGCGCTAGGCAGTTTACCCAGCTTTCCACTTTTCTTCTCGAGATGCGTACGGAGGCCTGCGAACTCACTACCGGCAAAAGTCCAGTGAACTGGGAGAGGCGGCGTCGCCTCCTCCATGCTCCTCCAGCTCCATTCAATTTGGCTATTTACTCTTGGCTCTGGCTTTTTTCTGCCCGCACTGGCTGTTCCAGAAGCGCCAGGCTGGCGGTCCTTGGCTCGCCTGTAGCTTTGCGGGGTGGAGGAGCGACGGCCGAGGAGCGGAGCGCGGGTGGCCTGTGGGCCGCCGGCACAGCTCCGGGACCCTGGGTACAGGGAAGAGCAGGAGCAGGCAGCCTGCAGGGGCCTAGGCCGGGCTTCGGGGAAGTGTAGCGCGCGCGACGGGCCCCGGAACCTAGGGCTTTGGGGGATGGTGCAGGTGCTGTAGCTCAGAGCGCCGCCACCTGGGTGGCCTCTGGCTTTTACCCAAGCCTTTTCCTCCAAGCAGCCCTCCCGAGCGTCGCCTGTGTGCTTGCAGTCAAGCTCCAGGGGCCAAGCCGGGGATGGCGGCGGCGTAACCGGGGCTGGGAAGAAGGGGAGCCGGAGGACAACGGGCTGCCGCAGCGCCGGAAAGCAATGGGGCAGCCGGAGGGGCAGCGACATCTGCGGGTCAAGGAGCGGCCGACCAACTCTGCGTGGTCGCGAGGCTGAGCGGGGGCTGCCCGAGGACACCGGAGCGATGAGGCTAGGCGGGCCGCACTTCCCTAGGGCGACCGGCGGGAGGAGCAGCGACGCCCCTTGCCCCGCGCCCCTGGCTACGCGCTCACACCCGCCCCAGGTCTCAAAACTCGGTGCTGTCCGTGGATCTTGGGCTTGGGTTTGTCCGGTCACCTCGAGCGACTCGGAGAACCCGGCTTTCCCATTAGGAACGGAGATTACGCTTTGTCCCTGGCTTTTAGAAAGTTAGTTCAACACTTTGGATCATCAATCCTAAGAAGGAAAAATAAAGACATCGTGGTCTGCCTCTGAATGGATCGGTGTCGGAGGATTCCCGAAAGTAGAGAGAACCAGTTTTAGCCGGCGCGGCGAGCGCTGACCACTGACACTTCAGCCCCGGAAAGGGTTAATTGCATCCTGCCGGGTCGGTTTACATGTAAATAGAGAGCAGCTGCTCCGCGCGGGCTCCGACTGGCTCTTATAAGTTTTTGATTGGTTGCCAATGACATCACCTCCCGTGTTATAACACAGAGGACCCGAAGCGGCGTCGGATCAACCCTCCTTAAAGGGACGAGGCCACGCCTTCAGCTCCTCCCCCTCGGTTGCCCATTGGCTGTGGGTCTCTGTGAGGTAGCGGTCGTCTTTCTCCGGATTCTTATTGGCCCAACGCGCCGTCGTTCGAAGGCCGGCCTGCCCCCTCAGAACCTTACATTTACAGTGTAGCAAAAGAGAAAGTAACTATGTTGCTGCTGGAGATCAATGAAGCCAAGTGAATGGGGGCTGAATGTGCCAGTCCTTAGCTGAAGCCGAGCGCCAGATGGTGGAGGGCTACACTTATTTATGAAGTAAGTGGAAGTCACCGCAGTTGCTACTCG
Organism: Urocitellus parryii; assembly: GCF_045843805.1. Lineage (NCBI taxonomy): Eukaryota > Metazoa > Chordata > Mammalia > Rodentia > Sciuridae > Urocitellus > Urocitellus parryii. The sequence continues at coordinate 98,176,786 of NC_135539.1, forward strand.
GAGCCCAGGAGTGGAGGTGGAGGATTGTAAAGCGGTGCGTGTTTATGTGCGTGCGCGCGTGTTTGTGTGTGTGTGCGTGTGTGTGTATGTGTGTGTATGAGAGAGAGATAGAGAGATAGAGAGAGGAGAGAGAAAGAAACGGAGACAGAGATGTGATGCTGACGGAGGAGCCACAGCAGGTAAGATTATAAGGTTCGGGCTGTTGGCTCCCGTTGCCCTGTGCGTTTTACTCTCTGCAGTCTACTTGGATTTGGGGTGAAGCAAAAATGAGGTTTGTTGAGATGCTTTGCGGCAGTTTTAAATGCCCGGGGCTTGTGAGTGCGCTGTATGGCTAGGGAAGGGGATGATTAGTGCCTCTAGGAGTGGGAAAGGAGCATTCTCTAACCACTTAATTTTCTCTCCAGCCCCTGCCCAGTGGTGGAAGGGAGACTAACAAGGGAGAGGGGATAGCTCAGTATTTCTCCAAGAGATTTCCTGGGCCAGACTGAATGGTTTCACAGGCACTATACACGCCCGACCCTCTGCTGCAGAGATGCAGATTTCCCTATACACTCAGTGCGTGTGTGCGAGCCACGCACTTTGGTGAAGGTGGGGGGTCCCCGCGTGTGTCCCTTTGAACGTTTCTTGTGTCCCTCTCAAAAGAAGTGGACTGCTGATCCTGGACTACCCTACTAGGTAACAAAATAGCAAAGACTTTTACCGCTCGGTCCATCTGGGAAACAGTTACAGTTTCTGGAATAGTACTCGCTCTTAAAAAAAAAAAATACTACGCAAGGGAAGAGGGAGGGAAGGGAGTGGAGGAGGTTGGAGGTTGGAGGTTGGAGGTTGGATCCTTTGCTCCCATCCAAAGGTGGGTGAGAGAAACCTGAGTCTATAAGGATATGCTGGCTGGCCGGCATGGTGGGTATTGCTCCTGTTCCTGCGTGTGTGGATTCTGCCTGTGACACTTTGGCTCTGTGTCAGAGAATGGTGAAGATTGTGTGTGGACGAATGATAGATGGCATTTTTCCAGGCAGCTCTTAAAGTTCGTTTTAAGTGAGCAGCTTGGGATTTGGTTTCTTTGCTGTATGCATGTCTACTAGAAAGAGAGAAGCCAGAAGGGCTGTGTTGTACAGTGACCCTGTGCCTCAAGGGAGGAAGGAACTGTCCCTTTTCAGGCACCTTCTGAAGTAGACCCAGTGGGAAACACTTCCCAATTAGCCTGTCTCTGTTGAAGAGGGAATTGAAGTCCTCTATATGGAAGCCATACTCTCACCAAAAGGGGGGGGGGGTATCCGTTTGGGATTGAAATTGATATAAATCAGCTGCTCCAAGTGAGAGAAGCTCTAGGATACAAAGCCTGTGCCAATGCAGGAGATGAAGAGGGAAGGAGACTCCAAGGGGTCCTTTTCTCAGAGGAAAGAGTGAGGCGAATGTGGGCAGGGAAGCAATGGTGATGGATCTGCTAGGGCTGAGGTTTAGAGACTTGGCTTTCTGGCTTGAGACTTCGTTTTAGGACACCAGTTTGTAGTAAAAGGGGGAAATGCAGACTGATTAATAAGAGGCTAACAGGAAACATGTGGGGTTTTAATATGGCTATGTTGTGCTTTTCAAAGGACCTAATAGAATGGAAAGCAAGAATAGCTCCTAGTTAAAGAGACACTTACGGGGATAATTTCATTCTGATTTGCAGAAGGCTGACATCCGCCCTGATGTATATTTAGATGCTGTATATTTCTGTGAGCCATGCCAATGCTCTTGGTCATCTCTTTGCCTTTGCAGTGGGTGAAGGAATTAAATGGAAAGCATGCAAGGGTGAACAGATGAGTTTTTTTCTCAGTCGCAGTATACTTCTGCCCAGGAGATGAGGCCCAGAATAGATGCCTCTTAAAAACCTTTCTTTCTGTCTTTAGCTTTTCTAATTCTTTGTGCTTTTACCTTCTCTAAGGCTGAACTTTGATGTAGTCAGGAAAAGGTTGTTCATTAACATTTCCAGTATTAAGGCTAATATAACCTTACACTCAGCAACCAAATAGACGGGGACCTCAGGTTTGCATCCTCTTTGAATTTATCTAAATGGGTTTGGAGCTTTGATAGTGGGATATAAAAGGGCACCTAGGACAACTTTGCTCAGAAATATGCAAAGACCTTCCCTCGGGATTGGATGAGACTGCCTTTTGTGTCATATGACTTTATTCTTTCTTTCCCCCTTCCCCTTCTTTACAGACTCTTGAGTTCTTCTTGAATTGCCAGTTTTCAGCCTCCTCATGCCTCCGTCTCCTTTAGACGACAGGGTAGTAGTGGCACTATCTAGGCCCGTCCGACCTCAGGATCTCAACCTTTGTTTAGACTCTAGCTATCTTGGCTCTGCCACCCCAGGCAGCAATAGACACCGTCCTGTCATCGCCACCACAGTTGTGTCCCTCAAGGCTGCGAATCTGACGTATATGCCCTCATCCAGCGGCTCTGCCCGCTCCCTGAATTGTGGATGCAGCAGTGCCAGCTGCTGCACTGTGGCAACCTACGACAAGGACAATCAGGCCCAAACCCAAGCCATTGCTGCTGGCACTGCCACCACCGCCATTGGAACCTCTACCACCTGCCCTGCTAACCAGATGGTCAACAACAATGAGAATACAGGCTCTTTAAGTCCATCAGGTGGGGTGGGCAGCCCTGTGTCAGGGACCCCCAAGCAGCTAGCCAGCATCAAAATAATCTACCCCAATGACCTGGCAAAGAAGATGACCAAATGCAGCAAGAGTCACCTGCCAAGCCAGGGCCCTGTCATCATTGACTGCAGGCCCTTCATGGAGTACAACAAAAGTCACATCCAAGGAGCTGTCCATATTAACTGTGCCGATAAGATCAGCCGGCGGAGACTGCAGCAAGGCAAGATCACTGTTCTAGACTTGATTTCCTGTAGGGAAGGCAAGGACTCTTTCAAGAGGATCTTTTCCAAAGAAATTATAGTTTATGATGAGAATACCAATGAACCGAGCCGAGTGATGCCCTCCCAGCCGCTTCACATAGTCCTCGAGTCCCTGAAGAGAGAAGGCAAAGAACCTCTGGTGTTGAAAGGTAATGCCCCTGTTCTGTCCCAAGCACAGTCCTGTTTAGCTGGGTTCACTTTGGGGTTTCTCCTAACAGTGGCAGCCTTCTCCTTACCCTGGCTACCAGAGAACAAAACAGACTCTCTTCTTGTCTTCTCTTCCATGCCCTTTCTTTATTATTTTGGTATAGTGAGAAAAATCCAGCAGCACTGAGTTGGAAGTCAGAAGATCTGGGTGCTACCCTTGATTCGGCTTCTGATTTGCATTGTGCAAGTCATTTCACCTCTCTGAGACGGTTTTGTCATCCTTCTAAAAAGGGGCTTTATACCACCAGATGGTGTCTCAAGTCATGCCTGGTCTGGTGGCTTTCTGTTCCAGTCCATAACTAATGGGAAAGTTGCTGTCTCTCAGACCTAACCAATGTTGATGAAACAGAGGAAGCAACTCTGATGAACTACAAGTAAACCGACAGGTACCAGCTCTTTTTGTGGGAGATTCTTCCTCTTTCTCACCTCTAATCAGCTTGACTTTTATATGGCTTATAAAATGACCTTCAAGAAGGGCAGAGATTTATTTGTAAAATGGAAGTGTAAGTTCATAGAATACCTCCATTCCTTTGCCAAAGCTCCAAGGGGACAGAGAGATTTTTATGAAACACTTTCCAACTCATTGTGCTTTTTGGGCTTCACCTGATAACAATTGGCATGGTGGTTCCTCCCAAGAGGGAGTAGTAGGTCACCTTGCCAGTACACTGAATGTAGAACAACTCTGAGGTTAGTGAAGCTGAGCCCCAAGAGGAGGAATTAATTGTCCACTCTTCTCTGAGCCCCTTGCATACAGTATTATCTAACCTAGCAGAGGAGCCTTGATCTTGTGTCCAGCCCAGTTGCAATTCTTTGCTCTCAGACACTGCACCTCGTTTCTCTTTGGCATCTTCTACTTGGTGACAGTAATGAGAAATAGTCATCCTTTTTCTTCTCTCTTCTTGTGTTTTGAGCCAAGGTACACAGTTTCTGGGTCACATCTCCAACCTGTCTCCTGAACTGTGTTGATCAAAGGTGTTGCTGAGTTCTTTTGAACACTTTGCATATTTAAATTGCAACAGGTGAATTAGGTGAACAAATTACTTATTTTAGCTTTGTGGGACAGCTCTGCCACCATTATTCTTGTTTTCCATGAGAGGTCTTCAGCCTTTTGGTAAGCAGGGTTCTTGGAAATATGGTCCTGAATTCCTTTGCTAGTAGTCCCCTCCCACACCCACTTAACACTTTATTCTCAAGTTTTTTTTTCTCACTGGGCTCAGATATCACAAGGGCACATCTTTCAAGGTTTACTTGGAGTCACAAATATGTTCAGGTTTCCTCTGTGTAGCTCTGTATTTTAGTTTTGTATTCTTGTTTGGTTGACTTTTAGTATTTCCCAGTAGGTTTACCTTTCTTCTGTGCTTCTGTTCTCTCACCACAATCCTGGTTTGTCTTTTTCAGATGAGAAAATACCATCTACAAATTTCCTATTTCTCATTTGTAATAGTTTGTCTTGGGGAACAAAGACAAATGGTCTTGCTGGTCTCTTTTCTTCTGTAGACATTCTTGATTTAAAAAAAAAAAAAAGAAAGAAAGAAAGAAAGAAAAGGCATGGTTTTTGTGTCAGCATGACCAGAGGAGAAATGCCAAGCAACAGAAAATAAGATGACCCTGAACTTGAACATGGGGATGATCAGGAGGAGTTGTAGATCTTACCCTGCATTTTTCAAGGGGCCTGTTGGGTAGAAGGTTGGCTTGTCAATTATTGATAAATCAATCTCCTGAGGGCGGCTGATGAAATGGGGTTCCTCTCCCCTTTCCTGTGGATGCATCTGAGAATCCGGGCAGCCTGGGCTTGTTCCTCAGTGTCAGAGAGCAAGGTTGCCTCAGTGGGGCGGGGCAGGACACGCTGCTGACCTCACCACCAGGCGCCCTGGGTGTCCGCAGCAGAGGGCTCGTCATTTTCGGGTTGGTGAGACAGCGCAGCGGTGAACTTGGAAGACGCTCTGGTGGTAGAGGTTGGATTATTTGTAATTTGCGGGGGGGGGGGATTTTTCTTCAAATACCTGGAAGTTTGGTTGAATTTACATAGTTCAGGAGCAAGTGGGTCTGTAATGTACTCTTGATAATTGTTTTGTTCATTTGATATCTTTTGATGGAATGGCCTAAAATTGGGACCCAAGATAAGAATGAGAGAAAGGGATGGATCCTCATTAGAATGTCCCTGTTGTCCTTTCATCTAGGCAAAACCGAGGTTAATATCAGAGCAGCATTAAGGTGAAGAATGGGGTGGGCCTTTCTCAAAAGAAATGGTCAACAACTTCCCCCATGTTCTTGAGTGGGCCAAGAAGACCATCCTGATGTGGCTTCTCTTCTGAGATTTATTTTAGGAATCCCCTTCCTCTGTGATTTAAGGTTGTATTTCAGCAAGAGTAGTCGTGGTACCATTTTGGAATGAGTGATTTTTCCAGGGAGGATGTGTGTGTGGGGGGGGGTAGTTAGAATATAAGGTAGAAACTTCTTTGTAGGTCTTGTAAGTTTATTTCCAGAAAATTTCAGGACAATCTGGAGTAATTTATGCCTGACCCATCTGAGTCTCTGGTTCATGTTTGTACACACTGGTTGCTACCCTCCCTGTCCAGGTTTTATGTCCCCCGGTTTCAATGCCATGCTCTCCATTTTTGGTGCTGCCTGTCAAGTCGAGCGGCTGCTGGGTTGCCATTTTAGTAATGCTGTGTCAGGTTGGGAAGAAACTGATCAGAGGCACGGAAGCCCCTGGGATTAAGTTACTGTTCTAATTTATAGTCCCCTCCCTGTTGTGACCTATGTCTGAATTCATGTTTTATTCTCATCCTTGGAAGAATAAATGGCCTCAGACCTTTGCTTCAGCTCAACCTGATGAAAATGATCCAAATGAACAAATAGTTAGGGATTTGCAAAGTCTTTGAAAGAATTACAGTCTGTTTTACCTGAAGTCAATTTCTAATCAACTCTAACTTGGTTTTTGGCCAAATTGAATAAGAAGGCTAGACAATTCTTGACCTTCCATAAAAGAAAGCCACCATTTTTGCTCTGATATTTATAAGGCTACTTTTTTTTTCTTCAACAAAGCTGGGTTCAGAAAAATAATTTGTCTTTTATCTATATAGGAAGAGATAGTCTACTGCCACCTTCTCCTTATGGCAATATATGCCTTATAATTTTTATCATGACATATTTTCAAACATGTAGAAAAATAGCAAGTGTATAATCACTGACCCTGTTAATCAGTATAAGCTATTATTACTTTTTTCCCTATTTGCTTTCTCTTTTTTTCTTGTTGTTGAAATAGTTTATAGTATAGAGAGTATTTGAAAATATTAAAATGTGTTTAATGTTTAAACTTAATATTTAAATAACGGTAGGAATATTTTATAGGATAGAATGGACATTTTTTACTACTAAGTACTTCAGTGTCAGGTGCTCATCTTGACAGAGCCCTTGCCTGTACTTGCTTGTGCTAACACAAAACAAAGACTGACTGGCTATAATCTTTGACAGGCCTGCTCTGTACCAGAGGCATTTTAGGGGGTGGAACAGGGAAGGCCAGGAAAATAGTTTAGGAGCTATAACCTAGGAAGTTAGATTCTATACTACAAAAATCCTGAGAAATGAGCAACATAGATTGCACATTTTTCCCTAACAAAAAGGATTCTGAAATATACATTTCTAGACATTACAAAATTAAATGACCATGTAAATTGCTGTGCTCAGAAATCAGAGACCCTGTGAAAAATATTCTTCCCATCTCTGACTTGCTTTCAGGGATGAATAAAAACCTCTCCTTTGACAACCCCCTTCCCTGCCCCTTGGCTCTCAGGGATGTTCTGAGGATTTTTTAAGATATGTGAAATAAAAACTTACTATTATTATTCTGAGCCTCTGATTAATCACCAAGGAAGGCTAAATGCCAAACATGAGCTGTGCAATAAAAGGTGGAAAAATTAAGGCAGAATTTGGATTCAGTAGACCTGAATTAGTCTTGGTTTTCTCTTTTTGTGCCCGTGAGCAATTTGCCTTAGTTTTTAATTCCTTAGTTTCCTCATTTACAAAAAGGAGATAACAATAGCAATTGCAGTGTTAGTTTATGGCAGTACTAGAATTAAATGATTGTGTGTAAAGTATACAGAATAGTTCCTCCTTATATGGTAAGTAAGTGTAGCTCAATGTTATCATTACTATTGATTGAACAGAAATGATAGTGCCAGTATAAAGATAATTTTGACTCTTCTTCCAAAGGAGTACAAATAACAAGCTAGGTATAGCAGAGTTTTTGTGCGTGTGTGTGTCTGTTTGTGAGTATGTGTGTCTGTGTCTGTGTGTGTTGCTATGGCCTAAAAATAACTTGGTGACTGTTACCTAATTTAAGTAGCATACAGTTGGAGTGCCAAGTAATTGCAAAAACATGTTGGGTCAAGAGGCCAGAGTAATTTGGGCATATCCTAGCATTATTTATTTGTAGGGGAATTTATAAAAATGTGATGATAAATCTGTCCAACTAATGTCCCATAACTGAATAATGAAAGTATAAAACTTTTAGGGTTTGCTTTTTCTGGCTTCTCATTAGGCCGATTTATTTTTGGAAGAAGGATTGTAGTCTGACTATAAAAGGGTAGAGGGAAGGAGGGGGGAGGGTGTATGTTGTGAGGAGCTGGGGTGTGGAGGAGTAAGGAGGGAATGGTGACCTGAACATTTTCCCTGAACTGCTGCGCAGTTGTCTGTACTCTGTCTGAGCTTTGCACCCACCCTCCTGCTTCCTAATTAAAATGCATGTGAAAAGGGAATAGAAGTGAGCCGCACCCCCACCCCTGACTGTCCTTACACCATCTGTCTCTTTACTGTGTGCTCAACAAAGTGAAGTGTGGTTCTCTTACACCTGACTTCAAGTCCAGCCTTTCCCACTGGCCAATTTAAACAACTCCTGTTGACCTCTCAGAGGCCCAGGTTTTCTCCATTGTAAGATCTGGGTAATTTTACATCATAGGATGAAGTGAGGTGTATATAAAGTGTCTGGCACATGAATAGTTTTCTGTAAGTCAGAACCTGGACCCCACTTCCCTACTCCTGCCCTTTAAGAATTTCCTACATTAGAGAAACAGCAAGTCATTTTCAGCACAGGACTGTGAGAGCAAGCTAAATATCGACATCTTTTCCTTACCAATGTGTATCAGTTTAGGTAACCACTTGGGTTGTCAAGGCCAAGTTCAAGACACTCTTTTCTGGGCAGTAGTAGGTAATGATTATAGATTAGAAAAAGGCGATGGAAAAGGAAATTAAGTAGACAGAGCCTTCTGCCTAATTCTGTTTTCAAAACATGAATTGATAGGAGGAACAGGAGGGGAGAATGGTGCATATGTACACTTTGTTTTACTTGGTCCTTGAGGCAAACCCTTGAGGGCTGACAATCACAGGAGCAGAAAAACTCCCTGCCACAGCCATCTCTGCACGTGCCCTCAGGGGGCTGCATGAGGGGTCCTTTGGAGCAGACCTTGCTTTCTTAGACCCTGTGTTAGCAGTCAGAGTTGGGGATGTCAGAAAAATACTGCAATGCTTAGGAAATTTAATCCAAGTTGGCCTAAAAAGTTGCACTACATACTAAGGGTAGAAATTCTAATCCCAGGAGATATCATCATCTCCCTTCTTTTGCATTGGAGATTCCCAGATTTTCGAAGGGGAAGGGATTTGGGAGGGTCCATAATTTAGAAGCTGTTACCTGTTACTACAGGCTGCTCATTGATATCACTTAGAAGGAATTTAAAACTTAAGATGCCCAGTTTCCACCTCCGGAGATTCTGGTTAAATTGGTCTGGGACACAGCCTGCAAGCACATCAGGATTTTTAAAACGTCTCTGGGGGTGGAAGGTGGTTCCAACATGCAGCACAATTTGAGAATCATTGATCTAGTCCTGTCTTCTCATTATGCAGCTATGGAAATTAGGCCTAGAGAGGTTTTATGACTTGTCCAAGGTCACATGCATGATTAATTTTAGAGCTTTGATCCTTAGTGCTAAAGTAGGTCTTGCCAGGTATATAGAGTGATGTATGTGTACATGTTATTATCAATGATAATAATATCTAATGTACGGCATAAAGTATAAGCTATTTAATCAATAATTTTGAATACCAGTAACTTTTTTTTTTAATTTTGAAATTTTAATTCACAGCAAAAAAAAACCTAAGTCTCAAAGGACTTTGGAAATCAGCTCACAATCTACATTATACCTAGGCCCAAATATTAACTTTAATTTAGTTCTATTTTCTGAGGAACTAAATGGTTTAAGGAAGAGCTGAAAAACATATCAGAGTGCCCAAGCATTTCAGGCTTCAAGTGACTTTTGGATAGGTGGGCCGATGGCTGTACAACCTGGTGGGTAGAGGTGAGTCATTCAAATTTGTTCAGTAACTGTCACCCAGTGCCTTCTACATGCTAAGCACTAGTGTGCAGCTGGGAATTCACCATCACCTTTTCAATCCAGGTGTTAGAATGAGAGCCCATTTGGACAAGGCCAGTCTCCCAGCTCCTCTCCTCCTTGAAGATCCTGTATGTATTCGAGATCTCCAGCCTCCTCTGCCCCGCAGTCTTATTTAGGGAGCAGATTATCTTCAGGAAATGTTGTTCTCCTGGGAAGTGCATGTTAGTACTTTTTTTTTTTTTTCTCCTTTTCTCTTTCAAATAAGAGCCTGGCCTTCTCTAAGTACATTATGGGCCAACAAAATTTCTTTCCAGTGTTTTGATTTGAAAAGAAATGATTTGCTGGTTTTTAATAGAAAAGGAAACATACTCGCACTCTCGCTGCCTGTGGAGCTCCGGGTGGACAGGACTACTCTGTGCAGTGGAGTGGAACTTTATCATTGGAACCCCACTAATTTTGGACGTGTTGCTGATAGGAACAAGGCCTGTGTTTATTTTCCCTGCATGCTCTCTGTGAAAAAGGGCATGCTTAAGCAAACAAGCGTGGCAACAGTATTTCTGACATAAGGTTTTGGCCTGCTTGGATCAGCAGGGGCAATGTTTGCAAGTAGTACTCTTAAGGGACAGGACTGAGAAGAAAACATAAATAAGTCTCCATGACTCTAAAGCCTTTGTTATTTCTCCTAAACAATGAGGATCCCTCTTTGGCAAATTTTTATTGACTGTTTCTATATACTCTATACTCGACATTCATTGAGTATGATCTTAGTCATTCAGGAAAAAAATCGAAGAGAAGATAAATGAGTATGTATTTTAAATTTTAATTGTAAAACATTTAAAAATACCCATTTTGTATTCAAGTTAATGTTATTTCCTAGTGATGAAGAATTGACTTTTTAGATGTTTTTCATCCCAAACCCAAGAGCAAGATCTTAGCATCCTCCCTCCCACCCCCAGGTTATTTGTGTCATCTCTTATTACTTAAAAGTTGAGAACTCTCTATCTCCTTCCCCCAGCAGGGTTCATATTTTATGTTAACTTAAAGGAGAAGGAAACCTGTAGCCTGTGCTTTTGCACAGGGAAATGAACTGTGCAGGCCTGGTACCCTCATACAAGATAAAGGCTATTACCCCATGCTCTGCTTATGGCAGAGTAGAAGATCATTTCTAGGAAGAAAACAGTTGATGGAGTCATCAAATTATCTGAATTTCTTAATACTTTATTTATGGTGAAGGCTGACTCATTCCCACCCCTATCCCCACTCCAATTTCATGGGAAACCAAACAAAGCCCAGCTCTTCCTTATGTTTCCACAGAGTTTTGCCTTCTTGTCTTACCCCCCTGCAGGTGGGTTGCATCTGCTGCCCATTTCTGGTAGTTGCTGAAACTGCCTAGCCAAGGGAGTGGTGTCAGGCTTGTCCTGCCTTTGAGGAAATTATCCTCTCTTGCTGTAATGTGAGCTCAGCTGATTGTATTTTGTGTTCTGTGGTAAGGAGGCTGTCTCTATTGTGCACAGTCAGAACATCACTGTCTAATTCTGCCAGGGATAGGGGAGCCTGCCTGTGATCTCAGCAGCTTGGGAGGCTGAGGCAGGAGGATCGTGAGTTCAAAGCCAGCCTCATCAGCAACTCAGTGAGGCCCTAAGCAACTCTGTGAGATCTTGTCTGTAAATAAAATACAAAAGAGGACTGAGGATGTGGCTCCGTAGTTAAGCGCCCTTGGGTTCAATCCCAGTATCAAACCAAACCAAACAAACAAAAAACAAAAGAAAATATGAAAAAAAACCCTTATATTTATTCTATGGAAAAAGTAATCTCACACTTTTTCATCATGGCCCCGAAGTCCACTACCATTGGACTCTATTACTAGCTATCACTACTTGCAAGAAAGAAGAAGATACAAATGGAGATAAGAGGTCCTAGGAAGCAGGAGAAGAGGATAGCAGGAGGGCAGAGTCCTGCTCAGGGCTCAGGGTCACAGCAGTACATCTTCCAGCTCTCAGACTTGAATTCTGGGCTCCAAGGTTCAAGACTCTGTTATTGTTATTAGTCATTCAGTGTCTCTCTTTCTCTCTCAAAATGCCGAGACTAGACATAAACTTTTCAGAGAGCCTTTCCTGAAAGGACAGGGGACCTTTTCTTAGATCTTGCATTTCTATTCTTATTAAAATACTACATTTAAGAGGATGGATCTCGGGGTTCTCATGAATGATATTTGAGTATGTCGTAGAACATCATTTAAACACTTGTAACTACTCTGGCTCTTTCTAACCTATCATCCTTGAAATTAGAGAATTATTTCCCAGGCAGTTTTGGAAGAGAAAACAATTCTCACCTATGGAATGCTTTTGGTGTGCTGGGCATTGGGGTGTGATATGTGTATCTTATTGAGTTCTCGGGGCATCTTTCTGGGAGAGGTTTTATATCCCCCACTTATAAATATTTTTGTCATATCATTAACTAGCAAGTGAGAGAACAGGAATTATAAAGCCTGGTTTTTGGACTCTGGGGTAGCTCAGTGGTAGATCACATGCTTAGTTTGCACCAGATCTAGGTTCAGTTCCCCAGCACTGCAAAAAAAAAAAAAAAGAAAAAAGTATAGGGTCTGGGAATATGTCAGTAGAACAGCTTCTTCGAATGAGAAAGGTCCTGGGTTCCATCACCAGCACAGAAAAAAAGGAAAACTTCACACCCACCTTCTTTACAGGCAGGCCACGTGTCTATTTATTAAGTGAGCTGTTTCTTGCTCTTGGTATTTGCCTTAGCCATGCTTTATTTGTGAGGTATGTTAGTTCTAATGCCATCATTCTTCCCCAATTTTCTTGTATATCCTCATGTAAAAGTTCCATTGCTTTACTCTGACCTTAGGGTAGAGGTGGCTTTCTGGTGACTTTGACCCAAACTATATCCTAGCCTTTGAAAACTTTAAATTTTGGTCATGGCAGAGATTTTAAAGGACTAAGAAATCAATCAAAGAAACTTTGGAAAGTTGCAATGATTATTTCTGACATTTGTGGAGTGTTTCTGTTGTACCAGACTCTGTGCTGTTTGCATCATCTCTTGTAACAGCACTTACATATGAGTGACTGAGACTCAGAGGTCCGTGCATTACCAATTAGCATGAGGTTCCCCACCCCATCCTTCAATTCAGGATGAAAATCTCAAAAATGCAAAGTATAGCTCTATTTGACATTACTTACCATCTTTGTGTTGCCAACTCATCCGAGGGTTTTTTTTTTTTGGCTTAATTAGGGATAGAAATCACAAAGAGGCAAAAGCAGTACCATCCAAGCAAGGCTTTAATAGGGCTAGTGCTCAGGCACAAGAGAGAGAGTGCACTGGTTAGGATTCCTGGACTGCTCCAGAGGTCTGGAGGATCAAAGCAAAAACAAACAACAACAACAACAAAATAAAGGAGTAGTTTCACAACAGGCACATTCAGCTGTTGTGCAGGATCTCAGGACTTCTTATATCCATCTTGTCAGATTTTGCTCTGGACACTGCGATTTGCCCTTGACCAGGTAATCTTTGCAAGTGCATTGGATCCGACTTACCTGGCTCACAAAAAGGTAAAGGTGCTCACTATAGCCACTCCAGGAAGGTCACTTATGGGTCAAATTCATATTGCACCCATGGGGGTTGCTTGGGGGAAGAGTCAGCAGTTCCTGAACCTGGTCATTGGTAGAAACAATTTTTAGAAAGAAGCTTGCATTGGATCGGAAACCTTGGTAGTGGAATTGGGAACCTACCTGCTGTGTCTTGCCGACCCTTGTCCAAGATCACTCATCAGGTACACGGTTGAGCCTGGGCATAGCATGATTGTGCTTCTGCTTGTGGCATTTTTAGTGCCTAGAACCTTAAAATACGTTCTTCTAGTAGCCTGTGGGTGGAAGGATAATGATATTAATATATCAATATGTTTACTCAGTTTCCAGAGTGGGAAATAAGTCAGAAGAAAGAGAGGTCCGAAGTTAGGAACAATGAGTAAGAAGGAATATGTAATGCACCCATGTCCCTCCATCCCAAAGACCCTAATGCCCAAGGGTATTCATTTGATCAACTGTGCTTTGTATTGATTCTCTCTTTTATTAATATACATGATAAACTCGTGATTGTTTTTTCCTCTTATGTATTTGAAGAAAGAATCTCTAGTAAGTTTTCATTAGCCTTTGGGAAAGTGAATTCTGTGGGATAAGTGAACTGAGATCCTATCAAGTGATTATTGTTTTTCATTTCTCCATTCCTCAACTTTATCAATTCCTTTCTTTCCTTCTGCGTCTAAGTCTACCAATACAGCTTGGGGGACCTGGGGTTGAGGCAGTGACAGACCCTGGGAGCAAGCATAACGAATACCTCTGAAGAATAACAAACTAGACACTGAAGGTCTGTGTTGGAAGCAGGTTTTTTTCTCAGAATTCTGTCTTGAGAGGGCATCTAGATTCACACACTGGACACATGTGTGTCCTTTCGGCTGGTAAAGCCACATCACCCCAAACATCCCAGGTCCTCTGTGGTAGGGTGAGAGGAGTAGGTGTGACTGATCAAGGTGTGGAATCAGTGAATGGGGAAGAAAATCTACAAATAAGAGCATCTTTTTAATCTGAAAAAAAAGAAAGTTATCATTTTAAGAAAGTTTTTAATAAATTCAAGGTATTAACTTAATTGATAAATTCTCATTAGTAAAATAGGGTGAATTTTCTGAAATGAGAGATCTGAGGAGAACCTCAGCAGTCTTAAAAAACAACGTTGATTATAATCTCTTGAAGATAGGCATTCACTCCTCTATATGTTGAATTAAAATCTACCCCCCCCACACTGCCCCAGGACCTTATTAAACATTCAGTCCACCTCACCCATTTTACAGATATGGAAACTGGTCATTTACCCAAGATGTAAGTAGCTAGTAACAGAGATTGCACAGGATTCATGCTTCTTAGCTCTCAATTCAGAATTATTTTTTAAGCCAGCAGCCATGTAATCCTTTGGTTTGTGTCTGAGTTGGTATTCAGTAAGCAAGTCTCGTGGGTGCACGTGTTTAGCCAGCTCACAGTTTCTTTGTAGACCCTTCTTATGAGCTTATTAACTGACTTCTCATTAAATAAGCCCATGATGCCCCCTACATTTGCCGTCAAATTCTTAATAAGAATTTGTGTTTCTATTAAGAATTTGTGTTTTCCTGCAAAGGAAGTGTGGTTTGGAGGTAAAGAGCACAGATTCTGATGCAGATTTCTAAGTTTGAATTCTGGCTTTGCCACTAATCTAATTATGGACTTGGACAAATTATTAACTTGTCTGATTCAGTTACCTTGTCTATAAATGGGAGACTAACAGCATGGGACTTTTTTCATGGGATAAATGGGAGATTAAATTAGATAATATATGTAAAAGTGCTTTAAACAATGACTGACACATCACAGCTAACGTTTATTAAAAACTTACTATGATTATAAAATTAAATACTACTACTAATGATTCACTTACTTTTACCCAAGGGATATGTGGGAAATATGGTTTCATAAAATGATTTGACATCACCCCTATAGGATAGACTTTCTGATGCTTAGTGTAGATCATTTTGTTTAAAGGTTTGAAAAAAAATCTGGTATTTCTAGTGATGTGGATAGATGGACTACATAGTGTTTTTTTGGGGGGAGGGGCTCCTGAATTGGTGCCAAATTGAAAACTTACATGCTATTTCTATGTAAGAAAAATTTTTAAATATTAATCTTAGCAAATACCCTTCATGTACGCTCATAGTTGAAATATTAAGAAAATTTTAAAAGGAAAAAAATACTAATCCTGTCTTGACTGACCCAGTTTCATTTTTACGTATTCTCTTCATTCTTTACCCATATAAGAGCATGTTTCCCAGAGTTTCTCATATAGAAACTGAAATTCATTTCACTTTAGATTGCAGACACTTTTGCTTCCTGTATTATTGTCATAAATGTTCTTCTTTAATGCTCTAATCTGTCTTATTACCACACGCTACTTAACCAGTTTGCCAATTAATGGAAATTAAGGCTGTTTTTACCCTTCTTTTCTTCTTCTTCTTTTTTTGGATACTGGGCTTTGATCCCAGGGCACTGAACCACTGAGCCACATCCCCAGCCCTTTTTTGTATTTTATTTAGAGACAGGGTCTTGTTGAGTTGCTTAAGGCCTCACTAAATTGCTGAGGCTGGCTTTGAACTCACAGTCTTCCTGTCTCAGCCTCTGAGCAATTGGTATTACAGGGGTGCACACTGTGCCTGGCCGCTTGGGTTTATCTTTTTTTTTTTTTTTTTTTTTTTAACCTTCCCTCATTTACTTTCAATTTTTTATTCTTGTTTTTCTTTCCAAAACTCAAGAGCCAGCTACCTATCAAAGTTGTTAGTTGTATGGAAAGTCTTTGACCTTGATCTCAGATCTTTGCACAAATCCTGTGTATGTATGCTACTCAAACTCTGAGATGTGTGCTGTGCATCTTGGACTTCTCTCTCCTTCGGTGGGCAGAGTGAGGAGGTTTAGCAGCACCACTCAGCGCTATAAAAACCCAGAGGTTATTGTGGATGTGAATGATCTATCAGGGCCAACAAGGGTTCCTTGTTTCATAAATATGAGTCACTCCCAGTTTTACAGTGTTGATAAAACACTTTAAAGGGACAATAAAAGCAGAAAGAGTTAGATTTTTTTTTTTCCCTGTGCTGGAGATTGAACCCATGGGGGTATTACCACTGAGTTCCGTCCCCAGCCCTTTTTATTTTTTATTTTGAGACAGGGTTTCACCAAATTGTTGAGGCTGGCCTTGAACTTCTTTGATCCTCCTGTCTCAACCTCCCGAGTCCTTGCGCCACCACTGCCTGACTTGAGAGTTAGACCTTTTGTGAGCTGTTGAGCATATGTGTTTGTTCCCCCCTTTTTAAGCCTTGGAGTTTTAGTGCATTGCTGGTCTCCTGAGTCCTTAAGCAAACATAGGCGGAACAGAAAGAAAATCCCCATTTGTTCTTTTTGCAAATTGAGGTAAAATGCCCTTTAAATGAGAGAGATTCTCTGAGTGAACATTAACTTGTCTTCCTTGATTAAGTACATGAATTGGATTGAATTTATTATAATTAATTTTGCATATCATGTAAGAAGGGTGAAATCTCTTCATTCCTACCTTGAAGGAAGGCCCACCCCATTCCAGTGAGAATCCATGAAACCAGATAATATAGGAATGATGTTGTCTGGTAGCTCTCTAACAAAGATAAGGAAAAGCTGAATTGGGACAGAGTGAGTTTTCATATTAATACATGTATCTTTTATTGTTAAAAAATTAGAACATGCTTTGGGGCCTGAGAATCAGATGGTACAAAGCTGCCTAAATAATTACCTTGAGGTCAATCTCCTACTGGCGACATTATTGTGGATTCATGATATGCAGTGTTTTTCCAGGGGACTGGCGAGGGGTGACTGGCTGTTGATGGGACAGTGGCTCTGAGAAGTGGCCTGAGGGGGCTGGGAGCACCCCAGCTGCTTTTCCTCCTCCCCACTCCAGCTATTCAGAGTTCCTGGAGACTTCCTCCTCTGGCTGCATCTTGCTTTCCAGAGTGTCTTTGCCCATTGAAAGCTATTGTCGAAGGCTACTTGATTTTGTTGGTATTAAAATGTGTGCCTGGGAGATAGGAGAATACGGGAATAGAAGAGCATGCTGTGGGTAATCGATCAGAGAGCCTCTCTCCTCCAAGTTCACATGCTGCTTTTCCTAGGGATAAAAAGGGCTCTTTGATGTCTGTGGGAGATGACTAACTTCCTAGGGCTGTGTGGTCTCTAGTGCCTTAGATTTCCGTCCTTGTGTCTACCTCTGCATGCACATACACGTACACAAACATGCTCGTTTTAGTTAACATTTGTAGAACAGGGATGATAATGGCACTCAGCATTAACTCATTTAATTGCAATAGCAATATTTCTATGTGTGCTGTCCAGTATGGTAGCCGTGAGCCACATGTGCCTATTGACCCCTCTAAATAGGGCTAGCGAAACAGAGATGTGTTATTTGTGTGAAAAGCATACTAGGTTGCAAAGATTATGTAAAAAAAAAATAAAATAAAATATTTCACTAGTAATCCTTTTAATATACCGATCACATGTTGCAATGGAAATATTTTGGACATGTTGAGTTAAATATATTATTCATGTTAATTTTACCTGTTTCTTTTTTACTTTCTTGAGGGCAGCAACTAGAAAGAGAATCTTTGCATTTCATTTCTATCAGATACTGCTGATATTTATTTATGGTAGTGATAATCGGATTATATCCCCATTATTTATGTGAGAAAACTGAGGTTGAGAGAGGTTAATTGCCCACAGTTACACAGCAGAAAGCTAGGCTGGGACCTGTCTGATTCTAGAGCCTATTCTCTTTGTTACTGTGGAATTGTGTAACATAAAATTTGTCTGGCTCTTGTTCTTGATTGCTAGAGATAACCTCTAATTCCTTGGAATTTCCAGAAGAATAGGAGTGTCCTTGTTAAACTCCTGGTGAGCCCCTTAGACCACACCGTGAGTTTATGTTAATGAAATGACTCAGGGTAAGAATTGGTCCTCAGAAATACCAGCCTTGTGATCAGAGTGTTGGAGCTTAGCATTAGTTTCTCCTCCTTGGAAGAGGGAACTGGACTGAGGATTAAGTTCAATTACAAGGTCACCGATTGATCAATTATGCTCAAGTAATGAAACCCTAACACCCTAACACCGAGTCTGGGCACCAAAGCTCAGTTAAGCTTCCTAGCTGCTGAATAAATACATTGATGTGCCAGCAGGATGATGTGTCCTGATTCCACAGGACAGGGCACAGAGGTTCCCTGTTCAGGACCCTACCAGACCTTTCCCTGGGTGTGCCTTCATTTGGCTTGTCCTGATTTGCAACCTATATAATAGAACTGCAGTCATAAGTATAGTGCTTTCCTGAATTCTGTGAATCATTCTAGCAAATTATAGAACCTGAGGGGTTGTGGGAACCACAGAATTTGTAAACGGGTTCGTCAGAAGCGTGAGTGGCCTGAGAACCCCTGAGCTTGTGGCTAGTGTCTGGGGGTGTTGGGGAACGTGGCCTTGACATGTAGAGCCTCTGCTCTGAGGTGAGCTAGTGTCAGCATTGCAAGAATAGACAGGCTTTCTTGTGGTTATGTGTTCTAAAGGCCTGGTGGCTAGGAGAACCAAGGACTGTGATCTAACTAACCAAAAGCTCTTGGTGACAATGGTCAGTAGCATGTTGGACTTGTAAAGCGACTCAATCTTTAATCAACTCCTTTGACTACTAGGCTCAGCCTGGGGCCCAGCAAACCGATGGCCCCTCCATGCCCAGAACGCTCCCGCTAGTCCACCTTCCAGATGGCATCCTAGTTTTGACGGTGACATAGATATAGATACTGATGCTTGTCGGGATCCCTTTGATACCAGGGATCCTTGAATATTGATGCTAGGATTGAGTTCCTTATGGTGACAATAATAAGTAAGGCCTGTTTTTGGATTTTGTTGGTTAACCTTTTGCATTGTCAGGAAACATTTTGTGGTGTGTCCTATTATATCTTATAAACAAGGCATTGAAATCAAATGTCGCCTTTTCATTATTTGCTTTTGTTTGGCATTTTTAGTCATGAACTCCCACCCCCACCCCCCATCCCTTTTTTCCTTTGTTTAGTTTCTTCTTCTCTGCTTAAAATAGACACTGTCTCTCATTTGTGGTCCTGCTAACTGTCACTCTTCTCTTCACACACAGGCCCTACCCGTGTCCTGCAAAGCTCTCTTAGGTCACCAGATCCTGAAAAGTTGATTCCCATGAGTACATTGTGAGGCCACCCTGGAAGGCAGATTTCTAAGAAAAAAACAAATACGAATTCCAGTTATTGGGAGGGAGATTTCCTGCATCCATGAAAACCAGGAGTGAAACCAAAAAAAAAAGGTTTTGGAGTTGTGAAAGGTCTCTAGGAACACCATGTGACTTGGCTTCCTTCTACCTTGGGCTGACCTTGGGCTCTTTGCACACGGCTCCCTGGCCAGCCTTGCTGATCAGAGGGGTTCAGTTTTACAGGTGGGGATGGTTTGGCCAGATCACCCTCAGGCAGCTCTCCCTGCCACTGTCGGTGACAATGTGAGTGTCAGTGTCTAAGAAGGGTAGAGCCCAGGCAGCACATTAGCCATTCCCTTCCAGGCTCCTTTGCAAGCTTTCAAGAGCACCAGAAAGTGCTACAGCCCCGCAAGAGAACTAGGGCTGAAGTGGCTCTTTATTCCAAAGAAAGAAAGTCCTCTGTTTGAAGAAAAAGCTCATGCGATACAATCATGTGATTTTAAATGATCACAAGGTAAGGTAACTTGCCCCAAAATGCACAGTTGATAGGAGGGATAAGAGGAACCCGGAATTCCTCATTTATAGATCTGGTATTGTTTCCACTCAAAAGGAGGCAGGGGAAGCAGCATTGACAGGCTGAATCTTGTCACTGCTGACCATGTGTAAGTGGGAGGCTTCCCAGCTCTTGGAGGGCTAAGCCATATCCTCATCAAGTTTCTCATGCCCAGTACTGAGTTTGGTGTCCCCAACCTACAATGAATACTTCATCGTGTGCTGAACTGAACTGAGAGCCAGCCGCCCCTCCCCTGTCCAGTGACATCAGACAGGCCATGTGTCTTCTTGTCTCTTTCATGATACTTCCCATCCGTCTTTGCCAATCATCACTCATAGGGAATGGCCTAAAGGGGAGGCACAGAGAGGAGAGAAGGGGTTAGAGGCCACCAAGTGTGATTGGTGTTGAATCTCAGCCCTCTCCAGGGTGCCCATTTGTCACATTTAAGGTCTGATGAGACTCTAGAGTTTGTCTCTTCTGCATGACTCTCATCAGCCCTTCTTCCCAGCCTGGGCAAAGTTAGGGTTTCTAAGTCCCTGCGGGAATTCACCTGGCTGTCCTGTACCTGCTTGCATGAATCAAGGCGACATGATGTCATTCAGGTCAATCCACAGTGTATTCTCAAAACATTTCTTTGGCCAGTCCTTTTGCTAAATTTTCTCTAATCATCCTTTATCTTTTCTTCTTTCTCCTATTAGATTTTTTCCTTTAGGATTTTTTTTTAATCTCTCATATCCCTAGCATAATGCTGAATAGCACATAATTAATGGCTCTTTCCATCTCATTCTAGCATGCGTTTAATCTAAAAATATTTAATGAGCACTTACTACACAAATCAGATGCTAAACAATTTCTGTGAATAATTACCATGTAGTGGCTCATTTAATTCTTGCAATAGCTAATAGTTGGCACTATTGTTAGCTCCATTTCGCAAGAAGGAAACTAGGGTAAGAAAGAGGTTAAGCAACTTTGCAAGGTCATACTGAAAAGTGGGGAAGACAGCCTGACCCAGTGCACAGAATGGTTATGCTCTGTTCCCTCTAAGACAAACAGCATTCTGACTTTGTTGGGGTCCACAATTCAATCATGACAATAAACATAGGAGAAATAATTTCAGATAGTGACAAGTGGTCTGAGGACCATAAAACTTCACAACTTCATGATGTGATGAAAGAGAAAGGAGAGAGCAGTGGTAAGTTGAAAGTCGGGGAGCAGCCCTCGGAGAAGACCACACATTTGGTCACAGGTCAGTCAGAGTCACCTATACGAGTCTAAAGGGAAACAGTTTTTCTCCTAATATACACTCTGTTATAGTACAGATGAGTGTGAGTGTGGCCACCAAGGATCTGTATGTTGGAAACTTTGTCCCTACTTGGACAGTGTTGGGTGGTGGTATACCTTTAAGAGGTGGGGCCTCTGAGAGGTCTAGGGGGAAGGGGTGACCTAGTTCTCTTGGGATTCTCCGTTCTTAAGAGAGAGTTGTTGTAGAAAGAGCACACCTGGCCCCCTGTCCATGCACTGACTTCTGAATGGCCTGATCTAGTCGTCTTGTCATTGTGGTGCCATTGGTTATGAAGAGACACAGCCAAGGAGTTTCTCATGGGAGCCAGTGTCATGCTATTTGGACTTTCAGGTTATGAGCTAACAATCTCTTTTAAGTACTCAGCCTCGGATATTTGGTTATAATAACAGAAAACGGACTGATAACCTCACAACACAGAGGGCTTTTGTGTATGTGTGTTTCTCCTCTATGCACCAAATAGTTCTCCAGCTGATACCAATGAGATATCCTGAAATTTAACTCAATTCTGACACTGTAACTGGAGGGTAGTGTCAGAACCCACAGGTTTGAGGGCTCAGTCATGCAAGACTGCCCCCATTCATAGGCCAGTGACAAGCTCCGGGTGGTGACCTGAGCTTCTGACAAACCTGCCATAAATCAAGGTTTTCATAACACACTCCTTGGGTTTGGATAATTTGCTAGGACAGCTCACAGGATTCAGAGAGATGCTTTCCTTACGTTTACCTGTTTATTGTAAAAAATATTATGAAGGATGTAGAGGAACAGCCAGATGGCAGAACTGCAAAAGGAAAGCTATAGGGAAGGTTTATAGAGTTTCCATGCCCTTCTCTGCCCAGGTGTACCACCCTCCAGGCACCTCCTCATGCTTAGCAATTGGGAAACTTTTCAAACCCTTTTGAATTTTGATGGTGTTTCCATTAAGTAGCCATGATTACATTCGATTATTGGCTCTAGGTGGTCAGCTTGACCTTCAGCCCCAGGTTGAAAGTCTCTCCCTAGTGACCAGCCCCAGCCTGAGCCTCTCCAGGGGCTGTCAGTCACTAGCCATCTCATTAGCATATAAAAGACAGTGTTAGGCATGGCTTCAAGGGGATACTCCTGGTAAGCATGACAGTGTGGCTATGGGGTGTCTTCAAGGTCAGTTCTTCATTCTAAGTGTCCCAGACTGAATTGCTTATTATTTTAAGCCCATGTGGATAATACATGTGTCCAGCCCACCTCTTCAGCACTAAATAGAAGCTTTGGTTGTTTTATTTCTCCCTTAATCTCAGAAGGTGGTCCACTCAAGCCAAGGACATACAGGCTTTTGACCTGATGCAACCTTGTGTGTCTCTTAGCCTTTCCAAGCTTAGCCCTGACTGTTGGATGTGGCTGGCTGGCTGGCTAGCTGGCGGGATCTATGTGCAAGGATAGCTCATGCCTTCTCTTGCTGGCTTTTGATTGGTCATGCTCAGCCTTGCTTAATGTTCTTGCCAAATATAGAATTCAACTTGGTGGCTTGAGGAAGTTGTTGCTATGCTTTTTGTGAACTGAAAACATGAGTTCGGGGAAAACACTTCAAATTTTGAGACTGACATTTGATTCTTTCTCCTACCACTTCCTGAATTCCCTCAGCCACTGCCCTTTGACCTCCAGATCATACAAAGTTGCATAATTGTAAGAACTGTTTGGACCTGGGGGAGTTCATTCAAAGTAAGCTAAGGCGCAGAGGAGGAGTCTGGGTACTTCCATACTGATATTAGAGAGAGAACCCAACCCGGGATTCACTTGTCTAACTTTGCCATGTGGCCCGTGTCCCCACTCCCTCTGGTCATGGATGTTTCTAGATGACCTTTTGTGAATGCAATTTCCAATGGGAATGTTTCACAGTAGAAGAATGCTCTCTCTTGAGGCTTGCTCTTGACATTTCTAGAGATTTATTTAATTGGACTTTACTTAAATCCCATTGGGAAACATATTTTTGCTGTGAAGTTGTGATGTGTTTAATTTGGGGTCTAAGATAAATGTCAATCCTTGGGGTGGGGGGGGTGAGGGGGGGAGGGGGAGAGGTGGGGGGGTGGGCTATTAAGCAATAGTCTTCCTTTTGTGCTGTGGTCTGGTTTAATGAATAGCTTTACTGGGCTTTCCTCTGTTTGTTTGTTTAGCAATGCTTGATTATTTAAACTTCTTTTGCACTGAAAAGCGGAGAGTATTTTCCCTCTCTTCAGAGAATTAAGCAATAATGCAGAGTATCTGGTTGAGCTCTTGGGAAAAATATGGCTTTGTGTTTTACAGCACCCTGCTCCTGTTAACATTCTTCTCTCTTCAGCCTTGCAGTGTGATCTCATGGATTTTTACCCCCTCCTTTAATCCATCTTGATGGATTACTCCCGGTATGCAGCTACTTAGTAAGAGGAGAAGGTGGGGCTTTCACGTTGTATAGAGTAGCCTCCGGAACACAGAGACAGCTAGGATTTTCTTGGGTGCAGGGAGGAATTGAGCCAATGTTGATCCACGAGGAGGTTATAGCTAATGAGGAGTGATGAGTCTTTGGGAAAGAAATGGACTTCTAGAATTAAGGTTCTGAAAGGATTCAGTTCTGGGGATTTGCCTCTTCCAGTCATGGAAGGTAGCCACCTCCATCCTCGCCTTGAACCATTTCTGGCTTCACTTCTTTAGTTGGCTCACAGGCTTTTAGTATAGCTCTTTAAAAATAGATATGATATTTCTAAGCTTAACTAGGAATAAAGATTAAAAGTGGGGCTGTATTAGTCTGTTTGAGCTAGGTATGAATTAATTTTCTATTTGTATAACAAAATACTTGGGGCCAGATACTTTATAAAGATAAGAGGTTTATTTAGTTCATAGTTTCAAAAGTCAAAATGGAGTGGCTCCGCTTGTTGCCTCTCTAGTGAGGGCTTCTTTGTGGATGGCATCATCACTGTGGGAGCACAGGCAGAGAAGAGATTAGGCAGCAAGAGAGGAAGCTGGAGGGATTCTGGGACTAGGCTTGCCCTTTTATAACGATCTGTTCTCACAGGAACTAACTGGTGTCTCAAGAAATACTGAAGGAACCACATTCAGCCCTTCCAGGGGCAACACCCTGGTGACCTAAGTACCTCTCATTAGGCCTCACCTCTTCAGGGTCCTGCCACCTCTCACCATTACCACACTGAGGAGCCAACAGCCAGCACATGAGACTTTGGTTAATACACTCAAACCACATCCAAACTGCGACGGGTAGTGTAAGTAAGGGAGAGTTATTTTCTCAGAGCTCTAGATGCTAAAGGTCTCCACCATGGTAAGGTCTTGGTGCCCGCATGGTCAGATCCTTATGAGGGCTCTCTTCTTGGTGTGAAGTCACCTTACTGTGTCCTTACATGGCAGAGGAAAAAGAATATTTCTTTGTTGTCTATTCTTAGAAGACACGAAATCTGTCCTGGGGGATCTATCCTCATGACCTCCCCTAAGCCTATCTCCTTAAGGCTCCCATCTCCAAATATGATCACTTTGGGGGATTAGGAACTCAACATAGTAATTTTGGGGAGACACTATCAGTTGATAGCAGAAACAAAAAAAAAATGCACTCATGGAAAGAAAGGGTAAGAATGCTGCCCGAGTTTTGGAGTATATGTCAATTGCCATGTTGGTAAGCTTTTCTGTCCCTATGATGAAATACCTGAGACAAACAACTGGAAAGAAGTAAAAAAGGTTTAGTTTGGCTTGTGGTTGGAGAGATTGCAGTGCATGGTCACTTGGTTCTGTTGCTTTGGGCCTGTGTGGCACACTATATCTTGGTGAGCAAAACATGGCGGAGGAGACCTGTTCCCCCTATGGTGATCAGGAAGCAAAAAGAGAAACAAGAAAGTGACAGATCCCAGTATCCCCTTTGAAGGCACACCCCAGTGACATGACTTCCTCCTAGTAGGTCCCACCTCCTAAAGGTTTTAGTGCCCCCCTGTATGTCCTCTGGCTACCCTCTCACCCTTGCCATTCTTTGTGTTTCCCTGTGTTGGGGTCCTTTGAGTCTCACAGGCCTCCTGAGTTCCCTGTCTTTACTCTCCTCTCCTCACAAGCCAGTTAGTCCCTGGTTAACCCCCACAGAGGCCTTCCACAAACCCCGTTTAATCAGTCCCCTTTCATAGCACCCAGGAACTCAGGGCAGATTCGTGGTCCTTGTCCTCGTTTATGATTGCCATCTTTAATTCATCAAAGATCAAATGTGTCATGGATCTCCTCCACTGAGTCCTGACTGATGGTGGGTAGGGACGGGAGATGTCCATTGAGAAAATCCCAGGCTTGAGCTGAGTGTCTGCGCTGGCCTTCCTCTCTTGGAACTGAGTGGTTTGAGCTAATATTGTTGGGTAAATCATGGACAGGGAAGGTTGGGGCAGCCAGGACTTGGCCGTGCCTCCTCAGCCCCCTGTGCTCCCCACAGCGAGCGCGCACACACACACACACACACACACACACACACACACACACCCCTAGCTTATGCTCTGATAGGCACACTTCCTAGTAGATAGCGATTCCCTATTGAATCCCAAAGCCTTATCCTGAAAGGCAAACCCCCGATCACTTTATCTAATTGTCATTTTTGATCCTGGGTGTGGAGCTCAATCTAGAGGTGGAGGGACTCCTGGCAAAAATGAGGACTCCTCAGACTGGGCCTCTGGGAGCTGGGATGGGGAGTCAAAGGGACAAGTGGACCCACCAGAAATTCTGCTGTGACTTTTTCTCTCCAAATGAGGCCCCAATGGCCGGGGGGGGGGGGGGGTGTTGCAGAAGGCCCACTCCCTACCCTGCTGGCTGGAGTGACTTGGAGAATCAGCTCTGCCCATCCCCATCTTCAGGTACCCACAGGGAGACAGGAAGGGGGGCTCGCTCCCTGTGGCAAGAGGGGGAATGGGCTCCGCCACTTAACCCTGCCACTCTTCCATTTTTTAAGAACAGATCTGTGGACGCATAGGCAATTCAAGCACCAAATGAATATTCCAGGTGGAATCTCACTCTTATTTTCTTCCCATCTCCCCTGATGGGTGTATGGGGTTGAGGGACCGAGGCTGGGAGACCAAGACCACCAGGCTCCCCAGGAGGAGGCCACCGGCTGCTCCTCCTCAGTCTCTCAGGCTCCTGCCAGACCCGAGGGGGCTGCGGGCTCTGGGAACTGGGAACAGCAGAGATCTTACCCTTTGAATCCTGTGCACATAAAAGTCATCTGCTCATTAAAATAACACAAAGCTGTTTAATTGTTGTCTTTGTGGAAAATTACATGACTGTCTTCAGCTGTTGCTTCTGGCAGTGCTTTCTGTTCTAATGTAAATAAATGAGGTAACAGATTTAAAGGAGCAGGCTGTATTTACATACTTGTGAAGTGTCCTCTCCAACAATCTGCCTGTGTTATTCAAATACACACAAACACTGGTTCCTCTTGAAAGCTTTAAAGTAGAAAGGGTGAGGAAGGGGACCTCCAAAGAAGCTTATCTCTCTCCCTTTGGGGTAGTGACTAGGGATTTCTGTGAAGACTGTGCCACTCTAGCAGGCTGGAGTTTAATCCCCAGTCCTCTTAGGCACCGGTTGCGTGGGGAGGGGGATGGGGAAACCCAGAGGCAGCTTCTGAACTTGGAAGGTGGGGCCTTAGGGCAGAGGGCAGGATCTTTGTAACCACTGACAGAACATTCCAGGGTCTGTCCCTCTTGGAAGACTTCCAAGGAAAGCTTCATTTTCGATTTTTATAAATCATACTTCCCGAATCATTGGATTTTTCTGACTTCAAGTTTAGACAAGAATTTTTAAGAATATATTTCTATTGAGGGGAATTGCAAAGTTTTTATCAAAGAGAAAGCCATCCATTACCAGAATTCCTACCACAAGCTAATAATTGAAAATAGTTGTAGAAGCACATAGAACCAAAAACTTCGGAAGAAAGCACACTGTTAATAATATACAGATTCAGAAGGAGCAAAAGATACTGTTTTTTAGCCCTTGGTAAGTGCATTCATAACCAAGCATTAGCTTATTTCCAGAAAGCTAGATTTTCTAGTGGACCAAAGTGTTGAGGAGGAAGGGATTGTGTATAAACTAAGGGAAATAAGAATAACTTGGTGACAAGAGTTACAGCAGCTATATAAACCATGTCTGTTTCACGGGAGCATCCGTAAATTGTTGGTATTTTGTCCAGCAGAAAATACAGAGAAGACTCTGAGCTCAAAATTGAAACAAATTATAGAACAGGTTTTTCAGGGATTTTCTTTTTTTCTCTCAAAACATTACTAAATACAACTTGGTTAGAGGAATGTTAGAAGAACAGAAGTGATCTATTACGGGAAGATGGTTTTATGAAGGGCATTTTGGAAGTGATTTCTGCCTATCTTTTGTCACTATAGAAGGCATGAGACATAACTTAGGAAACTTAAGAAATAAAGTAAAAAGTTATCTCCATAAAGAGATTGCTTCCTAGCTCTGTACCTTTTCCTTATACCTCCTCCTGCTAATTTATCAGCAAGTCTCCTGATGTGACTTATGGCTGGATCCTGTGTCAAATGGACTTAAATAAGAGTGGTAGTCCTGCTCTCCAAGAACCTAGGTACTGTTAAAGCTATTCATTTGGATATCCATGAAAAGCAAAATATTTCTAAAAGAATAAGTCTTCATTAGCACAGTTTTACCTGTAGAGCAAGGCTACCTGTTTGTGTACATGGTGGTGCGTTGAAACTAACTTTTTCAGAGAGTAGTCACCCTGAAACAAATTGTGGACCTCACAATGATCTATACATCTTTCCTCAATAAATTGAGCTGTTCACGGCAATGTAAATACATGTAATTTTCTATAAAAACTATCTCACATAATGTTTCATACTTCTATTTTTAAAATTTTTAGGAATGTATGTGTATACATGTATGTAAAAATACATATAAAGATAAAATACCTATATGTGTATATTGCAGAAAATTTGCCCACAATGCATTTTTGCTGTTCGAGAGCCAAGATATCTTCTCCCCCACCCCAAATTCTACTGAGGTCTTAGTATATGAAGAACTAAACATAAGGAGGTTACCAAGGGAAACTGCCAACCCCAAGACCTGCATGCCACTTGCTCTTGCATTTGTGGAATCTCGACTAGGCCTAAGAAGACTACCATTGAGGGAGCAGATCTTCTATGGGCAACCACAGGGCCTTTGCCTCACCCTCCCTTCCCTGTACTCTTGCTGGCAACTGCTTTGGCAGATGGTCTCCTGTTCCCCACCTTGCTGAACCATCTGCCCCATCCTTTACAGGATCACCATAGCAGAACCTACTTGGAGCACTCTAATCTAAGGGTAGGTTTAGACTCCACTGACAATTATCATTCCAATAGCTACAGGGTTTCAGTGCTTTCTGAAAGAGACCAGAATGGGTGGTTTATACATTATAATAGACCTGAGGAGTACTGTCCCCTTTCTATAGTTGAGGGAATCTAGCCTAGAAGATGTAACTGAGAAAGTCAGTCAGTGTGTGGCCGGTCTGCCATTCTAAATCCAAGACAAGCTCTTTCCATGCTCTGTGTCTTCTCAGGTTGGCTTTTAAGCTACCTGTAGACAATGTGTACCCTACCAGAGAGGCCAGGAGAGGGACTGACATCTTCCCAGAAGACTCAGTAGTACACTGTGCCAGTTAATAAAGAGGAGCTCAGTTGGATTCAAGATACTGAGATTTTGGTTTGTTTTGGTTTGGGTTTTTTTTATTATTATTATTTAAAGGTTTTGAGCTTTTGTCTTTTCATACACCAGACATTTATCAACTGAACCAGGCCACATTGGCTTGAAACCAGTGGTTCTGTGAAATACCCAATTGTACCTGTGGAATGTAAAGATAATTTCACAGAACATAAGAAGTCAAAATAATGTCTCACTGTTACTCCAGACATTTCTCCTGTTAAGTTAGGTGCCATTCTGCCCTGAAAATAATGAAGTTATTCTGACCCCATTTTGTCGGTTTGAGCTTTGGAAACCTTTCATCAGCTACAATTATCCATGCTTTGTTCTTCCACCAAGATCCTCCTGCATGTATGTAGCATCCTAAGAGGCTGCTCCAATGTGCTCCAATTTCCAAGGGGGTCCTACAAATGAGTATGCATGCTTTTCCACTTGTGTTATGCGACATTGTATCCGTATTGTATTCTTTGAGATAGATGATATCATATCTGAACTACTACAGATGTCATCTCTGAACTTCAGAGATGTTAAATAATTTGAAGGAGGTAACACAGGTAACGACTAATAGGAACCAAGATTTTAACTAAGGAGTCTGGCTCTAATCTGTTTCCCTCGATCATCAAAGTACTTTTCTTCACTTTAAAAAGGCTGATTAACCCAGTAGCAAAATCAAGGAGACAACAGGAGTGATCAATGTGTTTGCAGCAAACTTGTACAAGAGTCCAGTTTGAGACTATACACACCCCCTCTTTGGACACTCATTCTGTTTGCTGACCTTCAGACAATGTTTTCCTTAAAGTTCTGGAAGGTGCTCACGTCCCGCTTAGCATAATAACCAAAAGGTTGTGCAGAAGTGCTATTCATCTTTAGATGTGGGAACTTTTTGTTTATGGATTCCACATGTGGATGAAGGTTCTTCGACTCTGCAGCCAGAGAGCATGGCTTCCGAATTACACCACAGAGGACCCTTCTGTTTCTAAGGCTGCAGTAGTCACAATAGCCATGGGAACTGCAGTGCACCCACAGAGAAAGGTTTCCCCCTAAAACTAGAATCCATTGCTTCTCTGGGACAGTCGCTGTACTGACCTCCTATTGGAGAAAAGAAAACCAGGCGGGTGGTATTAATATGTATTTTCTTTGGGTGCACTGGGTATTCTTTGCCGTTACCATTCAGAATCAGTGTGCTCACCATGCTCATTTTGGCAGGGAACCTAGTTTTGAGATAAGATTTGAAAATGTCCCCCAGCATGGTTGCTCATGTCTCAAAAACATTTCCACTGGTGACTGCAGGTTCTTGTGTACACAAGGAGGTTTAGTGTTTGGTAGGGATTAGGGGAAGGAGGAAGGGAGGGAAGAAGAACAGTTTTATTTTAAAAATTTAGTCCTCCTATGGAAAAACTAGGAATCCAAAGACATGTAGTCCTTATTGGGAAAGTTAGGACAAATAAATTGTCCTAATAAAATATATATCCTTTGTGATTAGGAAGGACAGGGAGCTGTTGTTTCTTTTTATGATAAAATTATATTATTCAAACTTTAACACTTGATGCATTTACAGTCATTTACAATCATTCTGAAGCATTTTTTTAGATCTTTATTATTTTATCTTTTAGATCGTTAAGATTACAGTTTCCCAAAGTACTGAAAGAAAAGTGCTTCCTGTGTGCTGGACATTGTTAATATTTTGTATTTATTAACCAGTTTAATCCTTACAAATTCCCACGAGGTAGGCACTGTTGTTATCATTTCTGTTTTACATATGGGGAAACTGAGGAAGAGAGAGGTGAGAAGCCTGCCCAGCATCTCACAGCTAGTGTTTGACTAGGGGTCGGACCCCAGCAGCCTGGCCTCAGTGCCCCTGCTCTTGATCACTGCACATGAGCACGGATCAATTGCAGGGGAGACCTGGGTTGATGGTACTGGGGTAATAAGAGGTGAATTATCAAACATCAGGTTGTGTGTCAAAATCTTTACATAGACCTCTTCTATCGCAACCCTAAGGGTACATGATATGATATCCACTTGATCAGTAAACTGAGGCTTAATAGGAGAAAATGATTTGAGACCTTTGTAGGTCTCACAACTCCCTACCCAGCAGAATTACAATGATAGCCTGGGTCTGTCTGCCTCTAACCTCTGCTCTGTTAACCACACCACACTGCTTCTACCTCAATTGTTGGTTAATTACTATTTTGTAATATTCTCATATAGTAACAACAAACATAATTAAAGCTCTTCATTAAGCAATCAGGCAGGATGGCCTCAGGTGGTATTTGATGGGATAGGGTGGGTGGAAATTGGTTCTATTCACCCGCCTCCCCCACAGCTGCCAATTCCACTCACCCCACCAACCACCACGAAAGGGGGGAAAAAAACACCACATATTTTTACTGCAGTTTTCTCTCTTAAAAAAAAAAAGGCACTGCAAGCTACTACTGGTTCATTTGCTTTCAATACCGTCCAGAGAGATTTTTAACAGTTGTGTATAGATGTGTGTTACCCTTCGATGAGAACCGATGCTTAAGTTGATGAGCAGACTGGAAATTGGACAGGAGACTGTTTCTTTAGACCCTCACTGAGAATGTCCTTGTCTCTAGCTTATATGTTTGAATTAAAAGAGCTCCTGTGCTATCTACTCCCCGTTCAAATAATTCGTGAACAGAGTTCTTACATGGCTCAAACATACATACAATACACACATAATTTTGCACATGAGCACACCCTGCAATTTGGAGCTTTCTGTGTGTGTCTGTCTCAAATTCCCTCCATCCCCCTCTCCCATGGGTTTTTTTTTCCCCCATTAGGCAAATGGAAGGCCCATGCCACCTGTTAGCATTACATCATTGGCTCCCCAGAACACAGTTGCACCAAAGGCCTTAAACAAAGTAGTTCTTCTTGTATTGTTTGCACTCAAAGAGCTGATATCATGCCAACTGATGTCATTGTATGTCTTTGTGTAACTGCTATGGCAACTGGGCAGGTGGGGAGCCTCCAGCTGATGTCATTGGGAAAGGAGGTGTAGAGACAGAATTTTAAAAAGCTCTATGCTGGGTTTTTGGTTTTTTTTTTTTCTGTGTGGGGCGTTTTCTGGCATGCTTTTTAATTTATTTTATCTTTTAACTCACAAATTACAGCTTGAGTACCCTAAATAAGAACAGAGAGAAGTTTTTTTTTTCCCCCCACTGCTTAGAGGATTTCCCACTTCGTTTGAGGACTTTTTTGGGGGGAGGGGTCTTTCTTCTCATCGTATGTAGAAAAATGTCTCAACTGATTTTTTTCTTAAAAGAATGAATTGGGCTCTCATCATAGAATCAGTGTGGAACTGTCTACTTGTATTTTTGTGGAGGCAAAGCTGAGTAGATTTTAAAATAACAGAGTGCCTTCTGAGCTTATCATGGTAACAATGGCTAGTTTTTATTTTATTCTAATTTTTTAAAGTATTCACTGATGAAGTTTTTGTATTCTTTTTTTTTTTTTCTTTGTGCTTAAAAATTCTCTTTGGGCTCAAACTTTGTCATTTTTTTCATAGCATAATAAATAACAGTATGGGCAAAGTTTAATTCTGGAAATCGGTAAGAATGAGTTAATATTTCATTTTTCTTTTCGAAAAACAAAAGTTTTTACTTGACTCATTTTGGATGATCATTATATGACCATTATATGGACTTTGAATTTTTTTTTGATTGTTACCATCTCTTAATGACAATGGGATTTCTCTGTTTCAGGGTCCATTGCTTGTACATAGACATGATACTTGGTCTAGGCTCTAGTCTGGACTTCCCCTGTGGTTGTCACATGTGAAACTTGAAATGGAGAACACATGTTAGGGTCAGAAGCTAGTGGACAGATAGACTTCCTGTCCTTGTTTCAACAGAACCATATCCTATTCGTCCTTGTGTTTTCTGCCTGAATCCAAAGACTATCAAGACAGACACAAGGCATCTATGGGAATGAATGTTGTATTTTGGTGGTTTTTAGCTAATAGGAGTTTTCCAATTTCCCCCTCTTTTCAAAGAGAACGAAAGAGGATATCTAGTTTTTGTCTAATCAGAAGTTTAGAGCTCATTCAGTGCTAATAATGTCAATTCAGATTTCAGAGCCCTAACATGTATATTATATAATTTAAACCTCATAATAATCCTTAGGGTTCATTCATCTGTGCCTTTGAATATAACATGTATTAAAGGAAAATCAAAACAATAATGTATAATCTATATATTTTCTAACTTAAATTAAACATTGTGTGTTCTCTCTCTCTCTCTCTCTCTCTCTCTCTCTGTAGTCCTTCAGCTTTTGGTGAATTATTGTTGAATTAGCTTTTTTTACTTAATGCTAAGCAGTTTCTTTGTTCATTCATACCTTTTCATAACTATTCTTAATGAACGCATAATAGTCTATGGAGTGAATAAAATAAAATTTACTTTCTTTTTAATTTTTATTTTGTTGTTTGCTTTCCTTTTTCCATTAGACTGAGAATGCCATAGTGGATGTCTTCACATATCTAGCTGAAGGTCTTTTGTTAAATGATTTTCCTAAGATAATTTCCATAAGTGAAACTATACTTGGGATAGTTTAAAAATTGTGGAAACAGGTACAGCTTAAACTTTTTATGGTAGACTCATAATTCTTGGAGGCAGAGCAGAGGTTTATGTTTAAAGTGTATTCATAGATCCATTAGAGGTTTCCTGAGGGGTTTATATACCTAGGACCCTCAAAACTCAGGTTCAAGGGATCAAGCTACTCCACTTCCCTTCTACTGGAAGTCAAGGCTGACAAATGTCAGGACCTGCAGGCAAAAACATCAGAATGAGACCTTAAGAATGATCTCCCCTGTCCCTGCAACCCTGTTTTGTCCTTTCCAATCATTTCTCAGCTGCTTCTACCTTTGGACATTCATATAAATAATATTTATAAAAATAACTAACATTTGCTGAGCAATCGTATATGCCTGACAATATGCTAAATGTATTTATTCTTAGACTCATATTCACACTCAGATATCATTACCCTCATCTGAGCAGAAAAGGAACAGAGAGGGAGGAGCTTGCCCAAGTCACAGAGCCAGGAAGGGTGGCTTTGGGGTTATAGCCATGGTCCCTGCTTGTAAGCCCTCTGCTGTATTGGGAGCAGATGTGGCCTTCCAGGTAAGGTGAGCAGGAAGGTACAAGATGGCATGTGTGCAGGGCCAGATTACAGGCAGCAGTTCTCAGCCAGAGGACGTCATCCATGCCTTCCTCTGCTCCCAAAGTGCAAGGTTCTATATAGGCCACTGAGCATACGGCTTATGGCTCTTTGAGGCAGATCACATTTGCAGCTGATGAAATTGCCTGATGCTACATGGGGCTCATTCCTGAACAGCATGCCCCACTTTGTATATAAGGAGCATGTTTCTAGAGTCCTCCATGCAGAGAGACGCTCTGAAGCTGGTCCTGGAAGCTCCCCAAATGGACTCTTGCATTTTGGGTTTGGGGTTCATACATACATAAACATCCATCTAAGCAACAACGTACTCTGATTCTTACTGTGAGGTTGGCATTTTCTGCCAGCTTTGAAATCTTAATCTTGCTTTCTGTATTTGTGTTCCAGGTGGACTTAGTAGTTTTAAGCAGAACCATGAAAACCTCTGTGACAACTCCCTCCAGCTCCAAGAGTGCCGGGAGGTGGGGGGCGGTGCATCTGCGGCCTCGAGCTTGCTACCTCAGTCTGTCCCCACCACCCCTGACATCGAGAATGCAGAGCTGACGCCCATCCTGCCCTTCCTGTTCCTTGGCAATGAGCAGGACGCTCAGGACCTGGACACCATGCAGCGGCTGAACATCGGCTATGTCATCAACGTCACCACTCACCTTCCCCTCTACCACTATGAGAAAGGTCTCTTCAACTACAAGCGGCTGCCGGCCACCGACAGCAACAAGCAGAACCTGCGGCAGTACTTTGAAGAGGCTTTTGAGTTCATTGGTAAGTATCTCCATTGGGAGTCCTTGTCCTCTGCCTTCCTTTCCCTCTGGCTCCTGCTTTGAAATCGAGTCCAAGGTTTATTCCTATGTTCCTCAAAAACAGCTGCTCAGAGGTGTTTTGGGTTCTGTCACCTAATGCAGCCAAAGTGTCCTCCTCATTCTTAACATATCAGAGCCATCAGGATGGACATAAAAAAATAATTTGGTTGACATCTGTTCAACTAGAAATGCCCATCCCTCAAATTCTCAATGGAAAAAAAAAATGGTAGTGGTTAGCATTTACCATGCTTTAATACTAGAAGAATGGAGGGAAAGTAAGGAATTGAGGATCAGAGCTGGTACTGCTGCTACCCAATCTGCCAAGTCCCCTCAGAGTCCTGCAGGACATGAAATAAGTGAATATATCACTTTCAAATGCCCATCTCTCCCTAGCACCCTACTCAGCCTTGTTCACCCAGCATGAGAGGTGACTGCATTTCCTTACCTTGAATCAAACTAAGTTGCAGTGGGTACCTCTTCACCTGAGGCTGAGATACAGGTAGAATTTGCTGAAGGGTTGATCTGAAGAAACTTTTTCAGACTGGTCATGCCAAAGTGAACCTCCTTATGCACTGCCTCATCCTAGAGGAGGGAGAAAGGGATGGGGTCAAGTTCTTTCCCCCTTTCTGCTTTGTCTCGGTTCTGAAGCACTTGATAACAAAATGGAGTGGATGTTAGTGCTGGTGAGATGATACAAGATTTCCTTTGACAGTTTGCAAACTCAACTGAAGCAGGAAAGATCAGATTAGATAGCCCTAGGAGAATAATTCAAGCAATAGCAGGCTCTCATCTTTAAAAGGAAGCAACCATCAGCCTAATCCTAATTAAATTTTGTTACAGCAGAGTTCAAGGCTACAGAAGTAAGACTCAAGTGATCATTTGGAGAACTCGAGCATATAGCAGACACTCAATAATTTTTCCAAGGGACTCTAACTGCTATCTTGGTAAAGGGCTGGCCCAGTACTTTTCCTCATTATTTCAGCAAGCTGTCATTGGCCTTTCTCCCATCATGTTTGATGTTCCATCGTCAGAAAAAATAAAATAAAAAATAAAAAAGCCTCAGGTTTAAGAGCCTGGTGGATTTGCTGAAGAGCTGACAAGCTTTCGTTACATTGCCCAACTCTTTCCTTTGCTGATTGTATCTTCAGTGGAGGACCATGAAGTATTCAGTTTGGAAGGAAATTCAGACTGGTTGCTGTACTCAGATAAGTACAGTGACTTCTCCAAGATTCTCCGAAGTCTAATGTCAGAGAAGCAATGGGGATCCAGGGTTCTTGATTCCCAGGCCATGAGCCTTTCTACAAAATACCGGAACGGTATTTGTAAAGCCCTATTTATTAATTCCCAGCCGGCCAACATGAGTGTCAAGATGCTTCAGATTCTTTATTAATAAAATCTGAGCCAGTCCTTGAGTCCTGCAGAAGAAATATTTGTCCCCTAGTAGACAGGGAACTTCCTGGTTGATATATGATGTCATGACTGGTCCCACCTGACTTC
Source organism: Urocitellus parryii (assembly GCF_045843805.1). Classification (NCBI taxonomy): domain Eukaryota; kingdom Metazoa; phylum Chordata; class Mammalia; order Rodentia; family Sciuridae; genus Urocitellus; species Urocitellus parryii. The sequence continues at coordinate 98,213,123 of NC_135539.1, forward strand.
ATTCCAGGTGGAGGGCCTTGGGGTATCTGCTTCCCATTTAATGAATAGCATAAGATACACTTGTCCTGGGAAGATTTCAACCCAAGTACTCACATTCCTTATAGATTACTCAGGCTTACATGCTCTTTAAAAGGAAAACAAAACCAGTAACAAACAGCATTTAGCCTGAAAGCAATTCAGAGTCATAACCTGCAGGGCACAATTTTATTTTCATTGTTATCCAATAAGCTAAAATCTCATAGTGTGGCTTTCGGGAAACAGAAGGTGTTTAACAGCATAACCACTCGGTGCTTAACACAAACTAAGTGGAGTCTAGGTTTAGAGCTTAACTGTGCCAGCATATTCCTGAATCAAATGACAGTATTCCCATATTCTCCGAGTGGGATACCTGGTTTTGTTCCCATTATTCAGACAGGAGCTTTGAAGTTCTGGGGACTCAAATTCTGAGCCAATGTGGGAATTTCTCCATCTTGCCGATCCTTGCCATACTGGTGCAAGCCTCCATGAATGCAAGGGGGATTTTGAACACTTAAGAGAGGGCGACACTCTGGTTTAATCCATAAGTCTTTAAACTTGGCCGTAATTGACTTTCCTAGTGAGAAGCTAAAATCTCTCATCCATTTAATATCTGTTCCTAAACTAAGCAATTCTTTTTTTTTCATACATAGATAGGATATAATTTCTCATTTTTCTGAGTATACATATTGTAGAATCACAATGGTCATACAGTCACATACATTCATACAGTAATAATGTCTGTTTCATTCTACTATCTCTCTTAATCCCCACATCCCCTGCCATCCCCTCCTTTCACTTCCCAATTCTGTAGTATAAAGAAAGAAATGTGCTGGACATGGTAGCACATGCCTACAATCCCAGGAGCTCAGGAGGCTGAGGCAGGAGGATCTGAGTTCAAAGTCAGCCTCAGCAACTTAGGGAGGCCTTAAGCAACTTAGCTAGACCCTGTCTCAAAATAAAAAATAAAAAGGGCTGGGTGTGTGGCTCTGTGGGAAAGTACTTCTGGGTTCAATCCCCAGTACCTCCCTGACACACACACACACACACACACACACACACACACACACACACACAAAGAAATGTGTTTTTCTCTATCAATGAAACTAGATATTTGACAGAGGTGTACTACTTGATTTGCAGCTTGCTTAATACATAAGCCCATTCATTGTGCTGGAAGTACAGCTTCAGCTTCTGTCCTGCTGTGAGATACTGAGATACTGTTCCATCTACTCCATCTCCTCTCTAAATGTAAATATGTAGCCTCTTTCTCATGCTAATACTGACTTTAGCTGGTTCTGGAAGTGTGACCTGAGCATGCAGAATTGTCTAGTATATTGTACTTAGTTTTAAAAACCATTTAAATTTATTCTTTCTCTACCAAATGAAGCCTGGGCAAGTTCAGGTCCGGGTTAACCTGTCTCTGTCCATCTCTTTCTCCTTCATCTCATCTCTTCTCTCTTTTCAGAGGAAGCTCATCAGTGTGGGAAGGGGCTTCTCATCCACTGCCAGGCCGGCGTGTCCCGCTCTGCCACCATTGTCATCGCCTACCTGATGAAGCACACACGGATGACCATGACTGATGCTTACAAATTTGTCAAAGGCAAACGACCAATTATTTCTCCAAATCTTAACTTCATGGGGCAGTTGCTGGAGTTTGAGGAAGACCTAAACAATGGTGTGACGCCACGCATCCTTACGCCAAAGCTGATGGGTGTGGAGACGGTCGTGTGACGGTGGTCAGGGTGGAAAGGATTGCTGCTCTCCTTTGGGGGGCAAAAAAGGAAGGAGGATGGGTTCTGGGTCTCCCCCCCCCTTTTTTTTCCTTTTTTTTTTTTAGTTGGGGGTAAAGTTTGTGAATGGAAACAAACTTGTTTAAAGACTTTATTTTTAACAAGTGTGAGAAGACTATAACTTTTGATGCCATTGAGATTTACTTCCCACAAACTGACAAAGCAGGGAGGTTAAAGAGGTCATTTTTTTTAAGCCAACAATAAAAATATAATAAAACTTGTTTCTCCCCCTTTTCCTTTTAAGCTTTTTGTAGAGTTTATGACTAAATAGTCTGTGCAGGTTCATAGACCTAAGATCCCATATACACCATTTTAAAAGAACCAAAAGTAAGTTGAAAAGACATTGGATCATGAGGACCTAGGAGCCACCTGGGCCATCCATATAGGAAATAAAAACCCCACCCAACCAAGCCCTGCTGTGCTCCTTGGTGCAAAGAGAAGATCAGGGCAGCTTGAGTGGTCTAAGAACCCTTCACGTATTCTTTAAAGAAATAGAGAATAGTGTTTTATGCTCTGGACTTTTCTTTCCCCCCCCTCTCTGGGTTGAAGAAACTTTTTGAAACAACAACAAGGAACGACTGACCACTATACCATAGGCCTTCACTGGCTCTTGTGCAATAATATGGTGTTTGGAGTGTGCAAACAAGTTTAGAGCTGGCAAGTGAATGATAGACAAATAGTGCAAAATTGCCAGCTTGGAGGTAGAAAGAAATTCAACAAAACCAATTACTTTCCTTCCCACCTTTTTCCTTTTTTTTTTTTTTTTTTTTTTTGGATTTGATTCTGGTTATAGTGCCATAAACCTTGTTACATATGTATATCAGAATGTAAAAAAAAAAAAAATGACAAAAATTTATTTAAAAATATTTTTCGCAAAAAAAAGCAAAAACAAACTTTGTGTGTTTCTGTTGATTGTGTAAAAATTTATTTTCATTATATAAATGAAACTCATTCTGAGATGTGTCGTTTTTGCCCACTCTTTTTTACTTCAACTCAGGATCAAGCCTCTGTTACCTCTGGAAGCTTGTACATATGACATAATTAAAAGCACATGTTTTGACATAGGGAAGGGAGATGAGGGTGTGAAGCAGAGAATCTTCGAGGAAGCTGAAGATCTCCAGGGTTGATGTGCCCAGTTATGAATGCCCTCCATTCCCTATTATCCTCTCCTGTCATCCTCATCCATAAGTATAATTCCTCTTACATTGTGGAAGCCCTAGTTAAGGTGACCTCAAGAATGTGAGCATTCTCATCAGCCTTCGAGCCTTGACAACCAAATCACTGCCTGATGGGTTAGACGTTAGTGATCTCCCAATGGCTAATCGATAACTGTTTGTGACAACCTGCCATTTCTGTCTCCAAAGTCCTCATTGCCTTCATTGTCACTTATTCAATTGACATCTTTGGTGGCATTCACCAGATAGTGCATTTGCAGCAGGTTTTTTGTCCCCTAGTCTTAGCAAATCAGACTCAGTTTTGCAAGCACAGCTTACCTATAGCAGCACTTAGTTAATGTATCACAGGGTTATCAATCCACAGATAGGTGGGGGTAGGGGAAGAAGACAATCCAAACATTTCCTGTTTCACTGAAGTATAGGTCTAGAGAGACTTAGCCACAGGGAAGATTTGCAACAAACTGAAATTTTCCAGGTCTGAGTTAGAGTTGAAGAATTCTGGCATGTCTCATGCTACGTGACTATATTTGACATAAATATTTTTGTGAACATTTGCTTACAAATGTTATGACAATATTTTTTTATGGTTATTTTTAATATATTTCTGCTTAAAGTGTTTTGAGTTTTTTCTTTTATTAAAAGTAGAGCTTGAATTTAACAGGAATTAACAGCTACTTGAGATTATTTTAATTTAATGTAAAGTGTTAATCAGTTAAAATCTGTTACAGTATTTTCTACTCTTTACAATTCATTAGCAGGCTATTTTCTTGATGTTGGAGCATATTTAAGGAGTAAGCTTTTGATACATAATTGATGATTTAAAATTTGTAGCAATTTATCAGACCTTTTTTAAATCCAAATGTTAAATTTCTCATAGTGTGTAAAGTGCTTTCTTTCAAAAAAAAAAAAAAAAAACCCAAAAGAATACAGTTTCTGTTCTTGAGCTACATGGAAATGATTTATGTTTTTGGAAGTTTACGATTTCAAGAGAAGGCCTGTCTCGGACAGACAGGAATCCTGCCAACCAGCATACCAAGAATTCTGAAAGGGACTCAGGTCTTTTCTACTAATCTGCTTTGGGTCACTTAGCCTCTATTTTTTTCAAGAGGAATTTAACCACTTCATGAAAACAATATGGATTAACCAAGCCATTGCTCTAGAAATCAGACTTCCCAGGTTTCTAGGCCTCACTAGTTGCCTGGGAACTTGAGTACTAAGCTAGGAAATAATCGTGTCTTTGTGAGAAAGCAGGGTCACTGACCAATGCAGGCATCATTTTATGCCAAATGAATTTAACGATTTAATAGAATAATTGAAAGCATTTAGTATAGGCATCGTTCACTTAACTTGGACAGACCAGGAGCTCCACCACCTTTCTATACACATATTTCAATAGTTGGCACTTCTCCAATTAGTGAATATTAACCAGGATAGAGAGTTCACATTTTGTGGTACTTACACCAGCTACTTTTGGACCAAGTTGGGCAGTGTGGGAGGTAACTCGGGGAAGATGACAACAAAGGACAAGGAGAAAGAGATATGAAAGGAAGACATAAAACCCAGCACTCATATGTTGGCAGTAAATAGGGAGAGATGAACCACTGAAAGAGCAATGAAATATAAGAAGGAGAATACTAGTGTAAAAGAAAAAGCTGTGTTGGTAAGGAACTAGAACTTGAATTACATTCCAAAAATGAACTAGGAATGCTACTAAATTGCTCTAACTAGATAGATCCTCCCTTGTGGAAGGTAAAACATCTGGCAATATTGACCTTTGCCTTCTTTTTGGACAGGCACCTACAAACATGCCACTTTTGCACATATTTGTGGGATTTTCTTCCCAAACATGTAGCATTCAATTTCAGGTGTTTGATTTGAAGCTCTGATCAGAGACAATTGTGTATGTGGATTGTAGGAAAGAAACCATGGAAAAGCAAGCACTGGTGCCCAGAAGATTAGCAATAATAAAGTATTTAGAAAGAAATAGTGTCTAAAATGACAGCTGTCTATGGATGACTTTCAGCCTTTTGAGTTGGTAGGATATGAATGCAGTGCTGTCCACAGCTTCTGATTTCTTCCTCTGGGACCACCTTTGTCAATGTTTCGTGCAAGATGTGTATATCAGGATCTGATCGGAAGCAAAAACATTAGAAGATGTGGAAGGAGTGTATTCTAGGGAGCAGACGTCAGGCAATGGTAGAATCTAGTAAAAATCTAGGGAAGAGGGAAAGGATTGCCTCTATGATGGCCTGAAATCTCTGAGTCAGTAAGGTCACCGGGGAGACAAGTTGGACATGAAGTAGCAAAGAAGGAATTAGGAAGACAAACTAGAACCCACATCAGCCCTTAACCAACCTTAATGGGAGTTATTTGAAGGATCTAGTGTCCTTTGCCATGGAACTGAACACATACCTAGAATAATCAACTTTAGGAGCTGCAATCACAGCTTCTGACCTAAAGTGAGCTACTTGAGATTATTTAATGTAAAGTGTTAATCAGTTAAAATCTGTTACAGCATTTTCTACTCTTTACAATTCATTAACAGGCTATTTTCTTGATGTTGGAGCATATTTAAGGAGTAAGCTTTTGATACATAATTTTGTATCAAAATACATAATTTTGATACATAATCCCTAAAGGGACCAGTGAAAATGTGCGCTAGTTAAAATAATTCCTGGGGCCCCCTTCAAAATATAATGGCTGCTGCTTCAATTCTGCTTTTCCAGCCTCATGCAAATTTCCCTTAGGGCTAATCCAGTGTGAAACAGGAAATGGAGTTCTGAAATATAGTTTTGATTTAGCTGAGGTGATACTATATAAAACCACCATAGTTCATCCCTTGCCAACTATACTTCTTTTAACCAAATATAACATCCAAACAAAGACGTGAGTAAAATGCTGATGACACCCAATAAGAGGCATCTCCCCAACACAGGACACAGAGCCCATTTTATAACTTTATTCATTTGGAGGTGGCATTAAATCCTCAACTAGCTGAGATCCACTCTCCATTTGAAGTCCAGAGATATAAAGATGTTTGAATTTTGTCTGCCAAAAGATAGGCTGTAACCTGAGGCCTTATAGATATGATCTTATTTGAAAATGGGGTCTTGGTAGATGTACTCAAGTTCTTAAAAGGTTATACTGAGTTAAGATGAGCTTAATTCAATGACTATTTCACTGACTAGAAGAGAGAAATTTGGACCCACACACACATATCCCCAAAATGTCACATGACAATGGAGGCAGAGATTGGAGTGATCTTGTCTCCAAACCAAGGAACACAAATGATTACCAGTAACCACCAGAAGCCAGGAGAGAGGTAGAACAGATTCTCCTTTAAAGCCTCTTGAAGTGAACTGACCAGCTAACACATTGATTTTGTACTTATAACCTCCAGACTATATGAGGATAAATTTCTCTTATAAGCCATACAGTTTGTGGTACTTTATAACAGCAGCCCTAGGGAACTGATAAAAAAATTACATTTATCACATTTTATATTAGATGGACAACAGGGGAAGAAAAATAATTGGTAAATACATTTTATATCAAAATAATAAATATAAGTGCTACCATTCTAATTTCCATAACTGATCTTGTGGCTGTAAATGGTATTTATAACTTCCCTTGTTGCTACCCATTCCATATATGCTTTGTCCTCAGCAAACATATCACTTGGTCACGGTGACTTAAATCTTCATTTTTGAAGGATCCAGGCCTTGGCAACTGGACTTGTATTGGGTCATTTTCCATATACCTTGTTACAGTAAGCAAGAGTAAAAGAGATATCCTTGAGTTCCAGACATAGCTCTTACTAGGTTACAGTTTGCTAGTCGTTCAATTTCCTTTCTGGTCTCCTCCACTCTACCTCTGTACTGGGAATTGAACCCAGGGCTTTGCACATACTAGGGAAGTACTCTATCCCCAGCCCCCTCCTTCCTTTTGAAAGCCACAGTCATTCCTATCAGTAGAGCAAAACTCTGCTTTATTTGTTGATTTCTTATCATGAGGAGCCCAAAGTGGCCAGCAAGCAGTACCAACTTCCAGCTTAATGTCATCACCGTTACATTTCCCCATAGAAGCATCTTTCCCTTGGCAACTAAGACTTCTAGACCAGCAGAGCATAACACTGAGGGTGGAGAGAACAGATTTTGCAAGTGAATCACTAGTGGCAATAGTGAGAGAAACTCATTTCCACCCTCTGATTCCTGGACCCAGGAATAATGAAGAGACACTAAGATATATTGGTTGCTGGTTTAGAGAATCCACTGCATCTTTCAGGACATTACCTGAGCCTGATAAAGAGTTTCCTTCTGTCTAGCACACTAACAAAATTGTCAAAAGAACCATTCCACCTTCCAATGATGGATAACACAGTAAAACTAATGAATTCTATGAGTACAAATGAGCCTATTCCAACGCTTTATTTACTGCAAAATAAAGTCCTTGGTCAGAAGTAAAGCATATGGAAGAATATGATGGCAAATAAGATTCTATAAATTCACAGTTGCACTTTTTTTGGCAAAAGTGTGACAGGTGGGAAAGATACCATGAAGATTAATTTTCTATGCACTGAGAACAAACCGCTGCCCTTTTATGATAGGAAGAGAGTCCATTGAAACTAATTCACTCTCAGATAGGGCCTGATTCTTCCAAAGGGTTGTGCTATTTCAGGGGCTCAGTGTTGATCTCACTTTTTTTTTTTTTTGAACTGGACATTTCTCAATGGCTATGGTCAGATTAGCCTTGGCAAGTGTGAATACATGTTGCTGAACTCACACACACTGCCCACATCTGCCACCAGAATCACTTTCCTTACAAGCTAATCAAACAAGGAAGGGAATGACTGGAAAAAAGATCTGACAGTGGTCCACAATGTATCTGTTTCCCATTATTAAGATCTTTCTATCCTGAGGTTGAGCTGCGGTGAGCATTCACATGGGCCCTTCTGTCTCCATTCAAGGAGGTCTGTGCATATTTCTTGTTTCCCAGTCTTTCCTCTGACCAATATATATCATATTACTCCACCAGTTACTTCCCACGAAGCAATGTAGATTCATATCACTGGCTCTCTCTTTCTCCTTTCAGACAAAATAAATAGTCAAGTACACTGATGAAAAGTTCTGTCCATTGGGGAAAAAATTCTTTCATCTATCTGCCTGGGTCACCCTTGAGCAGGGCAGCAATGATGTAGCCATTTAGTTTTGGATGATACCAAGATATTATGCAAAATTTTTCTTTAAACAATGTCAAATATTTATTTTTTAAGTCCGATGTTCACTGAGAAGCTCATATGAGTCTATGTGTGTATGTTCCAAGAGATTATAGCAAACCATGGGAATCTGAGTCACTTATTTATTCAGTGTGCTTGTGCTTACTCTCTCATACATTCCACTGCCACTTGATAATGAAATGCTGTCATCCATGCCCAACTTAGATTCGCTGGATTGACAACACTTAGTCCATCAAGAGAAATTCAGGTGATATTATAACTTGATGGTCTATGTTGAAGCTACCAGCTTCAAACTACTATTCTTAAAAACCATAATAGTTTTGCTCCATAATTCTAAGTGTCTGCTCTATAATTGACTTATTGGATGAATGGTTTCATGTACAATCCCTGTCTACTTCTAGTGCTATAGAGTATACTAGCTCTAGATGTAAAAACAACTGCAAGTCTTCTAAAGCACACAAACTCTGAAATTCCATATTACTTCTGCCAAATTTTGTGTACCAAATGAGTCATTAATACAAGCACAGATTCGAGGGGAGGGAAATTAAACTCCATCCCTCAATAGGATGAGTAGGGAACAATTTGTGGCCATCTTTAATCCACCACAGTTCTCTTTGCACATTATAGCTAACACATGGAAAATAACATACAGGAGGGAGTGGGTTTGGAATGAATGTAAGGAAAACAATCACATTAATTCCCTCCAAGAACTGCTTCAAATGGTATTGCAATTCAAGGCTAGCACTTGAACTCCTCTCTGGCCTCAAGGATCTATCTTCCTTCATCCTCCAAACCAACCCCTGAGGAGTGGGTTGGAGGTCAGTAGGGCAGAGTTAGAGCTCCCTGATGATTGAGTCTACTCCTTATTCTGATAGGATCACCTTTCAAAGAACAACATCACCCATCATCTTTTTTTTCCAGATCAGACTTCAATGATGTAATGGACTTTTAAAGTGATTGGTTTCAGAGACATTTTATACTCCATAACTCAAGGCTAATTCTCCATATCATCCTCGCTGCTTTTGGCTCTATATATCTCAAAAAGAAACCTGAATGCTCCTGAAGAGGAGATTCCACAGATCCTATCTGCCCTATTTCTATATGCTCTCTCCAAAGAATAAAATCATGTCCCAAAACTCAGTGATCAACATGCAGGTCCAGTGTTAGCATTGGGAGTGACTTCTCACCATGGGGAGGATGCATGTCCCACCTGGTTACTCTGAGCATGAACTTTCAGACTTATGTCTTCTAGAGAGTGCTCGACTTTTTGTGAGTCAACTGTGGAATTTTGGAAATAGACTCTGCCTTGTCTTTGGTTTTCTCAGCTGCAGACTGTTAGTAAGGATTCTAAAATAAGCGATTGATGAGGTGATCTTTGATAAAACTGGTACTGGAGATGGGGTTGAAGGCAGACGTTTAGGAAAAGAAGCCAATAAAAAAAATTGTTATTGACAGAGTTATTGACAAGTATCCATTGTGAAAAATCAGAGTTGAATTCCAAGTTATCCAAGGGGCGAGTTAGATGGTACTATTATTTACTGATTCTCTTAGTCATAGTTAAGGTAAAGGAAGAGGCATCTGTTCCCAGCTACTCCCAATCTTCTTAGAGGCAGGCACAGTGGAGTGGCTGGTCAGATTTCTCAAGCACATAATCACAGGTTCTGGTCCTTCTAAGACCGGTCAGCATGTCCAGGAAATGGTGAATAGCAGGGAGCAAGGCAGAGGATGGACTCCACGTGCTACAGGGTATTGTAGGTGGAGTTTCTCAGAGTCCCATGTCTCTTTGGCCAGTTCCAGCCCTGGTGAGAACAGACAGTCAGAGATTGATGGGAAGTCTCTCTACCTTAGGTAGCAAATCCACAACAACATCTTCTTCAATTCATTACCATTATTTCTTATAACTAGACCCCAAATCATTCTTTCACTTCTTATTTTTCCCTCATCTTTTTACTGAGAGAGTTAAGCTTGATTTGCTTCCAAAAGGTATTTATTTTCTGATGACTGACTTTGTATATATTCAGACCCAAGGCTTTTAACTTTGCAATTTCTCTCTTCTCCTTTCATGCAGTCAAAACATGAACATGTTTGTTTGTCCATAACAGTATTCCCTTATGATGCAGTGTATTTGTGGGAAGAGGATAAATAGGGGAGACGTGGTGGAAGAGAATTTTCTAAAAGCTGCTTGTCTTTGGTGCCAGAATAAGGTTGAGGTTTTGATCATGAGGCTGCAGAGCACTCCTCAGACATATCTGACGTACAATTGCCTAAGAAATAATGAGATTATAATCATTTGTTTCTGACTTATGATTGAAAGTTCAAAGTAGGGAGGGAGTACTTGAGTGGATCATCTTCATCCTGATATCTGTCCTCTAGTGGGGAGCATTATCTCCTCTGGATAAACATCAACTGAAATATCCTAGAGGATAAAACACAGCACTCTTTTCTTAAGGGTTTCCCTCACATAGCGGAAACACATAGCTAGTAGTTATGAGTCCTGTGTGGCACTGACTAAGGAATTTAACCTCTCTGAGTCTTCTTTTCGTACTTTACCGTGTTTGTCGTGAGGATTAAATGAACTAATGTGGACAAAGCACCTAGCATGTTCCTGATATAAAACCAGGAGTCTTGACAAATGTTACTTCCATCAGAGGAGAAGGTTTTTTTTTTTTTTTTTAATAATACCAAATTTCAAAGATCTACTAAATCACTGGGGATCCACTAAACAATAATTCACATGAATAATGGCCTACTAAGCAGGAGAAGCAACTAGAGAGACAGATCTGAAAGTACAAAGAATCCAATTATCCATCCTTTAGTTTTTACTCCTTATATCCATCTATTCCTAGAAGATCATCAGAAAGGTATTTCCCTTCCAATTTGAATATGAATGGCTGGAATACTCAGGGAATTTACTTTTCCAATGCCAGGTAGCACTGTGCCTTAACATTTACCATTTGTTTATTCATTTAACAAACATTTGCTTTTTTTTTTATATCTTGCAGTGGCCTAATGCAAGGAAAGAATACACCCTCACAGGGTAGAATCCCATATAATGTTCAGGACAAAAAGGCCACTGAGTCTGTCTTATAGCATCCAGTTTAGTGCCTTGCCTGTGTTTCATGTGGTGTTTTATTATTGATTAATCGGAATTTTGATCTTATTGGTGTCTGCCATCTAAAAAAGTCAATAAGTGTTGGAGAGGATGTGGGGGAAAAAGGTACACTCATACATGGCTGGTGGGACTGCAAATTGGTACAGCCAATATGGAAAGCAGTATGGAGATTCCTTGGAAATCTGGGAATGGAACCACCTTTTGACCCTGCTATCCCTCTCCTTAGACTATATCCAAAGGACTTAAAAACAGCATACTACAGGGACACAGCCACATTAATGTTTATAGCAGCCCAATTCACAATAGCTAAACTGTGGCACCAACCTAGATGCCCTTCAGTGGATGAATGGATAAAAAAAAAATGTGGCATATATACACAATGGAATTTTACTCAGCAATAAAAGAGAATAAAATCATGGCATTTGCAGGTAAATGGATGGTGTTGGAGAAGATAATGCTAAATGAAGTTAGCCAGTCCCCCAAAACAAATGCCAAATGTTTTCTCTGATATAAGGAGGTTGACTCATAGTGGGGTAGGGAGGGGAAGCATGGGAGGAATACATGAATTCTAGATAGGGCAGAGGGGTGGGGGGGGAAAGGAGGGGGCAGGGGATTAGCAAGGATGGTGGAATGTGATGAACATCATTATCCAAAGTATATGTATGAAGACTCAAATTGGGTGTCAACATACTTTATATATAAACAGAGATATGAAAAATTGTGATATATATATATATATGTGTAATAAGAATTGTAATGCAAAAAAACCCCACAAAGTACATGTATAAAGGCATGAATTGGCATGAACATAATCTATATACAAAGATATGAAAAATTGTACTCTATATGTATAATAAGAATTATAATGCATTCTGCTGTTGTGTATTAAAAAAATAAAATCAATAAAACTTAAAAAAATAAATTAAAAAGTCATCAGCTCAAAAAATTCCAGAAAACAATTCTCACAAGCTATGTGAGATTTCTATGAGCCACTGTATTTGTGTGATGGTTGAAAAAAAAATCAAAAATCTGTCATCTACCTCCTAAGGATGCCATAACAGATAGTAACACAAGATCTATTTTTTTCTGTCTTTATCTGACTTAAAGCTTCTCTCCTTGTTTTGGATGGAAGAATTGGGACAGAGAAGAGGGACAATATCAAGAGTAATAGTGGAATAGCAACAAAATAATGATTATCATAATTATAATGCTCTGCATTTCAATAGTATTTTCTTTTCAAAAATCTCACATTTTTTTTTCAAATATCTCTTTTAAATCCCAAAGTATTTACAAACAAGGAAGATCAAGTATATTAGAATTTTACTCAGAAATAGAATTCAATGCATGCCATGTGGACTTATTGGAAATTGAATTATTGAAAGACATATGGATAATTTTAATGGTATATATATATATATATATATATATATATATATATATATAATTATTTTTTTTACAAAGGATGTCTAAGGGTGTGGATCTTTAAGGAAAATGCTAGAATAGGAACTAACAGGTAATGGTTAGGAAATCAGGGGACAAAGGTGTCAGGAAGCAGGTTGAAATAAAAATCAACATCTGACCCTAGCCCAAAAGGTATTTCAAATGATGTGGCTCCAGGACTCCAATAAAAGATGAAGTGTTTGGTTCCTAGAATAGAAAGAGAAGCTAGAAAATTGCAGTAAGATAGAGAGCAAGACCTACATACAAAGGAACATTCTAGACAGAACAGGCAAAAGACAAGCAGAAGGAGAAGCTGCAGCCCATAACAGGTTCTTTTCCGGTAGCTTTTGGGTGACTACAGAGATTGTAAATGGACTCCAACGTTTCTGTGAACCTTGAGAAACTATATGTCAATTTGTGCTTGTGGTTGAACACACTTGTTATGATGAAGTTGTCTATACAACTTTTGTCAAGTGGTTAGGAACTGCCAGCCTAGATAGGTGCCCTGAGAAATGAAGATGGTACTGTTCTTAGAACTGAGTCCCAAATTTCACTAGCTTCTGCATGGTTTGGCTCTTGTGTGCTCCTTCAAGTTTCAGCTGAAAGGAAGCAAAGGTGGTGATAACCTGGTAAACTTACACAAAACTTTCCTCCATCCAGAACCATTACCTACCACTGTACTGTTGAGTGACCTTGAGCAGGTTGCTCCTTTGCTCAGTCTGTCTTGCAGCTCAGCTTTCTTACATCTGAAGTGATAATAACAATAGTTGCTATCTCATCTGCTTTGGAGTCATAACAGACTCCACCACACTGACCTTCTCTCTTTACATCAAACAGCATGTTTCTTCCTACCTCAGAGTCTTTGCCCACACTATTCCCTTGCGTGGAAAGTATTTTGCTCTCATTCTTTCCCCAGTTAACCCTGATCTTGCCAAGCTCAGTTCAAATTTCACCACATCAGGAAAACTCTGACCCCCATAATTCAGTGCAGTCTCTATCGTGTTCTATGTGACCCAGTGGTGGGCTGGAGTTAGCTAACACTGACTGAAGGGAGCTGCTTGTTAAATGTTCTAGAATTCTGTGAGATAGCAACATTGGGTAGCTTATAATCAACCATGGCAGAAATATTTATACTGTGGAAATTGGCAGTTTACTACCAACCAGGATTTTTTTAAAACTGGTTATAGCATCCTGTACATTTTGTCATACTATCACAATTTTAAACATAAAATTAAATTTCTGATTGCTTCTGTAAAGTTTGCCTCACTCACCAAGCTGTAGACTCCGTGAGGCCAGAGTCTTATCTACCTGTTCACTGCTATGTGTGAAACACCAAATACAAAATCTAACCTAGGCCCTTAAATTTGTTAAAGAAACATATCAGCAAAGGACAAATAGCACCAATGTTACTTCCTTGGGTGAGAAAAGAATTATTCAAGAATCCCAGAAGTAGAGGCAATATTGACACTCCTCATCTGAAACTCCCTTCTATATGTCCTATGATAGCTGGTGGTACCATAAATGGTGCAATTCTGGACATAGGCTCATTAGATGCTCCTGACAACCATAGAATTTGAGTGAACATGTCCGTTAAAAAGGTGACAGGTGTCCACCATCTAGATTTGGAGAGATGCAGCCTCTTAGTTTATTGCAACTCTCCTGTTGGGTAATTTATGTGGCTTTAGATCTCCCAAAGATGTCACCATCTTTGTTCCTCTGCTACCTGTACCAATCCACTTTAATCAATTTCAGAGGAGGCTAAGAGGCTATAAAATTGCCTGAGGGATGTGTCTCCAGGGCAGTGCAGTGTCTGCCACCACTGGGCATTTGCAGCTGTGAGAGAAAGCCACCTGGGTGACTGTGAATGCTTGAAGCTCATGAGTTGGGGAGATATAAAGAACTCATAACCTAAATACAAAAATACACAGCTCAAATGGCTTGTCAGAGATGCAGAATCTGGGCCTGTCTCTGTCGTTGGGCTGCCGTGTCTGAGTACCTGCTCCCGGAGACTTGGTGTTTTCAGTCCTGAGAGTGACCTTCATGGCTAGCAAGTCCTCCGAATAAATACCCAGAAAGTGAAAATTTTTCTTTTCCCTCTGGAGCTGTTCACCTCAACAGGAGCCACTTTGCATCAAAAAAAGCATCTCCTTGTGAATATTCTTAAGATACAATGATCCCCTGCTATTGCCTTGAGGTTTGGCAGGGACAGGAAGACTTAGGATATAAGAAGTATGTGCTCCCACCTGGGGATGTAGCTCAGTGCTAGTGCATTTGCTTAGCACGAGCAAAGCTCTTGGTTTCAAACCCCAGCACTACAAAAAGAAAGAAAAAAAAAAAAAAAAACTATAGATAAGTGGAAGATGAAACTCTAAAACCACAAAGACAACTGAATATCCTAAATCAGGGGAAAGGACCTTCAAGTCTAGAACCTTTGAGTCTTCATATTTTTATGAAGTTTGATGCATGAACAAAACCTGGCCCCAAAACTCACCTTAGGAAACTCAAATGCACACACTGAGAGCAATAGCCAGAGGTCAAGTTGTAGACAGTAATAGCCTTCCAGACTGGACATCAGATGAGCTCAGTTTATCACATGTCATTCTGGGATCCTGAGAAGTTATATAATTTTCTGATTGTCAGGCGTTAGAAAACCTAAGCAAACAACAAATACCTAGGGCATTGCACAAATGGCCTCGTCTTGTTCTCAAATTGGCCATTGAGCTTGTCTGAAATGCCTACTATTATCTACTCTCCCTCCCAGATGCAAGTCCAGGAGGCTTCTGGAGAGTATTTCTCAAACTTTAATGTTCACACAGATCACTGGGGATCTTATTAAAAGGCAGGTTTTGATTAAGTAGATGAAACCCAAGATTCTGCATTTCTACCACATTTTCAGCAGGGGGTTGCCAAAACTGCCAATCTATGGGCTAGATTTTAAGTAGCAGGCCTCAGAGGATGCATTTCAGAAAGAGGTAATTACCATGAAGACCAGGCACCACAGGAAGTCAGAATGGCTCTTTGGGACCTAATGTGAGCTCTGTCTATACATCTAATTTTAGTCTCCACCCCCGCCTTCCCCGATTTCTAGAACATGAAGATGATGATAAAATCTATAATGCTGAGCTAATAATACCTGTGCTTTCTCAGTCCTCCAGCAATATCATGAGAAGTTAATTCCATGATTACAAAGCATTTTCAAATCAGAGCATTGTGTGCTCTTTACTTAAGAGTACTTCTTCAACAGGGACAGAAAAATGCTCTATAATGACCAATTGTTCCCATAACCTCTGGGAGCCAAGGGTCATTTTATTACATGGCTATCTTCCTTATATATATTTTTTCTCTTCTTTTTTTTTCTTTTTAGTTGTTCTTGTTCAAATAGAAGATTTTTGACATGCAGCACTTCCTCTATAGCCTTATCCCGAACTGGATTATCCTTTTATTGGGCTGGTGGCAAACCTGTGGCTTGGCTAATTAGGGTCCATCATTGTCAGGTTTTTTTTTTTTTTTTTTTTTTTTTTGCAGGGCTGATGTGGTTTTCACTCCTGAATTGTATCTGACAGCCCATGTGGGGTTAAAAAGCCAGGGCGTTTTTAGCTTGAGTTGAGCAACACCCAAATCCTCCAGGTTGCAGTTCAATCCCCTTTTCACTGCTCTTAGAATGCTAGCTGAGGGCATAGTGTATCCTCAGAGCCAAAGGCGCCAGCACAGATGGGGCTGCTCTGGGTTTGATTCTCCTATATTTAACGCGGCCCTAATTACCCACAGGTCTCTGAGTGAGGAGGGCTGATGAGCAGTTCAAGTTCCCTGCATAGAAATAGCTCCAGAATAGTTCCAGTGTTGTTTCTAATTGCAATGGATGAGCAGACTGTCTCATTAATCCTCCCCTATCAGCGTGCAAACGGGCTGCCCCAGAATAGCCCTGATCTCAGTCAGCCACAGCAGGCATCGGGGCTGGTGGTTTTGTACATATTTGGAGAGGGAAATATCTCCTCCTCCTCAGAGATGGGAGAGAGAGAGAGTGTGTGTGTGTATGTTTGGGGATGAGGAGCAGTCTACGGATTCTGGAATATTCAGTAAACATAGGATCAGGATAAGAAAGAGTAGAATGGCATATTGGATCTGAGCAGGATTAATCCCCCAAAGTTATGAAGTGGTGAATACAGATCCTTCAAATATCCTCTGCCTATTCTTGTGGTATTTTGCTTTTCTATACAAACACTTTTCTCTCTTAGTTCTTGCTCTGTCCTGTTTCTACTATGTGCAGGATCTGGTATCAGTCATTTACACCTTAGTGAGAAGACACCACTAAAAGGTTTTTACATGTTTCTAGTTTTACAATTGACCAAGTCATTTCTTGTTGGATGCTTCCAGCCACCTTGCACGGTGAGCAAGGGTAGGCACTATTCTTATCATACAAAGAGGGAGGTGAGGCTCAGCATGTGACAGTTCGTATGTAGTTAAAAAATGACAGGCTCTTTTCTCAATTCTGAGAGACGACGATCTGCTCTTCCCTCAGCGACCTCTGAGAGGAACTTGGTTCTTACAGAAAGAGGATCTTACTTATGGATGGTTAGAACGGTGCAGTGGAAAGAGAAGACTCTTCGGGTCAGATTGGAATTTCAATCTCCATGACTTTGGGCAAGTTGTTTAAACATCTCTGAGCCCCACCTGGAAGGATCAAACAAAATAAGGTACATAGAGCAAAATTCAAGCAAGAAAAGAAAAAAAGCCCCCCAGTTCTATATTAACTAAGCTATTTTGTACTTTCTTTTGGGGTGAAGGAGGTAAATCTTCTGGAGCACAGATTTCATGAGCATACAGCCTGCTTTTTTCCCCTCCTTCTCTCCCTTCTGCCTCTTCTGTCTCTCTCCCTTTCATTCCCAACTATTAATGAAGCTGGCCAAGTATGTGCTAGGCTATATGAGACATGCAATCATTTCTGAGTCAAATTTCCCTGAAGTTCTGAACCCATCAACTACACTCAAGTATCCTTTCCATCAAACTATCTTTAATGCAGAGAAAAATGAGAAAGAGCTAAATCAAGAAGAAAATAAATAAAATTTGTTGAACAGCTATTGCTCTAGACGTTGTTAAAATGTTAAAATTTTAATTTTATCTATACACGCACACACACACACACACACACACACACACAATCCATGAGGTATCCTCCGTTGTAGAGGGAAAGAAAGTTACAAATGCCTTACTAAAAGAAGATGCATTATTGTCTCCACTTAGCACCCAATAGCAGAAAAGGAAAAAAAAAATGAAGATGAAAATCAAAGACAGTAGATTTGCCCATGGAGAAATAAATAGATGCAACTGAACTTAGACCTGGGATCTATAGCCCCAGACCTTCAGGAGAGAAATGCAGCTGCTTTCTCTTCCAGGAGACACAGTCCTTCACAACCTTCCAAGCCTGATTCACAAGTCACTCACTGCCTATGGCAGACATCCCTCTTCCTCACCCTGGCCCAGCTGGACTGGCCTCTGCCACGGTGTTCCCATGGCATTTCATACACACACACATACACACACACACACACACACACCACACACACACACACACACACGACATACCCATGTCGAGTCACTGTACTATAATCTAACAGTTCAAGTCTCATCTACCTATTATGAATTCTTTAGAGGGGTTAACACCTAAAAGGCCAGATAAATCAACTAAGAAATTAATGTAGAGAACCAACCCACTTCAAGATGAGAAAAGGAACCCTGGAGTAATACCTCAAAGTTACGGAGTGCTCCTTATGGCCCTGATGCTGTCTGGAACCTGTGGCAGAGATCCTCTCATGTGGTTCTCATCACTTTAACACTCTCATTTTGTGGGTAGTCCAGTACCTAACTGGGTTGGGCCAGGCAGAGAGTCCTGGAAGCACAGATTGGAAGCCCACTCGTTCTGACCTAAAGCCCTTGCTCTTTCATCTGAATGCTAAACTTTCTCCCTTGTAAGCAGATCTTGGCTTCCTTTGCTTCTTGGACAGTTGGATCAATGAGTAGAGGAAGAAGCAAAGGGGCAGAGCCGGTCTGACTAATTGTACAGATAAAGAATTTATCACTTACCTTCCAACCCTGCTATTCTCCCGTTTTACCACCCAAATTCCATCGACTGTGGGTGGTCTTAATCTCCTGAGACTATGAACAGCCCCCCTCCCCCAACAGCCAGATGGCTTTCTGGCTCAGAAATTTGCCTAAAAATTGACTTTCTCAAAATACTACCTCCATGAGCAGACTAAACTGATGCATTCTGGGATGTCTGACTGTGTCATAAGGATGTTCTTTTAAGGGCCTGTTAAGTGCAAATTCCTGTGGGGAGAGCTATAAATGCTGTACGTGTACTCATTGTTGGCTGTTCAACTCTTCAACATGTCACCTCCACAGTTGTTTAAGGAATGTATTAGTTTCCTGTGGCTGCTATAACAAAGCATTACCCTCATAACTTAAAGAAATACAAATTTATTCTTTCACAGTTTGGAAATCAACTTGCGATCAAGGCCACATGACCTCTCAGAAGTGGGTGTAGATCCTGTTACTTTTATTTTCCAGCTTCTGGTGGCTGCTGGGATTCTTGGCTTTCCTTGGCCTTTGGGGCTGTATAACTTGTCTGTCTCCTTGTTGCCTTTGTTATGCTCGAATTCGGGACCCCCAAAAGACCACCAGAGACCAAAATCGATGTAAACAGCAAAGAGGTGTTTATTGCTCGGTCCTCCGGGCGCACACACAGCAACTGGTGATGCTGAGAGGCCCGGAGCCCAGGGTTTGCAGCAGTTTTATACATTCTTTGGAAAAGGCAGGGACCCCCACATGCATCATAGCATCTCTTAGCAAATCATCACACACGGCGGGGAAAATCAAATAACATCTCTGAAACATGATTAGCACATTCACTGGCAGGAACAAGTTGGGTAGGGGTGATTGGTTACTACAAAAGGGGGATTCATTTGAACTGATTGGTTTAAGCCAAGAGGGGTGTTCATGCTGAATTACATGGTTTCCCAACACGTTATCAACCACCATAAACTACTGGGAGGGTCATCTGGCATCCCAGGTATTTCCCTGTCTCATGCTGATTGGTGGCTGCTAGGGGGCTGCTATGGATCCCCACCTAGCCTGACTGAGTCAGGGACACCTGTTGCAGCAGATCTCTCCTGTTATTTGTAGATAAACAACTTAGCAGGGTGGGAATGTGCCTAGGAGTGCTCTGTGGATTTTTCCAAGGACAAAGGTGATGTCTCTTCCTTGGACAGGCTTTGCTCTGAGGTAGAGGCTGGTTTTTCACCTTCACCTCTGTGTGCATCTACTCTTCCTCTCATTGTCTCAGGTAAAACTACTGGTAAAGCATTAGGGCCCATTTGATAATTCAGAATAATTTCTAATGAGTTTTGATTTAATCACATCTGCAAACACTACTATATAAGGCAGCAATCATGGGGTCCTGGAATTAGGGCCTGATATCTTCGTGGGGAGAGGAGAGAAACACCATTCGACTCACTGTTAGGAGCCACCTTCAAGGAGAGATGACTACGTAACTCCTCTTCAAGAGTCTTAATTCCAAGATAATTTAAGAGGATGAGTGGCTCCTTTGGAAACCACAGTTATGTTTCCAAAGCTCTTGAAAGAATTGAAAATGCTGAACACTGCAGTTCAAGAAATCCTTGCATATATTTCAAGACTTGGATGTCTCTGGAGAAGAGCTATGGATGGGAAGAAGCCATTGAGAGGTGACCTAAAGAGATTGAAGAGGAAGTCAGGCATTCAGCACTGGCATCAAAATACTGATGGTGGATGGCACAATCATTTGCTTTTATCAATGTGATTACCTCAAAGTTTAAATCCAGCTGTTTAACAGGGTGATTATGAGCTTAATCTAAGGTAAGTTACATTAAAGCTCATAAAATTATATAGGATTTCAAATCCTAACAGTTTGTTTGACTTGGTCTTTTGGACTCTCTTCAAGTGTTAAATTAGGGGCAATACTGCCAAATTCAGGGAGTTTCTACAAAGATTAAGATAATGTAGGTAATTTGGGCACACAGATGCAAGATACATGGTAAGTATATAACTGATGTGGATTTCTCTCCTGAGTTAGCATATTTTGTCCTCTTGAAGACCTTATATTTGTGGGTCTGTATTTTAAATTTTAAAAAATCTGATCTAATAATGCTCAGAGTAATATAGAAAGAGGTCTTAGGCTCACAAAATACAGGGCGAGCTGCCTTCCCCACGTGCCTCCTGATCTGATGCATAAAGACACAGTGGTTTCTGTATTATATCCACTAAGATGCATAAACTCAATCAAAGCATGAGACAAGATCATTATCAAATTGAGGCATATCACAACTCTGCCAAGTCATAAAAGAGAAAGACTGAGAAACTCTTTCTGATTAAACCAAACTAAAGAAACAAGGCAACTAAATACGATGTGTAGTCCTGGATTATATCCTTTACTAGGAAAAAGTACAATAAAGGACATTTTGGGGAACAGTTGGCAAATTTTAAATACAGATTCAGTTTTATGACAATGTTTATTGTTTTCATTTTTGATAATTGCACTGTGATTATGTGTGAACATTGCAAGAAAATAAATATGTAAACAGGGGGAATGGGTCATGATTATGAAACTACTTTCAAATGGCTCAGAAAATCTTTATATATATATATATATATATATAATTATTCTATATAACATAAATCATTCTATATAATATATAATAAACTAAAAAGTACAAAATTAAAGACACGTTATAAGCTTATTATATGTAATGATGATAAAATTATACATGAAATATAAATGGTACATATAAATAACTATATTATGTTATATTATTACATGATAATAACAGCATAAATGGGGGAAATTTCACTAGATGGTAAATCTGGATAAAGGGTATATGGAAGTACTTGTAACTTTTCTGTAATTTTTGAAGCTATACTACAATAAAATTATGAAAAGTAAAAAAAAAATAAAATAAAGGAGTCTTGTGTAAGGTAGACATCCACATAGCTTCTATGTTAACTTTCAGTCACTGTGATAAAATACCTGAGTTAAACAACTTAAAAAGAAGATGTTTATTTTGGAATTCGATTTCAGAGGCTTCAGTCCATGGTCAGTTGCCTCCATTATCTAGGGCAGAACACCATGGCAGAGACTATGTGGTAGAGCAAAGTTGTTCATCTTGTAGCAGCCAAGAAGGAGAAGGAAAGAAAGAGAAAGAGAAAGAGAGGAAGAGAGAAAGGAAGGGCTAGGATCCCAATATTTCCTTTGAGGACACAACCCCCCAGTGTCCCAATTCCTACCACTGGACCCCACCTCTTCTCCATTCTACTACCTCCCAAGAGCACCACAGGGTAGTGATAGAATTTTTAGTCCATGGGCCTTTAGGGAACACTGAAGGCCGTAACATCTTCTGATAACTCAGGGACTGGCTTAGGGAGTATGTTGCTTTGCCATGGGGGGTTCTCTTGGCCTCCACCCATTTGGCATGCCAAGTTGACACTTCTTACCTGGGCCTTCTCTTTCTGGTCTCTGAGGACATGTGACTATGGTCCTAAGCCTAAGCTGAGAAGTCCTATCCCTCCTTCACACTCTCTAGAGCTTTAGTTAGAACCCCAAATCTAAAGAATGGTATGTTCAGGGAAAGAGACCACTTAGGAAAACAGTGTTATCTCATTTCCCTTGTGCTAAGATGAGAGAGCACTTCTTGAAAAGGCTGGGGCCACACTTGCAAACACAGCTGGGTGCCCAGGTGCACATCCCAGACTCCAGATTAGGATTTGACAGATTTCCGAATGGGTGGTCTTTGCTGAGGACTGATACCAGTATTCATGAGCTGGTCCATGAGTCCCCCTTCCTTCTACCTGGCTTTATCTCTGGTTCTCGCCCCACAGCTCCTTTCCTGCTCTATCCATGCCTTTCAGCTCCTCCCAGATAATGGCATAAAGTTCCTTGCAGTTGCCCAAATTGCTCCCTCCAGTTGAAACACTCTTCTCCATTTTTCTTTCCTGTCTTTCAAATTTCAACTTAGAGGTTTCTTCCTCCAGGAAGTCTTTCCAGGTCTTCTGAAATCTGTGTCCTATTCCATCCCACATCCCTACTTTGCTCCATCTGCTTTTTAAAATAGTCTTATCATTTTGCTTCGTAACAGCTTCTCTACTTACTGATGTATATCTCCCAGCAAATAAACTCTCTGTGATGCTTGTCCATATTTATAATTAGTGCCTGACCCATTATTTTACACGTAATAGATTGTCAGGCAATATTAGTTGAGTAAATTCAGTTATCAAACTAAAGTACTATAACCTGAAGAGGAAGATTGCTTTTTGTTTTTGTTTGTTAATGACTCATCACTACCAGAAGGTGCATTAATGGAACCCTAGAAAATAATGAATCAGAGGAGCTTAATTCCAAGGCTATTGTCTCCAAATGGTGGTCTATGATTGGAAATAGAATCCTCTGGGCTACTTTTTAATGACATGTGTTCCAAAGTCCCACTTCTAGAAGTATTGATACAGTTATATTGGATGGAACCAAGATCCTGCATTTGGAAGGTTTTGTAGATGATCCTCAGCACAGTTGGAGTTAAAAATCACTAGAGAACACCTCTCTTTCACTCGTGAAACCTCCAAGGTGAAGGGATACGCTCAAGACCATACAACTGGAAGAGTTGATAGAGGGCAGATTTCAGGACTCTAATCCCCATCAAGCACTTTTCAATTGCCTCATTTCCTCTCCTGGGAATTCGTCCTTGTAATGCCACAGTTTTAGTATCTCAGCTGGCCTTGCAGGTGCAAGCTTGAAGAATATAGGTGATTCTTTTTTTTTTTCTTTACTGAAATAGTTGTAATTTCATTGCTGAATTAAAGAATCCTAGGGTAATTCTAATAGTAATTCATTTCAGAATGAAATGGACTTTGTACAGGGAGGCTGGTATTAATATGAGCTCTGGTTTTGTGCTATTGAAAAATGGACCTCATAAATCAGCTGCTCATTTTGGAGAATCACTATGAATAAACTAGGAGATGTATTTATGTTTGTTGTTGTTGTTGAAGAGATGATTCTTGCTACATGGCCCAAGCTGGCCCTGAAGTCTTGGACTCAAGGGATCCTCCTGCTTCAGCATCCTAAGTAGCTGGAACTAAAAGTATACACCACTGTGCCCCGCTTTGCATTTATATTTGAAATAACCTCTGACTATTTTGAAATAACCATATTGCTCGGAAAGTAGATCAATCAGACAATTGTTTTATTGTTACTACATTAAAAAGTCACCTAACCCATCAGAGTATGCTCATGCTGGAAGGGACCTTAAGATGTTTTCTAAAAAAAAAAAAAAAAGATGTTTTCTAGTCAAAGCCTCTCAAATGTTAAGTAATAAACAAAAAAAAAGAACTGAAACCATGAAAAAAAGAAATTACTTGCTCAAGGTACATAGCAAAGATGAGGCCTATTCCTTCCTAAGCTTGTATCCTTTCCATTGCAGAATAATAAATTCTTGCTGCATCAATTATAGCTTTTACATAAGACAATGAACAAATTTCAAATCTTTTCACTCTAATGGCAAAATCTCTTGGGAAGAAGCCAGGAAAAAGCATGGGATATTGACTTCGTTTTCCAGATCCACAGGAGCTGTGGTACTAAGACTCTTTCTCCTCCTGCTCATGAAGTTAGAATATATATATATATATATATATATATATATATATATATATATAGAGAGAGAGAGAGAGAGAGAGAGAGAGAGAGAGAGAGAGAGAGAGAGCGCTATAACAAGTAATCTATACTGTTGTCTCAGAAAACTCATTTTCCCTCAGCTACCCAACCCCCTTTGGTCAGAATCCAGCTATGGTTTAGGTACTATTCTAGATTTTGGGGAAAAACAGAAATGGTGCATGATTTTTTACTGCATAATGCTCTGGTTTCTCCATGAGGTCCAGCTATGAAATTTGCATATATCCATAGTAACATGCTTTCAAATACTTCCTGAGCTCTGACCATAGCCCTTGGAAGTCCCACAATAACTAAAGGGCCAAAGATGTTGATAATGGAATCTGCCAATACTTCATGATAAACTTCTTTGGAAATTGGGGTTTAAAACAGACTATTATTTTTCTACCTACATCATTAAAAAATGTATATGTATATGTATGTGTGTGTGTGTGTGTGTGTGTGTGTATGTGAAAGTGTGTATGGGGTGTATGTGATATGTGTATGGGGTGTATGTGGTGTGTGTGTGTGTGTGTGTGTGTGAGTATGGGGTGTATGTGGTGTGTGTGTGTGTGTGTGTGTGTGTGTGGTGTATGTGTGGAGGGGAATTTCATTTGTTAACTTTTTTAATCATCCATCCATTGGTTCATTGGCAGATTAAGGTAATGCTGAGAAAAAATATTTGAAATAAATCTTAATAAGTAGTGAAATTGAGAATAAAATTAAAGACTGTGAATTTTATTCCTCCCACCATGGATAACTTTTATTTTTATTTATTTTATTTGTTATTTACTCAGTTTTGTTAAGGTAAGTTTGAAAAAAACTTTATGCATATATATTGTATAACATTTTATATATATATATATATACACACACATACAGTTTTATAATGTATATGACTGAGTTCATGTGGTTGATGTAAATTATTTACTTATTTATTTTCTCAGGAGAAGCTAGAATTTTTATGAAAGGTTTTCTACAGACAAACTAACATTTGTTTCTTGATGTACATGATTGCAATTAGAGGTTAAAAGAAGAGTCCGGCTCCCTTTATTGGACTGAGAAAACTAGGAACCTCACTAATCGATTCTTTCCTTGAAAATCTGAAAATAGAGGGTAGTAGAGTTAAAATTAAAAAAATTAAAATGCATTGCTAATTTTTAAAGCAAGAGGTTTTTCCGGGTCTGCAATGAAAGAGATCAGGATAGAGCTAAGTAGAATTTGAAGTAATATAACACATAGGGTTGTGGGTTATATAACAAGACAAAAGAAGCAGGGTTTGAACACTTGTTAGTTGACTTTTTATTGCTGTGACCAAAGTACCCAATAAAAATAACATAGAGGAGGAAAAGTTTATTTTGGGCTCACAGTTTCACTGTCAACTGAATCCATTGTTCTGGACTCAAAGTAAGGTAGAACACTGTGGGTGAAGGGTGTGGCAGAGGAGTGCTGCTCCTCTCCTAGTGGCCAGGAAGCAGAGAGAGAGGAGGAGTATCTGGGGGACAAAATATAATCCCAAAGGCCATGCTGTCAGTAACCTACCTCCTCCAGCTATATCCCACCTACCTATAGTTGCTACTCAGTAATCAATTTAGATTATTAATTTATCAAATGGATTGATCCACTGATTAGGTTATATCTCACAATTGAATCATTTTAGCTATGCACATTCCTAAATTGACACAGGAGATTTAGAGGGACACTTCATATTCAAACCATGACAACACTCAATTAAGAACAGGAACTCAATAGCAATCTTTGTACCTGTAGGGAGAGAAAAATGAATCCCTTGCAAAAAAATCTTAGTTCCAGAAAATCTTTAATCTATGCTCAAGGTACAAAGCAGAATTAAGCAGTTATTCTAAATATGATGGGAACGTAAACATAAACATCATAATTCCTAGCCTACATCATTCATTAGTGTGAAATAAAAATTTTTATATTAGTTCTGCCATGAGGGATTCCAAATATTCTAACACATAGTTGGACCAGAACTAATGAAATCAAAAGATTCTTGGAAAAAACAGATATATAATGGCTGTAGAGATACATTTCCAATTGTAAGAAGGTGTGAGAGTATTTTAAAAAACAGATAGTTAGTTGTTTTCAGTATGGAAAAGACTTTAAAATTAACATGTTAAAGATGTTCTAATCACAAGAGAAAGAAAGTAATCCAGAATATAATAATAGAAGTTATGAAGAGCAGAAAAAATTCATTTGAAAATAAAAAATAGCTATTCTCAAAAATGAAAAATACAGCCATTAAAATACAAACACAATAAGCAGTTTAAATAATAGGCTATAATTATTGGAAGGGAGGTTAATAAGTTGAAAAATAATTTTGAGGAAACCATAAAGCATGTATAAGAATAAAAAGAAAATTTGGAGAAAAAGTTGAAAGATTAAAGAAAACACTAGAGGCTCCAATACATGTGTAGAAGAATTCCTAGAAAGGAAAACTAAAATAAATGGGGACAATTAATAGTCAGAAAGATGGTACTAGAGAGTTCAGGAAATGAAAGAAGACATTGGATGCAGATCAAACAAGAGCAATAAGTACCAAGCAGTCAAAGTAAAAAAAAAAAGCAGAGCATGGTGGTGCATGCCTGTAATCCCAGTTGCTTGGGAGGCTGAGGCAGGAGGATTGCGAGTTCAAAGCCAGTCTCAGCAACAGTGAGGCACTAAGCAACTCAGAGAGACCCTGTCTCTAAATAAAATACAAAATAGGGCTGGGGATGTGGCTCAGTGGTTGAGTACCCCTGAGTTCAATCCCTGGTACTCCCCCCCACCAAAAAAATACAACCCCCCAAAAGTAAAAACAAATTGATAGGTTATATCACAGAATATCAGGAAAATAATAAAATCTTAAAAGATACTGGAGAAAATTTTGTTTCTAGTAATGGAAGACAAATAATTTGGACCAATTCTCAAACTGAAAATAATAAGTTTGGGCAAAATCTAAATAAGAAGTGTTTGAAAATACTAGGTAGTAGCCTCAGTAATTCTTAATTATGGAGACAAAATATAGGACAATAAAACCCAGAGAAGTAAACTTAGCACTTTTTTCTTCTAATGCATTTACCAGTTTTGGAAGAGGCAACTGAAAGGTTGAAAAGTTGAATCCAGCTTTTGGAAGTCTGAGGGGACTAGGGAAAATATTGAGAATCTGAACCTATAAAGGAGGGAAGGACATTGGTGAACTTTCCAAATTCTGGATTGTAAGGTCAGGAGATCACAGTCTTGGACTAGGGTTGTATAATAAATATGTTAGCACTTATGGAAATCATAACCCCCTTCCCAGAACCTCAATTACTCATTGGATTAAGATAAATCTGGGATTAAGCATTTTCCTTCAACTATTTAGGCTAACATATCTAACATTATCACAGCTTCAAATTATCTCTATAATTATGTGTGAGTGTGTGTGTGTGTGTGTGTGTGAGAGAGAGAGAGAGAGAGAGAGAGAGAGAGAGAGAGGAAAAGAAAGAAAGGAAAAAGATCAAGATAGAAGTACCGACTTATGTGCATTTATTTGTGTATGTAATTAGGTGTGACTATATATAACTATAAATGAGAAAGCAAGATAAAAATATGACTTAAGAACAAGAGCAAGATAGAAAATAGAAGTCATCCCCAAGAGAGCTAGATAATATACTTTCAGACATGGATTTTAAATTAAATGTCCAATTAGTTAAAAAGACAAATGAAAACAGGGAACTTTAAAATGGAACCAAGTAGAAATCCTAGTACTAATAAAATACAGCAATTGAAATTAAGAACTCAAGAAATGAAAACCAAAAATTAGAGTAGATACCGCCAAAGAGAGAATTCGAGTTTTAAAGATTGTTAGAAGACTGAATGAAAGATAAAAAGATAAAAAATGCATATGGGCTAGGTAAAGTATATATGAGGAAATACATATATGAAACAATGCTAGGTATATTACTATACATGTAAATAGATTCCAAAAAGGATGGAAATGCAGGATAGAAGCAATATTTGCCTAGATATTTTTCTATTTTTTCTACAGTTTCAAGTATAATTACAACTAAAATAAGGATAAACAAAAGAAGAAAGTCACATCTAATTATATCAAATTTAGCATAGGTAAAGAGAAAACTAACAATTACCAGAGTATATTGCCTTAAAAAAAAAAAAAGCAATAAAACAGCAATTAAGACTGACAGATGATTTTTCAACAGAAATAATGAAAACCAGAAGAAAATTAAATGTTTTTTTAAAAAATTGATGAAAAATAACTACCAACAGAAGATTCTATACAAAGCAAAAATAGATTTCAATAATTAAGATGAAATAAAAATAATATGTGAGCTTTAACATACATATAATATAAAGATATTTGCAT
Organism: Urocitellus parryii; assembly: GCF_045843805.1. Lineage (NCBI taxonomy): Eukaryota > Metazoa > Chordata > Mammalia > Rodentia > Sciuridae > Urocitellus > Urocitellus parryii. Next base: position 98,241,982 of record NC_135539.1, read on the forward strand.
GCACATTTGAAGGAGGATAATTCAAGTTAAAGTATTCTCAGTCCTGGCAATATATAGGATAAAGTAGAAGTACTAATTTATACTAAACTTCGCTAAGTCAAGTGTGCATGCTATAATTTCAAGTAAAAATATAAAACTAATATGTGAAAAGAGGTTATAGTAGTATAATTTTTGGTTGATTCAAAAATAAAGGAAAGGAAGAAATAAGAAAAATAGAACAAAGTAAGCATAAAGAAAGCAATAGTAATAGATTTAAATCAAATATATTAACACTACAATTACACAAAATGTGAATGAATGAAATACTCCAAACAGACTTGACAGTATGAATGCAAAATTAAAAAAAGGAAAGAAAGAAAAGAAAAGAAAAATAAAGGAAAGGAGAGGAAAGCCAAAGAAGAAAGAAAATCCAACTGCTTATTACTTATAAGAAAAAATGAAAGGATGCAAAAAGCTTGAAAGTAAAAGGGTGGGTAGCTATGTTAATATAAACAAGTAGATTATGAGGCAAAAATGCATTAATAAAGATATATAAAAGATAGCCTTTTTAATAGCCTTTCATGGAAAATGTGGACATTCTGCTCTGACACTATATTCAAACTATATAAGTGATGATTTCTTAAAGGTTAGCTGCCCAGCAGATTCTGAAACGGTATAATGGAACTTTCATACTTGGCAACATTGAAATCCTTTGGTCTAGCTTTCGTTTGAACAGATTGCTCATGCATAGTTTTGTAACATCTAGCATTGGTCATTTGGAAAATATTGATTCATGAAGTGTGTTCGCAATAAGTTTCCACAAGCTTGTGGCTTTAAGCAACACCTGTTTCTCCCAGTTTCCATGGGTCAGATGTTCAGACATAGCATGACGCAGTTGGGTTTCCTGGTTAGATCTCCTGGGCCGCAGCAAATGTGTCAACCCTGGTTCAGTACTTATTAGAGGCTCTGGAAAGGAATCTACCTCAAAGTTCCTGCAGGAGTTTGACAGAATTAATTTCCTTCCCCTTGACCTCCTCTGTCTTTAAGCCAGCTAAGGCAGGCTGAGTACTGCTCATGCTTCACTTCTCTCAGACTTTTGGTCCTGTTTCCTCTCTCTTCTTATAAGGACTCCTGCAATTTGGACCTACCCAGATAATCCAAGATATTTGTGTCTTAAAAATCAACTGACTAGTAAATTTAATTATATCTTCAGGCTCCCTTTCGGCATGGAATGTAACAAAACTATGGCATGACGCCAGGGACCAAATGACAAGGGGTCAAAATTCTACCTACCAAACGTTGATGTATTTCATCATACAACGTTTCAGAAGTATATTTGTTAACATCACCATTGATCTCATCAGCAAAATTTGTAAATGTTGAGAATTTGTTAAGTGAATTGTCATGGCAAAAAGCAAGTTTCAAGATAAAAATTTTTCTAAAATTCGAATTTTTACTTGAAAACTCAATTTTCTACCATTGGCACAATTATTCTCAGATGCATTCATTTAGTAACAGGCTTTTTTTTTTCATTTTTTAACAAATGCCTAACCAATACCAAAGCCTGAGTAATCATAATTTGTCTATTAATGATACTTTCATGTAAAAGTAATGTTGCATCATATGATTCTCCTAGTTCAACTTTCAACTCAGACTATCTCCAAGTGCTTTTCTTGAAACAACCACAGTGTTTTCAATCTTGTCACATAACTTATAAAAATATGCACTCCAAGGGTGAGATTTAATACTATTAAGAGTTTCCACTGGTTGATTAAGGAAATTCTTAGGTGAAATGGGTACTTTTAACTGGGAATGTATGGCAGTGAATAAAATAATAACTACTGAAACAGTTTGATGCACTAAACCACTAGCAGTTTTATCAACCACTGATTTTGCACCATTGGTGCAAATGTCCACATAGTAGTAGAAAGCAAAATAATGTCATGGTGTTATTAGGAAAATAGATTATACCTAATGGACTCCCTTAAAGGGTCTCAGAGACCCTTAATTTCCTCAGGCCACTTGTAGACAGCAACATAATTCTAAGGACTAAGAGATATATTTGGACACAATTACAAGAAGCTCCCTTTACAAAACTTATGGTAAATTTTGAAATTTATTAAAAGAGGTTTGGTCATCATAGCAGATGCTAAAGCCTCCAAGTATTCGGGGTGACATGAAGGCTGCCTAATCATTTATCCTAGAGAAGATTCACAATATCCCACTAAGATCCTTTTAGAAATACCCTAAGGGATGTAACAATGGTATTAATGGTTTATGAATTGGACATTAGGTATTTTTAAAAAATATTACTATAAAGAAGGAGAATTACTACATTTCTGCAAAACAAAAAAAAATGAATAATGGCTATAATGTCTGTATGTTTTTGCATGTAGATTAGTTAAACATATGTGGGAAAGGGGATGAAAATACCCCTATGGAATCAAATGCATGAAATATGGTATGGCCTATTACAGCCACTGATCATGTGCCTCCATGGTAAATAAAGAAGGATGTCTAGAAAGGATATCACTGCTATCTCTGGTCACTGGGTCATCTCTAGATATTAATATGGCATAAAGAAGATAAAATTTCTCTGGAATGAACCAAACTGAAATTATTCAACAACTTAAAACATGTCACCACCTACCATGTGAACTATACCAGAGGTTTTTAGGGGCATTATGAGATGGGATGAGGAAGACAAGAATACATGACTATTTGAGTGGAGGACTATGTTCTGTGAGAAGGAATGGCCACTCACCCAAGTGAAACTACTAACAGGTATCCTTTCACATAACAAAGATCAAAACACAGGGCCACCACTAAAACTCCTCTGAGCAATCTCCAGGGAAACCCAGTTGCCACAATAGAGCTGTGTGGTGGGTAGAAAAGAAGGATGGCTATTTGTTGGTGATGCTAATGTGAAGTTTCATGATCTAGTCTTGCTTCAATCCTCACATCACCTGTTGCTGGCTTCTATCAGCTGTTGTATTAGCATTTGTGCTGGGGTCTGGGAGGAAGTAGCTGGCTTCCCAGCTACCCCGGAAACCTTCATTCATCATGCAATCAACCAGCATTTTCCTGGCTCTTTTGGGGTAACCTGAAGTTTTGGAGTGGCACAGTGTCTCAGTCTGTTTGGAGGCTGCGTAACTTTACAAAGAAAAAAAAAAGGGTGATTTTAGCTTATCATTTTGGAGGTCCAAGACATGGCTCTGTCCTTGGCTTCCTGTGAGGGCCTCATGATGGATAGCATCAAATAGTGGGATTGTGTGTGTGAGGTGTCACATGGAGGAATAAGGAGCAAGAGATCAGGGAGGGTCCAGGCTTGCACTTTTGTAACAACCCATTCTCCTGGGAACGAATCCAGTCACTGGAGACCCGACCCACTCAGAACAGACAGCACGGATCTATTCGTGAGGGTGGAGTCCCCATGACCTACCTAATCACATTCCACTGGATTCTCTTTGTTAAAGGTCCCACCACGTCAGCCCCGCCATGCTGGACACTAAGCTTCTAGCTCAGGAACTTTTGCCAGATGTATTCAAACCATACGCAAACCATAGCAGCGGATAGAGCAGGGAGAGAGGTCAGAGTCTTGAACCTTGCCCTCTGACCTAGTAAGCTGAATATTTACTCAACCTACTTTGTGGAAGTTACGACATCCAGGAGAGGAAAAACAGCAGGAGATTCAAATGGATTATTTGTGTTGTGGGAATGAAAGGGGAGATGGTTTGGCATTTTTCTCTAAATTAGTAGTTTTTGAATTAGCAGGTCATTCAGGTAAGCATATGCTGAAAGAGTGTTGAATTCCCCAAAGCAGCATTTCCATCTTGTTCTCACTCTGCACTCTTGTCTTTGGAATGATGAATGACATTTAAACATTAAAGACTTCTCTCTCTCTCTCTCTCTCTCTCTCTCTCTCCTCTCTCTCTCTCTGAATGTGAGATTTCTATATTATAGTTTATTTTTCTGTCCTTGATTTCTCACTATTGAATGTTAAACAAAACTAAACTAACCTTTCTTATTGATTGTTTGAGACTCTCATTTATTTATCCAACAAATGTTGACTTAGTGACCTCCATGTTCTAGGCAATGCCCTAGGACTATGGAAGTGACTGGAATGTACCTAGTGACACTTAATATGATTAATTTGAACCACTCCTTTTAAGCTTCTTGATTTAACTTTGTCTCTTCTTTGCTTCTCTCTCCCTCTGCCATCACGTTCTCATAAAAGGCAAGTGTGAGAAGCACACACAGCATATACCCAATGGGACCAAAGTGTAGTTCAAGGACGACAGCCCTATCTCAGAGATGAGTCATTAATTCAAGCCAGAGCTGCTTTGTGGATTCCGCACAGAACAGGGATGACTTGGAAAGGGCCTAAGCCAGGTTCCTTGAGGCAATAAGATCCCACTGCTCTCAAATGGACTCTTGACAAAAGGTGGAGTTAATAAAGCCATCACAAAGGCATCCCCCCCAAAATGTATGAAGTCTCCTGTGTCCCTGGAGGGATATTTGGTTGAGTCATACTTGCATTAAATTAGATCCTGGGTTTGTTTTACATTTCTCAGATGCTCTTACTCTGAAAAGAAAAAGGGAAAAGGCAGCCAAGATGATTTGGTTTTCAACCTTCAGAGGCTCCTAGTAACCTTCTCTCCCCATAAGGATGTACCCCACCTAAGAGGTGATGCTAAAACTTTCTTACCAAGAAAGCTGAAGGGTAGTTAATTATCTTATCACCGAGGTCCATAGTCACCTTCAGCAACTCCTTAATAACAGAGGACAACACAAGCAAAAGTACACTGTCCTTGCAAGGAAGCCTAGCTTTTTCAATACACTAGGCTGTGCCCAGACTTCATTGTATCTAACTTTGAAATGCTAGTGATTTCCTAGAGTTGGGCTGGGAAGTGGGCCGCAGAGTTGGAACGGAGATTAAATAAACAGCATTTCACAGCTGTTCCCAACAGGAAATGAGGCAGAATGCTACAGACAACTGTTGGGATCCCAGATTAGGAAACTGCCATGCCAGAGTTTTGAATACAAACCTCCCTTTGCCAAAAGACCTTGAAACATTCTGGGAGAGAGATGTCAAAAGCTGTTGGGCATTCCAGAGGAAAACAGCCCCACTGAATCTTTCCTTTTTGATTTAACTGTTTGGTGTTTGTGTAGATTTAACTGTAGGTGCTTGTTCTGACTAGATACAGACAGTGGGAAAATGGGCAAGTCAGAAAGGGAATAGACAGATGGATCCAGTGCCCTGTCTTGTCACCAAATACTGTAATTGATTGACATTTACCTGTTCCTTTATTGCTGGTGTGTTCTCCCACCTTAGTAAGAGAAATGCACAGTAGGAAATCTAAGTGTAGATCCATGTGAATGGGCATGAAATTGCTACAGGGTAAACTACCAGGCTGCTGTGATCCAAAGCAGGTGGATAGTAGAAATATAAAGGAGGTTTCCAGGTTTTCTTGATTTTGTAAAATAGGAGACCCAGGTTTTCCCAATTTGAAAGTTTCTTTTTCCTATATGGGACATGTGACCAAACATCTTTGCTGACAACAGAACTTCAAACAGATGAGTAAAGCAACCAGCAATCATAGCATATTTTCTATCATGAGAGCAGAGAGAGAGCACACTACAGTATTATCCAAACAGGAAGAGACAAAAGGCATTCTCTGAAAACAAAGACCTGGTGGTCCATGCCCTGCTGGAGTTTACTGAAGCAAACCTCACTCTCTCTCACCACACCTTCCACGGGGATCCTCCTTATGTACTTAAAATTAACTTTGAATCCGGAGCCTCGGTATGAAGATACCAGATACAGGTATGCAAATGTTCTGGAAGGTGTATTTGCACAGGGAAATTCCAGCAGAAACACCCAGGAAAGGCTTAAGACCTCAGTCTTATAATATCTAGACGAGAACAGGATTTCCTGATTGAATTGACTAAAGAGGTTCTCTTATTCTTCAGTAAGATGCAATTGGAAATGAATACTAAATTGGTATTTATAAGATTATTGGTCAAATACAACAATCCTGAAGTTACCAGTATTGTTACCTCTGTAGAACACAGAGATGGCTCCAGAATGTAGATAGAAGAGGAATTTAGTGTTGGCAATCTGAATGGAGGAGGGTAGCTGAGGAACTTAATTTGAAGCTGTGTTTACATAGTAAGAACAGAGCCTTTACCTAGATTGTATATCTGTGTGGGATGGCTTGTGTGGGAATTGAAGTCTACTATTGGGTGGTCTCTAAAGATTCCCCCCAATCAATTTTTGCTATTAACCACTATTTTCATAACATAGTATGTTTTTAGTTATTTTCTACATATCCTTCTAGAGTTGCTTTTATAAAACCCTAAATATAAAAAGCACTTTTAGGGTATTGATGTGGATAGATAATTGATCCAAGTGGATTCCAGTGACAGCGATGGTTGAGATTACAGTGTTTAGAGAAGGTAAACCAGATAAGTGACTTCCTGACGCAATGCAGCTTTAACAAGACCTGTTTACACTGGGATGGAGGTGGGCGTTGTAATGTACAGATGGTAAATTCATACTTTAAAGTCATTGTGGTGCCATGCTAGCTGATCTTGTTTAGCCAACTTTTCACCTGACAACCCACAGTTTTCTGGGGACTGTCTCCTCCCCCAAATGACATGATAACATCACCATGAACACAGTAGCTGTTTGGAACTTGTAACTCTGCACCTCTATTCCTATTTCTACTTCAGGTCACAGTTACTGGCTAGGGAGCAGGGATTTATGCCATCTGGGCTGTTTAAAGTCATTTAATTTCCAGAGTGGTTTTTGTTACTTGCACCTTTAAGACTTTTTTTTTTTTTTTTTTTTTTTTTTTTAGTACTGGGAGTGAATGCAAGGGTGCTTAACCACTGAGCCACATCCCCAGCTCCAGCCCCACCCCAACCCCCTATTTTAAATTTAAATACAGGCTCTCCCTGAGTTGCTTAGGTCCTTGCTGAGGCTGGCTTTGAACTTGTGCTCCTCCTGTCTCAGCTTTCTGAGTTGCTGGGATTGTGGGTGTGTGCCACTGTGCCCTGAAAGATTCTTACTTTAGAAAATGGTTCAATATGATTGTTTTTAATCCCAAAACATGTAAAATATGACATTTGAGAAATAGATCCACCATCCTACCAATGTCTATTTACTTCCCTGGGGGAATTGTACAAATGATTATCTTTAGGTAATTTTAAGTATTTTTCAGGTATCTTTAGGTAAGTTTTGTTGGTAATCACTACTGATAGTTAAATCCTAATTGTAGAGTGCACAGACTGAAGAAAAGTTAGATACATTATATCCATTATTCTAATGATTCCATTATAGACTCTGAGAATTTGGTTCAAGTTACTGTGTATCATGAAGCAGAGGCTGAAGCATAATTGACCATATAATCCTACCTGTGCCCAGAAGTGAGATCTCAGACCCTTCAGTCAATAAGATATTACCTTGTGCTGCTTTGCTTATATCAATTTACTCTGATAGTCACCCAGTAAAGTTATTATGAATAACTATCAAATTTCTCAGATGGAGAGGGAAACCTACAGAGGCTGTATTTGAGATCTTTTAAGAGAAGCATGTTGTAAAGGAATCTTTCCGCCTGAGCAGATTTTGCTTCTCCAAAGTTTTAATTACAAATGTAATTTATGCTCATTAAACATGATTTTAAAATAAAAAAAAATTAAAAATTACTCCTTATTTCTGGGATAAATATTTTTATTTATTTCCTCACACAGTTTATAGGCCCCTATTATATGGTGTGAAGCTTGAGTTTCAGTTTTACTAATTATTTGTAATAATTGCACTATTCTGAAAAACATATTCTTCTCACTAAAATATTATATATTGGGCTGGAGATGTGGCTCAAGCGGTAGCACGCTCACCTGGCATGCATGCGGCCCGGGTTCCATCCTCAGCACCACATACCAACAAAGATGTTGTGTCCGCCGAAAAAAAAAACCTAAAAAATAAAATTCTCTCTCTCTCTCTCTTTAAAAAAAAATAAAATAAATAAAATATTATATATTGTTGTATATGAAGGATGCTCCTATTATTTTTATAATTATGGACATCCCTGGTGGTATCCTTTAAACTGAGAGCACGATAGTTGACTATAATTATGTTCAAGATTACTCTTTGTTTCATTGTGGGACCTTCTCACTCTTCTCTACTAACTGTGTCTATTACTTCTTATCTCTCTAATTTCACTACAGGCTGACCATTCCTGATGACTGTACTCATGCTTCTCAGTTCTCATCCATAAAGTGGAGGTTTTCTGGTGTTTGTCCACAGTTGGCTCTGCTTGTTTGCTATGTACCACCTTCTCTCTACAAAGCACCCACTATGTCGTTGAGACCATGTTGAACATTAGTAACTTCTTATGGAAGGAGAGAAGAGAGGAAGGTGCAAGAAAGGGCAGTGATGAATTATCATTGCTTCCAATTCTTTGCTAAACTAAGTTACAGTCTTCCAGATCCTTGACTGACTGACACTGATTTTATTTCCAACGGTGTTACCAGTAACTCCCATGTTTATTGCTTAACATGGCACCCTTGTTATAGTGAAATTCCGTGGTTTGCTGCCTGACCAGTGTCTACTGTTTAGTTACAAATATTGGTGAAGCAACATACTATGGAAGTTTACAAACACAATTCTTTATGACAGGGCATTTCAACAGACTCTTTATCCAAGAACAAGTAATTCAATACACATTTCTTCCCTCTGAGACTCTGATATGGTACATTAATTCCCAAAATAAGATTTTCCTTTGATTATTGTCTCCTTTTATTTGAGGATTTATGTCTACTACAAAGATTAGTTTTTTTAAAAGGCTACTAGACAGTTGAAAACATACTTCTGAAATCTTGAGAAATAGGTTGGATTTTTAAAGAGAAGCCACTAAATTCAATTAGTAGAGATGGCGCCAGCGAGGAAAGATTGTTCCTTCAAATTAAAGGGTAATTCTATTCGTGATATTGCTGTGGGCCCATGTTTTGAGTTTTCTTTTTCTTTTCTTTTTTTTTTAAATATTAAATTGTAGGGTGGGAAAGGAAAGGAAAGAGTGAAGAGAAGGTTGTCCTTAAGGATCCCTTTCTATGACATGAATTAACCTGTTGGGTTTTTTTTTTTTTTTTTTGTACTGGGGATTGAGCTCAGGGGCACTTGATCATAGAGCCACATCCCCAGCCCTATTTTGTATTTTATTTAGAGACAGGGTCTCACTGAGTTGCTAAGCACCTCGCCATGGCTGAGGCTGGCTTTGAACTCCCAATCCTCCTGCCTTAGCTTCAAGAGCCACTGGGAGCGGGGCTTAACTTGTGCTTGTGAACAAACCTCTTGCTCTGTGCCTTCTTGTGGCAAGCACCCTGGGTGACTCACCCATAGACTGGGCAGCCCTGGGCTAGGCATACTCTGACATGAGTATAAACCCACATAAGTTCATCAAAACTCACTTTTAACATTTACCTAAAAAATCATTGCAATGCACAGGAATTAGGCTAAGTGTGGAACAATTTATGGATATGCCTGTGATTAGTGTTATTTTTGGACAGTCCAACCACATTTATTTTTATTTTTTTATGTAAATTTTAAAAGTTTATATATGACAGCAGAATGCATTACAATTCTTATTACACATATAGAGCACAATATTTTGATTCTCTGGTTGTATACATAGTATATTCACACCAATTCGTGCCTTCATACCTGTACTTTGGATAGTAATGATCATCACATTCCACCATCACAACAACATTTTTTCTATTGTGTTTGTCACCAATATTTCTAATCATCATTACTAGTACAACTTTGCCTATATCTACACACATTTTATTCTTTCTCCAAATATCTCCCACTTCAGATGATGAATGGCATTTATGAAAATACTTTCACTGACCTGATATTAACCAGGTAATAGCATCCCAATAAATAATTTAAAAAAGAAGGAAGGATTCGGAAGAATATGGAAGCTTGTGGGATGATAACCTGTATTTTCTGTTCAGATCTTCTTACAATAGGGGGCAAGTGATGTTGAGAGTCCAAAGCATCCATGTCAAACCCCAACTCCACTGCTAACAAGCTTGATTGATTGTAGTACCTCTCTGATCCTCTATTTCCCCATAGGTAAGCTAGGAGATGAGATGTTATTTCTTAGAGTTGTTATAAATAGTAGAGGAAATCATCTGGAGAAAGTGGCAGCCCACATCTGGGGCTCATAAGTTTTAGCTCAACAAGTCACCCACATTTTGGTCAGCTTAACATTTTATTCAGGTTAACATTAATTGAACACCTGTCATATCCAAGACACTAATGCTACATGCTGGAGATACAGATATATATGTATATCCCACTCTCATACTGTTTTGCTGCAAATTGGGGAAACCTTGGGCCCTAGTTGACTTAAAAAAAATGATAAGAAGTGATGTCTTGCATTTGAAGAACAGCAATATAAAGACTCCAAAGATCTAAATTAGCAGCATTTCATGCAGTGCCTGGGAAATGGCAAGAATCACAGCAACTCTAGCAAGGAGGGAACCCAAATTCATTTGTAGTGATTTCTGTATCTCCCATTCTCCAAGTTTTTTCTTTCTTTCCTTCCTTCCTTCCTTCTTTCTTTCTTTCTTTCTTTCTTTCTCTTTTTGTAATAAAAAAAGATCACATTCTCTGAATGACCATGTACTTTTCATATGTTTGCCAATGTCATGATCTGTTGATGTGGATGATCTTCTTGGGGGCCATTTCAGGAACAGATGACTCTACTTTCTGTCTTCTGGGGCAGGATGACCTGGGTGTGAGTCTCACATGATTACTGTCAATCACTGTTTACCATATTCTAGCATAGTTTTTAGCACACAAATGTACCAATAAATAGGAAAAGTTAGGGACAGAGCTTTTGTTCTGCCAGTCATGTTTCCATAGGCCTACCATTTATCTGTGGCAGATGAGAGTTAGGGCTTAGGAGGGGATATGTAACTATTTTTCTGAAGTTGAACTAGAGATGAAGTTAAATTAACCCATTTCTCTGGTGATTGATCTGGAAAATGTCTTTGGGCTTCCTCTTCTGATCTCTTTCTTCTGCTGCAATATTAGATGTACAAGTTAATGAGAAGAGTTGGCTAGAGGATATTCAGTGAACATGAAAAAAAAAAAAAAAAACCCCACAGGGACAGTTGGTCAATTGGCACTTTGACCCAGTAACTGAATGCACAACCCCAACCTCTCTCTTGTGCAAGAGTGTCTACAAATTATAAATGTTTAAAAAAAATAACTCATTTTATTTTTATATTTACTTTTTAGTTGTATTTGGACACAAAGACCTTTATTTTATTTATTTTTATGTGGTGCTGAGGATCAAACCCAGAACCTTACACGTGCTAGGTAAATGCTCTACTGTTGAACCACAATCCGAGCCCCAAAGTAACTCATTTTTAAACAGCATTTCCAATAAGGCTTTAATTCTGAATAATTATAAGGTATGTGGACAACTATGACCTTTAACTTTTGATTTTGGTTATATCCTGCATTTGAAAACAAAATAACAACAAAAATAAAAAGGAAGAAACAAAAAGCACACCAGCAAAGACAGCTCTCTTTTCTTCTTGGAGTACCAAGTGTACAGATTGCGAGACTATGACATAGAGAACTATAGCATCAGGGTCCTGCAGACTACTGACTGCCAGGGAAAACCGGTTCTTCCTTCTCTGTATGTCCTCGTCATGCTAGTTTCATCCATTGGCTATAAAATAAGAGGCAGAATCTTCTAAAAATAAGAGAATTTTCTTCCCAATTCTGTCAAGTATTTTGGAAGTTTCAGACTTCTTAAAAAATCCATGCCATTTGACCCAGAATTTTGATCTTTCTCTGTGATTGTATTTTAAAAATATAATTTAGCCAGCGTGGTGACACTTACTTATAATCCCAGCAACTCAGGAATCTGATACAGGAAGATTTCAGGTTCAAGGCCAGCCTCAAAAACTTAAGTTTTTTTAAAAGTCTTATGCAACTTAGTGAGACCTTGTCTTAAAACAAAAAAAAAAAATGCAAAGGGCTGGAGATGTGGCTTAGTGGTTAAGCTCCCCTGGATTCAATCCCCAATACCCCTCCCCAAAAAGGATATGATTTAATCAGAGATATACTTGAGAGATTATGTTTAAAAAACATAACTTATAATAAACCAAACTCAAAATGACTTCAATGTCCAGTGACAAGTGAATGTTTAAATAAACCAAAAGATTCAGTGAATTATTTAATGCCATGTTTTCAAGAAGATTACAACAGAGAAAATTCTCACATCATGTTAAATAAATAATAATGCAAATTTAATTTTTTTTCCTTTTTCCCTCACATCTTCTTATCTTTTCAATATATATGTATCTCTCTCAGAAACATATCAAAACATTCACAATGTTTCCTTTTCATACTTTTCCCATTTTTTTAAGATTTAAAATATGAGCATTCATCATGTTTATGATCAGGAGAAGAGTTAGCAGTGATTTAAAAAAAATCTCTCTACATTTACCTATATATTTATTCTGATAGGAACATAACATCTCTGGGTCAGAAACAGATTATTTCCCCATATCATCTTGGCAGGATTACCTCCCCTCACCTCAATACCTTGTGGGAGGACCCAATGAGAGCCTAATGCATGGGGGTTTCTTCATAGAAAAACAAGCCAATATTTTATAGGCTTTAATATATTTTTACATTTTGACCCAGTAATTTATGTTCTTTGACATTTACTGAAGAAAAATAAAAGCGTACATTCACACAGAGACTATGCATACTAGACTTATTCATGAAACAAGCACACTATTAAAAAATAATTTATTAAATTATGAATGAATAAATTGTGGCATAGTCAAGTAATGCAATTCTATTTAGCCTTTAAATAAATAAGCCACCAACACTTACAAAAACATGGATAAATCTCAAAAGCATTATAGGGAGAAAAAAAGTAAAATTAACATTTATACTGCATGATCCCATTTGTATGAAATTCTATAAAAGGTAAAGTGAATCTCTGTTGACAGAAAAGAGATCTGCAAACACCTGGAGTTGGGATTTGGGGTAGTGGTTCAAATGCAAAGGGCCACCACTGAATAGTTTTTGAGTGATAGAAAGTTTCTATATTGGGGATGGAGAGCTGATTACACAGGCCTGATTGTACAAACTGTACAATTAAAATGGGTGCCTTTTTTTGGAATATAGCTTATATTCTAACAAATTTTATTTTAAAAACATTAATATGAAATAAAGTCACCTGCATGGGTTACATTATCCTGTGAGGGGTACAAGAATAATTATCTCATTTATCTTTCAGAAGAGGGAAATGAAAGGCAGAATTATTACTATTCTTCCACAGGAAAAAAAACCAAAATGAAATAAGACAACATACACACATACACATGCACACATGATAAATAAATAAAGAGAAGCCTAGTAGACCACCATTTTTCCAGTATTGTTTTCCAGCAATCTCTGAGCTACTCTCTCTGGTTGACTGGAGTTGCAGAACCAGAAGGCAGAAACTGAAAGTCAACTGTATTGATAATAGGAGGGACAAACAGCAATAGCAGGAGGCAAGGAATCTATATTGTTGATATCTCAGTGTTGATAATACATGCAGCCCCTAAACCACATCCATTCCTGCCTTGTTGAATTCCTAGCATGACCAGCCTGCTAACTTAATTTTTTACTTTCCCTCAGTTGTGTTGTTTCACTCATTCAACCATTTATATATTTTCTTATGCCTGAGACTAAAGAAAAGTAATGCATTTACAATGATTTCCTCCTATCCTGTGGCATAAAAGTAAAACAAAATAAAAAAAACCCACCAAGCAAAAACACCCTTTGCACATTTAAAGACATTAAAGAAATTTGACTTATGGTTGAGACGGGTGGATTTGTATATGAGTTATCAGAAATCCACATGTTTGGGGCTAGAGAATATAACTCAATGGTAGAATACTTGCCTAGCAAGTCCCTGTTCGATTCCCAGAACTGGGGTGGTGGTGGGGGGGGTGGGAACCAGTTCCTAGAAATTATACTTCCAGAATGGTATAATAATGATCTCTGAAAATCTACTCCTTCACAAAATCAAGGATAACACTGGCAAAAATTCTCAAAATTGGACTTTTCCAATTTCTTTTCAAAATTCTGGAAATTAAGCAAAAGATTACAACAATACAAGGAGCATTTATTCCAGAAAAACAGATGCATCTTGGTAAGAAAAGAGAGTTTCATGGTATTTCCACTTACCCTATTCACATTCCTGAGCCCTCAGTTCTGTGGTGTCCTTTAAAAACAATTGACTCTCAGTCACAGCCACCATGAAATTCAGCAGCCTGGGTGCCACTGAAAAGAGCAGAACAGGTTTGGATTTTCCAAGAAATTTCATCCTCATAGAATAGTCATTATTTAACCTTTTGAAAGTTCCCTGGAAACCCTACCTCTCGATTTGTCATTTTTCGACCTGACTTTGTGCTTGCTCATTGTGAATTTAAACATTTCTTCAGAGACGTTTGTCAAAAATAATCAGGGGCAATTGTTTAATATGACAGATGCCTGAGTCAGGGATAACAGTTGGGGGAAAATAATATTTTTTCTTTAATAATTTTGGAGGCCAGAAAATCTGAAGTCTAGAGGTTGGCAAGTTTGAGTCCTTCTGGATTCCTTCTTATGAGGGAGAAACTGTGTCATTACCTCTTTCCTAGTTTCTAACTTTTGTCAGCAATCTCTTGTGTTCTTTGACTTGAAGCCGCATCATTCCAATATTGAATTTTGTTATCCCGTGGCCTTCCTTCCTATGTATCTCCCTGTCTCTTCACATGACATTTTTATAAGAACACCAGTTGTTCAACTTAGGGTCCACCCTAACCCAGTTTAATATCATCTTCACAAATTATAACTGCAAAGAAAATGTTTCCAAATGAGGTTCTATTCTGTGGTTCCAGGCAGACAGAGCATTCAACCCACTATAAGAGACCTTACTTCTGTAAAAACAGATAGTCATGTTCATATACATAGCTGTGTGCATGCCCAGGAAGTCTGTGACAAACACTTAAATCTCTATTATGGTTTGAATCTGGAATGCCCCTCCCCATGTGTGAAAGATTTGGTCCCCAATGCAGAAATGTCTGAAGCTGGGGCTTTGGGGAAGGTGTTGGTTCATGAAGGCTCTCACTTTGACTGTGGATTAATTCATTTGATGGATTAATAATTGAAAATAGCTTAATGGGAGGAAGTAGAAACTATAGGCAGATGAGGCCCAGTTGGAGAAAGCAGGTCACGGGGGCTATGCTCATGGGATTACATCTTCTCTTCAGCTCACTCCTTTTTCTTTCTCTTTGCTTCCTGCCTGCCGTCAGCTGAGAAGCCTTCCTCCCGCCTCCATGCCCTTCTATCATGTTGTTCTGCCTCACATCAGTTCCAAATAGTGGATCTAGCCAACCATGGATTGAAACCTCTGAAACAGTGAGCCCAAATAAGCATTTTCTTCTCCAAATTGTTTGTTTCAGGTGTTTGGATCACAGTGATTAAAAAAAAAAACAAAACAAAAAAACTAAACTAAACTAACACAGTCTCAGGATTATCTTGTAGTTCTGCACAAACAAGAAGTAAATACTGATGTGGAGAACACCTATCTTCCAGAACATCAGAATTGTTCCCAACCACATACACAGAACCCTCAGGACAGGCCAGAAGACTTTTTTGTTTCAAGACATTTAAGGAAAAATGTCTAATCATAAATTAATCCTAAAGTAAAATAAGCTACGATTCCGTAGCGATGGACAAAAATGAGTACACATTTTTTAGAATTAATTCAGCAAGAATAATGAAAAACAAAACAAACTCTGGGAAGGAAGAGTAGTAACTTCCAGCGTTACCACATTAAAGTATTTAAAAATATTCAGATTTTAAAAATGAACAAGATTGAAGAAATCAGGAAAAAAGATGAGGGGAAAAAAACTGCCAACAGAAAATACTGCTGAGAGAGGAACCCCATTGAATTTACTAAGTAAACTTTAAATTAGCTACTATAAAGTTAACAAAATAATATCTAAAGAACTAAAGAAATATGTAAGAAGGCCTCACCAAATTGAGCTTATCCAGTCTGAAGAATAGAGATTACAGAAAAAGGGACAGAGAATCAGAGACCTGTGGGACATCACCAAGTATAATAATGTAAGCATAATGAGAACCCCAAGTAGAGAGAGAAAAAATTTTAAAGAAAAAAAATAACAGCAAACTACTTAAACTTGATGTAAAACATTATTCTATAAACCCAAGATGCTCAAAAACTCCAAGTCAGAAAACTAAAAAAAGATGCAAATTTAGATACATCATAATCATACAATTTAGGTCAAGAGCAAATTTCAAAATGGGCAAGGGAAAAAAGACTCACCTCATATGGGGCATCTTCAATAAAATTAACAAGGGACTTTTCTTTAGAAACCATGGTATGATGTATTTCAAGTACTGAAGGAAAAAAAAGACTGTCAACCAGAAAATTCTGCATCAAGTAAAACTATCTTTCAAAAGTAAAGAAATTAAGATATTTTTATATAAACAACATCTGTGAGAATTCTTTGCTATCAGATTTATCCTTTCACAAATACTAAAGGGAGTCCTTTGGGCTGAAATGAAAGTACACTAGACAATAACTCAAATTCATGTGAAGAAATAAAGTACACTGGCAAAGATAACTGGTCTTATTTAAGGGATAGTTGCTGAAAACAACAATTAGGAAACCATTTTGATAAGCTCATCATTAAGAAGGTGTAATTTGTATGACAATAATAGTACAAGAGAAGAGGAAAGAGAATGGAGCTATAGAGGTACAAATGTTTTACATACTATTGGAATTAGTTGATATTATTTCAAACTACATGGTTATAAATTAAGATTTTAATTCTATTCCCCCAGTGCAACTACTAAAATCAACTCTCAAAGTGAAACAATGAAGAAACTAAACTTGTGCATTAGAAAATATGTACCACAAAAGAAGGTAGTATTGGAAAAACAGAGAAACAAAAAATGCTATTAGATATATAGAACAAATAGCAAAATGACAGATGTCAATCCTACATTATCCACAGTTATATTAAATATGGATTGACTAAACATTCTAATCCAAAGACAACAATTGGCAGAATGAATTTAAAAGTCACAATTTGACCATATGCAGTCTATAAAAGACACATTTTTGATTCAAAGTTATGAAAAGAATGTGAAAAAATACCATGTAAACTGTACCAAAAATAGACTGAAAATTGTCATATTAGTATCAGACAAAAAATTTAAATGAAAAAATTTTTTATTAAAGATATATAAAATTTTATAATGATAAAAGTGACTTCTGCTATAAGACATAGCTATAACAAACATACATGCACTTAAACCAGAGCCCTAAATACATGCAGCAATAGAATTGAAAAGAGAAATAAATAATTCAACCATAATAACTGGAGGAGACTACAATACCCCAATTTTAATAATGGACACAACACCTAGGTAGAATATCAACAAACTTGTAGAAGACTAACAGTGAACCAATAAGATATTAACAGACATCAACAGAATACCATAAACGACAGTACAGTACACCTTCCTCTCAAATATACAAAGAGCTTTCTGCGAGATAGACTATAGGCTAAGTATAATTAAAGTCTTAATATATTTATAAGTATTGAAATTACATGAAGTATGTTCCCCAAACACAATGGAATAAAATTTAATACTAATAACAGAAGGAAATTAAGGAACCCCACAAACATGTGGAAATTAAAAAACACCTGAATGACTAATGAGTCAAAGAGAAAAATCCCAGGGCAAATAGAAAACATAGAAGAATCTAAAAGAAAACACAACATCTCAAAATTGAGATGCAAGTAAAAAAAATTGGAATTTTTTTACATTTGTAAATGCCTTTATGAACAAAGAATGAATCCTAAATCAGTAACCTAATGTCTCACCTTGAGGAACTAGTAAAACAAGAGAAAATTAAAACAAACATGAGTGTAATTAGGGAAATAATGAAAATTAGAGTGGAAAAATTAGGAAAAATTAAAGAATTGTTAGAAAAATTTAAATGGGGGAGGTTCATTGAAAAGATCAACAAAAATGACTAACCTTTACCAAGGCTAGTGAAGAAAATTAGAGAAAAGGTTCAGATTACTAAAATCAGGAATGAAAAAATGGGGTATTACTATCAATCTTTCAGAAATAAGAAGGTTCATAAGAAAATACTATGTACAATTATATGCCAACAAATTAGATAATTTAGGTGAAACTGGCAAATACTAGGAAGACACAAACAAATGAAAGAAACTTGAAAAAAATAAAAATTTAAATAGATTTATATATCAAGTAGAGAGGTTGAAAAATCCACAGCTACACACCCACACACCCTCACACCCTCACATTCTCATACATACGCATGCAGAAACACCAGGCCCAGATGATCTCACTGGTGAATCTACCAATGTTTAAATAAGAATCAACACTAATCCTTTGCAAACTCCTCCTAAAATAGAAGAGGAAACATTACTCATTTATGAAGCTAGGATGACCATGATAATCAACACATCACAAGAAAACTATAGACTAATATCCTTTATGAATATAGATGCAAAGATCCTTAACAAAACATTAGTAAAACATAAGTGAGCAATGTATCCAAAGGATTACACATCATGACCATGTGGGATTGATCCTGGAAATTATATGAAAAACAATCAAGGTAATACACCATATTAACAGAATAAAAATAAAACCAGTTGATTCTCTCAGTAGGCACAAGGAAAGCGTAAGAGAAAATCTGATATCCTTCTGTGATCAAAATAGTCAACAAACTAGGAATAGAATGGAAGCTTATCAGCTTCACAAGGAGCATCTGCTAAAAAACCACAGCTAACATTGTACTTAATTGTAAGACTGAAAAAACTTTTCTCTACAATGAGGAACAAGACAGGATGTCCACCCTTGCTAGATCTATTCAACATTGTATTAGGGGTTTCAGTTAGGACAGTTAGGAAAGGAGAAAAAAAATGACACACCAAATGAAATGGAAGAAATAAAACTAGCTTCATTCCCAGATGACATAATCTTGCATATAGAAAATCTTTAGGAATTCACCAAAAAATCTTTATTCAAATTAATGAATAAATTCAGCAAGGTTTCAATTACCTAATCAATATATAAACATTAGTCAAATTTTATCAACTAGCAATTGACCATCTGAAAATAAAACTAAGAAAATAACTTCATTTGCAATGGCATCAAAAACAATCAAAGATTTAGAAAGAATAAAATATTTAGAAATAAATTCAGTAGAAAAGTAAAAAACATAAAACATGAAATGTTGAAGGAATATAAAAAAGATCTAAAAATAAATGGAATGATACCAATATTCATCGGTTAGAAAATATGATACCATGAATATGGTAATACTTCTTGAAGTGATCTAAGGAGTAAAGCATCTTTATTGAAATTCCTGCTAAATTTCTGTAAACATTCACAAACTGATCCTGAAAGTAATTTAAAAAAAATTAAAAACTCAGAATACCTTCTCTTTCCAAGAAGAACAAAACTAGAGGACTCACATTTTATGATTTTAAAACTTACTACAAAGCTACAGTGATCAAGACAGTATGGAATCAAACTGAGAGAAAAAAAAAAACCCTCACATTTTTGGCCTTTGATTTTTGACAAAGAAGCCAAGATAATTAAAGGAAGGAAAAATTGGGTTTTTCAACATATACAACTGGGTATCCATATGTTAAAGAATGAAGTTGGTCCCTTTCTTCATATCATATACAAAAATGAAAATGGATTAAAATGTAAATAGTAGAGCTAATGTAAAATTATTAAAAGGAAACAGAATTAGGTGTAAATCTTTGTGAGCTTGGATTTGACTGTAGTTTCTTTTATGTGATCGCAAAAGCAGATAGGTTGAACTTAATTAATATTAAAAACTGTTGTGTTTCTAAGGTTTCTAACAAGAAAGTGGAGAAACACTTCACAGAGTTAGAAAAAACATTCACAAATGTATATATTTCTGTTTTAGTTACCTTTTGTTTGCTGCTGTAACTAAAGGATCTGACCAGAACAACTGTGAGAAGGAAAAGTTTATTAGAAGAGTCATGGTTTCAGAGTTGTTAGTCTGTAGAAGGCTGGCTCCATTCCTCAGGGCTGGAGGTGAGGCTGAACATCATGGCGGGAGAGTGTGGTGGAAAGGAAGCAGCTCACATCACTGTGATCAAGAAGCAAAGAGAGAGACTCTAGCTCCAGATACAAAATATATACCCTATAGCTACGCCCCTAATTAACCGCTTCCTCTAGCCACACTTCATTGCCTTTAGTTACCACTCAGTTAATCCCATCACGGATTAATTCACTGATCGGGTTAAGACTCTCACAATCCGATCATTTCTCCTCTGAAGCTTCTTGCATTGTCTCACACAGAATCATTTGGGGGACACCTCACATCCAAACCATAACATCATATATATATATATTTAAACATTTATATCATATAGATATGATAGAGAACTGGTATCAAGAATATATAAAGAACTCTTGCAACTCATCAATAAATAGATAACTCAATGAAAAGTTGAACCAATGACATTAAAATGGGTATTAGCACATGAAAATATTCTTGATTTCATTAGTCATTAATACAAATACAAATCAAAACCTCGATGATATACTAATAATGTTGTATCTTTAGGACAGTAAAATGAAAAATATGGACAATTAACAATCAAGAAAGTAGAGTCTGGAATTCTCATACATTGTTGATAGGAATGTATAATGAAGCATCTATTTTGGGGAACAAGGTTGACACTTAAAGCTAAACACAGTTGCCTTTTGACCAAATAATCCCACTACTAAGTATATACTCAAAACAATTAAAAACAGAGTTGGCTCAAGCGCTCAGTCACCACCTTTACAGGGCAGTGCTGCCAGATGCCGGGATGCACTTTTGTGCTCCTTGCCATAGCACACACACCATGACAAAGAGTGAGAAGTAGTCCTTCACCCAGAGCCTGGCCAAGTGGAAGCTGTTCATCTACAACTGGACCACCAGAGGCTTCCTGGGGTGTACCACCAGGAACTGGGTTCAATCTGGGTTTAATCTCATTCTTCTAATATTTAATGGGCCCTGGCTGCACTCTTCTCATTCATACGGTGGCAATGCTTCAGACTCTGAATGAGGAGGTTCCAATATATGGTGATATGATTCCTAGTGTAAAACTTATGGTTCTTCCAAAACCAGTGACTACGTTGGAATACACAGTCCATCCGATCCAAGTTCCTAGGAAGGGTATGTTAAAGACCTTAAGAAGTTTCTAAAATCATCTTCTGTGGAAGAACAGAAGAATCTTGGAGTCTGTCCTGATGGAGTACTTTTTGAACAGAAGGGTCCAGTTGATGTTGCATGTCAGTTTCCTATTACTTTAAGCATGCGATGGTATTAATGATCCTGATTTTGGCCATTCCAAAGGAGAACCTTGTACTTTTGTGAAAATGAACAGAGATGAAAACATAGCAATTGTAGAAATGTATCCTAATCTTGAAGATATAGACTTAAAGTATTTTCCATAATATGGCAAAAAAAAAAAAAACCTGTTTGTGGTTATCTACAGCATTAGTTGCTCTCCAGATCATCTTTGGATCTAATTGTACCAGAAATGAATAACAGTTGAGTGCAAAATGGATGAATCACCCCACTTAACAAATAAGGATGATTATGGCCAGTTTTGGAGATGAGTTGTGTTCAAAATCATAGCATGAGCATAGTATGAGTAGGAGGACTCCACAGAATAAATGTGTTGTCTGTCTTCATTTTGAATCAGCTGAACCTGCCATTCGAGAATTATGAGACCACTTTGGAGAGAGGTGTGTGACATAAGACACTGGGGTAACATTGTAAGTGTGCTTCATGTCCTCTGATGTAACTGCCTGTTAACTCTGCTGCCCTGAGCCAGTCAGTGTACAGACACCTGATAGGGGCCAGTAAACTTCTGATTCTGAACATGTAGGATGGGGGTCCTCTTTTTATGTGGTTTAATTGCAAAATGTCTAAAGCTTAAAATGCTGAGCTAGGTAAACATTTTATGGATTTAACACTGCTTAATTTTCATATCTTGATGCCAACAAAGTTTTAAGTATAAAATGGTACCTAGCCACCATCAAGTGACATTATAGCTGTAAACAATGTGTATGAAGAAATTCTGTGTGTGAGTAGGAAAAAAATAGAGGTGAATCTTAAAATGTTATCTTGGAAAAAAATTAAAAACATATGTCCATAGGAAGAAAAAATAGGTTCAAAAACATTCATAGCATCATTGCTCTTAATAGCACAAAAGTGGAAATAACCTTCATGTTTATCAATTGATAACACATGAGCAAGATGTAGTAGATCCATACAATGGACATGGACATTATTTGGTCATAAAAATGAATGAGGTACTTATTCGTGTCACCGCAGGGATGAATCTTGAAAACAGCAAATTCTGAAATAACTAGTGATGGTAGGATGGCTTTGTGACTTATGTTAAAACTAGTGACGTGTACATCTAAAAAAGGGTGACTTTAAGATACATGAATTATATGTTAATTTTTAAAAAGTTAACACTCATCCTTTCTCCTGGCTTGTGCATGGAAAAGTCTGACTTCCTCTTCCGGAGTTAAGTGAGAAAGCAAGATTTTCCATGTCACTGGTACTTCACGGAGATAAGGAAGAAGTCAAAAAGGAGGCCATATTTCAGCACATTGCCAATAGAACCTGGAAAGAGCAGGAGAGAATTTAGAGCAAATTGCCTCTGTAGTGGCATCTTACATAACTCAGCCCAAACTGTAGCCCTGTGGTTTTATACCACCTTTCCTTTATGGAAAGGCTGAGACAGCCTTGCCCTCCCTCTCCAGTGCCTCCCAGGAAAACACCTGGTGATTTCGGAAATTGCCTGGGGATCTTGTCAAAGTGCAGATTCTCAATGAGTAGATCTGGACAGAGCCTGAGTTGCTGCATTTCTTCCCAGTACCCCTGGGATGGTGCTGCTGTTGCTGTTGCAGGGAACACACTTTGAGATGTAAGGCTCAGGGCAGCCTGCAAACAGGAATTCTGCTTATCACACTTTAGAAGAGAAGTGTGGACCAGGTTTTGAAGGAAGAGCAGATGCATTATTTACCAGGGCAGGGAGTGATATTCCTGGTAATTGAATGGAACAGCTCAAAAGTGGAGCTCTATAAGACAAGTGCAAATGAGTCTTAGGCAAACTGGTTCAACTGTACTAGAGATAGAGACATAATGGTGGAAAGAAAGAAAGAGGAGATCAAGGAACTTCAGTAGTCTTTGTATGACATTTATACGGGTCCCCCTCAGCCATCAATTTTGAGACTGTGCCTGCTCTGCATCACAGTTGGTCCGTGAACTCTTCATAGATGTCCTCCCAGCCATGCAGTCCAAGAGGAGATTCTGAGGCTAAACACATTTATTTATTTGACTTAATTTTAAAATGCTTACTTTTCTTCTTAATATAGGACACATGATTCCTGCGCTTTTAAAAATGGTTCCATGTCATGAGGTTTAGGATTTTGTAAAAAAAAAATTTGGTCTTTGAAATGATGATTTCCAATGCTGACTGTGCATTTGGGTGATCTGAGAAGCTTCTTAGAAATTTCAGTGACCAGGCCTCATCCCTGGATACTTTGATTTGGCAGACCTGAGACAGGGACTGGGAAGCAGTATTTTTAAACAGCTCCCAGGTGATTTGAATGTGCAGCACCTGCTCTCTGATCATTATCTGACCTGACTCTCCCAGCAATGGGCTGCCCAGAGGGGTAAACACTGAGCTTCCATGGCTCAAAGAGTCAAAGGTATAAATTATTATCTGTGCCTGACAGATTTCATTAAAATGTGCTTACAGACTCTATAGCAGTGGTCAATAGTTGTCTGTGAAGCCATAAATAGGCCCACTACCCACAAGGAATTAGCTCATAAAACTCACACTTGCAATTTTTAAAGATGAACATTGACAATTTATAAGAAACACCAAGGAAGTAAATGAATCTGGCATTTTAGAGGAGTTTTCTCCTCCTTAAAAATATTGGATCAGTTGCTTTGAATCCATTTGGAAAGAAGCTTTGGCTTAAGAGGTATGGGGCTTTGGCAAGAATCAGAGAAGCCCAGACAGCCACGCAGACAGCTAGTTTTGGTATTCAAGAGCTTTCATGAAGGGCTTTATTTTATTTTTGTATCTTTCAAACTAATTCAATTATTTTCCTTTTTCTTAGTTGTTGGAGGATAATTTTTTAGACTTAGTTTTAAGAGTATAGTTCCATAAATGAGTACAGTTCTACAAGTGTATCCAACCGTGTAAATATCATCCCAATCAAGATATTGGACATTTCCATCATTCCAAGAAGAACTTTCTGAACTTTGCAATCAGTTCCTCCCCACCTCTGCCCTAGGTAACTCCACTGGTCTCTTTTCATCTAAGTGAAGCCAAAAATATATACTTTTGTATGTCAGGCTTGTTCACTCAGCATAATATTGTTGAGGTTCATTTATGTTATTGCATGAATCAGTTGTTTGTGTTCTAATTTTTATTATTAAATAGTATTGTGGATGTACCACAGTTTTTGATTTTTAAATTTTTTAAAAAATTTATGTTTGTTCTTTTTAGTTATACATGACAGTTTATTTTTGTATCTTTGAAACTAATTCAATTATTTTCCATTTTCTTAGTTGTTGGAGGATAATTTTTTGACATGTATTTTGACATATCATATATTCACTTCCCATTCTTGATATATCACTGTTTTGTTTTATGTTTTAAATTGTTTTACCTGTTGGTCATTTGATTTAATTTTAGTTTGAAGCTAGTATAAATAAAGATGTAAGGAGATTTATTTACAAGTCTGTTTGTGGAGCTATGTTTTTATTTCTTTTACATAAACAACTGAAAGTGTTATTGTTAGGACACATGTCATGTGGGTCAGATGATTAATTTATAAGAAACTCAAATTGATTTCCAAAGCTTTTTCATTCCCACCAATAATGGAAGACAATACCAGTTGCTAAAGATGTTTAGTAATATATACCAACACTTGTATTGTGTGCCTTTTAAATCTTAGTCATTCTGCCTGATTTGTAGTGATATCTTATTGTGATGTTATATTCCATTTTCCTGATTACAAAACAAAACAAATGTCAAAAGACAAAACAAATGTCAGCCCCACCTCAAACCATACATGAATATTAACTAGAAATGAATTACAGACAAAAATGTGTGTGACCCTGAGGGTAGGAACATATTTCTCATGAAACTCATAAAAAAGCACATGAGTATGAGAGAGAAAAAGTGATCATTTGAATTTCATCAAAACTTAAATCTTCTGCCATTTGAAATATAACATTAATTATGTTTTGAAAAAGTCACAGACCAGGACACAATATTTCAATGAACACATTTAGTAAAAACCTTTTATCCAGAATATATAAGCAATATGTAGAACTCAAAAACGGAAAATAAATGCATTAATAAAAAGGAAGATAAAAATATTGCATGGGTCCTTTAAAATTTATACATAATTTTACATAAGTGCATAAATTTGATCATATGCCTTAAAAAATCGTCTTTATTATTACAATTTTGTTTGTTTCTACTTCATCTCCTTATTCTACTTATATTAATACCTAGCCTTAATCCCCTGGGCACTGATGGTAACAAGCTAGAAGTATTTCTCTACTAATTTAGTCATATGTCACACACAAAAACACTTCTTGTCCGTTTCAGTAACAAAATGAGAACATGCTATATTTACATTTCTACATCTTGTTCTTTTCCCTCCAAATTCTTCCTATTGACATTGACCCATTCATGGTGTATGTGTATGTAGTATGCATTTACCATAAACTAGTTAGCCATTTCCTTTTCTTCAAATTTCTCCACTCAGTAAAGCAATAAAACTTTTTACATATATCTTTACTTCTTGAAATTTTATTTTTGAGACTGGAATTTCTGCCAGATTTTTTTTTTCCTTAAAAGACAATGCTCTTTTCCCACATCTCAAACAGTGATTGATTAGGAACAAAAAAATCTGGTGCTAGATGACTGGGATTCAATTTCTAGCTCTGCCATTTGTTAGCTGTGCCACCTTGAACCTGAGATCGCACATCTGTAAAAGGGGAATAATAACCCTTGTCTCATTCAAATGAATTAACACCTGCCTAGCATTAGTGCCTGGCATATAGGAAGTGCTGCAGAATTGTTAGCTATGCCTAAATTCATTTCACAAATGTTGAATAAACACCTACAGATTTTTTTATAGACTCCAGGGGTATAATAGCAACTAAAACTGACAAAAATATCACTCTCCCCATAGGACTTTCATTCAGCAGAAAAATCTATTAGTAGGGTTTATAGTATAAAAATACTTTTGTTGTTCTAATAAACTATTCAACTTACTATTTCTTTTGATTTGCATTTTCCTGGTTAGAGGTGCATTTCACTTGTAAATTTGATGCTTTGGTTTGTACATCTACATATTAATTAGGTATGTATGTATGAATTAGGCATTTCCTCACTGAGACCAAAGGACCTGAGTAGTACAACTTAGAGGAGGAAAAGTTCATAGTCCTTGAGATCCAGTCCTTGGTTGGTGGCCTCCATTGCTCTGAAGAAGTAAAAAGGAACATCATGGCTCAAGGGCAGAGTAGAGGACAGCTTCTCACCTCCTGGTAGCCAAAAAGCACTGAGAGAGGGAGGAGCCAGGGGGATGAGCTATAACCCCCAAGGGCACATTCCCAGAGACCTACTTCATCTAGCCCCACCTACCCACAATTACCTCCTAGTATAGGCACCCTTTCAAATTTTTAATCCATCAAATGGATTAATCCACTGATTAGTTTACAACTTTCATAATCTAATCATTTCATTTCTGAACATGCCTGTATTATCTGTCACATGACCCTATTAAGGGGAAACCTCATATTCAAACCACAGCCATGTATTTTTATGTAATTTTTAAATCCATTCCTTAAATTTTCAGTTGTTTCTCTTCTGTATGAATGTTAATGATTTTCAGTGTGTTACTAATCCTTTTTACATAAGTCTAAGGAGTGTCTATTAACTTTGTGGATAGCATCTTTTGTCATGGGAAATTGTTTTTCGTTGTGATATAGTTAATCATTTCCATTATTATTTTATAGCTTTTAGACTAAAAG
The DNA here is from genome assembly GCF_045843805.1 of Urocitellus parryii. Lineage (NCBI taxonomy): Eukaryota > Metazoa > Chordata > Mammalia > Rodentia > Sciuridae > Urocitellus > Urocitellus parryii. Next base: position 98,269,218 of record NC_135539.1, read on the forward strand.
ATTTGGCTAGGTTTCATTGTACCTGCTGTTCCAGAAACATTTCTAACAAAACTTTAACTGTTTAATTTTTCACATTTAAATCTTTGTTTGAAATTGATTTTTGAATATGGTGTCACAGAGTTTCATTTCTCTTTTACAGATAGAGTCGATTATGCTGATCCTATTTCTTAAATATTTTATTGTTTTTCTATAAAATTGAAATGAATACTTGGCATCATATATGTAGTGTATCTTCCACTCCTGAATTATTTATTCTATTTACAAATCTGTTCTTATGCCTGTATCATATTTGTTGATTGATTGTACTTATTTGGGGAGATGTGTTGATACCCAATGAGGTTCATCTTCTCTTACTTTCTTTTCCAGTTGCACTGTTACTTCTTGGACATTTATTTGTCTGTTTTGACTTTAGCATGATTTAGCCTAATTTTGAAAATGCAAGAATTCTAATTGGAATTAGGTTAAATTTACATATTAATTTTAAAGAATTTATATTGTCTTTCCTTTTGAGAACATGGTATGCCTTTGGTAGGATAGAATAAAAAGAAATATTTTAAGTGAAATAAATATACCTAAAAAAACAACACTTTCTGTTGAATAGTAATATGATGTTATTTTTGTATTTTTAATATATTTCATAACTCTTTTCTTTAAGTACTGAACTTTTCTTATTAAATTTGCTCCTAAGCATTTTAAAGATTTTTGCTGGGCTGGGGATGTGGCTCAAGCGGTAGAGCGCTCGCCTGGCATGCATGCGGCCCGGGTTCGATCCTCAGCACCACATACCAACAAAGATGTTGTGTCCGCTGAGAACTAAAAAATAAATATTAAAAATTCTCTCTCTCTCTCCTCTCTCACTCTCTCTTTAAAAAAAAAAAAGATTTTTGCTGACTTTTAAATGAACTAAATTTCCCATTTCTATTTCTAGGTGTTACTGGTACATCAAAGAATATTTCTTGATGTTTTGATTTCATCCTGTACTCAGTCATTTTCTAAAATTATTCTGGTGGTTTATATGAGATTGATAAAAAAGATAAAACTTTCTTCTTTTTCAGTTTTTATATCAGTTATTTCATGCTATTTTGCTACTGTATGTGTTAAGACCTCAAAGAAAATATAAACATTAACAATGATAGCAACTATCTCTGTCCAGTTCCTTTTAAAAATTAAAATTGCTTTATTATTTTATGTTCAGTGTAATATGTTGTTTTTTAGGATCTAATATTTGTTATATTTAAAATAGCTCTTTTTATTTTTCTTATGTAGTGTTTTAATAGAATGGTTTGTGCATTTTAAATTCCTTTTTTACAATCAATGGATATGATTTTTATACTATAACATGTTAGTAAGTGGTTTATGTGGATACATTACTTGATATTGAATACTTCTGCTTTCCTGGAAAAAGTCCTGCTTAATCATAACATGGGATTCTTTAGTTCCAAGGTTAAGTGTGTTTCTATACTGTAGATTCTCAGAATCTTTCATAATCTAATGATCCTTTGACTGCTAAAAGGGGTATTGAACAGGAACATTTCCCAAAAATTTTCTTTAAACCTCTTTATTGGGGTATGATGGACCTATAAAACCTAAGTATATTTAATGTATGCAACTTGATATGTTTGAATGTAAGTATGCACTCCACCATTAAGATCTTGGGCCTACCCAAATTCTCTCATATTTCTTTTGTTTCTATTATTTTTTGTGTATGAATGTATGTGTATGCTTGTGTGTGTGTGTGTGTGTGTGTGTGTGTGTAAGAACTTTTAATATAGAATTTACCCTCTTAGAAAAATTTAAGTACACAGTGTCTGTTGTTATCTATAGGCATTGTGCTGATTACTAGATATTTAGAACATATGTATCTTACATAACTGAAACTTTGTAATCTTTAAGTAAATTTGATTTCAGAGCCCCTTTCTGGTGCAGAAATGTTAGGATTTCTCAGAATATAGTTTGGAAAACCTACCACTGAAAAGTACTGTTGTTATTACTAATCCCATCTGCATACAGTCTAAGTGGCATCCTGGTTTTGAGTTTTTTCAGAGGAAAGGGATAATGATCCAAAGCGGAGCTCTCATATCCATTCATGGCAGTACCATCCCATTTGTTTCTACAAATGCTTTTCTTTCTTAACCTGCATGCTAGCAAAATCAACTTAATGTTCTAAGTACAGTTGTGATCATTTACCTTGAGTAATAGCTGCATAATAAATTATATACCTTTGGTTAATGTTTTAAAGCATGACTTTTGGCTTGGCATAAAGTGTTAAATATCTTTTCCTCCCCAAGGTCACACAACTGAGAACCATCAGAGTTAGCATTGAACCAGTTTCACACCTTTTATTCCTTACTATAAGGCTTCCAGGCTAGAGGAGACAGATTTATCAAACCTAAGAATACCAGGTAAATGAGTGGACGAAATCATAGTAGACTTGTTTCATCTAATTGGCTTGATAATTATTTCTCCTAGGTGTCCAATCTGATCCCACCAAATCTTTACCCTTTTCATCAGACCCACATAAAACAAATATTAGAAATATGAGCTCTAGAGTAAGTGCCATCATGAACAAATCATTTAATCTTACTTCCTATTTACTATGGACAAGTTACTCAAATCTTTCTGTTTCTTGGCTTGCTCATCTATGAAGTGAGTGCAATAATAGTAATATCTCATAGATTTTGTTTGGATTGAGTGATGTGACGCTAGAGTAGGGCAGAGTCTATAACCTCGTAAGTGTCCAGGGTAAGCTGGTCATCATCATTATGACTATTGATAGCTTTATTCCAGCAGGGACTTTGTCAATAGAGAAAAATATAGGAAGTAAATTCTCCTTCCTCATGCTACACTCTTAACCAAGCTAAACAACTTTGCTTTTTTTTGGTCATTTGTCATATAACAGGATTTGGATTATTTGTTCTCTTTCTAGTTTGTCAATAATCCTCTTAAAGGTAATTGATTAGATGTAGCCCCAGATAAGAGAGTAAACCCCATACTTCTCATTATAGAGGCTAGATTTCTAGAGGATCAACCCTCTTTCCACCCCTTATTTTTCTCCTGTACTGGGGAAAGAACCCAGGTCTTGCACATTCTAGGCGAGTGCTCTCTGCCATTGGCCTACATCCTCAGCCCTTTGTCTTTGTAGCAACCACAGAACTCATATATCAGCAGCTCAGTAGGGAAGAAGTGAAGGGGATTATTGCCATATCCGAATATTGATATGGCATATGCAGTTTGATTGAATATTCTCAATAACATAAATATGATGAATTTAAAAATCTCTTATACAAATTAGAGAGTGCTTTAGAATCTTCCTGGCTGGTGGTGATGTGCTAACTCTCCAGCCACACCCACAGGCTGGTGCCTACTCCAGTTGTGCCTAAAACCAGAGTTGTTTTTATTTCATATGTCTGACCACTAAACAGTAAGCAAATAGTTCAGAGAGGTGCAAGAGAGAAATCTATGAATCCCCAACCTTCATAAGTTGACCACTGTCAGTCAGCATTTTTGCTGTGGTGACTAAAAGACCTGACCAGAACAATCATAGAAGAAGAAAAGTTTATTTGAGGGCTCATGGTTTCAGAGGTCTCAGTCCATAGACAGCAAGTTCCATGTTGGCTGCACCAATTTGCAGTCATTCTGATATTGTACCCTTCCCCTGAAACTCATAAACAGGAGGAAACCCCTAGGTATTACAGAATAAGAAAATAATAGTTCCCATTTATTGAGTGGCTACCACATGCCAGAGATGTTTCTGTATATTTCTCTCGAAGGCAAGATTCTGTGTACTTGTCCAGAAAATCAAAACTCAGAGAGTCTCAATTTATTCCTCAAGTTTTCACAACTGGTAATCAGCAGAGTTGGGATTCACATGCACACCCATCTCCCTCTATAGTTCTGCTGCTAATCATTTTCTTCTCTGATACCATAATTTGCCTTTAAAGAGGAAAAAAATCCATAAATAACTAGAAAACAACCAACTTGTGAGATATAAAACATGCTGTATTTAAGAATTATGCTGAGCAAAGTTAATTACTGTTGCTTCTTGATAGAATTACAAGGTTAATGCACAGGAGGAGGTGTTGGCTGCAACTCAGCTTTATCTGAAAATAATTCTCCCTTTCAGTTGTCATGTAATGCAGTTCTTTCACTTGGTGTACATTGGCTTTTTAGCTTCTCTAGTAAGTTCTTATTATTGACAGAAGGAAAATCCAATTGCCTTAAGTGTCTTTTGCAGGAAGCTAACTCCAGACCCTATGAGCCATTCTCTGAGCAGATTTCTATCACCTCTGTCACTTCTGGCCCTAGGATTTGAGGAGACAGCTCCTCAGCTGGGGATGGGGACTAGCACAGCCTCTGCTCCAGTGCAGCCCTTGACCTCTTCACTAGCTCATTCCCAAGAGCCTGAAATTCTCAGTCTCCCCTCCTCTTCATGTACCCAGCTTACACTTTAAGATCTAGTTCAAGTTTTCTTTTTCTCCATAAAGCTTTGCTCAAAAATAACCCAAAGAAAATAATCTGCATTGAGTTCCTCTTTTCCAAATTATTCATTCATGCATTGCTGGAATCATTCAACTTGGCATTTGGTCATTTTCTATTCTCTTTTAGATATTAGTGCCCTTAATATCATAAGTCCTTAATATCATGGAGGGACCAGAATATTTCAGAGCTCCAATTGTAAAAGGATAAGCTCTCTAGAGGTGGGGGGGGGTGGGGAGGGGGGGAAGAGCAGCGCAATTTTCATCATGCTGGGGTGAGGAAAGAAATGTAAGCAATGTTAGGCTTGGAAGAGGTGTGTTATCCATCTTTAACTCAGTGAAAGGGTGGCCCCTGCACATGCTCAGCAGGAAGCTACTGTTGACCAGGGCTTCTGAGTGAGCCTTTCTCCTCCCTACTCATCACTGGAATATTGGCAGCCTTTTCCTGCCAAGGGCAGGCTGTCTTGAATTCTGGTAAGCAGCTTGCAGGAAATTGTTGCAATTAGGTGCTGTTTCATAGAGAACTGTGCAAATCATAGCATGTCATTTTGGGGATTAGCACTGCTGTGTCCTATAAGAGGGTGAGGGCAAAAATTATGATTTTGTGGATGCATGTTGCTTTGATTTCAACTGTTGTTGCAAAATGTGGTTGCATAACTTGCATGAGCTTATCTTCCTAGTCTTAGAAGGGCTTCTACCTGCATGAACAGGGATGTAGAAGTCAGTGAGAATGAGCCAAAGTTTCTGTCTGCTCATTATTTGATTTTCCAGGATGGCAGATGTACAATCGCTGGTCAGCAAAGAATTACTGTTTGATTTGCTGATTAATTCTGTGGCTTCTAAATTTACCTGGAATCCTATCTATAACAGGCACTCCTCTACTCAAAAGTTAAGTCTATAAAGTGCCTGCCAAATTAGGGGGTTTCCTTTGGTCCTGCAGTGAATAATGGATTGGTATACTGGAACAGTAACAGAAGTGGGGAGACCTGGGTACATGGGCGCTTCCCATGATAAAAATGCCACCTCTGGTTCACTGTGGTGAACAGGGGCAAGGTTGTTGAGAAAGTCCTCTTCCCTCCTATTGAGACAACAAGTTTGGAATGCATTTCCAAACCACTCCAATCCCAGGAACAAGCTGGAGAAGTCCAAATGAAATGACATAATCAAATCCATCCCACAGCCAACAAAGAAGGCCATCCAAAATGCAAGAACAAATAAAATAAAAAATCTTTTGGCAGAGCTAAGAGAAAAAGGACTGCAATTTAAAAGGGAACTGAAATTGCTTTTAATAGATCCTGGTAGAGCTGCCGAGAGACCTCAATCTCTCAACTCTACGTATTATTTATTGATTGGGCTAGAGTCCTTGTTAAATCTTGAGTGCTTTATAGATTCACACAATCTTTGGGTTGCAGAATGCAGCCCGGAAAAGAGAAGTCTTTGTTCTGGAGTTATTTCTTCTCCAGCTATGTTGTCTTATTGTTTTACTATGCCTCAATTTACTTATCTGGGAAATGGGAAGAAGTATACAACCATTTCTCATCTTGCTTTCTCAGAAGTACTTATACTAAGCAGCCACATGCACCAGTTAAGATATTTGGTCTCTTCTATTTAAATACGAATTCCTCCAATCAAACCCTACCTTAATAGATTTTACTAGCAGTGGATAAGTCCAGGAGTCTGCCAAAAGGGGGATTCTGTGCATTTTTTTACTTTACTGCAATTGGCCTGTAGCTGCAGGGGCAACTCTGATATCTCTGATAGATACACTTGGTGCATAAAACATCCTGGGCAGATTACCTGTGTAAAATCAGAATCTGGGATTTTAGTCTTAGCTCTAAAAGCAATTTGTTATGAAGTCTGGAACAAGTCAATTTATGCTTTTTTTTTTCATCTTTAAAATGAAGGGATTGGATTTAGGTATAAAGTTCCTGCCAGCTCTTATAGTCTATAATATTATAGTTTTGAAATTCGTGACATTGCTCCTCTTTCAAGAAGCATAAAATATTGGCTTTAAAGACACAGAGGGAAAAAAATGGTATTTTCCTTTCACTCCATTAAGAATAATGCTCTATTGCCAAATTAGTGACATGGTAAGTTGGGGTTACAGTATTCAGTGTCTCTCCCTGGCAGGCACAAGGCCATCATCAATCCTTGCTCTGAAATAGAATATTCTTTTAAAAATGAAGGCACCACCAGTATTCTAAATAAAAAAGTAAATCTGGAAAAGATGGAAGAAATTTTTTTTTTTTTTTGGTGTGGGGGATGAGAGGTGGGGATGTTTTACATCTGTTGTTAAATAAGCAAGAATGTTTGATCCTAAAACAAGAATCTGTTTTATGAGATAGTCAAAGTCCATTTGTGCTTCTGTATTTTTCCTCAATGTCCCTCCTGCATCTAGCTGTGGCTCTTCTTCAATCTCACATTGGCTCTACTGAAAAGCCCTAACTCAGAAAAATAAACCATCCAATCTTGTGTATTGTTCATGCACATTGTAGATACTCTCTACTAATATAAGAGCTTCAATTCAACTACTTAAGTGAAAGAATGAATTGTGTTTGGTTTGCTTTCTTTTAATGTATTTGGTGAATATGCAGAGAATGGCATTTTCTAAAAACAAAAATGTTTAAAATAAGATCCCACCAGATGATGCTAGCTTTTCATTATAAACAGATGTTACAGATCAAACAACTACCACCACTCTAGAACCCCCTTCCCCACCAGATTAAGTGAACTGATGGCCAAAAAGTTATACTGAGAAAAAAAGAAATGCTATGCTACCTTTGGCAATGTGACTTTACTCCTCAATGCATAGATTTGGGTAAAATGACAGGAAGGGAGACAAGTTTGAGGTCAAGGCAACACAGAAAAAGGAGAAATCTGCAACATTGCTGAGGGACACACCTGTACAGAAGATAAAGCAAACAAGAGGGAAAAGAAAGCAATATCTATACAGTTTGGGGCAGTGAATCCTGCCAACTAAGCTCTTGAAAATTTTGGCAAACCGGACCACCACTTAATGTATGTATTGAGGTCTTCTGTGTGCTCAGCATTGTGCAAGGCAGTGTTGAAGTTCCAAAAACCATGTTGCATTTCAACTCAAAGGCATTTCTTCGATGTCCAGTAAGTAGTAAGCTCTGTGCTACCCAAAGGGGATAAAAAGAGTAGTACAAGTAGAAGTAGGTAGCCCTTCAAACAGCGTGAGGCAGGCTGTGCCTGCACTGAATGTCTCTGTTACCAAGAACTCCCTGCATTCTCCAGTAGCTCAATCTGTCCTATCTAAGGATGCAGCCAAAGGAATCACACAGAAGCTCTTGCCTATGCAGAATTTTCCTTTCTCCAAACAGATTTATGCTCTCCAAAATCTTTGTGGTGATTTTCCCCTGGCTTGCGATGCCCCTCCTAATGTACCCTCCTGGAAATTCCTGCTTACCTTTAGACTCACCTACACATCTTCTCCACATGACAGTCAGTTTTACAGCACTAAACCATGGTTCATCCACTTTTCCGGGCATACCTAGCAGTATCTTGGAGGGACATTTCATTCACAAGTATAGTTTTGTGGTTTATAACTAAATATCAGCAAATTTGGCTCATAACAGTTATGCAAAGCATCATAAAGCAGTGATTGCTGCTATTGTATCCTGAGCTCATGATCTTAATCTATTTTTCACCTTTAGTATTTTCAGTTTCACTGAAAGGCACATCAAAAATACTGATGTTTCATCAGTACTTATTTTAAAAACTCATGTTTAATGTTCATTTCTTAATTGAATCATATGTAAACAGACTTTTTGCAACGTCTGTTCAAAATCAGCAGGAAGTTTAGGTCAAATTGATATTTGATGCTTTGACAATAGTCCTGCATTATTCATAGACAAGACATGCCAGCTCTCCCCAACTTGAAATTTCTTCTGTGTGTTCCAGGGGATTTGGCAATCTCTCCTTTCTCCAATTGCACTGTGTAATGTGTGATGGGCAATCCTGTTTCATGCATTGCAGGAACAAAATGTAACACAGCTTCATTTACTTGGAGATATATTCTTTTCTTAGGTCCAGTAAAGCATTTGGCAGCTGCTTTGCAAGAAAATGTAGAACCATAGTTCTTTGTCTAATATGGAAATGTACTGCACTAATATAAATGTGTGCTTTGAGGGTCTATTTCCATGTATTTCTGTGTCCAAAATAACTTTAATTCAATGCCAAATTATAGGGAAAGCTTTCTGAACACATTTTAAAGGGCAATTATCAACAATAGTGGTATTGAAAGTGTAATAGTAAAAAAAAAAATGAACAGCTATAATCAAGTTTAGGCAGTAACAGCCACATCACAATTGCTTCTAGGCTACTGTGGTGATAAGATGCCATGGGTATTGTAAGATAAATTTCTATCTCATAGATATTAAGATGTGAGAAAAAATGCATCTTAAAATTGGTAAGATGTGGTTAAGACATGGAATACATGTACAGCTTTGCTTATTGGAAAATCATTAACTCAAACACTGACCATGAAACAATAAAGAAGAAAGAAAAGTGATCTGCTTTGGAAGGGAAAAAGAAGATATATGGAAAAACCAATGAATTAAAAACCAAAAGCAATAGAGTCATTTTTTAACCATTTTGCATTATCTATCATAAATTATCTTAGAAATTCTGGACATAGAATAAGATCATCTGCAAAAACAACAACAAACAAACAAACAAACAAAAACAAAATAGAAAACTCTTTTGTTCTCTCTTTCTCTTTCTGCCACTCCAGTATCTGTGACTTTTAGTTTTCTCTTGCCCAATTGCATTGACAAGCATGTTGCTGGTTTTGGTTTCAGATGTGTATCTTTTAATCATGTTTGGCCATTCCAGTTTACTAAGGATTTTTAGAAAAACCTGGAAGAGGTGTGGACTTGAATCAAATGCCCCTTTGTTTCATCATCCATTGAAATGATCCCATGTTCCTTCCCTCTGACCTAGACATGTGTCACATCATTAACATCCTAATATCACAACATCCTTGTATTCGTGGGTTTAGCTGTATTTGTGGTTATTTATCAGTTTAACAAAAACCAGCTGAACTCATTTCATCTAAGAAGGTAAATATTAAACCTTAACAGCATAATAGCATATATCTAAACACGTTCAATTTGCTTGTGTTCAGCATGGCTGCCTGCCTAGAATTCTGTGTTCTTGAATTTCTTCTAAATCAACCTCAAACTGTCACAATGGAGAGAGCAGCTCTACTTAGTAGTATAAAGCTACAGTAGTGGGAATAGTATGGTGTTGGCAGAAGATTAGGTTGAGCAATGGAACAATGTATATATGATCCCCCCCAAAATGACAATTTAGTACATGATTTTTTTAAAAACAATGATTAAATCAGTGAGGCAAGGATGGAGTGAATTTTTATTTATCTTACAGGAAGCAGTATTTTCCATGCCTCTGAAATTTATATGTCCATCTTCTGTGACCTTTATCCTGTGGTGTTGCCAGCATAACTGGAGATGGCAGGGTAGGGGCCCCGAGGCTATGGAGATAAGCAGAATGAGTCAGAGAAAGAAGTTGGCCCAGTCTTATACATTCATTTCCACCATTATAGGTTCTCTTAGGGAATTTAACTTAGAAAGAATGAGGGGACATTCTTTCTCACAGGATATTGGAAGAATTTAGAGTCTTTTATCGAATTTATCATTGTCTGTTTTTTTTTATTGCATATTTTTGACACAATTACGTATGGTCCTTCCCAGAAGATAAATCATATATTTTCAAAAATGGAATTAAAAATAAGTGATATGTGCAAAATCTTTTGAAAAGTTCCTTTTGTATGAAAAGCTTGCTGTTCTGTAATGTTTCTTTTAAAGTATGAAAAAATGCTTATGCTTCAACAATCTAAATGACAGAGTTAAGTCTTCATTACTGTATCTATTTAAAATAATTAGATTTTTTTTTTTAAAGCCAGAACACTTTTGCCTTGGTGGCTGGAGGTTTGTTACAAGTGGCAGTCACTCTTCTCTGTTACTTATTCCCAAAGATGAAATGATTTTTCCAGTTCTGGGTCCTAAATTATTTAATTGTCTCCCATCTTTAGGCAAAGGACAGGAGCAGGGAAAATAATTTTAGGATATTTCCTGGCCCTGTCCACAAAGGGGCTGGAAGACCCCTGGGCCGATGTTTATTTGTTGGTACCTGAGATTACTTACATCTCATTGAGATAAAGACAATTTCTGTATTAGCCATCTTTTCATTGCTGTGAACCAATGACCAGAACAACTTAGAAGAGGAAAAGTTTATTTTGACTCATGGTTTCAGAGATTTCAGAGGTCTCAGTCTATGGTTGGCTGACCCCCTAGCTGAGGTGAGGCAGAACCTCATGGCAGTTGGGTATGGCTGAGGAAAAGTGCTCAGTCAATTACAATTGAGAATCAGAGAGAGAAAAGGGGGAGCCAGAGACAGAAAGATATAATCTGCAAGGTGGATCACCTCCTGATCCCTCTCTTCCAGCAATGCCCCTACTGCCCATAATTACTACCCGGTACAATAGACTGAAAAACCAGCCTCTACCTCAGAGCAAAGCCTGTCCAAGGAAGGGACATGACCTTTGTCCTTGAAAAGACCCACAGAGCACTCCTAGGCACATTCCCACCCTGCTAAGTTGTTTATCTACAAATAACAGGAGAGATCTGCTGCACCAGGTGTCCCTGACTCAGTCAGGCTAGGTGGGGATCCATAGCAGCCCCCTAGCAGCCACCAATCAGCATGAGACAGGGAAATACCTGGGATGCTAGATAACCCTCCCAGTGGTTTATGGTGGTTGATAACGTGTTGGGAAACCATGTAATTCAGCATGAACACCCCTCTTGGCTTAAACCAATCAGTTCAAAGGAATCCCCCTCTTGTAGTAACCAATCACCCCTACCCAACTTGTTCCCACCAGTGAATGTGCTAATCATGTTTTAGAGTTGTTATTTGATTTTCCCGTGGTGTGTGATGATTTGCTTACTCCAAAGAGTGTGTAAAACTGCTGGAAACCCCGGGCTCCGGGCCTCTAAGCGTCACCAGTTGCTGTGTGCACGCATGGAGGACAGAACTAGCTCACAATAAACACCTCTTTGCTGCTTACATGGATCTTGGTCTCTGGTGGTCTTTTGGGGGTCCCGAATTCGAGCATAACATCGACCTTTCACATTATGAATCCATCAAATGGATCAATCCACTGACTAGGTTATAGCTCTCAAAATCAAATCATTTCACCTCCTGAATTAATGCAAGAGCTTTGGGGCAGCACCTCATATCCAACCCAGAGCAACAATCAACGTAAGGTTATCCCACAGAGAGGAGGCATGGTTAGTTTTGGGAGAACCTACCATGCTTCACAGTGGAGAGACACAGCAAGCCTGGGAAAGGCATGGTGAAGCTACAGTCTCAGTATCAAGCTGGTCAGAAATGCATTTTATGGAGCCTAGAGAAATAGATTGGTGCTGCCTAATCCAGCAGGCTGCAGGCAAATTGCTGGTGGAGATGCAGGCCACATATTGCTTAGTTTATGTCCTCCTGCAGGTCTGAGTGAATAAAAAGCTTGCCCAAGCCTAGGGGTTGAGGGGATGGCCAGGGCTTTATCTGGTATAATACCTTTCCTGGACAACACATCTACTTTGTCAGAAAAGGTTTATTGAGGCAGCTCCAAGGTGGTGGTTTCAGGAAGACAGAATGTTTCTTGTTATATTAGAGTGGATTTTGATGTGAAGAGAATTCCCTAGAGAAATCACAGGAAATGGACTTAAGATCACTTAAGTTCTAGGTAAGGGAAGAAGGAGAATTTTTAAAAAGTTGGTATGTTGTCCGGTTTTCAAAAGGAGGGTAATTCTCCATTAAGCATCCTGGTCATCATTTCAGTTTCAGAGGCCCCATTGAAACTGGCCTTCCCTTCTCCATTAGCAAAATGACTCTGGCTGAAGACATGGTGCTTCTCTTTAGGAAATTCCAGAAATCAGGTTGTAGAAAGGGATGGAGCTTCTGGGAAAGGTTGGTGCCCTCTATAGTATATGAGAACCATGGAAGCCGGGGGAAATTGCTCACCAACACCACTTAGGCCTGACTACTGCCATTTTATGTAAGCAAACACATAAACCTGAAGGTCAGACTGGCGTCTCCAAGTTGCTATCTGTTCCCTGGGTAAACATCTTTTCTGAACCATTATAAACAGATTACTTCATCTGTGACACACGAAGCCACTGTGGTCTGAGCTTATGTCATCTCTCTTTAATTCCCTCTCTCCCTTTCTCTTTCCAATTCTCTCTCTTACACATACATATATACTCATGTCTAAATGACCAAAATAATACTTTAAAAAAGATCTAACATGAATAGTTTTGCAAGAATTTTCATCAAGATTTAAAGCTTAAGGACCCAATTGGACGGTTATGGAATTTTAGATGGGAAACTTAGTCTAACAAAAAATGTTTGCAATTATAAAACGTGAAGGTCACCCAAGCACCATAGGAGAACACTTGTTCTATAAGAACTAGGATTTTCAAGAATGCATAGAGCAAATGCTATGACATAACAAGAAAGACCACCTGAGCTGTCAGGGTGGGAGCATGCCACATCTGTCCCAGCCATAAACCCCCGTGAGGGCTTTGTATCTGCTGCCCAATGACTAGATCATCTTCTCCACCACACGCCTGTTTCCCCGCTTCATTTAGGTCTCTGCTCAAATGCTGAATCCTCTCTCAGTGCTGTGGTTTGGATGCTGATTGTCCCCCACAGAATCAGGAATTGGAAGCTTAGTCCTCTGTGTAATGTTGAGACGTGGTGAGACCTTTGGAAGTTGAAACCCAGTTGGAGCGTTATTAGGTCACAGAAGACATCACTCCTCAAAGGGATGAAAGCAGTTCTCATGGAACCCTGAGTTAGTTTCTTATCAGAGGGTTGTTATTAAAAAAAAAAAAAAAAAAGGTCTGGCTCTTCCATTGACTCTAGCTTTCAGCCTCTCTCTGTGATTTCTCCCTCTTGTATATGTTGCAACCACTATGTCATCTGCCATGAGGTGAGACACTCAGGCAAGTCCTTACCAGGGCTGGCACCATGCTGTTTGGACTTGTAGCTGTCCAGACTGTGAACTAAGTAAACCTCTTTACTCTATAAGTATCAAGGATTAGGTGTTTCATTATAGTAGCTTAAAATCGACTAATACATCCAGCTTCATTGGTTACATAAGAATTCCTATCCACTAACATTTCAAAATGTTTTTGCTCACCTATTAGTCACACATGTCCCCCTCAGTGACGTTATTTCTAGGAAGGCAGGGATTTTGCTTGTTCCATTCGTTGCTCTCTCTTCGGGAATGCCTGGCATATAGTGGATGCTCAAGGCATATGTTTTGAAAGAATGAGCTGGTACATGGACCAAATTGCTACACACATTTCTGTTTTCACCAGCATATTTTAAGTGCCCCGTACTTTTGTCCCTCTGAGAGTTGTCTGTGATCCAGAGCACAGGGTGCACAGGGCACTAGACAGAGTGGTTGTCTCTATCAGTCTGACATCCAGAAGACACACAAAGCTTTACATCTCCAGAAGTTATACTTCCATGGACAACCGCTGTGGAGTGTAGACCAAACCCACCCCTCTCTCCCAGAATGTTTTCTATTCTCTTTCTTCCTTGAATCACCCCAAATCACCATCATACCTTGAATAGATCACCTAATACTAACTAGTATCTTTGCTTCCTTTCTGGTCCCTGACTAACTGAGCCATTTTCTGCAAAATGACCAGCAATGATTGAAGAAACTCATCTGATCACACAGTGACCATGCCTGCTACAGCACTTGCCATCACTTGCCTGGCTGCTCTCTGATTTGTCTCATTGGCCTTCTGAGATCCTCAGTATGGTCCCATTCCGTTGTGCCTCAGGACCTTTGCATCTTGTTTCTGCTGACTGTGATATATTTCTTGGGATTTCTTGGGTAGCCAACATCATCTTTTTCATCATTTATAATTTTTTTTAAATGAACACAGGAAAATGAACACAGGAATACATTCATAAATCTTTTTTTTTAAAGAGAGAGTGAGAGGAGAGAGAGAGAGAGAGAGAGAGAGAGAGAGAGAGAGAGAGAGAGAGAGAATTTTTAATATTTATTTGTTTTTTTTAGTTTTCGGCGGACACAACATCTTTGTTGGTATGTGGTGCTGAGGCTCGAACCCGGGCCGCATACATGCCAGGCGAGCGTGCTACCGCTTGAGCCACATCCCCAGCCCCTCATTTATAATTTAAATGTTAAACTTCTTAGAGAGAACTTCTTTGACACTGCTAAGTAGTCCAGCTTGTCCTGTTATTTTCAAACATGGCCTTCTGTTTATTTCTTTCTTAGATCTACATGTTGTGGTTCTTTATTTTTTTAACCTATATCCTCATTTCACTTCAGTTCCATGAGAGCTGGTGCCATGCCTGTGACATTGACTGCAGTATCCCCAGTACCTAGCACAGTGCTTGGCACAAAACAGGTGTTCCGTATACCAAAATTATTCAATGAATGAAAGAAAAATATTGATAAATAAATGAATCTCTTACATTCTGATGAAAGTCAAGGTCCTACTCTAAAAGTTGACGCATCAAAGAAACCTTATCAGATACATTTTGACCGGGTTCTGACTATGACTCACCTACACCTATGTGGAGTCAGACTCCTCGGACTTCTCTTTTTGATTAGGTCTCAATCTTGAGTTTCGTCCAGTTTGAGTCAGAATGCTAGTGATTCAGTTCAGCAAGAATCCCCCATCTTTGGTATCTGATCATCTCGATAACTAATCAGATTCTTCATCTTTTATCTTCCATACTTTAGTATTTCTGCTTGTTTTCAAGAATTCTTTTGAGTCAGTTTAGCAAAAATCTCCTACCCTTGATATTTCCTGTTAAGAATGCTCTATGCACTGACCCCCACTTCTCCTTGACTATAAACCCTCTCTTGAGCCTGGTCTCTGTTTGTCTCTCTCTCCTCTCTTTTTCCGATTCTGGGTTTTGAACCCACATCCTTGTGCTTTCTGGGCAAACACTCTAACACTGAGCAACATCCCCAGAGCCTGGTCTTTCTTTCTCCCAGCACAGGACTCCCAATGCAGTCATTCCTCTTGCGCAGTCTGTATCACTGTCTTCGGTATGTGTCATCCAAGATTTGTCTTGCAGTGTCCCTCCTTGCTGACCTTTTCTTCATTTCCACCTGATCTCACTGCTCTCCCATACACATAGCCTCAGCTGGCCTCTTAAAAATTTATAGGCACTTGCACCTTCTGCTGGTCCGACCACCTCTTCTTACATATTCGGAATGCTGCCTGTAGGCTTTGGGTGCCGATCAGAAACAGAATAAGTGCAAGGGTGTCTTGTTTTATGTCATAACAACTTAAAACCCCCCTTTTCTTCAAAGTATGTTCTCAGAAAAGTTATTATTGATATTATTAGAAGAAGGCTTAACACATTTTAAATATACTAAAGTGTTGGGATTGCAGGAAACTCAATAAATGGTGTTTCTTCTAATCCTGCAAAAAGAAAGGAAATGCAAAGAGTAAAAACACATGCAAAGTTTGAATTAAAAAAAATAAAAACTTTTTTTTTCTTCTGATATGAGTCCACTCTTTCGAAATAAGTATTTTGATTCCCTAACTGGTGAGATATATAAACTGTTATGATATTCAAACCCTATTAGATTCATTTTCTTAACTTACAAAATGAAAGATTCATAATATGCAGTGTTTCCCCAGTTTCATAAATCTCAGAATCTTTTCTCCCACAGGAAAATAATATTTTATTGTCAAAATTCAAACTTGAGAATAATATTTTTTGGGGGGGATGGGTACCAGGGATTGAACTCAGGAGCACTCGACCACTGAGCCACATGCCCAGCCCTATTTTGTATTTTATTTAGAGAGAAAGTCTCACTGAGTTGCTTAGTGCCTCACTTTTGCTGAGGCTGGCTTTTAATTCATGATCCTCCTACCTGAGCCTCCCCAGCCACTGGGATTACAGGCGTGAGCCACCACGCCAGGCTGAGGAAAACATTTAAAAGAAAGAAAAGATATATTTTCACAAATTAGTTGTTTTTTGAAAAATATGTTTCCCCAACACTTTTTGTTTGGAGAGAGTGGGAGTGGGTGGGAGAAGGTATCAGAAGGCAGAGATGGTGTCTGTTTACATTTGAAATTACATAAAACAGAGTCATTAGCAGAGAAGGACAGTAAACATAGAAAGTTGTATACTTTCCAGTTTTTGAGACACAAAATAGATCCGTGAGATAAGTTCACAATTTCCAACCCAGTTGTGCCAATATCTTCTCTTTTATTAACAACTGAATCTTATCCCCAAGTTAAAACAAGTGTGGTTGTATATGTAAGAACAGATCTGATATGTTTTCTTTTTAAACACTCAATTTGAACTGCAAACAAGGAGTGAACTAGTTCAAAGTCAAGCAGTGGAGGGGAACAAGAGATGGGCAATCGCCCAGGGTAATGGCTCCAAGACAGTGGTGGGAGAGATGGGGAGTGCGCAGGTTTACATGGTAACACTTGTATTTAACCTAACACTAGTGTTTGCATAGTTAGAGGATTTTGCGAAAGTAGGGTTTAAATATTCATGTGACATAGAGTTCATTTCACTTTCTTATAATAACAGACCTAAAAATGACTGCTGTATTTATTATCCACCTCTATCTCCAAAAACACTGTTAGAGGCTTACTGTGGTTTATCTCCTTTAGGTCTTATAATTGTATGGATATGGTAGATTTTAGTGCCCTCATTTTATAGAGGAGATAATGAGGTTTAGAGAGCTCAAGCCAATTGTCCAAGGTCATACAGGTGATAAGTAATAGCCTGGTGTGTTAATGTAGCTCTGTCTGTTCACACTATGCTGAACTATACAAACAGCAGGTGGTAAGGAGTACATTCACATCATTTTAGCTGTGCAGACTCTAGTTGGCTCCATGGTAACAGAGACCTCGTTCACCTCGCTCACCTGTGTCAACTGTGCTCAAAACAGTTCCGAACACACAACAGATCCCTAATATTTGTTGAATAAATCTTGGAGTTTGTTTCTAATTAGGAACTATTGCATTTATATATGCACAAATAATAGTCCTTAGGGAGAATCTTAAGAGACTGAGAAAAAAGAGGCATTCAGAATTATTGTAGCTATGTTCTGAAGTGAAAACTGTTATTCACTTAGGTGTATTTCTAGATCTCCAAACATCAACTGTGATCTTTGACACTGCGAAAGTTTTCAGAATCAAAATGGAATCATTTTTGTGACGCTCTAACCATATGTAAATAAATAAATAAAGCTAGAAGGTTCTGAAGGGGGGGGGCAGAAGGTTATCAAAGGCTGTTAGCAGGTTTTGATGGGGGCATTCTGTTCCCTCCATCTTGAGGCTGCTTGGTTCCCCTAGGTCTTCTGATCTCAATGTGCTTTCCTCAGATTCCCTGGGGGATTTGTTCTTTTTACTCTGGTTTCTAAAATGTTGACCCATCCCCAGGGCTTAGCCTGAAGACCTTTCTTCTCCTTGTATCAACTTTTTAAATAAACTTTCTACCTTCATGCTGTTACATACTTTATTCCTTTACTGACTTTTGTGGTGCTGGGGATGGAACCCAGGGCTTCAGGCATGCTAAGCAAGCACTCTGCTTCTGAGTTACATCCCTAGCCCTATGCTTTTAGGTAGATTCTAAAATTTGACATCTCACATTTCATAATCAGTCCAGGCCTCTCTGATGAGCCCTAAAAATTGATTTGGCCAAATACCTTAGTGGTATCTTCCTCTATGTTTCTTTCCTATACCCTGTGTTTAATCCATCAGAATACCCTGTTGACTTTCCTTTCAAAATACACCTACAGAGGGACTCAGGAGGCTGAGGCAGGAGGATTGCATTTTAAGGTCAGACTCAGCAACTTAAAAAGACTATGTCCCCCCCCCCCCCAAAAAAAAAAAGAGAGAGAGAGAAAGGGAGGGAGGGAGGGAGGAAGAAAGGAAGGAAGGAAGGCAGACTGGGGGATTGTAGCTCAGGGGTAAAACTTACCTGAGCTCAGTTTATAGTACTGGAAAATATACATGTACCTATGGTCCAGCCAGCCCTCACGAAGCAAGAACGAATCTGAATCTTCGAAAATAAGAGTTACATTTATTTCTGAAAGCCCTTCAGTAACTTACATGGCACTCAGCCAATCCTAATAAGGCTCCACAAGGATGCTTGTGATCTGATTCCTGCTGCTTCCAGTCTCCTCATTGATCTGGAAACACTGGTTGTGCATTTCCTTGACCACCAAACATGCCTGTCTTAGGGCATTCGCACTGGATCTTTCCTTGACCTGGCCAATTCTTCTCCCAGATAGCTACTGATCTTACTTCTAGTTTATCCTGACTCTCTGTAAGGAAGTCATCGGAGTAGTGAGGACTTCTACAATTACTTTATATAAAATAGCAACCCTTATGGTCCTTCTAACCCCCTCACTTGACTTAACTATAGAACTCAACACCATGTTACATAGTTATCTGTTGATTGATATATGTTGTCTCTAACACATACTGTAATTACTACTCAATGAGAACAAAGACTTCTTTTGTTTTATTTGTATCATACTCTTGGTGTTTGACACAGAACAAGCGAATGGTAAAATATACTGCTCATTGGCTATACTGTGTGTGTCAAATACTAAATGGTGTTGGATGTTGCCTTTGAAAATTAAAGCTCTATTCTCTACATAGACATTTATTCAATGTTCATGCTGGTAGAATCTGTATCACTGAATTGCTAATGAGAGTTTCTTTCTAATTTTTTTTTAATGGTGCATTGGGATTATGCATAACAGAGGACTCCACTGTTACATATGCTTACATTCACACAATATTTTAAACTTCTTATTTAGCAGACTTCTCCCTCTTTGGCTCTGGCACTCTGTATCCCTCTTTTTGCCTTCTCTTTGTTGCCATTTACAGAAAAAGAGAGAGAGAGAGAGAGAGAGAGAGAATGCTGCATTTAGCTTATTTTTATGGAAGTCACTTTCATATTGGAATCCATGTTGAGAATAGATTTTTTTTTTAACTGGATGGAAATTCCCTAATTTCAGTGGTACTCTCTGTTCCATGATTATGGTAGATACAATAAACATTTGTAAGATTGATTTAAATTGATTTGAATGTATGCCATTAAAGATTCCCTTTGGCTACTCCATTTCAGAACACACGCATTTGTTAAACAAGTTCAGGTCTAATACCAGTGAAATTAAAGAGGTAAAATTGAAACTAGGAATTCAGAGCAACCATTCGACTGCCCGGCATATCCTCCTCCTTAGTAAGCAATTTAAATCAGAACACCTCTCCTAAATATCACAGTTTTAGCAAAATTGATTGAAATATGCCATCTCTGCAGATAAGTGAGCGACTTGTGAATTGCAGCTCGAGGAATTGAAGTGATGCACCCATGTAACCAGCATTCAGATTTAGACATAAAAACCTTATAAGTCCCCCAGAAATTCTCTTGTGTTCTTCACAACCACTAATTCTACCAACAAAGACCAGTTCCCAAACTCCTATGAACAGAGACTCATTTTGATTCTTTTAAAAACTATACAAAAGGAATCGTATAACATGGACTCTTTAGTATGGGACTCCCTTTGCTCAAGGGATCTTCACCAGTGCTTGTAGTAGTGTGCTTCCTAACTCTTCTCCCTTTATCCACTTGACAAGACCTAGACTCCCATTGCCTTCTTTAGATCTTCACCTGGTTGATTTTCAACCAGGAAGATGTACCTCCTCAAATTTCCTTTTGTCTTGTGAAGAATCCTCAAATATAAAGCAGTGGAATCTTCTTAAATCTGTTTTCAGAATTCATGTGCTGTGAACATGGAAAACTGAAGAGCTTCAAGAATGGTGGTCTGGTTTATTGGCCAATAATTAGATATGCAATCAATGAAGTCAGGCTGGCATGACTAGTTACCATATTTTCCAGGAGAACAGCCAAAGCTTGAGGTTCCTCAGTAGCAGCGATGATGTACAAGCTAAAGGTATTCTTTAATTTGCAGCATCTTTCGAGCCACCATGTGAGTTCCTGGCCCACCCATATTCCTGGAAGAGAGTTTTGCCTGCTGAAGCTAGAGAGGGGTGGGAATGCCATCAGTTGGAAGGAGTTGATGTTGCAGTGTTTGGTGGATTAAAAACTGAGCTGCATTTACCATTTCAGAACACTGAGTTCCCTCCAGCTACCTACTCACTAAACTTTGGGGAGACAGTAAATCTATAGTTTCATCCCTAACTCACTATGAATTTGGGCATGTTACTATGTCACTTAGACCTTAGCTTCCTCCTGGAAAAAAAAAAAAAACCAGAATGCAGCTGTCTATGGTCTCTTTCATTCCTTGGGTATCTACTAATACCCATCCCCTTGCCCTTACTTGTATCTGTTGAGCTTACTGACTGTTCACTCTCATCCATCAACTTCTTTTGCAGCCTGTCTTTTCCACCAAAGCCTTAAGAATTAGCCTCCCACCACAGTGTTCACCTTCATATGTAGAGCTGTTAGCATTTGTATTAGATGCTGCATCACCTTTGGGGGATAATAGTATTTTGTAACATTCTCCTCCCTTCCTGTGCATGCATGGTGCCAGTTCTCAAAGTTTAGTAGTCCATCTAGAGTCCGTTTTGTAATCAAACTGTCTCACATCACATCAAGCTGGACATATGGACTACACGAGGTTTGTCCTGACCTCCAAAGTTTCCTTCTATTTTTAAAGAACAGGTGAGGACTTCAGTTCCCAGCACTCCTCAAGACTAGAAGACAGGCACCTGCTCAACAATGCAAGATCCTCTGATGGAGATTAACATAAGCAAGATGCATTTGGGGCTGAGGATAAGGCGCCAGGCCTGAAGCAGACAGTGATTACTGAATTCACAGGGAACCAGGTGGAAAATCCTGAAACTTACTTAGGAGAGCTTTTGCTAACCTGAAAATATCTGATTTTCCTAAAAAATCATTCAGTGTCCACATTGCACATTCAAAAACCTTTAACTAATATCATGTAATCTGTTTTTACTCAAAAACATTTTGGCAATAACATGCTTCCCTTGCTTATATCTGATTTTTGTCATAGAATTGAAGGATGATGAGAGACAGAGAATTGGCTCAAAGCTATGGTATCATTCAGTGGTGATAATTCTAGGTTAGGAATCTTGCTTATTTTTAAAAAGTATTTGGATATTTTGAGCTCTTTTGTTAGAGGTCTTTGTATTAATAATTCATTTATGGGCATGACATGGCTGACAGTTGCTTACATTTACTTAGAACTTTGTATTTTGTAAAGTGCTTCTATATGCATTCTGCTTTGACCCAAGGAAAATCCCCATAAATATTGCCACTGCAATTACAAATGTTAAGTCTTAAATTAAATATTTTTGTTAAAAATCTACTAAAATTCATAGGTGACTTTGCAAGATTTTAAGGAAAATCCTTAGTTGGGTGAATAGAAGCAAGATTCTAAAGTTCTGTTACTCTTGGTGACCAAAGTTGTGGTTTTAAACTTCTGGTTTTTGCAGGGGGAAAGTAGAATCTGAATTACCTATATAAATCTGGGACTCCCTGAAGGGCTATCCCAGTGGTTCAGAAACTTATTAGAAACAGCATCACCTTTTTTCTATTTTGTAGTGTCCTCTCTATTATTCTGAAATGAAATTCATAGGAAAATTTTTATAGTTTTCCAAAATTGTTCCAATAGGCAAATGAGAAATAAAAGTAAATTTAATACATGAACATGTGTTTAACTACATAAGTTATAAAGGAACAGGAAGGCATAAGAAAGTAGTAAAGTGCTTGATTTATGTGCTGCCTCACAGTAAGAGTGAAAACTGGGACCCCAATTGATACATGTGTATCATATGGTAACCCTAGTTCTACTGGCAGCATTCCCATTGAGAATAATTTTATTAAATTGTGAGTAATAACTCCTGGCAACAGTGTGAAAAAATAAAATAATAATAACTATGAAAGATGCATTTCTAGAAAATATCAGGATATTTTTAAAAAACTGTGAAAACAATGTTTTATGTCTAATGAGGGTACAATCTAGGATTGGATAATTCTAAACATTTTTTTTTCATCTATAAGAATGATGAAACTTTGTTGTACTATGCTGTACTGAGTATCAGTATCTAATTGCAGAGTGTCTAATATTCCTGGACTCTACATGGTAAATGCCAATTGTACTCCTTTATCTGATGAGATAGTAAAAAATGGCTGTATGGTCTGGGGGTGTAGCTCAGTGGTAGTGCATTTGTAAAGAAAACTTTTTTTATTGGTGCCTTGTTATACATAATAATGGGATTCATTGTGATTTATTTGTACATGCACTTAACAATTTGATTAATTTTATTCCCTAGTAATTTCCATTCCCCACTCCCTCCTGCTGATTGCCTTCCTTTACTCTACTGGCCTTCCTTTTATTTTCATGAGATCCCTTTTATTCCCTATTTTTCTCCAGCTTACACATAGGACAGAAAACAAAGGAACCTTGATTTTCTTTTTTTTTTCTTTCCACATATTTTAATTGGGGCATTATAGTTGTACATAATGATGGGATTTGTTGTTAGATTTTCATACATGCATACAATATAACAATATAAGTTGGCCAATATCACTCCCCAAAACTTCAGGACCCTTTGCTTTCTAAGCCTGGTTTATTTTGCTTAATGTGATGTCATCCAGTGCCATCCTTTTTCCTACAAATGACATAATTTTGTTCTTATGGCTGAATAAAACTCCATTGTGCATATAAGAGTGGTAAAGCTTAGCATGTGTGAGGTTCTGTGATCTATTCCCAGTACCACACACACAAAATGTCTCTACAAATGTCAAAACACCCACTAGGGGTAGAAGCACCCATGATTAAACCACTGGCTATATCTTTAGTGAATGAGGAAGCCAAAAAAAAAAAAATGGATAAAGGACAAAATTTGTTAGACTTATCTTTATTTCTTGGGGGAGGGAAAATAGCTCTCATTTGATAAATCTTAATAATAATCTCTGCTTCACATTGGATTGTGGCATGGATTTACATAATGTACCTTGTGCAAAAATTTCAGCAAATAATTTAGTTTATAGTGGTCCTAGGTTGGTAGTGACTCCAAGAATATGGACAAAACAAAAAATACATTACATATGGAGAAATATTGTTTTAACTTAGGTTCTGAATACTCACACAGCAAAATTCCAGTGATTTATAGCAAAACAGCCAAAAAAAGAAAGAAAGAAAAAAGATCTTGCATCACTAGTTAAGGTCAGCAGAAACATCAAACTAAAGAAGCAATTCCACAAAGATATTAAATTTTCTTTATGGAATAAAGAATAAAATAAGTATATTTAAGGTCATAAAATGACAAATCAAAAGTATGAGTAAAAAACAAGAGTCTATGAGGAAAGTCACATGGTAGATATGGAACTAACTCAAATGAAACTTCTAGAAATGAAATATATATATATATTATATGTGCGCATTTGTTAGTCAGCTTTTTGTTGTCATGATAAATATCTGAGAAAAACAACTTAGAGGCAGAAATACTCCTTTTGGCTAATGGTTTCAGTTCATGGTTGTCTAGCCCCACTGTTCTGGGGCTGGGTGAGGCAGAATGTCATGGCAGAGGGGTGTGGTGGGGAGAAACTGCCCAACTCCCATTATCCTGGAAGCTGAGATTAGAAAGGGGTCAGAGAGAAGATAAACCCTTCCAGAATAGGCAGCTAGGTCTTATACAACTAGAAGTTAGCTACTTTCTCCAACTAGGTCTTATCTCTCATTAGTTCATTCAGCATTTAATGGATTAATCCACTGAGGAGGTCATAGACCTCCTGATCCAGTCATTTCCCAAAAGCCCCACCTCTGAACCTTGAGACTTTTGAGGATATTATAGACCAAACTGTAACAATAACAATACATACATACATACATACACACATACACACATATATTTCTATGTGTATAAACACATACATACATATTTCTAAATATGTATCCATTTATACACACACACACACACACACACATATACATTTATGTAAATACAAATTGTGTATAAATTTTAAAGCTTAATGGTTGGAATAAATAGTTTAAATGCAGATGAAGGTATAATAAGCACACAAATAATGGAAAGTATGAATAACTGAGATGATATCATTCTAAATAGATTTCAGAGGGATAAAAGAGAAAGGAGATATACAGTATTCTGATTAACAATGCTTGAGAACATTCTAGAATTGGTAACAAGACATCAAATTTGTGATTGAAGAAGTATTATATAACTCAAGCCAGATAAATATGAAATCTACATCCAAAACTGCAGAATAACTAATAACTAAGAAGGTTTATCAGTAACAAATCTCCAATAAAAAAAAAAATTAATGGGTTCATTTCAAGAAGAAGGAAATCAATTTTGAGAAAAAGAGCTAAGATACAGAAAGGCAATAAAAAGTTCAAAAATATTAGAAGTATTAAAGGTCCAAAAGTATTACAGCAAAATTTTAAAAAAAGCCTGATATATATTGTTAACAAGGAAGATATATAAATTCTAAAGCACAGAAAGGTTGAAAATAAAAACACAGAAAAATAGATGCTGGGTGTTGGTAAAGATGGCGCCCAGAGTGCTTCTCTTCCGGGAGCTCAAGTCCATGACGCACTGAATGGCGCGCGAACCGTCACCTCCAATCCTTGTGAATGGCGCGAACTTTGAATGGTGCACCTCTAATCCCTGAAGTGGTGCAAACTCTTGGACAATGAAGAAGTAACAGCCCACTCGTCTTGCTCCTCCTCATCCTTCGTTAAGCCCATAAATATCAATACCCTGTCAGTGCGCTCTCTCTTACTCTTACTCTCTCCCTCTCCCTCTCTCTTCCCCTTTCCTCTCTCTCTCTCTCTCTCCCCCCCTCTTCTCTCTCCCCCTCTCCTCTCTCCCCCTCTCTTTTCTCTCTTCCCCTCTCTTCTCTCTCTCTCTCTCTCTCTCTCTCTCTCTCTCTCTCTCTCTCTCTCTCTCTCCTGCGACTGGCCGCTAAGGTCCTGCTAATAAAATCTCGGACAGGTAAACAGTTGTTTTGGCTTGTTGAGTTTATGGAGCTTTTCCATCATCCTTTACACTAGGTAAGTAATATAGGACTGGACATCAAAGCTAATATTAGAATAATTAGACATTAAGACACGAAGATTATAAGACAAAAAAAGTAAAGAGGGTTACCACCGCTGGCTACAGTGGTGCATGCCTGGAATCCCAGCAGGCCAAGTCAGAAGGAGTTCAAAGCCAGCCTCAGCAAGTTAGCAAGACCCTAAACAACTCAGCAAGACACTGTCTTAAAATAAAATACAAAAAGGGGTGGGATTGTGGTTCAGTGGTTAAACTCCCGAGGGTTCAATTCCTGGTACCAAATAATAATAATAATAATAATAATAATAATAATAATAGTACCCGTGAGACAAAATTAATCTTTTATCTTTATAAATTTATTTTCTTAATTTATAACTGACAACCTCAGCCAACACTTTAAACATGACTTTTTAACAAATAGGAATTAATTATTCCTTCTCTTGTCTAATAATGAGCTTTTCTTAAAAATCTTAGCAAGCATTATCTTTAATGATGAAACATTAAAAATATTTCCTTTAAGTTCAGGGACAACATATGAATTTTAAATATTATTTCTATCTAAAATTGTTTGGGAGAGCCTATCCAGAGCCATAAGACAAACAAATAAACAAATACATACAAAACATAAGTAAAAGGAAAAATGATTAAATAGTAAGGAAAAAACTTGTTCCTTATTGATTGGTTATATAATTATTTATACAGATTTAAAGAATAAAACAAAAGAAAATTCATAATAAAATTGATGAGAAAGAAATAACAGTAAGCACTTACAGTAACCTGAGAGCCAGGTTTATTCTGGACAAGCTATTGTATATGGACATTGAAAATGGCACACTGACTGACCGAACAAAATAGGGGGCCCAGAAATAGATACATACTTAGACGGAAACCAGATATCTGACAGGTGATCCAGTGAGTTGGGGAAATTATCTTAAAAAAATCATAATACTACTTCATATAGTACCTGAAGTTAATTTTAAGATGCTACCATCTTAAGATAATGTGGGATTATTTTACAACTCTGATCAGCCTCAGAGTCAAGCGGTTGAACTGTTAACCAAACTCCATAAAGAATACCAGTGTCACCTCAGTCGTTTCACTGGGATTCACAAAAGGAGAAACAGGATCAGGATGTTAGCTACATGGTCAGATGCAATTCACGGTGTGCAAGAGTGGCCATTGGGAGCTGTCTGCCCAGAGGTAGGCAATAAGGAGCACATTGTCTGCACAAAATAACAATGATAATAAGTTGGTCTTTGTTTCACTGAGTGGAGACAATTCTCAGAAAATTCTAGTGATACTTTCCATGAAGAATTGTTTTCTCTCCAACTTCAAAAGAACTGAGTAGCTAATATTTTTTTATTTTAATAATATATGTTATATATAATATAAGCTTCAAATTAGTTCATCTTTTTTCTTACTTAGGGTTTTATAATCATTGTGTTTTAAATTAACTTGCAAGTTACTTTGGGGAATTACCCATTACATAGTCAGCACACAACCATGTGTATACTCAGAGAAGAGAATTTACTTCTGAAAGTAAATTTGTAATGGTTCTGAATCACTCCAGCTTACTTTGAGTCAGTTTCTCTCCAGCCTCTGCAGAATTACATAGTATTGGGCTGAGTAAATTAGAAAACCAATGATGGTATGATGTTTCTAAAGACAAAGAAATGGACCTTGAGTTACTACAGTGATCATTTTATGTCATCACTTGGAAGATTTTATTTGTGTCCACATTTCACAGTAGTGAACCAGAGGGCATCCATTAGCAATCCATCCATCACAACAACTTCTCTCCTAAGTCCTAACAAACCTCTGATAGCAACATGATCCACATAGTCCCTGGAAGCTGATCAGCATCTGTGGGTGAAATACAAACCACCTCTGTTCTCTTTATAGGTCTTTTCTAATTCTTAAATCTCATGTTTCGTAGAAGAATAGAGAGAGACCACTTTTATGTATAGTATTATAACTGTTCACCTGCAAGAAGGAAAGGCTGAACCATAAGACCTTTCAATTTTATTTTTCCATTTTAAAATTTTAAAATATTTCCCTTGAAATTCTCTCCATGTAGTGCCTAGCAAGTTTCCTTCTCAAAACCAGCAGTATTGACAAATACAATTAGCTGAGACTTTACATGCTCACACTTGTTTCATCTCAACCTCCCCTGCTCCGGCACCTCAGGTTGCTGAACACTGCTGCTCATTCCTGCTCCCTTCCTAACCACTTCCACTTTCTGCTTCCTGATGCTTCTCAGGCTTTTGGGGGAGAAGCCTAAGAAGGACAAAACTAAACAAGTCTTTCCAATTACACCAAAGCCTTAACAATTGCAATTCCTCTCAATCAGGATGGGTAATAATTTAACCCTGCTAACAAATCATCTCTTCAGCTTCCACGTGAAAGGATGTGAAGAAGAGAAAAATATGAAATCAGAATCAGATGCCACCCTTAATGACTTAAAAAAAATGGTTTCATGGACTTCTGTCAATGCACTCTTTATTGTCACTGATTTACAGTCAACAAGTTTTCTGGTGTTGAGTATTGCCCTTGGAGTCAGACGATCCAGGTATAAGTCTTGCTCTGTTGCACACTTTCTGTGAGATGCCGGGGAAATCTCCCAACATTGAGCCTGTCTTATTGCTTCACAGAACTGGAATCAAACAAGCAAACAGGAAAATCTATGTCAACTAACAGTATACAAATGTAAGACTATTGTTTAGTTTTTACTTCTTTGATTCTGACCCTACTTGGTAACATCTTAAAATTAACTTCAGCTGCTATATGAAGTAGTATTATATATATTTTTTAAAGAATCTTCCATCATTCAGAAGCTTACTAACTCAAAATGGCTTTCCAATCCATGACGATTTGCCTGTTAAGCATCTTGCAAAAAGCTCTTTTTGCTGAGAGTAATATTCATTCCTTTCTCAATGTTTGGTTTCCATGTGGACGTCCAAGAGTGGATAAGGCTGCAAGCATCTAAAGCAATTATTCTCTTGACATATTTTCATTTGTCAGCTAATCTGTCATTTAAATATTATTTTGTGAATTTGAAAACCAGATATAGCTAGACTTTCATTGGTGGAAGTATTTTGAACACAGCTTTGATGTTTTGGGTATAAATTTTACTTGACTATGATTCTGATAAATATATTGTTATAGATTTTACTGTCTCCTATCCAAGCAGGTGTTGCTTTGATCTTTACAGTTTCTTTGACCAAATTTCTAAAACGGCCCAAGTGACTCTTTACGGCATTCAGTTATTCAAAGAGACTTTTCTTTCTGTGGCTTGATGGACAAAACATTTTTTTCAATAACATTTTAAATAACATTTCCTTATGTTCATTGGAAACATTTTATATACTCATTCTAAAAATTTGTTGAGTCTTAAAAAAGAGAGAGAAAAATATATATATAACCCCATTAATGCTATGCCCATAGATAAGTGTCATTTGTTTTTGCTATGTATCTTTTCAAATATTTTCCTATGCCATCATATGTGTTTTATTAAAATTTGATGGATTTTTCATTATTATAAAATAATATGACCTTATTACAGAGAAATTAAAAATATGTTCAAGCTAAAACAAATGAAACTAACTAACCCATAATACAATACCCAGAGATAATGACCATTTAACTTTTAACTGCATACTTTCCCAATCTTTTCTTATGGCTATATACATCTTTTATTAGAATTTAATTGATTTTTAACCCTTTTTTCCTTCACAAAAAAGGATAAAGTTACCGATAATCTTACCCCTCAAAGATAATACTAATTAATATATACTTCTAGGGCTAGACTAGGCCTTTTGTATGCTCCTGTATGATTTTTTCTTACATAAACAGTTTACCAATCCCATTGCTTATAATCTTTTCTAAAATTTTTAATATATATATTGACAGTACATTTTTTATTAAATATTTTCCTAAAACAGAAGTGTTGATGATTCAAAATGTTAAATTAAATTAATATACCTTTAATTATTGAACCTATTTCTCATTTGGGAGTATTTAGGATGTCCCAGTTTCTCAGTATTATAAAGAACCTATAGTAAATATTGTTCAACTATTTCTTTCTGGACATCTTTTAGCATTTCTTTGAAAATGGAATTTGGAAGGGCTTTTGTCCATATGATGAATTGTTTTCCTGATTTTTAAATTTTTTTTATTATGATTTTTTGCTTCTGAGTGCATGCTGGGATGAAACTCAGGACTTGAGCCTCTACCACTGAACTACAATCCTGGCCCTCACAAATCTGTTAATAGCTTATATTCCCAGAAGCAGAGTGCCTATTCCCTGCTACTTTGCCAAAATTGGCCATTGTAACTCTCTTCTTTTCTTGGGTGTTGAAATGGCAAAGACTTCGATTCTGTTCTTCATTTAATTTGCATTCCCATTGGTCATGTTTTCTATTAAATCACATACTTACTGATATCATGACTGAATCTTTGGAAAATTGCCTCTATAGTAAAAGCAGCAATTCGAGAAGGGGAATTTCCAAGTTCTGAGCTTGCATTTGCATGAAGAAGCCAGTGAATTTTGCATTAAATGTTTATTAGCTCATGTGTTTAGTTATTTGTCATTTGACAAATATTTATTGCACATCTCTGTACTCGGTCTATTTCTAAGAGCTGGGAAAATAGAAGTGAACACTATTGATGGGGTGTCTTGTTTCAAGAGATTTTTATTTTCTCATACAAACCACATACATTAAACAAACAATAATGAGAAATGACAATGATGTGACATAAAGATTATAAAAGGAGAAGTTGAAAGTGCTTATCTTGTTGCAATTATACTTAGCCTGACATGCTCTGGTCAATAAGGGTACCATTCCATGAAAGTATCCTACTTGGTGTGGAAGTTCTCTTGCAAATGGATCGTAGGGGAAGATGGTAAATTGAAGGTGGAAATGAGGAAAGATGGAAGAATTGATTTGCCAGAACTGGAAAAGTCTTGGGAAATGTAGATATATTGCAATCTTATTTCACCGGGCTATACTTAAATCCATTCCTGAGATAAATGTGAGTTTTGTTTTTAGAAACCTGCAGAACAGGAGCGTCCCACCATGCTTCACATTGATATATATATATATATACTTATTATGGCTCTGGCTAAATTGGTCTTTCTCTTCAGCTCTTGACACCATCCCTTGACACCCTGTAATCAAAGGCTGTACTCTGGAAAGCAAAAATATCCAGATGATCGAGTCAAGCAAGTGTGAATCTGTGAAGAAGGAAGAAATGGCCACTTTGACTAAATGTCTCACATCAAGGAAGATGTCTCTGCGATCAGATCATACCAACTCTTAAGGAAGGGGCTGAAGACTTACCAATCCCAGGTTCCTGAAGCTTCCTCTTTGTTTTTTTAAAATGTGAAATATGCAGTATATATTAGAGTGTGTGTGTATACATATATATAGTATATTTAATATATAGTATAATATATATATTATATAATATTATATAATATTAGAATTAGCACCTTTAACCACTCAGTTCAGGAACACATTGACAGTAATTTTTCAGGTTCCTCCAACCATCTCAAATGATTTCCTTCTCATTCTCTTTCCCACAAATAACTAATTTTCTGACTTTTTAAAAAATAAGCATTCTCTTCCTTAAAAAAATACTTTCACCATTTAGGTATGTATCCGTTATATTATTTACATTGTGCTTATAAAAACTATATAAACAGTTGGGCGCAGTGATGCACACTTCTAATCCCAGCAGCTCAGGAGGCTCAGGCAGGAGGATTGCAAGTTCAAAGCCAGCCTCAGCAAAAGTGAGGTGCTAAGCAACTCAGAGAGACCCTGTTTCTAAATAAAAAATAAAAAGGGATGGGGATGTGGCTCAGTATTTGAGTGCCTCTGAGTTCAATCCCTGGTACCCCTCCCCAATTATATAAATAGAATCTCACAGAAAGCACTCAGTTATCCCTTACTTATTTCATTTAATATGATGCTTATGGTTTATTTATATTTATACCAGTATAGTTTTGTCTTTTTTAAAAAAGAAAAAAGTATGAATGTACCATAAATTACTTATCCAGTCTGCTACTGATATACATTTAGGATATTTATAGTTTTTGGCAATTACCAATTTTATAAAATCTAAGCTAAGAGGAAACAATGCTATACCCCATTCCATCCCATGTGCTCAGATACCACCCAAAGTTCTATAATGATAGAATTGAAGGTCCTATTTGCACTAGATGGCAATCTCAGAGTCCCAAATTCAGATCCCAGTAAGAGACAGAACAGGAATCAACCAATTCAATACATCTAAACAGGCTGGACTGAAATAACAGTCAAGCTAATTAATGGAACTGTTTAGTTCCAAGATTTTAAACATACTTATTCAAAAACAAATAAGCAAAGCCAGAGGAATTTAGCCAAAGAACTAACTGAGCATACAAATAATCTCAATAGAAAAGGATTTTGCACTTCAAAATTATTTCCTCAAATAACCATGTATAGAACTGGAGAGAAAAATCATCTTACTAATATAGTAAAGTATTAAGAAGGCTCATTGGAGAATTTTAAAACTTGATGGGAGATAGCTTACCCCTAGAATGCCAAAGCGGTTATATAAATGATGTCAGATAAACAGAATGACGTTCCCATTCAAATAGATCAAAGCCACATGTTACAAGCTGCAAGACATTATCCAACAGCCAAAATACGCTTTCCCTCCCAGCCCCAATGGAACATCAATGATTCAAGCCCCAAAATACAGGAGGCTTTGGACTGGTTCCCTGAAATACAGAGGAAGCATTTTGCATGTGTGACCCAAACAGACTACTGGCTGGGTGGTCTGTGCAGTTCATAGGATGGAGCAGCCAGGTCCCCTGTGAGGGGATTCAATCTTCCTATATCCTGTCTTGCCTTTGTGCCAATCCATTTTGATATAGCAGTCAGAAAATGCGTCTGAAAAAGTAAATTGGAGCGTGTTACTGTCTTGCTTTAAAACCTTCAATTACTTCACTGGGACCATGAAAAATCACAGTTTAACTCCTACCACGCCCTGTTAGGCTCTCAGGATCTGACCCCTGATGCCCTGCAGGCTAGTCACATGTTCACCGCACCAAGCCCTTGCCCCCTGGACAGCCCTTGTTCACCCTGGGGCCCTCACACAATCTGTCCCTGTGTGTGGAGGACCCCTTCTCTTTATGTTTGGTAATGGCTTCCTTTCCTCATTCAGTCAAATGTTTCTTCCTCAGAGAAGCCTTTCTGATAGTCAAACCCAAATCCCTTAGCCACACCCCCAAACCTCCCCACAATTCTGTACTCTCTTCCATTACTTCCTATTTCCCTTCATTGTATATATGACAATTTACTTTTTAAAAAAATGTTTGGTTATTGTTGCTTTACTTGAAGAGCTTATAAACTATTTGTTTAATACATCACAATATTCTCAACAGGTGTATAGCACTAGGTATAATGTAATTGCTTCATTACTGTTTCTTGAATGCACAGATAACTGTAATAATAGATGATTCTTATATAGTTCCAATGACTTACGTGTTTGAAGCACTGTACATATATAACTCTAAGCTTATGATGAAGACCCATTTTCTTTCCTGTTGATAAAACTAAGGCATAGAGAGGTTAAGGAACTGGCAGAAATTTAGGGTAGAGGTTAGAGCTAAGACTGCAATGCATGCAATTTGATTGTAGTGACTAAAAATCTCTTCTGGCGTGTTCCTGTCTTAACCCAGTTAATATCCTCAAAATAAAGCATTTAAGTATTTTCAGGATGTTAGATGGATGATTAGGGTCCGAAGAGTCTCCAGAGACTTATAAATATTGCTCAGTCTGTCTACAACATGCTCATGTGGGTTAAGTCCCCACTTCAAGCTCATTAGAGTTTTTGAGTTCACGTGCATGTTCCTGTGTGAATATGTGTGAATGCATGTGTACTGATAAATGGCAATGTGGCTTAGTCTGCTTAAGGGTTTATGAGAGACACAGAAAGGATCAGATGAAAGAGAATGCTAAAACGGTTGCATTACTGAATACAGTAGTGGAAAAGGATCCTAAAATTTCACTGTGTAAAATAGGGAGATTTCTAAGGGAGATTTAAAACAAAACAAAAAAATTTATTTTAAGCACTTACTAGTTGGTGGGATAAGAGCCTTTTTGTTTTAAGTCCTCCACATAATGCAGTATTTTATTTTTTTACTAGTGCAGAAACTAAGAGAGTTCAGTAACTTTCTTACAGTCTTATAGCTAATTCAGTGGTTCAGCCTAGTTAAAACTCAACAGCCTTTCTTCTTAATCGCTATCACAATTGCCATCATTTACATGAGGAAACACTTTCCAAAGCAGCAAGGGAGGGATTTTCAGCCCTTCTTCCCTGGGTGCCTGGTCCTGGGAGCTGGGGATGAAGATATCTGCAGTTTGTGTGGACAGCCTCCATTGCCACCTTGGCATGGGGAGCTCTTCTCCTTTGTTTTCCTTCCCATACCTCCCCGCTGTTCAGGGCCTGCCAATTTCAGAAGCTCTGTTAAAGGCCATCCTCCCACTATGTGGAAGTACATGTAGCCCTCAAGGACAGATGAGCCATGTCACTGGATGCTCCAGGACTTGTCAGAAACGTACTGGCTTGGGAAGGAAACCATTAGAAAGGATCTTGAAACTGAGATGTGGGTTTCTGCATGAGGAAAATTTTACAGGAATTCCTGGGTCTGTTCTGACACTGTCCTCTCTCTGATCCTGAGCCACTCTGGGGACTCACACTTGGCCTACTGTCCAGATGTGCTGCTTCTATCCAATATTCACACTGTGTTGGTTTGTTGACTAGACAAATTTCACTCGGCTAGAATTCATTCAAATATTTAATTTGCAAGGTCAATATTTTTTAAATACTTTTTTATTTGGAAATAATTTCAGAACTTGAGAAAGCCTTAAGAAAAAGTTCTCAGTCTTATAATTTTCCTTTTTTATGTTTAATTAGTTATCTGTAATTACCTTTTTTCCTAGGCTTCTTAATTTTTTTTTTAAGAGAGAGAGAGAAAATTTTTTAATATTTATTTTTTAGCTTTTTTTTGAGAGAGAGAGAGAGAGTGAGAAAGAGAGAGAGAGAGTGAGAAAGAGAGAGAGAGAGAGAGAGAATTTTTATTTATTTTTTTAGTTTTCGGCAGACACAACATCTTTGTATGTGGTGCTGAGGATGGAACCCGGGCTGCATGCAGGCCAGGTGAGCGCGCTACCACTTGAGCCACATCCCCAGCCCTCTTAATTTTTTTTTAATAGAACAATTCTATTTGGCTTTATCTGATGTTTCCTGATGAGTGGATCCAGGCTCTGTTTTCCAGGCTACAATGAACACCAGTGATGCTATGTTCTTCTCAGGTATCACATCTGAAGGGACATATCATCTATCTGCTGACTGGTGATGTGTGCTAATTTTCATCATACAGGAGTTTCCCAATTTCTTTACTAAATAATTACTACTTTTCTCCTTTGTAATAATAAAGCCTATGAAGAGAAGCTTTACCATGCAAATATTTGATTCTTCCCTAGTATTTCCTTCACATTGGGTATCCATTGATGATTCTTGCCTGAATAGTTCTTTACTATGATGGTTACGAAAAAATAATTTTCCAACTCCACTGTTCACATTTACCAGTTAGTGTTCAGTATTCTGAGGGCAACAACATTCCTTTCTGATATGTATTTTTTTGACTGATTATATCTTTACATAATATTGTCATTTACCAATTTATTATGACTATGAGCTCACGATTTCTATAATAAGTGTATGTAGATTTTTTTTGTTGTTGTTCTTATTGTTCAGATTAAGGTTTATGTCACAGAGACATTCCTCATAAATTTTTGATCACTTTCTTTCTTTCTAGCACTATGAGATGTTCCAAGGTCATCTAATATCTATTCCTGGCCCAGGTCTAGAATCGTTTATTTCTCTGAGGAGTCTTGGTTCCCTTTAGTGGTTTTAAAAACCAAAACACATCAAGTGTATTCACTGTTACTATGGCCTTTACTTCAAAGACCTTCCTGGGGAAGTTGATAAGAAGTATATGCATGTATAGAATATATATACCCATGTTTTCATATATACACAAATTTATATACCTGCTACATATGTACATACATATATACAACCACTTCCTATTTTAAAATCGTGAGGTTGCAATGGTACTAGATGTTGAGAGACACAGCCAGTTGGAATGGCCCCTGGCATTTTGCCAGAAGTAATGGTTGAGAGGCGAGCCATTAAGATGATGCTGGATTGATTCAATTGTATATAGACCCCTGCTGTCTGCCTCCAGCACCTGCTACTTTGGAGTTTGGGGATTTCCTGGGGAGTTCATGTTGGTTGGGGAAGTTCCGGTGGAGGGAGTTCCGGTGTGTGGTGTGCTGGAGGGGGCCGAGTGGGTGGCATTCCGGAGAGTTCCCGGGGAGTGTGCATGGAGTGCTGTTGGAGTTCAGGCAATAAAGTTTCCTGTTTGAACATACAAGTGCTTTGTGGCGGCTCGGTGATTTGTGCCCAGCCAGACTGCGGCAACTACTCATTCTAATCTACCCCTACAAGGTT
Organism: Urocitellus parryii; assembly: GCF_045843805.1. Classification (NCBI taxonomy): domain Eukaryota; kingdom Metazoa; phylum Chordata; class Mammalia; order Rodentia; family Sciuridae; genus Urocitellus; species Urocitellus parryii. The sequence continues at coordinate 98,305,399 of NC_135539.1, forward strand.
CTTTTTTACCTTCACCATTCTACATATAGGACCTTTTTCCTAGAGTGAGAACCCTGAATCCCAACAATTTGGATGTACTTTTTGCTCAATCTTATAATACATTTGAATGATTTCTGAAATGCCTTGCCCATACACAATGAAAAGAAAATCTACTAAAACCAGTTTAGGATTTTTCAGTTTTTCAAAAGTCCACCCATAGTCATATGTTTTGTTAATAAGTTACTTGCATTTGTTTATCTGGTAGAGTTTTAATCTTCAGTAAAATTATAGTAGTGCTTTGAAACAGAGTGAGTTCATAATATTTTTGAAGTTTTCTTTCATTTTTAATTTTTTTCACCCTTCCTATCTTTAACTTACTTAATTTTTTTAAAAAAAATACCTGACTCATGAGCATGCTTGGTATGTTACTACTCAAAAAGACACTACTATGTTCCTTCCATCTCATACCATGCCCACCTATTATTGTAACTGACTTCATTACATTTTGGGTTTTAAAAATTAAATTTATTTTTAGTTAGTACATATAAACATTAAAATTGAACATATTAATAAGATAATAATGGTCTGATACATATTATGCAATGTTTAAATCAACATAAACATACATTTCCTCAAATATTCATCATTTCTTTGTGGTGAAAATATCAAAAATCTTTTCTTCTAGTTTTTGTGAGCTCATTAAGTGTTTTAAATGGTTATCTCATTAATTTGTCCAATTTTTTGTTAATTACAGCATAATGACTTCAGAGTCATCATATTTAGCATTGCATTTTTTCATTTTTTAAAATTAAGCTTTGAAATATTTCAAATTTATGGCAAACTGAAGAAAATAAATAAAACATATAATAATGTTACAGGTTTAGATTAAAAAGCAGAAATATATGGCTTTATTTTTATCATGCTCTTGTTTTTGAGGAAAAAAATATATAGATAAGGTCAAAATCCCTTTGCTGTATCCCATATATCCTTGGAGTTCCACAGACACTTTGAGGTATTCAGAAGTGAATTTACATCTGGCACGGTGGCGCATGCCTATAATCCCAGTGACTTCGGAGGCTGAGGCAGGAAGATTGCGAGTTCAAAACCAGCCTCAGCAATGGCGAGGCACTAAGCAACTCAGTGGAAAAAAAGAACTAGGGATGTGGCTCAGTGGTTGAGTGCTCCTGGGTTCAATCCCTGGTACCCTTCCAACCCCCACAAAGAAAAGAAGTGAACTTACCATCTTTCCCATGAAACTATTCACTTCTTGTGTTCCTTGATTCAGTTTCTCACTAGAGAAACCAAGAGATCATTCTTCTCAAACTATTCATGCCTCAAATTCTCATTTCACTGCTGTGGTTTGGGCACCCATCATCTTTTAATTTGAAGGTTATTTTGCTCTCCTGAGTTCCTACATCTAGCCTTGCCTTCAGTCTTACTCATTGCATTGTGATTTTTTCCCCCTACATCTCACAGGTGTCATCCCTAATTGCAAAACCCTTCATGGCATCCCATCACTCTTGGTAAAGGAGACATAATTACATGTAATACATAATTTGAAAATATTTTCTTGTGCTCTGTGGTTTTTCTCTTTTTTTAAATAAAACTTTATAAACTTTATTTTGGATAATTTCAAACTTACACAGAATAATAATATTGATATTATGAGCCTTCATGTATCTGTCACCCAAGTTCAGCAATTATAGACACATCATTGTCAAACCTTAGGCTCCATAATTCTTAAGATATGGAGTTGTCATCATTAAAATATGTTGTATTGGGCTGGGGTTGTGGCTCAGTGGTAGAGCGCTTGCCTAGCATGTGTGAGGCTCTGGATTTGACTCTCAGCACCACATATAAATAAATAAAATAAAGTTCTATTGACAACTAAAAAAATCAAAATAAAAAAATTAAAAATATGGTATATTAGGAAACATTGGAACACTTTGCACAAAGAAGTATTAATTCATTAAACTTCTCTTTTACTTACATAGACAAATGGGCAGATTTGATCCCAGGGATGAAAAACACACTTCTTACTATGGGTTGGAGACCAAGTTCTTAACACACGGGCTGTCAGGAAACACTTATCCAAACTATGCTATCATCCAATACACTTTCTTTGCATATTTGAAAAGTCTATAGGAACTTATTCTTTAAAGCTTTTCAAAAGAAAGTAAATAGTTTCCTACATGCCTATTAGTTCAGAATGTGGGACAAAGGTGTAGGGATAGAAAGGGGGACTTGTTCTGTACATTTTATATAACTTTATCTTATTTTTATTATGTTTTTTGTTTTTTATAATTTAATCTATAAATTTTATAGGTCATGAAATTAAATAAGCATTAGTCTTCTAACCCTTCTGTAAAGTGAGTACAGTTATTTTCATTTCACAGATGTTAAAACTGAGGCAAAGAAGAAATTAAGGTAGGGAAGGGCCTGAAAAGAATGACTTCTACCAACATGGGGTATAAAAAACAGGGCTGAGGATTTGAAAGCCAAGTTGAAAACTCAAAGTGTGACTTCTATGACTCTTTTTTTTTTTTATTGGTCGTTCATAACATTACATAGTTCTTAATACATCATATTACACGGTTTGATTCAAGTGGGTTATGAACTCCCAATTTTACCCCGTATACAGATTGCTGTATCACATCAGTTACCCTTCCATTGATTGACAAATTGCCTTTCTAGTGTCTGATGTATTCTGCTGTCTGTCCTATTCTCTACTATCCCCCCTCCCCTCCCCTCCCCTCCCCTCCCCTCCCCTCCCCTCCCCTCCCCTCCCCTTTTCTTTCTCTACCCCTTCTACTGTAAATCATTTCTTCCATTTGTATTATCTTGTCTTACCCCTCCTTTCCTCTTATATGTCATTTTGTATAACCCTGAGGATCGCCTTCCATTTCCATGCAATTTCCCTTCTCACTATGACTCTTAATAGCATCTTTTAAAAAGCAAAAATTCTTAACTGTGCTTATCGATTTTTTTTTTTCTATCATGGATTTTGCTTTTGGTGTTGTATTTCAAAAATCTTTTCTAAACCCACATTCACAAAGATTGAAGTCTCATGCTTTATGTAGAAGTTTTGCATTTAAGTTTATTGTACTTTCTGGGTTTATGGACATGTGGTACAGATAGACATTCAGATTTTCACACATGTATATCCATTTTTTCCCAGTACTATTTGTTGAAAAGTCCATCTTTTTTCCATAGGATTATCTTTGTCAAAACTTGAAAATCAACATATGGGGCTATTCGTTGCATTGATCTGTTCATTGAGATGCCATTACCATATTATCTTGATTTCTGTAGCTTTGATCATGAATTTAAGCAGTGTTAGTCCTCTGTTAATTTTTTTGTTTCTTTCAGATCTTTTGCATTTTCATATGCATTTTAGAAACTAATTGTGAATTTCTACAGAGCCCGCTGGTGTTTTGACTCAGACTGTTGAATCTACAGATCAATTTGGGGAAAATTTACAACTTTATCATATTAAGTCTTCTGATATGTAAACACTATGTGTGGTATGTGTTCCCAATTACATAGGTTCTTTTAATTTCTTTCAAAATTTTTCATTTATTTTAGTGTTATATTTGCATATATTTTATCAGATTTATTTATTAGAATTACCTATTTTGTTATGTTATCATAAGTCATATTTTCTTATTAATTTCAATCTTCACTGTGGCTCTATTGACATATAATTGATTTTGTATATTGATCTTGCCTTGAAGAACTCATATATTATTTAGTGTAGCTTTTATGTTCTTAAATTTCATGGGATTCTTTACATGTATGATTATGTCATTTACAAATAAAAATAGTTTTACTTCTCTTCTTATCTACTTTTGATTTCTTTATTTGCTTCAATGCACTAATTTGAATTTCCAATGCAATGTTCAAAATAGTTTTACTTCTCCTCTTCTTATCTACTTTTGATTTCTTTATTTGCTTCAATGCACTAACTAGAATCTCCAATGCAATGTTTAATATAGATGGTGAATATAGTGTTCTATAAATATCAATTCCATCAAGTTGACTGAGAGCGTTGTTGGAGTCTTCAATAACTATACTGATTTCTCATCTTCTTGTCCTACTAATTATTGAGAAGGATGTTAAAACCATTAAGTATAATTGTAGATTTGTCTACTTCTAGTTTTATTAGTTTTTGCTTCATGTACTTTGAAACTTTGTCATCTGTTCAAAACTATTTAGAACATTTATGTCCTTCTCGAGAATTAGTTCCTTTTATCCCTAGTCCCCTAGTTTTATGCTTTACTATAGAATCTGTGTTGTTTGATATTAATACAAGCACTCCAGCTTTTTTGGGGGGTGTGTTATTATGTAAATATTTTTCTATCATGTTAACCTTTTTCTTGTTATATTAAAAGTTGATTACTTGTTGGCAGAATAAGGTTAGATCCTGATTTTGATCTAATCTTATAATTTTTTTAATCAGGATATTTAGCCTATTCTCATTGACTGTCAATATTAATATGTTTAGGTTAATCTACCCTTCTATTTCTTTTCTATTTATCTCTTCGCTTTTGGTTTGCTTTTTCCCTTTTGATTAATGATTTTTTACTATGGTAGAATTATGTAACGTAAAATGAATTATTTCAAGTAATTTAATTACATCATTCAGTGACATCGAGTTTATTCACACTTTTGGGCAACCAGGACACCCATCAGTTCCCAGAACTTTTTCGATTGTATATTTTTATAATTAATTTTTACCCACTTGTTGGCTTATTAAGTATAACTAATTGTGCTATTTTAGTCATTACTTTAGGGCTTTCGGTATTCGTAATTTAATTTCTCATGTTATATGTTCAAATGATATCATGTCAGATAAAATATAAAACAGTATACTTTTATTTTTCCACTTCAGGCCTTTGAGTTATCATATACAGTCTGACCTTAAATATGTTATAAATCCTCATAATATTGTTAATTATTCTTTAAGACATTCAATTATTTTTAAGAGATTTAAGTAACAGAAAAAAATTCTTTATTAGTTACCGTTTTCAGTGTTCTTAGGTTTTTGTGGAGCTCCACATTTTCACATGGTATTTTTTTCCTTCTGACTGATGTACCTCCTTTCATATTTCTTATGGTGAAGGAACACTAGTGATTTATTCTTATCTATTCTAGCTTGTAAAAGGTTTCAGTTTTAGTTTTGAAATATGTCTTTGCTTGGGAGTAAGTTCTGGTTTGACAAGATTTTTTTTTTCTCTTAATATAGAAAAGAATGTTGCTCTACTCCTTTCTTGCTTACATTGCTTTTGACAAAAATTGACTATAATCTTTATCATTGTTCTGCTTTTATATCTGTTTTCCCCTCTGGTTGCTTTGGAATTTTCACTTTATCAACTAGTTTTAAGTGGTTAAATAAATATTTACCTTGGTGTAATTTTCTTTATATTTATTTGTAAAAGATTTATTGAGGTTTTTAGATTCCTGGGTTTATAGTTTTCATCAAACCTAGCAATTTTTCCTACTATTCTACAAATAACTCACCCCACTATTTTCTTCATAGACTTTGATTACACAATGTTTGGCTCTTTATAATCATCCTATGTTTACTGATGCTGCATTTATTTTTTCTTTGTAATATTTTGTTCTCTGTGTCTTATTTGGGAAAAAATTATTTCTATTTCTTCAAGTTCAGTAATCTTTGCTTTGCAATGTCCAATCTGCTACTATGTCTATAAACTGTATCCATTTTTTTCCGACATTGCAATTTTTCACCTAAGGATTATTTGAGTCTTTTGTCTATCTTCTATTTCTCAATTAACATGTTCAACATTTTTTTCTAGCTTCTTGAATATATGGGAGAAATCATACCTGTTTTGAGATTCTTGTCTTTTGATACAATCATTTGTATTATTTGTATCAATTCTGTGTTAATCCTATTATCTGGGTCAGTTTCAATTTACTGATCTTTCTGTTTATTATTGAGAGCATTTGCCTGTTTTTTTTTTTTGCATTCCTGAAAAATTTTTATTGGATGTTAGACATTTTGATTTTTATTTTATAATATTCTATGTACTTTTATATCTTTTGTGTAATTTTTTAATTTATATATGATAGCAGATTTTTATTTATATATGAAACTTCTTATTAAACATATAGAGCACAATTTTTCATATCTCTGGTTGTATACATAGTATAATCACACCAATTTGTGTCTTCATATATGTACTTTGGATAATAATGACCATCACATTCCACCATCATTAATAACCCCATGCCCCCTTCCTTCCCCTCCAACCCCTCTGCACTATCTAGAGTTTGTCTATTTCTCCTACTTTATAAATATTGTGGGAATTTCATTCTGGGATGTGGTTGCCTTTTGCAAACAGTTTAATTCTTTAGGATTTTTTTCCCTCAAGCTTTGTTAAGCTAGACTAGAGCTGTGTTTTAATCCAAAATTATTTTTTTCACATTGAAGTAAAAATGATTGTTAATATTCTAATCAATTCTCCCCTAAAGTATGAGGTTTTCCATTTGATTTATAGTAATAGGTATTATATCTGTTCCTTGGTGATTCTAGGCACTGCTTCTTTAATAATTTGCAGAGTTTCTTTTTCTAGTATCTTTACATTCATGCACAGGTCAGTATTTATCTAAATTCTCCAGAAATGCCCTTTGTAGTTCTTTGGAGTTTCTTCTCCCTGGGTCTGTCTCCTGTGAACCACATGTTATGACATTGACATCCTTGAAGTTCTAGCTCCAAGTCTTCAATCAGGGAGGCCTCAGATCTGTACCCATATTGACCTTGCAATTGTTTCTCCCTGAAGCTTTATCCAAGCAGTTAGCCAGTGAAGTAATAGGATTTATCTCATTTGGTTTTTATTTCAGCTATATTAAATTAAATTTTCCTTAAAAATACCTCTGAATTCCCACATAGCAAACTATAACCTACCTTAAGACTTGCAAAGGATTTATAGTGAGTTTACATCTCAAAAAACCTTTCATGTACAGAAAATAAGTAAAAAATGCATTTTATAACCTAACCTACTAAACATTAAGCTTGGTAACACAGTACACTATAGAGTATCAGTTGCAGCTAACTGAGGGTTGCAGTAGCTTCTGCTGCCCAGCTTCATTGAAGAGTGAATTATATCCTAACCGTGTATCACTAGCTGGCAAAAGATAAAAATTCAAAATTCATAGTATGGTTTCTACTGAATGCATATAGTTTTTCATACAATTTTAAAGTTAAAAAAATCATAAAGATGCTGGGAACTATCTATATTCTTTTAACAAGGGACCTGATGCTGAGAGCTACAGCCGAGTCTGTATGGCCCCTGGCATTTTGCCAACAGTATTGATTGACAGGCAAGGCGTTAATATCCGCCTCTGCCGCTACTTTTGAGTTCTAGCGCTAATTTTGAGTTCTCGCGCTATTTTTAGTTCTCACGGGGATTCCCCGGGAGTTCCCATTGGTTGGCGAAGTGCAGGAGGAGGGTTTTCCCGGAGAGATATTTCCGGCGGGGGGTTCCTGGAGGAGCCTCGTGGCTTTCGGGAGGATTCCCCAGGAGTGTGTGTGAGGTTTTTTCTTGCAGTAGAAAAAATAAAATTTGTTCCTGCTTCAGTGGCTCGTGATTTGTGCCCAGCCAGACTGCGGCAACCTGAGTCTCAGACAATCACAGTACCACGATTTAGCCAATCACAAGCTTCCAACTGATCTTGCTTTGTCCATATAAGGCAAATGTAGAACTGCGATCAATCCAGCTGTTCCTGTAAGTCACTTCCTTTATCTGTACATTATGTCCTTTCTCTGTCTAAACACTACCTGGTCATGTTGCCAGGTGGGTTCAGAGTGCTGCACAATTCACGAACTGATTGTTGTTCAAATAAACTCTGCTAAGTTTAATTGGTCTAAAGTTTTTGCTGACTATTACAATATTTTTGTAATATTGACAAACAGTATTTTGGAATGTCATAGTTTCATATAATGTCTCTGCTTTTACTTGTTTCTATTAGGGATAAGTCCATTTTCTATTACTTCATCTCTTTCAGAAGTCTAGGACTTTGTTTTAAATGTTCTCTAGGCGTTTATAATTTGTAGTCAATTACAGGGACAGTGTCAACAAAACCAAATGGAATGGAATGGAATCATCCAACCAGCTGATATTGATTCAGCTATGAGGGGAAAAAATACTTTGTCAGATTTTTTTATTTTCCTATTCAAGTATTAACCAGGTCTGACCCTGTTTAGCCTCCAAGATCAAATGAGATAATGTGCATTCAAGATAATATGGACATAGAGTTGTTCAATTCTCTATGACAGAAGTCTAGTGCATCAGAATTGTTTAGAAAAGAGACCAAGTGAATCTTTTTGAATGTGTTAGATTGTGATACTGACCAATATCATTATACAAGTTCTCATGTATACCTTCTTTGTTTTACAAAGCAATAATAACAAGTGGGAAAAATGATTCCTAATTAAGCATTTAAAAAAAAAAGCTCAGAGGCCAAATGCCTGAAATCTGGACTCTGAATTATGGAAGAATATAGAGACGGTGGATGGAAGTCAGGAATATGGAAAGAAAGGTGATTTTACACACTAAGTGCTCTTCTCAACATTACCAAGGTCATATAAATAACTTTCAATTCTTTTCTTTGTAGTAGTCAGCAAACTCTTCCTATTCTCTACATTGTATAGAATCTTTGAAAACATCATGATAGGAAACAGAATTATATATAGAATAGGGCCTCTCCCTGAAGAAGTTGGAATAGAGCTGAAAGTTCCAGACTACTAAGACAGTTTTGGCTAATCCAAGTCAACATATTTATAATAAGTCAATATTTTAATCTTAAGAGGACCATATACAATAAAGTATATTCTAGATACTTTTTATGCATTAACTCACTTAATCTTCACCGTTACTGTATGAAGTGATTAAGGAAAGTAAAATACAGATAGCTTAAATAACTAGACTCATTGCTTATCATGAAGGATTTTGAGAAGCAAATTTCATCATTCAGGATGAAGCATTTGATTGTCCAAGCTGAAATAAGAATTCTCACTTGTGTCTTCTCTTTCTCATAGGAATTCCTCTGGCCAAACATAAGGAAAGTCCATGACTAATTGCAGTGAACTAAGCAAGTTCATTGAATGTTTGGGAGTAGAGGCCCCCACATATGCACGCTTCCTCTTACCAGAAAGTAATTTCCATTGAGGAGAGTCTGTTTTATGTTTTACTGCACCCGCAGCATTTAGAATAGTGCCTGGCATGTAGTAGCTGTTTAATAAATACTTGTTAGATCAAATGTGGATAAGCTAGTATGAATGTGGATAAGCTAGTAAGGGCTAAGGAGGATTCAAAATAATCCTGCATGTTCTAGTTTCTCTTTTTTCCCCATTATTATCCATTACAAGACACCTATCTGGGATCCTGGTCTAATAAAGTTGTACAATATAGAAATTAATTACTTGCCAGTGACCCAATTTTCCTCACATATAAGGCCATCTAAGGATACCCTGTGTGGCCTCACATTGCCCTGAGGTTGGACCTGTCCCAGGCACAATGAAGCCAGCCTTGCTGAGTTGTTGGAAGAACTGGAAATAGCAGCCGTTATTCTTGGACCTGAGCCTATCCTGGTCTCTTTCTACTGGATCAAGTTTCCCAGCTTATAACTAATAGGACAGCTCTAGTACTCCCAAATCCAACCTTCAAGTTCACGTGCTTGACCAAATAAATTTTCATTTTTCCTACAAAAGTACCTTAAAGACAATGTGACAAATTTAACCCTCACTTCCCTTGCTAAAATTATCCCTCTTTAGGGTAACAATCAGATTTCCAATTCAGTTTTCAGTTGCTCTGCCTAAGAAGGTATATAAATTTAAAACAAAGCAGGATGTTAAAACCCTCTCTCTACTATCATAGGTTAGGAGATATTTAAGAGACACTTAATGCTGATAATGAGTTACTCTTTGGTTTAGACCAAATAGAATGTTACTGTAGAAAGTATTTAGCAGTTCTTGACTCTCCATGTGTATAATGGTTTGGCAGCCAAGAGAGGAAAGGGTGGTGTGCCCAGGAACCAGGAATTACAAGGTCAAACAGAAAAGGCCAATGATGACCACATGGATTGTGGATGCAATAACTTGATCTTCTTGTAACAGAGACACAAAAGTATTTTGGAGTAATATTTACTTTTACTTCAATACTACCTGTGATATAGACTTGTATATGAAATAATTGGATTATTTTCATATAAATAACATCTGATTATGATCCTGGATGGGAGAACCACTAAGAAATAAAACCAACAATCCATGCCTTCATTTTATCAGAAATTTTGTTTTGATGATACTGCAAAGTCTCCTAACCAAATGGATGAAACATATTAGTTATTGCATCACCTTCTAAAATATAAGGGAAATTTTACATCCAAGAAATCACAAGAAGTTCCATAAAACAATTCATTAACAAAAGAGTTGCTTGAAGAATTTTAGTTTTAGTTTCTTTTCAAGGTCACAAATTACATGCTACAGAGAAGGAATGAGGGAATGAAAGGAGGTAAGAGCTGGAAAATAATCTTTTACTAATCTTTATTTATATTTATAATATAAATAGTATCAATAGTACTATTTATATTACTATATAAATATATAGTACTATACTATATATTTAAATATTAGTACTATACTAATAGTACTGCTAGTATAAATAGTACTATTAGTACTAGAGTACTATTAGTACCATAATCCATAGAGCCCTCTACATGGGCTATATGTGACCATTCTTTGGGAAGCACCACTTGACAATGGAGACTGGACTATAACTAAAGATGTATAGAGGCTGGTGGAAAGAACACAGAACACAGATATCAGAAAATATAGTTTTAATTCCTGCTTCAATTCTTCTTAGTGATGTGTTCTTGGGCATGTCACTTACTGGTTTATGTGTCATGGTTCTCATTGGTTAAAGATACTGCTGTTACACAGTCGACATATTTTGTAAAGCTAATATATACTAAAGTTATATGTGAAGGTTAGACTGTAAAAATACTAGCAAGTGTTACCAAATCCGTATCTTATTAAATTATCACATTCTTTCCCCTGGGCCCAGGCATATAAGAAAGACTAACATTTAATAAAGAAGAGATGAAAGTTTAAACATTTTCTAATAGTTTTTAAAAATCCTTTATGACTGGATCCTCAGGTAACAATATCAAAAAAGGCTTAAAATGTGTATCAAAGTCTTCTGGAGTTTGTAGAGAGTTTACAAAATACCTGCTTCATCTTTTATCACAATTGCAAATATGAAAACCACAGAGAAGAAAAATTGTGGACATTAATAATTGTTTCATTGTGGGATGCAATGACTTATTTTCTAGAAATTAACACTTTCAAAAGAATAGGAAGCCCTTTATTTTGGGGAATAAAAGAAGGAGGAGGAGGAGAAGGAGAAGAAAAAGTAGGAAGAGGAAGAGGAGGAGGAACAGATTCCTGCTTTCTTAACCTATCAAAGAATGCAAATATTCTGAGGTCTCAAATAAGAGAATTAAACTATCCTGGTTAAATCAGCATAATTGAAACCTAAAAAACAAAACAAAACAAAATCCTCAACATGTCAACTGTATTAGAAGAGTTCACTTAGCAATACACAATGAAAATGTTCATCTTACTTTTTCCTTCTGTAGAAGGTGTTATATTTTAAGAAAACTCAAGAACTGGTAAAATTTCTTCAGTACCTTGACCCACCGGTGGAATCATTAAAAACTGGAACCGGAAAACACCATAGTGATAGTATAGTCTATGTCCTCAGGTATTTCCCTTCCTAACTCATATCCCAAACTGTTTCATAAATAAAGCCAAATATGGACACAGGAAGTGGATGATTCAATGCCAAACAGGCTAGTTAATAAAAGCCTTGGAACCAGAAATCTCGTCTTTTGCTTTTCTATCAAAAATCCCTTTTAACCAGATTCTCCTTACCTAACCCCTTTGCTGACTACTTCAAACTAAGTAACCAAGAGTCACCTCACATGTTGTTATTTCTTTTAGAATTCATATTTTAGAGTTGGTGAGTCATATATTTCACTATCTCCTGTCTTAGATGAAACCACAGAAGAGTAGAAACATTAAGGAAACCTTCAAAGTCATATGGGTAGATAAGGATGAGGTAGGGATGAAATGAATCTCTCTATTTATTCACTTTGGTTCAATATTCTTTGCATCACACAGTTATGTTTTTATCATGTCAGTATCTGAAACATGTGTTCTCTTTAGAACATAGTTATGGTCTTTGGTCATCCCAAAGGAAGCAAAGAAACCTAGAAGTCAATGTCAATTTCACTTGTGCCTCCTTGATCCTTATTCCTATTTGGAAAGGTACAAGATGGCATTTGCCATCAGACATCTTCAGACTTTTTCATATTATTTGTGGACAAATAGCCTTGAAAACACAGTAAAAAGATCTCCTTGAATATTAAACAAATAAATTTGGTAACTGATTATATCACTCCATTCCATGAGATCAGAAATTAGGTAAAATTCATACATAACAGATTTCCATGGATTGAATGAATGCATTACTTTGGATAAAGTCACATTCTAGTTCTAGTTCATGTGACATGATGCTTTCTAAAATGTGCTTTCAACAGAGATGTGCAACAATGGTATCTGAAAACCTAGGATCATGCCAACTGAACAATAAACTAAGTTGCCTGATTTTCCCTCTTTTTAAAATATGTAAAAAAAACAAAAGCAAGAATATCAGTGATGGAAAATGAGTGAGATTCCTGAAATTTATTCAGTTTGATTAATGTAGGGCAGATAAATTAAAAACAAAGTTAAATCCCTCCAGTCTCTTAGAGCCATCATTTCTCCTGCTCTGGTAAAATTCACTCTCATGTTTTAAGTCTATTCATCATCCCTAGACTAGATATATCTTTATCTGTTGGTGCTCCCTTCATACCCTGTATGTACATACTTCTACCCAAGAAACTGCCACATAGTTTATTTGTTTATTTCTCTAATTACAGAGAGATTAGAGGAAGAATTTAGTCTTTTTCTTATGCCCATCTCTTGTACTTATCACACAACCAAAGAGACAACTTGGTCTCAATAAATATGCATTTGTTGAATAAAAGTTTGAATAAATAAGTCAACAGTTATCACCATTTGATAATAATAAGCCTGAATGACTATCGTGTTTCTAATTAGTATAGTATGAACATAAATATGTATATATACCCACTACAGTAGCTTAGTCTCAGTACATAATCCATAAAATCCAAATTTTGTAAGAAACAGCATAAAAGCCCAGGAAAAAAAAAAGACTATAACATGGCATGCCATTTTCATTAAATTTCAGAAATACAAACTCTTCATCATTTGGGAAATCAGAGACAGATAATTGTCCAATCTCAGCCAAACAGTGCTATTATAACCACAAACAACTGAACTCAATGTGCATTCCAATTTCCCTTGTGATTCCAATTAAGATCACATCAATTAAGCGAACTTATCATTTTGTATCATGGAGCTCTTGAAAATTGCATAAAATTCAAGTTGGCATTTTCTCCCTTCCCCGATAAGGAAAGAACATGATTGCATCACACTGATTGCATATTTAGTTCTCAAAGCAGCTGCACAAACATTATAAGCAATATAGAAAAATGGGGGGGAAAAACGTGTAGAAGCTACATCAACCAACACATTTCTGAAACAGCTTCTTATGGGTAGTTGATTCTAATTAAGAAATGATTTAGAAATATGGATCGGGCAAGGAGTAGGAGCTGTAGGGGAGAATAGGATAATTATAAATTCCCCTCCCTGACAAACACGGCAAATCCTAAAGTCAGAATCTTTGTTCATAGGACCTTAAATGAACTCCCCTAGTGACAGCTAGTGACAGTGATACCACTCTCAGCAGGATGGAAAGATTTCCCCAATGCCAGTCCAACCAGGGCAGTATCTTTGGTTTGGGAGGTGGGGGGTTGGGTAACTAACTATTTGTTCTACATCCCTGGGGAAAGAGCTACGGTTTTTGCTGTTACCATCTTTCCACCCATTGCCAAATCTCACAGTGTCTAGACAATTTCCAAAATAGTCTAGCACAATTTCTTAGTGATGGCAAACACAATGATAACAGGTTCACCTTTCTGCCTATATATTCACAGTGGACCATTGAGCCAGACTAGCAGAGTTCAAATGCTGGCTCTGCCTCAGATTAGGCTGCATGACCTGGAGTGGTCTCAGTGCCTCACTTCGTTTATATAATGGAGTGAAAATAGGGGCTCTCCTTTGTTTTTTCTTTAAATGAACATAAGTTTATGTAACTCTGTGTTATGACTAGAGATTTAAAATTTACACACACGCCATTATGAAAGCACTCTAGTTGTTAAAAATTCAAAGAATACTTGAGTTCATAGTGTAAAAGTTAAAATTGCATTTCTAATTTCTTCCTTTCTTCCCAAATCCCATTTTTTTTCTGTCTCTAGCTTGGAATGTAATTTTAAGTCTTTCACATTTTGGTATGTATCAAATGCATATATTTATGTATTTGTAAGTATGCATATTATTTTGTTTTCACTTTTGTTTTTAACAGATGAACCAGAAAACCATTTTCCTTCCTGCAAACAATTGCAATTTTTGCCTTGGGATATTAGTGTTTGAGTCTGAGCCAAGGGCTTGTAGGTAAGAGGGATCAGCATGAATGTCCCTGTCTGAAGGCCAAGGGCAATGGTGACCTTCACACAGCCTCAGCCCCAGCCTGAGCCCAGGCTCACCATGTGGTTACAAGTACAGTAGAAGCACAAATGGGCCATTGGCTGTTGAGCCTGCTGCTGACAGGTGCAAGTGCCACGTATCACATGAGTCCTCTAAAAATAGGGTCAAGATATTTTCTCTGATATGTGAATGCTGATCCATAATGGGGATGGGGTGGAGGGGAGCATGGAAGGAATGGAGGAAATTTAGATAAGGAAAAGGGGAGGGAGGGGAAGGGAGTGGGCATAGGGGTAGAAACAATGGTGGAATGAGATGACATCATTACCCTAAGTACATGTATAAAGACACAAATGGTGTGACTCTACTTTGTGTACAACCAGAGACATGAAAAAAATGTGCTCTGTATGTGTACTATGATTTGAAATGCATTCTGCTGTCATGTGTAACAAATTATAATAAATAAATAAAATTTAAAAAGAAAGATATAAAATCTAAAGATCTAATGAAATATAGAGTTCAATTATCTTCATAAATGGAAATAGTCATTTCTCCTAAATTACTCTAAACTGCAATACAATTTGAATAAAAATTTCAAGAGGAAAAAAAAATAGGGTCAAGAAAGGAAGGGTCTCATGTCCAGCCCTCTTGGTGGCCTATAATAAAATGTTCACCTTAAAAACACTTAATGGAAATGTAACAGTGGTCCACTTTATGCTTTGAATGTAGCCCCTGCTGCTCTGCCACCGCAACTGATTTTTTAAAAGGACATGTTTCTTCCTCTCCTCTCTCTCTGCTTCTCCCTAATCTCTCTTCCTCTTTAATTTCTGGGGAAACAGGATTATCTTTTTCCCCCAGGTTAGGCAGATTTATCTGTCCTTGAGGACACACCCACCATAGGAAAGAAATAATCTGGACTTTGGGAATGGTACCAGAAGATCTAAGAAATTAAAAAGTGAACTACAACTCCAGACAGAGACACATGGAATGTAGCCTTTGAATCACCTTTTTAAAAGCCCCCTGTTCCCACTAACGGGCAGAATCACAGCCTTTGGGACAAGAATCCCCTGTGTTTCTCTTTTGCTAGCAAACCAATAAACCTTCTTTTTTCCTTTTTCTCAAAACCATGTCCTTGTTATTGGATTGGCATTGGGGACAAGGACTAAGCAACAAAAACACTACACTATTTCAACATAATGTTACCTGTGTCCGTACTGACAGTATATGGAGTTCTTCAAAAAATCACTTAATTCCTTTGATTGAACTAATAAATTTAGGATCTCTTAGCTTATCATAGGCAATCCCCAGCAGGAAATAAGGGAGAGAAGGAATGTTTGGCAGGATGATATCCAGCTCTTTCAATTCTCCCAGGCAAGTTTGTCTGGGAGTCCCTCCTTCTAACAGCTTCCTTAGTTGTGACTTTTCCTTCTTTAGCAGAACTTCTGTAAACATAAGAGATTTTCGCCTATTGTTTTGGTGTCTCCGTTGAAAGAAAACACTGGGCTCTCACTTCCAGCTTCCCATTTTCATGACAAAAGAGAAAAAAAGAGCTCTTCTATAGGAGTTGATTTGGCAGGATGAATTCTAAAGTCAGAACAACTAAACAAGAAGAAGTCTGATTCCCCACCAAGGTTGCAGTCAGTACCCCACTTTGGTATGTTCAAGGAACACACCACCACAGAGTACTGAGCAAATGCTGGTACTGGTCATTCAGAAAGCATTTAGCTGAGCACTTGCTGACTGCCGCTTGAGAAGGGTACACCACAATCCTAATTTAGAAGGGTGGGCAGGTCCTACACAAGCGATTATACAGGTGGCACCTTCCCTTGGACATGCTCCACACCCTCTCTTGACTTTGATAATCCAGTTCAGAACTAACATGCTGTTGTGAGCAGTGGCATTATTTTTGCTACTAAATAAATGCATGCGAAAGAGGAGCAATCAGGAACAATAGCAATTGGTTATCAATTGAAAATTACAAAGGATAGAATATCAATATTAAATAAAAATGTCACTGTAATCATCTCAAATGCCCCAGCTTTATATATGCTTTAATCTTATGGAAGAGTAATTTGTTGTTGCTTCTCTGTGTTTTTTTTTTTGTTTGTTTGTTTGTTTTGTTTTTGGTTGGTTTGCTTTTTTAAGACAGCATGTAGAATTTGCAGGGAAATGGATGGCACTAGAGCAGATTATGCTTAGTGAAGCTAGTCAATCCCTAAAAAACAAATACCAAATGTCTTCTTTGATATAATGAGAGCAACTATGAACAGAGCAGGGAGGAAGAGCAGGAAGAAAAGATTAACATTAAACAGAGACATGAGATGGGAGGGAAAGGGAGAGAAAAGGGAAATTGCATGGAAATGAAGGGAGACCCTCATTGCTATACAATATTACATATAAGAGGTTGTGAGGGGAATGGGAAAATAAACAAGGAGAGAAATGAATTACAATAGATGGGGTAGAGAGAGAAGATGGGAGGGGAGGGGAGGGGGGATAGTAGGGGATAGGAAAAGTAGCAGAATACAACAATTACTAATTGGGCATTATGTAAAATTGTGGATGTGTAACCGACGTGATTCTGCAATCTGCATTTGGGGTAAAATTGGGAGTTCATAACCCACTTCAATCTAATGTATGAAATATGATATGTCATGAGCTTTGTAATGTTGTGAACAACCAATAAAAAAAAAAAAAAAAGACAGCATGTTGCTTTGTTGCCCAGGCTGACCTTGAACTCCTAGCTGACCTTGAACTCCTAGTGACCCTCCTGCCTCAGTCTCTTGAATAGCTGAAACTAAGGGGACACCCCACTGCATTGGCCAAGGTTCTTCCTTCTTATACTGATTTTTCTTGGGCAAAACCTATCTTGTCAGTTGAGACTATATATTAGACTGGAAGAAGTTGGAATAGTTGGAATTGTGTGGAAAAGACATTCTAGGCATGAGTCAAATTACCCATAAAAACTTGCTCAATAATTCAGATCCACTTTTAAACTTCACCTCATTTGCATTCTTCTACTTTAGTGATTACACTGCCATGGGAATTTCCCCCCCCCAATTGTTTTGTGTTTTTTTACGCCTTTTCTCCCCACTGGACTTTTAAGTTTCTTAAACATAGGCACTCTAAATTATGTCTTTTGATAATCTTGTCTTGGGGCTCTGGTAAATCCTTTCGGTTGGCTTTGCACATGATTACCATGAGTGTGAGGTGCACCCCTCCGTACCCTCACAGAGACTCTGCCAGCTCTCCAAGGCTGTTGTATTGCCCTACGACAGGGCAGTGACTCTTTGATGGGAGAGCAGATATAATGGGGGATCTGCATATATCCCATCCAGTCTATGACCCAGGCCTCCAAACTTTCCAATTCCCTTTCCAAGTCATAGTCAGCTCCTGAAGAAGGGAATTTCCCTTGGCAGGAAGCTCATGGACCTCTGCCCACATTCCTGAATGCCGCAGTTACTACGCAGCCATCTGTACAGGGAATGTCATGGATGTCTGGAACATCTGGGCTGCCTTTGGACCAAACCCTCTCCATCTTGTGCCCAGCCTGCCTCATGTGATCTCCTCATGGGGGCAGGCGGGGTCATCGTGAACTGAACTATTTTTGAAAAGGCCACTGGCAGAAAGTCTCCTCATCCACTGCTCAAGTACCCTGCATTCTTCATGGTCCATGCCAAGGCTTTGTGGAGAGAACGAAACAGAAGTTAGGAAGACAGCAAAGCCAAGGGAGCAGAGGAAAAGTACGCACAGTGGTTCGACAGGAGGCAGGAGTGGGGGCCATCTGTTTCCAATCCTAACACCAGCTCTGGGTGTCTTCAGAGGAGTCCTTATAGGTCTCATGTCTCCACCTCTGTGATGTGGAGTGAGACAACAGCTTTTACCAGCTGCACTAGTAATAAAACACATAGGAAATGCCCAGTCTCTTAGGTGCCCCCCCCACCCAGGTTTGGCTCATGCAGTATTTATTCATTATCCATTCCATTTGTGTAGTTATCAAAATGTTTCAAATTGATTTGTATTTGTCAAATCATTGTATTAACACAACAATCCTAGGAGACAGAAAGAGTCTTTGCTTTATAGAAACCGAAGCATGGAAAGGTGAAATGAATTAATTATAGGACTACAGAGAAAGTTCCTAACAAGACAGGACCTGATCCCAGAAGAGAAAGCAGTGCTGTTTCTTAAGGTTATTTTATTTGTGAGGGCCCAAATTCATTTTAATGTCAAGTAGACATTAGTTACTGATCAAGAAAACTGGCTTTTCTCCTCTGGGTACATGGAAGAGTATTGTATTAGCCAGGATTTTCTAGAGGAACAGAATCAACAGGAAATATGATTATAAAAAGGGGATTTATTAGGTTGGCTTACATGACCAGAACCTGGATAGTCCACAATGGCTGTCTGCAGGCTGGAGAGCTGGGAGAGCCAGTAGCTCTGCTGTCCAAGAAGCTAAAGCCTCAGAACAAGAGGGATCAACAGAGCTACCGTAATTCAAGACTGAAGGATTCTGGAAACTCCCTGGAGAATCCCTAGAACAGTCCACTTTGGAAGAGTGAAGAAGTAAGAGTCTGATATCCACCAGCAATCGCAGCTGCCATCAAGAACCTGTTCAAGAAGAATTGCACTTGCATCTGCTGCTGTTTCCTGTTCTTTCAACTTTTATTCCATCCTATTGGACGATGCTGCCCACACTTCAATTTGCTATCCTACATGCCAGTCATTCCTATCATACCCTCATTGACACACCCAGAAGCCTCATAATCATTGGCATCTCTTAATCCAATCAAGTTGACAATTCAATTAACCATTACAAGTACCTGCCCTGCCTACCCCCACCCACAACTTACGGCTCAGTGAGCCTAGTGCCTAGTTCTATGGAGGCCAGAAGTCTCCAAGAGCTAGTGCGCAATTTTCTAAATTTTTTCTCTACTCTCAAGATTCTTAAGTCTCAATGTGGGAACATGAAATAAACTTTTGCTGTTTCCAACCACTGAAGATTTTGGACCTGTTAGTTGTTACATCATAACCTAACTTACCTAACTGATAAAGGATCATGAAAATGAATTTAAAAGTTCCAAAGTATGTTAGAACAAAAAAAATTTGAATTATAAAGAACCTAAGATATCATTTTTTCATGAAGGAAGTTGAAAGCCAAACTCCCTGACCATTACTTTTACTCAGAGTTCTTTCTATATTCATCTACTTTTAGTGTGCATTCAGTCCCACTAAATTCTAGGCATGGCTCTCTTTTAAGATATTACCAGGTGGTCTTTTAGCTATACACTTGAATATTTATTTGGGTACCTCCAATAATGGGGAATCTGTTAAACACCCAAATTATTTCCCTTTTTGTTGTTGTTGTTTAGAAATCAGTAGTAAAAATTTTTCTTTAAGCTGAGTCAATGCTTTCCTACACTGTTTATTCAATTGTTCCATTTATTTTCTCCAAACTCACAAAGAACCTCTGTCATTCTTATTTAATCTTTCTGAATAATTTAAACAGCACAAACTCCCTAAATTACTTCTCCATGTTGAACATTCTCTAGTTGTTTTCAACCATTCCTTTTGTTTCAATTATTTTGAGGTCCTTTATCATTCTGTCTTTCTCCGTAGAAGAGGTTCAGTCTTTAAATATACTATTAAAATATGGCACCCAGAAGTACACATAGTATTATTGAAAATGTAACCTAACTCATGCGCAATAAAATAACACTATATTTTTGGGAGGTCACCAGAGATTGAACTCAGAGGCGCTCAACAACTGAGCCAGATCCTCAGCTCTTTTTTTTTTTCTTGTATTTTATTTAGAGATAGGATATCACTGAGTGCTTAGTGCCTTGGCATTGCTGAGACTGGCTTTGATCTTGCAATCCTCCTGCCTCAGCCTCCTGAGCCGCTGGGATTACAGGCATGTGCCACCATGCTGGAAAAATAACTATTATGCTCTGAGTGTCCTTATTACATTAACCCTATATTTAACAAAAACAAAATGTCCCAATTGAAATCTGTTAAATCTTAGATCTTGATACTTTCATTACCAAACCAGCTTCACCTTTGGCTTGGAGCCACTCACTAATCCTGACAACATGATATTTTTGAATTCATCACAATCTTTGATGCAGAGTTGAACTAGACATTGGCCAGACAGGAATCCTGAGAAGCTCCAGTGAATACATCAATCTGGTAGGAAGGATTCTTTGTGTTGAGTTACTAAGCATTTTCACATTCTCCCTGCTGTACTATCATGCAGTTACTCCCTTCATCACTCAAGGTTGTTGATGAATTCTTTGTCAAATTGCAGGTATGTAATCATTCTTTTCTCCTAACCTACCAATGTAATGATAAACTATCACAAAAGGAATTGAGGTTATCTTGATAAGTTCTTCTTTTACTAAACCCATACTGGTTACTAATGATCACTTTTCTGTGTCTAAGCACATCAAACCTGTTGGAGAATTCTGCTTGGGATCACAAATATGCTTGTCAGTTTGTCTACAGTTTTCCCCTTTGAAATATTGGACCATCATTTATCCAACATATGTCCTGTTTGCCATGTCTTCTTGAAGAAAACAGAATATGACTTGGCAGTGTTATTTATAGCTAACGGCTAGGTATCTATCCTGCCGTGAAATATGTTACAATCAATAGACAAAAAACACATTGAGATCAGCTCATATCCTCATTTTTTTTTTTTTACTTATTCTAGTGGATATTTGTTCTATTCTTGTTGGAAAAAAATCATTCTATTTGAGAAGATAGATGTGATTTAACAGTTTGAGTTTAGGAGCTTATTATTTAGTGAATTGAAGAAACTAGGACCCTTCTTTTCTGGGGGACTCCTGCATTTGCATGCAAAATTTTTGTGAATATCTACTATATGTTGCTTTTCTCCTCTCCTTTCATCTCTCCACTTAACATCTCCTCTTTCTTCCCACTTGCTTCCTTCTAAACCCTTCACTGTCATTGGTCTGTAACTTGATCAGATTCTTAGATGGATTATAACCCTATAACTATTGAAGGAAAAAAAATTCTCTCATCTGTATTCCTGGTGCTTACGGATTCTCAGTATGTAGTGGGATATTCAATACACTTTCTGGAGAGTGAATAAATAAATAAATATCTTACTGTTGTTCTATCTTTCCCAAGAAACAAGCTACAATTTTTTCAGTCTTATTCATGCTCCAAATGTGTCTTTAAAAGCATCCCTTTTCCCCCGAGCTCTTTGTAAGCTTTAATTTTTCTGACATTATGTCTGCTTGCATGTTGCACTCTTTTTTATGTTTTGCAAATCCATTGCTTTTAGGATCTTCTTATCTTTCTTTGCATGAGTTCACATTGATTTCTCTAATTAAAATAATTCTTCTCTGTCCTTTTGGGATGAACCTTGTGCACAGGTTTATGCATAGTTAAGAGCCAGCTGAGGCTGTTGGGGTGTGCCCTTCAGAGCTCTGTACCACAGACTCTGTGGCAAAGACCAGAATTATTGATGACTTTCAGAAGCTGTGCCCTCAAATCCATCCTGTGTTTATGGTGATCTTCATGTAGTTTAGCATGACAACCCCACTCTCGAGGGTAATCTGTCCCTTTTTGTTTCTCTGATGCAATGAACTGTGATGTAAGAACAGAATTCAAAGGCCCTGGACCTCATCTGTCAATGTGACTCCTTCCCTTCTTGGTCTTTGGTTTTCTAAGTTGCCATCAGGAAAACAGGGAGAGCCAAGTCAAGTGCCATTTCCATAAACTGACCCATCTTGTCTTTC
Organism: Urocitellus parryii; assembly: GCF_045843805.1. Classification (NCBI taxonomy): domain Eukaryota; kingdom Metazoa; phylum Chordata; class Mammalia; order Rodentia; family Sciuridae; genus Urocitellus; species Urocitellus parryii. The sequence goes on from NC_135539.1 coordinate 98,327,830, forward strand.
AGGAAGTTGAGTTGGATTGCCTTTTCTTTTTCCCTGAAATGGCACACTCTTTTTCATTACGTTTCCATCAACAAAACTATGAAAAAATGTAATATGAATTTAATATGAATTGATAAAAATTACTATCCTTCCATTTCAGCATTGTTTTTTTCTATCTCTATCCCATGCCTATCTGGGGGAAAATGGCCTAACTTCAACAGGTGCTTTGAAAACAATCCACCATAAGGATTCTTCTGTTTTTATAGCTTTTTTAAAAAAAATTTCCTTGGATGAGAAGTTAGCTTCTAGCATTGGCTAAAAGGGGACCATTCAGCAAGATATAAAACACCAGTATGGGTTAATGAACATAGGATCTCCTTTTCTAGGATAGTCAATCTCCAACGGATGTGTCAATAAACAATAAACAATGAAACAATAAAACCTGAACCACCCCATTTGGAAAGACAGGCCATTTTATTTTTCCACCTGATCTGTAAAGCATCAAAAATTAAAGTAGAAATACTCAGAGTACATGATGCAAAGTGGTAATAATACAAAATGCTAACATTGGGGAAATGTGGTTCCAAAAAAGACAAGCTGTTATAGAACTTGTTGCCATGGTTGGCTGTTATGAGCCAAAGGTCAAAATCTCCCTAATGCGGTCAATTATTTTTCATCGGTTTAATTATGAAACCAAAGTTTCTGTTCCATGTTATAACATTTACACAAGGGGAGGTTTTGTAGTCTCGGGAATAATCTCAAGTCCCCTTAAATCACTCTGTTGGGCAGTTTCTGTTCTGCCAATGACAGGGTTAGTCAGGTCTCCTTCTCTAAATCTCACTGAATGATTGATAGATAAACAAAACTGTGCTTCAGGAGGTAACAAAATATTGCTGGTGTTAACCTGATACATTGAAATCAAGACCTGCTTTCTTCATCCTCGTTGCTATCCTGGTGGAAATATTTCACAAAGGAAGCAAGCAATATTTTTCTTCTACCACCTTGCCATTTTTTCCCCACATCCCTCCTTGTCTAATTTTCTCCTTCTGCTGGATTGATTAACTCCCTTCTCCCACTTCTCTCTCTCTCTTTTTGGTTTAAGACCCCAGCCTATGTCCTAGCCTTCCTAAATGGCTTTATGATTCAGTTCCCCCTGGCTTCTCAACCCTCCAAGGAAAGCATTTGGATCTGGCCTGGCTGAGGGGTGCCACAGGAGGAGATTTTTTTCAGGTCACAGTCTGTCTGGGCTTTCTCTGCCCGAGTGGATGTATTTGCAGAGTGGATGGATGACCTTTCATTCCCGGACACCCAGAGGGCCAATCAGTCTGTTCTTGCTCCACTGAGAAAACTGAATAAAGTGCTTGCCACTTGAAATGAGAGTAAAGCATAAATAACTACAAAAATAAGCAACCCCTCTCAAAGCCCAGAAAAAAACTGAAACACTTTGTATTTTAGGGCATTCAGAGTCTGGCAGATAAAGGGATTTTTTTTTCTTGTGTTTCTTCTGACAATGTAAAATGTAAAAAATAAAAATAAATAAAATAAAATAAAAATAAATAAACTCACTTCACTGGAAAAGATCTCTGCCAGGTCAGAGAGCATGTGTCCATTTGCACCCAGCCGCATGCTGCCCCTGGCATGTTCTCTTCTCTCAGTAGTGCTGGGGTCATTGTTTCCACTCCAGTGGATGGTAGGATGCTTATATAAACATCACCTGCTAGGAGCCCCTGGCCTATGCTCCCAGGCCTGGACAACCTCACTGTCTTGACAGACATGACTGTGAGGCCAGGGATACCAGGACAGCTTTGTCAGAATAGATCCTGAAGGAAATGCAGGCTTCAGAATAGGAGAGACACCCATCTGGGAAAACCTCCAAGAGGAGATGGTTCTTAGTGGGTTTGTGAACCGTGGTCTACTTCAACTCTTTTGCATATAGCTCTCACTGCACTATGGCTTATTTTTAAAAGGACGTGATTTTCTTTCCCTCTTCTCCCTTCCCACCTCCCTAACCTAGGGATGGGGAAATAAGATTACCTTTTGAACTGGGATTGTGGCTCAGTGATAGAGCACTTGCCTGGCATGTGTGAGGCACTGGGTTCTTAGTACCACATATAAATACATAAAATAAAGGTTCATTGACAATTCAAAAAAAAAAAAACAAAACAGTTTACCTTTTCCCCTTCCTAGGCCAGATTAGCTGTCCTTGAGCACACACCCAGCCCAGGAAGGAGATGTGAAGGGAAGGTCTAGGAAATGACTATCTCCCAAATTAACAAGTGAATTTCAACATGGGCACCATCAGGGTGAACCTGGGAGGCCCATCAGGACACAGCTGGAATGCAGCCTTTGAAGAGCTTCTTTAAAAGCCCTCTGTTCTTCCTGATGGGCAGAATCACACCCTTTGGACAGAAGTCCCCTGTGCTTCTCCTTTGCTAGCCAAGCAATGAACTTTTTTTCCCCTTTTTGTAAAAATCATGTCCTCCTTATTAAATTGGCATCAGGGATAAAGACCAAGCTCTTGGTAACAGGGTCTCCCACAGAGCAGGTCCCTTGGGGATGCTGATGCCAAGGGGAAGCAGAGGCAATGTCCTTTTGCCTTTGTAGACTACTACTTCTGACTCTCTATAAATGACCATCATAAGTTACTTCTGTGTTCGGTACCTTTTAATCAGACAATCTTCATGTAATCTGTTGAGGAAGAACTTAGAAATAGGAACTCAAGAATCCAGAGAGGCTACCCAGCTCTGGAAACTGTACAGCCTTCTCGGGTGGGTCACTGGCTTTCTGGGAGTTTCCATTTCCCTCTGTGGCAGGTTGGACAAGTTTTGATGGCCTCTCAGTTTCCGGGCTTTGAACTCTAGCTTTCTTTGATCCTAGCAACCAGCAACTTCAGACAACTGCCTCTCCAGCACATTTTGTCCACCTCATCTTCAGGGAGCAAGGACATATAACAAAAGGTCAATGTCTGTAGCCGATAACATAACCATCCTTCACATTTCCCTGCACATGTATACTCAGCAGTAACAATTAGACACACCTGCACACAATAGCAATCTTCCCAAGCTTATTGAACCTGTGTCATGCACTTGTACAAAACCTAACACAGGGTTCTTTGAAGAGTTCATTTACATTGGGCACTGTCACCCTCCTGTGAATAAGAAGGGAAATTAATTTCAAAATAATAAAACCCCTTCAGAAGAAATTGTCTGCACTCCAGCTACTGACCAAAGTGTTGAAATTCAATTAAATTGGGAGAGATCACAATTAAGATGCAGTTGAATTATTCCTCATTTTATGCAAATGAGATCTCTGATTGCAACAAATCAATAAACTTTCTTTAAGCAGCTCATCAGTTGCCTAAGTGCTGTTTTGTCACCTCTTTGCTGAAACTCAAATCTCACAAGGCAAATGGAAGAAATATTCCTGGAATTTAAAAACTGATATAATGAAGGCACTCAACTTTTTCCTGGGATGCAATCGACAGACTGCTATACCAATTGTATTCTAATTTGGAGCTTATTTTATTTCAAAGTTTACATGCAGCTCAGTGAAATTCCTAATAAAGACCACTCTTATTCAAATGCCTGAAAGGATTCTGAAATAATTTAAAAGATATTTCTACATCTTACAGAAGTTGATATAATCCTCATAGAAGTCAATGCAGCTAATTCCGTGTTCCATCAAACATATACTCTGATCACAACTCAAGACAGAATTAACAGAAGATTTTGCAAATATCTACTTAGATTTCATTTGGAAATTGTGAATTCATTTCAAAGCAAAATAATAAAGATATGATGATATATTCCTACTGTTGCCACAAAAAGGTTATCTAACAAACCACTTCCGATCTTGGTTGCTTGCAATAACAGGCATTTATTCTCAAGCCATAAGTGCTCAGACATATTGTGCTTACCTGTTTGTGGTTGAGTTTGGCTGGATAGCTCTGCTTTAGGTTGCACATTTGACTTTAGACTGGAGTTTAGGTTTAGTGGGTTCCACATATGTTTATTGGGCCTAAGCTAAAAGGGCAACAGCTACCAGGGCATATTCCTGTCCATGCTGAATTGCTAGGGGAAATAGGTCAAAAGCAAAAGCATAGCACATTGTGTGCCTCTGCTAGGGTCATGCATACTAATGTTCCTTTGGTCAAAGCAAGTCACAAAGACAGTTCATCATTAATGGAGTGGTAAAATAAGCCCACCACTATTGGCAGGGGAGAGAATTTTTTACTGAACAATAACCTAAATTATCCTAAACATCTTTATCTCAAATGTTTAAAAGCTGAAATAAAATGGTTTGGATATTGGATACTTCTGATTCTTACATTATTTTCTAGGTTTTTCTTTTTTTATTGTGCTTACTAAAAATCAGTACTATATAAAGATTTTAAAGTGGTTACTTTTCCAAAGAGGTTTGTTTTCATTTGGAACTTTCTTCTTAGAGCTTTCTGCTTCATTTTCTAGTGCATGTCGTTAATATTTTAATAAGGACGAGATAAGTGGAATGTTTATTTGAACTCAGTCTTTGGCTTAGCATGAGGAATATTGAAGATGGCTTTGAGAATTCTAATCTGCCAGTTACCAAAACCTTTATAAATGATTTTTTCCTATTAATAACTTTTCTTTTTATCAGAGAAATAAAAATTTTACTCTTTTAGGGTTGCAGGATAACTAAAACGATATACTTATAATGCCTCTGGCTGGTTCTTCTGTTCTCTTTCCCTTGGATTTTTTGACACCCTCCCCCATGAAATGGTGATGCAGAAAAGAAAGCTCAGAATCATATCATCCCCCAACAACACATCTCAGCCCGGCACATCTGTCTTTTTAGCCTTCATGTTTGTCTTAACTACCTTACTTTTGATGGGAAAAATTTCTCTTGTCTAATGGAAATTCAGTTGTTTCTTGGTGATTTCTGATCTTCAAGTCCAATAGAGCATTTTATAAATTATAAACGATCTGGACAATCGTTTACTGTAGGTGGCTGTCTATGCATTGTAGGATGTTTAGCAGCATCTCTAGACTCTACCCACTTGATACAGTGGATGCTCTACTGGGAATTAATGGCATTTGCCATTAATGGGTGGTGGAGTCACACCCCTGTATACAGCATTGGCAGAAGCCAAACAGCACGAGTCGCAAAGTAAACTCAGTGCACCTGCAGTGACACCAGGCACCAACACCTTTTGCCCTGCTGGTCCTTGCTGTGCTTTTCTTTGAGTCAGTATGAGGAGAAGGGGGAGGAATAGTTGGTCTCTGCTCAGCTTCTGCTTTGCCTGTAGTGCTGCTGTCTGGAACACGGCGCTGTTAGCTGTCATGTTGAACTTATCAACTTACTGGATTATTGGACACACTTCACTAGTCATCTATGACATGTGTGGACACTTTACATTCTGACTTGTTTTATTTGGAGGACATGTGTTAATTAAAGATCTACTGCCAATTATCAGAGTCCTAGTATTTTATGTAATTATTTAGTATTCTTTTCTATACTCACTTTAAACTCAGTAGATGGGGAAAAAATGAGCATACATTGGTACAGAATACTCAATTTTTTAAAAAATATTTTTTTAGTTGTCAATGGACCTTGATTGATTTATTTATATTAGCACTCTACCACTGAGCCACAACCCCAGCTCTTCAATTGGTTTTTAAGGAGAAAAATATGTCACCCCAAGAAGATGAATAAAGTTAAATGTGCCAATAACTTTAAAAGAAGTTACATTGCAAAATTTATTGAATAATAGTTTACAACATGTAACAGAAAGAAAATTTTACTTGAATGTGACCTTCATTTAGAGTACTTTTTTTTAAACTTAATTCTTTAAAACCCAAATAGTTCATGCTTCTTTTCAAATATAATTGTATGAATTACAATTACCTATGCAGGTACATTCACAGTCATTCCTCTGCATCTGCTATGAACCAATTCTAGGATCCCCCACCCCCAATACTAAAATTCCTGAATGTTCAAGTTTCTTATAGAAAAATGTCATAGTATTTGCATATAACCAATGCACATCCTCCCATAGACTTTAAATCATCTCGAGATTACTTAAAATACCTAATACAATATAAATGTTATATAAATAGCTATTACACTGTATTATATAGGGTTAATGACAAGAAAAAAAAACATCTGCACATGTTAAGTATAGAAGCAATAGAAGCAGTTTTTATTTTATTTTATTTTTTGTTGTTGTTGTTGTTGTTGTTTTAATTTTCAACAGTAGTTGGTTGCATCTGCAGATGCAAAACTCATAGGTAAGCAGGGCCAAATGTATTTACTTACCCCAAGAGATAGTCTTTAACAATTCTTACCTGGTGTTGGGCCTTATTCTAAACATAGAATGAGTTAGACCCAGACCTTGGCCTGGGGATTTTCTGGCCTTGCAAACTCAAGTTTCTGAGCCTGGATAAGAGGCTTTCTCCTGCCTGCTCTTCCTCACAGGTGGCCCCATTTTTAGCTTATGTAGAGTTTTGGCTGCTCACTTATTGCCCCCAGACTTCTCCTGACCCTTCTCATCTATACAGTCCCAGTCCCATATCTCCAGGTCAGCCTAAGGTGGACAGTGTGGATCACTGGGGACCTGAGCTGGAAGTCTAGGGACCTGCACTTGCCACTGCCTCTCCTGTCTGCATGTGGGTGACCACCAGGTCATCAACTGTGTTCCACCCTGCTCCAGGCCACTGGATGTGATGCTATAGGTCCTCCAACCAGGAAATGGAGTCCTTCTCTACTCATTGGACCTCTATAGACCAGGGAACTTGCCTTCATATGCACATGGGATGTTAGCAAATGTTTCACAACCAGGTGCTGGAGAAACACCCATAATTTAGGGTTTGCCTTCTTGCTGCCAGCTGAATCCTTGAGAGTATGATGTAATTGAGCCCAAGTTAGACTGTTAACCATGGAACAAAGTTAGACGATAGTGAATAAGTCCTTCATTTTTCAGTTTTTGGGGTTTGATTGGACCAGAGTCTGAAAATAAATGTCATATTTAGAGTAAGGGTTTCGGAATCAGACAGATATGGGTTCAAATTCCAGATCCATACCTACATGAACAACACCAAGTTCCTTTCTCTGAACCTGAGCATCCGAATCCACAAAATGAGGACAAAAATTAAGTATCATCTTGGAGCTTTTGTGACAATTATATGAAACTTGTAAACAAGATCCTCCAGGTCAGTGCCTGCTTTGTATTAAAAACTGAATGAAAATATTGATATTATTATTACTATTTCCTCCACTAAAGCTGTGTGATTCCAATTTTGTCACCATCTTCTCCTTTGGGGTTGTCTTTTGCTACTGCTGCCAAGCCTTTGGCAAATTGTCACCTAGATTTTCAACCTATTAAAACAGCAGTAAGTTCTCAAATTTTTTATTTTGGAAAAAAAAATTTAAATCTACTGAAGGTTTGTAAAGATAATACAGATAACTTCACCTAGAAAATCCTAATGTTGACATCTTACATAACCATAGCCACTTATCAAAACTAAGAAATTATCATTAACTAAATTACAGAAGGTTTGGATTTCATTGGTTCTTCCACAGATGTTCTTTTTCAGTTTTAGGATTCAATCCAGGATAAAATGCTGTATTTAGCTGTTTTGTCTTACTAGTCTCCTCCAATATGTAACAACTCCTCCCTTCCTTTCTTATGACCTAACCTAACCATTTTTGGAAAGTACTACTCAGGTATTTTGTATCATGCTTCTTAATTTGGGTTTTTCTGATTTCTTCCTCATGGTTAAGCTGAGATTGTGGGGTTTTAGAAGACCATCATATTAAGGGTGTTTTATATCCACATGACTGATTTCTGATGACATTAATCATTTGGCCAATCTAGTGTTTGTAGTGGTCCACTGTAAAGTTATCCTCCCTCTCCCTCAGCCCTCAGCCCTTTCAGTACTGTACCCTTGGGAAGTGAGTCCTAAGCACAGGCCACACTCAAGAAGTGAAGTGTTAGCTTCCTTTCATCCAGTCCTCACTGTGTCCTCGGGGACCCCAGAGATCCAGCCATAAGAACCTCACTGCTCCCGAGGCACTCCAGCATAGCTGCCTCTTCCTGGTTCCCCCTCATCCACAGGGATACATTCCAAGATCCCCAGTGGATGCCTGAAACTGTGGGTAGCACTGACTCTAGCCCTGACTCTATCATTGACTCTACCTATATTCTTTCTCACACACACACACACACACACACACACACACTCTCACACATGCACACACATACACTTAGGACAAAGTTTAACTTATAAATTTGGCACAGTAAGAGATTAACAAAAATAATTAATAATAAACTATTATAACAACAACAACAATGAGATGAAGTGTTAGGGTTGAGGATATATCTCAGTGGTAAGGGATTTTCATGCACAGCCCCTTGGTCTTATTCCCAGCACTGTAAAACAAAACAAAACAAACAAACAAACAAACAAAAAATGGAGGTGGGGAGTTAAGTGCCTTTTGTACAAAAACAGATTATTTATAATTCTTCTGTGTGTGATATTTATCTCTACGCATCATTTATATATTCAGTCATTTATTTGTGTTAGTATGGACTCATGGATATTTTTTACCCTGGGCTATAAATTCAACACAATGTTATTTTGTTCTTGTTGTGGGCAATGGGATCTCTTTCATTTGGCTTCTGTGTCCCTTTGACATATACTCATTATTTTAGTTTTGAGCATTTTTTTTTTTACTTCATGGCACTTCAAAATACTCCAGGTGCATCTTGTCATTTCTTACCCTGCTCTATAACCAGCCATTTCTTTGAACATCCCTAATTCTTTTCATTGGAGAATGGTATTAGAAACAATGATCTGGGTGGTAGGTGTGTGCATCACTGATGGGTGACAGTGAACAGAGCTAGTGAGTACATGTATATATACTAACTCATATATACACACACACATATAGGCACATACAAACACATTTTCAATATTTCTGAATGTGTATATGTGTGTGCGTGTGTACACACACACTACTGAGACACTGAAATGATACTATACCAAAGGCTCGGGGATGACACAAAGGTAATAAACTCAACCTGTGCTGCTGTATTATGGTAGCCTAAGCTGCATACTGTCCAACACCAGAGGGTGCCAAACACATAAATCAGGATGACAGTACCACTTTGGGGTTGTGTAGCAAAGCAGTCCTTTAGGAGGATACTTCGAGTTCAATCACCTCCTTTAATAGATAAGACTTTCTCTAAGCATCTGTTTGATCTACTGTATCACCCAAGATTCTGAAGCCCACACTTAGAAATCAGTTATACAACAGATCCAAGTCCTCAAGAATGAGGACCAAAAGAAATGAGAATTTCTGTGAGCACCTGTATAACACCTGTCATCCACGTTCTAGCTTTCTGAGGAACTCCTGAATCCAAGCTTGACTGACACAGAGAGTGTTCCATCCAGAAGAAACTGAATTCCATATTCAAATCAGACAACATAAGCATTGACAATGACAGTATATACTAAAATAAACATGGAAAGAGATAGGTATATTACAGAAAATTTCTGTCTCTAATGAGCACCTAGCACTAAGTCAGGCATTTCACATGTATCATCTTGACAATAACCCCAGGAGGTACAACTTATCTTTTTATATTTCCATTGCACAAAACAAGAAATCATCTGAGAGGCTACATCATTTACCTGATGTTATACTTAGTAAGTGAGAAATTCATGATTAACCCAAGTTCAAACACCCAAAGTAGCACCAGCTGTATTATTGCTACTTAATTAAAAAGATGGCAGGGGAATGCTGAAAGCAAAAGCAGAATTGGGAGTGAGTATATTTTCAGATGGATGCAAATCTGAACTTAGTTCCTGATAATTAAAAGTGAATGGGATGGATAGAAAAGCAGAATCATCTAACCTAATGATTAAAATCATAAAGGTGATTGAAGAGCTGAATCATATACCTCCATGGTAAGTATGAAACTGCTGCAAGTGATTTAGAACACTTGGAAATATGGACATTGGAATGAAAAGATGATCTCAGAGCCTTGTTTTAGTCAGCTTTTTTTTTGCCTCTATGACTAAATGATCCAACCAGCACAATTGTAGAGGAGGAAAATTCTATTTAAGGGCTCATGGTTTCAGAGGTTCCATCCATAGACAGCCAGCTCCATTCCTCAGGGCTCGAGGTGAGGCAGAACATCATGTAGAAGAGTGTGGCAGAGGGAAGTGGCTCACATCATGATCGGTAAGCAGAGAGAGTGAGGCTCCACTTGACAGATATGAATATATACCCAAATCCATGCCCCAGTTCCCACCTCCTCCAGCCACAGCCTACTACTTCAGTTACCTCTCAGTTAATCCCTATCAGGGGATTAATTTGCTGATTGGGTTAAGACTATTAAAACTGAATCATTGGGCTGAGGATGTGGTTCAAGTGGTAGCACGCTCACCTGGCATGTGTGGGGCGCTGGGTTTGATCCTCAGCATCACATAAAAATAAAATAAAGATGTTATGTCCACCGAAAACTAAAAAATAAATACTAAAAATTTTTCTCTCTCTCTCCCTTAAAAAAAAAAAACAACAACAACTGAATCTTTTCTCCTCTGAACCTTCTTGCACCGTCTCACATGTGAAATTTTGGAGGGACACCTCACATCCAAGCCATAACAAGCCTCTTGGGGAGGCTGCTAGAAAGGCAGGGGGAGACTTTGAGGCACAGTGTGAAGTCTGAGAGGAAGTTGATAGTTAGAGAAGGCTGTGTTTTTAGCTCATGGCAATGCCAACGTGCAGTTGGGAAACAGCGTGCTCAGAAAGCAGTTACCATGATCTATTACTGAAGAGATGGAACTTTAGAATGAGGCCTGCAACTTCTTCCTCTTAATTTTTCCACTGGGAACACATGCAGCCTCATCTCTTCATGCTCCCAATCTTTTTCTTCACCACATCACTCATCACTCGGAAGTTTCAAGGATGAACCATGTTCTTGCTTTCCAGAATACCTTATTGATCACACACTTTGTACATCAGGTTGTTTCTGCCAGGAACATCATTCTCTAGTCTATTAAATCTCTTCTCTCCACCTGACCAACCAGGTCTTAGCTTTTAATCTCTGAGAAATCTTTAATCCACTCCCGGGAATGGACTAGCTTCCCTCACCATACATACATGTATAGATATACCACACCAAAGCAACTTGCCGGTCTTCCTATTCGTTGCCTTACATAGCCGTGACTAGTATACATTCTAAACCCCTTATCTACAAACATAAACTCCAAAAAATATCTGAAAACCAAAAATTGTAAATGTTCAATTGAGTGCAAACTTATTTTATTTGTGAGAATGATCATGCATTTTGCTACAGAAAATATGGTGAGTGTGACTTTAGAGAGCCGCTTCAGATGTTAAAAAAAAAAAAAGCACAATATAGGTACCATATTATAAAACTAGATAAGAAATGATTGTTCTTGCTGGGCAGAGTGGTGCACACCTATAATCCCAGTGATTCAGGTGGTTGAGGCAGGGGCATCACAATTCCAAGCCAGGCTCATCAATTTAGCAAGGTCCTAAGTAACTTAGGAAGACCCTGTCTCCAAATATAAAAAGAGCTGGGACTGTGGCTCAGTAGTTAAGCACCCTTGGGTTCTTTTCCCAGCATATAAAAAAAAAAAAAGGAGAAATGATGGTTCTTAGTGTACTTTAATTCATTATGTGCTGAGTCATATTATACTATGTGTACTAAAGTTCACTAGACTTTGAAGTCTAGAGGCAGGCTGTACCTCATCCTTCATTTTATCTTCTTTATCTACTATAGATCATTATGATTGGCCTGCTTAATAAATGAGAGAACAAATCGCCAAACCACCAGGTTTGTTTGGTGTTCCTGTACTTCCCAAGACACAGAATTTCTAGTGAAATAAGAAGACTGAAAAAAAAAAAACTAGAAGAAATTTTAAATGCCTTTGTCACATTCAACACACCAACTTTCAATCATGCTTTCATATATTCATTGATCTATTGATTCATTCAACAAGTATTTATTGTACAAATATTTTGTAGCATACGATGCCTTAGACCATAGAAATGTTAGAATAACAACAAACAAAGAAAAACAGAAAGTAGGGGAATTCAGAAAGAAAAAACAGACTTTGACACAGAGTAAGGATTCAATACAAAGGAGGGTATTTATTCTCCATATGCATGAAACATAATGTCTACTTTGAATTTTTAGTGTGAAAAAAAATTGTGCTACTAATTCACTGATAATTTTTATGTATTTTACTCAGACATAGCAACATACCTTGGTAACTCATCTTGCAAGAACTAAGTAAGTCTTAAGTATTATCCCATAATGTGTTTTATTTAAACTATTAAGAAATCGGGAAAAATGTAAATCATTTGGGTTTTGGTTTGAAAAATGGAAATGATTCCAGGTGTTTAGAAATGGAAATAATTCAACACAGTGTTTTAGAAGTTATGCCCTGTTGAAAGGTGGGAGGACTAAAGGACAGGGAAACTGCTCCCTAGACCCATAGAAGTGCAGGGATAGCAGGGGAGCTACTACCAATGTCTCAGCTTTCTGAACTACTCGTGTGGGTGCTTCTTAGGAGGACATTGTGAGACATGGACAGTCACAGATTACAGGTACCTGTCACACCAGAGAGAGTATTCTCAGGAGGCCTTCTGAAAGCTCTTCTACAACCCCCAACTCCCAGCATTTGCCTATAGCAGCCATAGTAGAAAAATAACTTTCTTTTCATCTTCTGTATCTCATGCAGATGCCACTCTTTGCTAGAATTTGCCCAAAATGAGTCTGAAAAAAGTTGTGTCTAGACTTTAAGCCCTTATAGTATCCAAATTTTAATTCTGCTCAAGTTCTCCAGGAATTACAAAAAAAGAAAAAAAGTTCAAGTGATTTTCTTCAGTGAGGGTAGCTTATTTTGTTTTTCTAACATCTTCTTAAAATAACTTGGGATAGACAAAGTGACCTCATAAAAATAAATATAACTGAATGATCTCTTGGTAACATGGCTTCATTGGAGCTGAAGTGGATTAGGTCTCAAATATGAATAACTTGTGAGAGAAATGGCAGGCTTATGTACAGAACACATAATGAACTGAATTTATGTGGCCATGTCTTATATTTGGGTGTTCATGGCTACCTCCAAAATAATATAATATGTACATGCACCCTGAGGTCTTCTTGGACTTCTGATGCAAATTTTTAAAAATAGAGAAAAAATAGTCAAAAGGCAATGAGACACTATAATTAAGAAATCAAATATTCCTATTTAATTTAGAAAATTCTCTTACCAAGCCACAGAAATTTATAAAAATGACTATTAAAATATATAGTTAAGGGCTGCTATTTCCCAAACCTCAGCTTCTGTGTTGTGAAATTTATATTTGGCTTCTGTTCTAGTTACAGAGATCCTAAAACCCTTGGAATCTCCAAAGTGGCAACAGTGACTTTTTGTATGATAATGACAAAACAGGTGAGTGGAGGACTCCTTAGTTTCTGGATGATGCTTGATTAGCACTTTGGGACTTTGAGCCTCCTCCCCAGTCTTCAGGGGGAAAGAGGCCTAAAGATTGGATTGATCACCAATGGCCAATGATTTAATCAATCATGCCTATGTAATGAAGCCTCCATAAAAACACAAAGTACAGTGTTTGGATAAGCTTCTGAATAGCTGTACATGTGGAGGTTTCTGGAGAGTGGTGCACCCAGGCAGGGTATAGAAGTCCCATTGTCTCCTCATGCATTGCCTGGCCCTAGGCATCTCTTCCAATTGCCTCTTCATCTGTGTCCTTTGTAATACTCTTTAAAATAAACCAGTAAATGTACATAATGTGTTTGAGTTCTGTGAGCTGTTATAACAAATTAATAAATCTAATAAGAGTGTTGTACCGATTTATAGAAGTACAGGCCACAACCTGTGTTTGTACTTACCATCTGAAGCTGGGGAAGTCTTGTAGGACTGGTCCACAGCCTGTGAGGTCTAAGGCTGTCTCCAGGTAGATGGTGTCAGAACTGAATTGAGTTAGAGGATAACCTGCTGGTGTCAACTGGAGATTCATTTGGATAAAAGCACAATGTTTGGGAAGAAAAACCCCTCGTACTTGGTGACTGAAGTATTGAGTGTCTTTGTTGAGAGACTACAGTAGGAAAAACTGAGATTTTTTGTTTTTTCCTTGTATCTTCACAGCTTATCTAAACTTAGAAAAAAGTATTTAGTAAAACAATTACACTTACATTGGATCCTAATCAGTGGCTTTAATATCAAAGCTGAGGAGAAATAGGTAGACTTTTCAGCTCAGGCTTTTGCTGAGTATCTATTCTCTAGTAATTAAAACCATCTGTAAGCACCTACTTAAACCAGAGTAACCTCTGATTATTAGATATGATATTCAGGAGTGAGCAATTTTCTGAAGGTATATTTATAATGTGTATTTTAATCAAATCTACTTTTACATTTGTCAACCCCTTAAAAGGAAAGGCAACCTGTACACCAAATCCCATAGATTCTCCAAATTACCCAGGGTATATTCAGCAAATTAAAATTAATATTGAACAGGAGCACATTGAAAGATTGCATTACTCAGCAAACCTCCAAAAGGTTCCAGATTCTTTGAAGCAATCCATTTCTCTCCAAGATTCATGAGCTGCCTGTCAACAAATTTAATTGGATATTTATTGAAATTAATGGCAGCTGCAGCTGATTGAGCAGGCTTTACTTCAGGTTTGGCTTTGACTTTTGATGGTTGTTTTCCATGTTGCATGCTGACGAAGCCATGAGCAAAATCTATGGAGAAAACTTTGCCATGGAAGTGAGAAACAGCTCTTTTCACCACTCTCATGAAATGGGCAAATATTGCTGATGATGGATTTTCTCCTATCCCCAATGCATCAGTATTTAGATTATTTCTAAGTCTATTTTCACAGGGAGTTTTGTGCATTGAGAACTGAAGATAGAAGCTCCACCAGCACACAACCTGTGTTCAAATTTGTATCAGCCATACATTTTCTCTGTCATCCTTGACTATTCTCACTGCTACAGTTTCTCCACTTGTAATGTTAGAACCTATAAAAGTATCTCCTGATGAGTAACTGCCTAGAATCTTATAATAGCTCAGTAAGAATTCTTTGTTATGATTTGGTTCTCTAGGAAAATAAAATTATGAGGCTACATCAAATTCATCTTGATTTTCGCAAACCACTTTTTTTTCCCTGGGGTGGGGGAGGTGGTACCAGGAATTGAACTCAGGGACACTCAGCCACCAAGCCACTCCCAAGCTCTATTTTTTGTACTTTATTTAGAGACAGGGTCTTGCTGAGTTGCTTAGCATCTCACTTTTGCTGAGGCTGACTTTGAACTTATAATCCTCCAGCCTCAGCCTCCCAGGCCACTGGGATTATAGGTGTGTTCTATTGTGCCAGGCCCCACTATGCTTTTGAAACTATAACAAAAGTGCCAGACTCTGCTTTTATTAACAAAGTCTAAAGCAGTGGAAACTAAGTTGCCTTCTTTAAAAAAAAAAAATTCTTTCTTTTACTCCTTTGCCCCACCCCACACTCCTATTATGCCATATTCGATAGACTTGGTTATGGTTTTCTGAAGATCCTACAAATACTTGCACAGATGGTGCAGTGAAGAGGAAAGGATAAAGTAGAGAACTCCATTCTTGGATGGATTTCAATGGACCTGTGGTTAACCTCATAGTTACTTTTCTAACCTCTCCTGCCCATCTTCATTCTTTTCTTTATTTATTCAGCAAACATATTATGTACCAGACATGGAGATAGTTGCTGGAAGTAAGCATATTAAGTGACCAAACCAATTCTCAAGAATCTTTCTCACTAGAGAAGGAAACAATACTAAAATACACACTCCTTCTAGGACTGGGTGTTTGGATATGTGTAATGTGTCTAGGCTCAAGAGCCAAACCAAACTCCCTTAGTTTGAATCCTCACCTTTCCACTTAAACTTTGGTCAAGTTGCTTTACCGCTCTGTGCTTCAGTTGCACAATGGGCTTTGATTAGCTCCAGTTATTTTAATGATAAGATGGATATGTAAGGAGAGGCTTGGTCAAAGAGGTGAAGATTAGGCAGGGGGTGCCACAGGGGAAGCAAGTCACTAGTTGCATTGGTTTCCTTGCATTTAATCATTTCAAACCCTGGTTTGATTAACCTGCTAGGAAATAACTCAGAGCCAGATAAGCTTGAACAGGGGAGGGTAGAAGAATGTAGGGATGAAAAAACAAAGACCCAGGTGTTATTTCTTCCACCCTTTCCCACACAGATACCATAAAAGCCTTTAAGAAAAAATTATGAATAAAAACAAACAAATAAACAACAACAAAAATAAACTACAAAAAATCTTTTAGCAGTTTAGACATTCTTGACTTCAAATACTGGGTCTGCAAATATTTATAATGTGTACCATGAAACTTAGAATTGGACGTGCTGTCATTAGACACATGGGGAACTTCCAATTTCCTTCCAGCATTCAACCTACGTGACTTCCACATACTAGGAATTGGGAACCGTGGTGAATAAACATCAAGAGGAGAAGATGGATTAATAAATAATGGTAAATATTAAATTATAATCAGGGGAGGACAAGGCCTTCGATGTAATGTGGGAGTGGGAGCCAGAGCTAGTTTAATCTACCCAGGGAAACTCCTTGATGAAATGATCTTTACAGTGAGAGGTGAAAAATATCTCCTTCATGTTAAGGAGATGGAAAAGGAGAGAATCGTCACAGAGATCATGCGTGTGTAAAGGCCTGCTGCTGGGGAAAGCAAGACAAAAAGGCTGGGGCAGCTGGAGTCAGTCCAGCAGAGCAGGAGCATCCCGGAGCCTGGGGATGGACACTGCAGAGTTGTGGGCTGCAATTTATGAGACTTGCTGATTAATTGGAGGGAGGATGTCAAGAACAACTCTAAGGACTTTGCATCCGTCAGTGTGGTGATTAATGAAGTTATTTACTCATTTATAAACAGCAGTGAGAAATGCCCAAAGAAACACAAACATTTAAGGAGTGAGTCCAAAAGAAATATTCAGAAATAAAACTGAAAAGAAATTCCTAGATAAACAGGAGGAAGACCAGGAAAGGGTGAGCTTGTGGAAGCCTGGGGTGGGGGTGGGGCATAAAAAAGAACATGGTCACCAGAACCACAGTGTGCCATGACTAGAGTGGTGATGAAATCACTATGTTTTGAACATAGTGATAGGGACGTGATTGGAAACTTTGGCAAAAGGAGTTTTGAGGGGCAGTGGATACAGAAGCCATGCTTCATGAATGGAGAATGGGAGATTAAGATTGAGAGACAACAAAGTACAGTGATGATTGAAGAAATCTCTCTGCAGGAAAATAAGAAGGTTTAGAAACCCTGGAATTGAAGAAGAGTTTTTTTTTTTTTAATTTTTGTTTTGGTTTTGCTATGAGGAAGTCTTGACTGTATTTGAACTTTGGTAAACTGAGTCAGAGTGATGAAAATCAAGGGAGATGGAATATAACTGTGAGGATATAATCTCAAAAAAGTAGGTGATACTGGGATCCAGAGCACAGGCAGAAGAAGGAAGGTGGACACTTTCTTCACCTTCACATGAGGAAAAGAATAGCATGGGAATGGATGAAGACTGGTGTATGCTGGGGTGGGGTCAGGGTGCACACTGAAGATGATTCTGTGGATAGTTTGTTCCCCAGGATCTGGGTAAGAAACAAGTCATCAGAGTGCTTGATGAGAGACCTGGACAGGGGAATAAGGTGGGGGAGACTAACTAGATTGAAGCACCCAGAGACTTAACATCATTAGACACTGTTGTATATTTAATGTTAAAGGGACACCAGGAATAAAGAACACCCTTGATGACCAGTATAATCAAAGTCTTGGGAACTGAAGTCATGAAGGGTCCAGAGTTTATGAGAGCACTACCAGAAGCACACAGGGAATCTTGTTCACTTCTCAGTCTCTTCCAATGGCTAAACCCAAACACAAGGCAGATGGCAAGGGAGACTAGGACCCTGAGAAGAGCAAAGAATGTCTGGAGAGGAGAAAGAAGTAAATACAGAACAGCCATCAGAGTAACCTAAGAGATGGCATCATCTTCTGAGAATGTGGGTAAGGGGTCATCATCCCCAACCCACTTTAGGCTCTAACATTACATGGTTTTACCCACTTTTCAGAGTGAACGTGTCCTAAATTATGACCTAGTAGGTTAGAGACCTTTGGCATCTTCACATTCTATCCAGAAGATCTTACAGATACGTATTCTACTCCCGACAAGCTCTTCCTCCAAGGAAGTGGAGATCAATGTTCATATGGACTCATTTTGAAGAAACAAATGCCTATTTTGCAGGGTAAGGATTACAGTAGTAACTCAGCCTCAGAGAGCATCAAAATCAAGATCATCAAAACTCTAACATCTTAGCAAAAGGCAATATTTCCAGACAGAATGAGACTCTCAAAGTTTTTTTTTTTCATATGTAATTCAAGACAAAATACTTCATGGCTCTTTGAATTATTCTAATATTTGCACTTGTTTTACCTTCTTCCATTAGGGTCAGTAGAAGTGATGGTGTATGACAGTTCTGAGATTAGGTTATAAAAGACAGCGTGGCTTCCCCTTGACATCCTCATCACTTTTTTCTCTCCCTAACAGTTGGGTAGTTAGTGAGGTGTAACAGCTTTTACTACTGTTAGCCTCTGAGTGCTTCGACATATCCTGCTAGACCCCTTAATGTTAATTGCTTTCTCATTCTCTTGCTGTCTCTGTCTCTCTTCTCTCTCTACTTGCACTAGGAAAGCCAGATGCCACATCCTGAGTGGTCCTTTTGGAAGGGTCTACATGGTGAGGAACTGAGCCTCCAGTCAACAGCCACAATGTGGAAGCACATACTCATGTTCGAACCAAGTTTTTAGTTGACTATTGCCAAGGCGAACATCTTGGCTGCAACCTCATAAGAAACCCTGCACTATAATTTCTGATGCAAGATTCTGTGCGAAACTGTGAAATAGTAAATGTTTGTTGCTTCAAGCTGCTGTATTTAGGGTAACTTATTATGGAACAATAGTTATCTACTCAAGTGACTGACAAAGCCACACTGACCAGACCCTCCGCTTTCCTATGCATGGGTCATCTAGAAGTTCTGTCCCTTGGTCTGCTCCAATCTCAATCCCCTACTCAGCATCATGCAGCCTAAGTCCTCTTTTTAGGTTGCTAAAATATTCTAATATTTCCATTGACTTTGATATTCAAGATGATCTTTCACTTACTTATATTCTCCAATCTACAAAATTATAAATGCACAAAATCAACTTCTCAGTTTTAATCAAATGATGATTTCTGGGTCTTTCCTAATTTGAATCTCTGCATATGAGATCCAGGAATATGAATTTTTAATAAGTTCTTCAAGTGCTTCCCATATAGGTGATCTATAGACACTCAGGTTCATATTTCTCTGTGCTGTGTTGTTTCTCTAACTAAGCTTGAAGCTTTCTAAGGGGAGATTTTGTTTTATTTCAATACCTTTTCTTTTCCTTGGACACCAGAGCACTGCTGGGCATTCAGTGAGCTTTCAGTGAAGCAACTTGCAGCAAGAAGCATCATTCAAATAGATATTGACTATAGGCTGATTTACATTCTGCCAAGTGTACTGTGGCTGTAACAGGAATGGGTAGCTCAGATCCCACTCTAAGGGAGTTGGAGCATGGAGAAGAAAACAAGAGGTTGGCTCAGTAGACAGTAATGAAAAACTCCTGACAGGTTTTAGCTGACCCACTGTGTTATTAGGGTACAGGTGAGGCCAATCTCCAGAGCAATTAAAAAGATCAATGAATCAGGCAAGCTTCAGGCAGCAGCAACATCATGAAGAACACTGAACAGGGATCATGGAGACAAGGATCTCATTTGTTTTAGTAGCCAAGTGCCTTTATTGCTATCCCTTCATTTTTGCTCCAGGCTTCAGTTTATTAGGATATACTCTCCAATGAGGGGGGGGGGTCTGTCACAATTATGATTTTCAAACTGTCCTGCAGAACCTAATAGGTGGTTGAAAGAGGACACACAAGATCAGGCATGACTATAAGTCCTGCAACCCTGATTTTACTTGTTCCATGCATTTGGGTTTCAAAAGAGGCCTGTTTCACAATTAGTTCTGCTGCTAAAACAAAAATAATAGCAATGGCATTTGAAAGTGTTGAATAAATATTTTTAAAGACATTAGAAGGAGGGTGAGTGGGAAAAGGGGAGGCCCTAAAGATGGAGAAATGCCTCGCTTCCACAGATCTGGCCTTCTGTTGTCACAGAACATGGATTCTGAATTTATTAAGGGTGCTGCTGCCTCAGTAAGCCCCTTCCAGCGTAGGCAATAGAGGTGGTCACGGAAAGCTAGAATCAATTCTGCAATGAACCAATCATTTTAAATCACATATTTTTTTTTTCCCAACAGGGTGCAAATTGTCCAATGCTATACCTATTACTATAGTAAGAGTGATATTGTCCACTCTCCACCGGTAGTTATTTACATTTAAATTAATTAGAACTAAATAAAATTAGAAATTCATCCCTTCAGCTGTCCTACCCACACTTTAAGTGTTCAATATTTGCATATGCATATTTGCATTATCTCAGATAGTTTTATTGGCCAACGCTGGAACTGGAAATATGCCAAGAAAACAGGCACGGATTACCCGCTTCCCAGATAAAACTGAATCTCTCCTTTAGAAAAATCAATAGAGGATGGGACCATCTCCAGGTCTGCTAGTGTTATTTATTTATATAAGTGTTAGCTAGAAAGACCAAGACATTTAAGGTGTTTGGGGCAAAAAGCTAAAAAAGCCAAGGTGAAAAGCAATTGAAAGAGCTATGCTTAATAGAAAAAAAAAAATACAAGTTCAAGATAAGCCATGGCTGATTGGCTCTAAAAGCATTGCTAGCTCTCATTTGAGAACCTGGAGGCCTCTATCTCAAGCACAGGGTAAATCAGCAGTAGAATGAGCCCTTCAAAGTTGGTATCCCAGACTCAAATCAGCCCAGTAGTTGATTTCGATGAGATACACTGCCCTAATCTAGCTGTGTGTCAGAAGGTAATGCAACTTTTTTCCTGGAAGATAACATCATCTACAGTCTCTACAAATTGAAGTTTAGGGGACAATTGATCTACAACCATTTTGTTTCCTGCTTTTCCGTTTAGCTTTATATTGTGATTTCTGAAGCATGTAATTAAATATTCTAAAAATTCCAGTGGTTCCTATGCATCCGCCAGTATTCCAAATACTTTACAATCATTACCTTAAATCATCCTTTCAATAACTTCATGAAGAACAGATAAATGAACACCGTAAAGCGTGACTCTTGACTGTGGATTCCTCCATGAAGTTAAGGGGAGAGAGACAACTGATGTCACAGTTATTACTACAGAGGTTTCTACTTATCATTTTCGTTTAAGTTCATTATTTTTAAAAATTCTTTAGTTTTATTTATTTTTTATTTTTATGTTCACTCTTAATATAAATTTTAGGATAAAAATTGCACTAACACTGAAGAAATCCACTTTATTTTGATTTATTCATAATGATTTTGATATTGTATGTATAGATGTGTTTGTTGAAGTTTAAGCAGAGTGGTTTTATTTTTTTGTTGTTGTTTGTAGAAACTGTGCAATGAATGCATCATTAAAATAGAAATGTAATCATGATGAAAACATACAGACTACCAAAATTCACCTGCACATTAATTTCAAAACTAAAATTATTGTGTAAAGTTGTCTGATACTGGGAAACATCTTTAAAATGCAATTAGCAACAATGTTAAAAGAGAAAAGAAAAAGAAAATTCCTCTTGACCAGAATCATTAACACGGTGCTCTTATTTGGTTCTTGGGTGTCCCCCAGTCTATAATGGGCCCAACTGGGTTATAGACTAAAACCTTCAACTCTGTGAGCCAAAATGAACCTTTTTACTTTTAAATGGATTTGTCTCAGTTATTTATTACAATAACAGAAGTCTGATTAATATACATGGAATTCTCTAGTGATGCTTTCTGGGCCTCTTTTTTTTCAGTAACAACTATTGCTCTGGTCATTATTGGCTTTTTATTTTGTTCTTGAATAAGGCATTGATTGGCCCCTAGTGTATTGCATTAAATCATGTGTATTTATGCCTGCTGTCCTCTACTGTTTTTCCCCATGACTCATGAACCATACTTGAGTCTTTCCCACTGGTTTCTTGTTTTAATCCTGCCAAATTGATTATCACTTGAGCACAATGGAAGGAAAAACAAGCTGCCTATTGAAGGGAATGATCATTTAATTTCTCTTTAAAGAGTACTTCTGCTTATACTTTAAATTCCAACAATGCTAAAAATCCCCCAAATGAGTCATTCTATTTTTTTATTCCTTTCTTTTGCTTTTGGAGCCAAGAATCCTCTGTATTAAAGTATTTAGTTACCATAGGAGTATATAATCTTAAGATTGGATCTTAGATCTGTCCTTAGATGAAAAATTCCTGGGAAAGCTGGGAATGGAACCACCATTTGACCCAGCTATAGCCCTTCTCGGACTACTCCCTGAGGACCTTAAAAGAGCGCACTATAGGGATACGGCCACATCAATGATTATAGCGGCACAATTCACAATAGCTAGACTGTGGAACCAACCTAGATGCCCTTCAATAGATGAATGGATAAAAAAAAATGTGGCATCTATATACAATGGAGTATTATGCAGCACTAAGAAATGACAAAATCATAGAATTTGGAGGGAAATGGATGGCATTAGAGCAGATTATGCTAAGTGAAGCTAGCCAAGCCCTGAAAAACAAATGCCAAATGTCTCCTTTGATATAAAGAGAGCAACTAAGAACAAAACAGGAAGGAAGAGCATGAGGAAAAGACTCACTGTAAACAAAGACGAATGGGGGGAGAGAAAGGGAGAGAGAAGGGAAAGGATATGCAAATGGTAGGAGACCTTCAATGATACACAAAAGTATAAGAGGTTATGATGGGCAAGGGGGAGGGGGAAAAAAGGGGAGAGAATTGAACAACAGCAGAGGAGGCAGAGAGGGAAGGTGGGAGGGGAGGGGAGGGGGGATAGTAGCGGTTAGGAAAGGTAGCAGATCAAGACAGTCACTAATATGCCATTATGTAAAAATGTGAGTATATAACAGATGTGATTCTGCTATCTGTATTTGGGGTAGAAATGGAAGTTCAAAACCCAATAGAGTCAAATGTATGAAAGATGATTTATCAAGAGCTCTGTAATGTTTGGAACAATCAAAAATAAAAAAAAAAAAGTTAAAAAAAAAACAAACAAAGAACACTAGGAAAAACAGCACTTTCACCAGAAATGGCTTATATGATGCTTTATTTTTCCAGAATTGGTGGACTGTCATATTATTGTAAATAGATGCTAGTCATCTGTTGAAAGACAATTTCCACAGATCTTTTGTATTTCTATATGTCCTACAAGTAAGTCTTTTTTTTTCTAGACTATATTTTCCAACATGTTTGTAACAGTCTTGGAAGATAGAGATAGTGTCTCCCTCCACAGCAAAGAGCAGATTTTATTACAGACTGGGATAACAGGTATAGCAGTTTCCTCTGGATGAAAGGGCAAGCAGGCTTACTGCCCACCATAAAGGGTTCTGTTCCAAACTCTCAGGGTTCCTCTCCTGCAACGCAACCCAATACATGTGCAGCATCATCTAACCCCTTTGTGTCACTTCATGGGAGTTGTTGCTTGGAGGAACAACCCCAAACCATATATTCTGAATTCTGCTGTTGCAATAAATAATAATCTGTCCTCCTACAAGCAGGGAGTTTTGTGAATTTTCTTCTCATTCATGAAGCTGTAGTAAGACAGGCTCTTAGCTTGCAAGTAGAGTCTAAGCAAAGTCTGAGAAAAGAGCTATTTCCCACATAAACTGCAAAATAAATGGACTCTGTTAGTCATACTGCTTCTACTTGACATTTATTGATGTGAACAAGAATAGGCTTCTCAGGTTGGGCTCTCTGGCTCTGGTCCACCTTTCCTCTAGATTAGGAGATGGCAAACTATGACCTACAAGCCAAATCCAGCCTTTGGCCAGTTTCTGTACAGGTGAATCCAGAAAGCTATTTACATCTTTAAAAATTGTAACACAAGAATAAACAAATAGAAAAGCATATGGTCACGAACACAAATAGTCTATCAAGACTAAGATATTTAGTCTCTCCAATTAAAAATACTTGCTATCTTCTTTAATAAAGAAGAAAATCATTTACCCATCCCTGTTTTAAATGCCTGCAGCCCTTCCTTGGAGATTCCAGAATCAAAAAGAAATGAAAATACTTCTTGCAATTTCCAGGAATTATGTCTTATAGTTGTAGCATGACTCTGAGCAAAGATGAGTTCATGTCCATACCTGTGAAGACCTATGCTCAGATGTCCATGTATGATAATTTATAATAATCTGCAAGACCCAGAGAGATGCAGAGAAGAGATTTCTCCCAGCTCTAAAGGTGTGCCTGGTCAGATAGGGCTCTCCCCCTTCGTGAGGTAAGCTAGAAGACTGTGTCTGGCTTGAAACACTGGTCAGTGGGTTGCAAAAGGGAAATGCATCATATACATAGGAAGACAGAAACCTACCAAAAGTGCTCTCACTGCCCACACACTTCTGCCCACTCCAATCAAGTCTTCCTTTTACTGCCTGAATTACTCCAGAATGTGACAAGGCCAAGATATCAGAGATGTGGAAGGACCACGGTTTTAATCCCACTGTGATTATTATCCAGGTTTCCATTGGCCCTTTGCCCCAGAAATGAACCTCATAAACAGTGTTAGCTTAGAGGATATATGTGCTTTTAATTGGGGGTCTCTTGCGGGATGTTTTCTGGCTCCAGAGAGATCCTGATGGTACTTACCAAGTGCAATTTTTCTCTTAATTTTCCCACACCACCATATTCTAAATAGCCTGTGCAGTTGCTTGCCCCTTCCTCCCCTTTCACAAATGCTTTTCCCTAGAATCTTCCCAACATCCCAATATCTAACCGCCACCTACTTGTCCTTCCTATCTCTGCTCGAACAGCACTTCCTCAGGGAGGCTCCCCAGACTCTTCAGAACTGGAGGACTTCCTGTTTCTTGTTTCTGTTGTGTGTTGCACTTTTCCTTCACCATCGTCACATTTATCCTACATGTGCACTATTTTTCTACCTCCATGGGAGTAAGACCGTGAAGTGTTTGGTCCAGTTTTAGTCTGTTATGATTTGGATCTGAAATGTCCTCCAGAAGCTGGATCCCCTATCCAGCAATGCTCAGAGGCAGGGTTTTGTGGAGGTGATTACATAGTGAGAGCTCTGACCATTGACAGATTTGTAACATTAAGTTACAAACTAATAGGCTATTACAAACTAATAGCCTATTAAAGGCTATTTGGAGGTTATAGAAACTTTAGGAGTTAGGGATTAACTGGAGGAAGTAAGGCACTGGAGAAAGAAGGGTATATTTTGCCTCCAGTCTCTTCCTCTCTTTCTTTCTATCTCTCTTTCTATCTCTCTGCCTCCCGGCTGCCGTGAAATTAGCAGCTTTCCTCTGCCCCCATCTACCCTGGCCACCTTTGTGTCCTGCCTTACCAGAAACAACAGAGCCAAGTAATCAAAGACTGAAATCTCTGAAACCATGAGGCAAAATAAACCATTCCTCCTTTAAAATTATTTTCCTCAGGTATTTTGTTACAGTGAAGGAAAACTGACAAATACATCCCAGATTGTAACTCAGCTCTGGGTACATAGAAAGAACTCAGAGTCTATGAAATGAAAAACTAGATGAGGGATTTATGTACCCATTTTATAGATGAGAATGAGGATAATCTGGGTTAGAGAGAGTAAACCTAGCTCAAAGCCAAAAAATTGCTAAGTGATAAATTTTGGTTCAGACTGTGGTCTTCTGAAAACAATAAGACATCTTCTGCTTTTCTACAGCTGCTTCTGTTGAATTTAGCAACATTATGGTAGGTAAAAGCCATTTCTGTGGCTGTTTGTAAGACTATGTTGGAATCCTCTGGCCTCTTAATATCTAGAGGAGTTTCTTAGGCAATGAGAAAATGGAAGTTTTATTTGGAAAGGAAAGGAAGGGAAAAGGAAAAAAAAGGAAGGAAGAAAGAAAGAAAATGCAAAGCATTCATGCAGATGAAATACATCCTTTCACTTAGGAAGCAACAAGAGTTATGGCAATGTAGTTCAGGATGAACTGTCTGGCTCTGTCCCATCATCCACATTTGGAAGGGAGCATGACTTTGATAAATGCCAGTGGAGAGTTCAGGGTTGATGACTGGGTGACACTTCTCGAGATTCATAGGTTCAGAACACATGGGAGTTTTGTGGCCCCATAAATATTAGGCGCTATCTCTCCCCTACTCAGACAGCTCCCAAATCCATTCATCTCAATGCCTTGCTGCCTCCTTCAGCACAGATTTTTTTTTTCTGGGATGTTTTATGGTTCATTTAAGTCACCACTCACATCCACAGGTCAGGATTTGGAAAAAGGAAGAAATAAAAGAGCAACCTACAGAAAGTGCTCTCAAAGCCCACGCTTCTGCCCACCCCAATAAAGTCCTCCCCCTTTAACTGACTGAATTACTCCAGAACTGTGACAGGTGCCAAAAACCATACACTCACCCTTTCAAGTCACTGGCAGAAAGTTCCAGGTTTGGTATTCTCTGGGAGGAGAACACAAATCCAAATCCTCTCACTAGAGTGCTACTCTTCAGAGAGGGAAACGACTTCCAATTTCCTATGAGTGAGACACAGGTATCACAAGTGATTCAAAGCAACAGTTATGTCAGAGATCAGAATAATCTCTTCTAAGAAATAGGAGCTTAATACAATTTTGTTGGATGAATAAGTGAATAAAAGACTTCCATAATGCCATCTGATAAGCTCAGCAAAGTTTTCCCCAACAGCTGTCTCCACAGTGCTTTACCAGGTCTCCAGTGTAGTCAGAGTCAAGCTCCTTCTGGAAGATTCTGTATAAAAATTATGGACTTCAAAGTTATGAAGGCAACTGATAGATTCTCACTCCAAGCCTAATAATGTTTTCAAGCAGATTGTCTGAAAAATGTAAACATTTGCTTCAGAAATAAACTTGAGTCCTTGAAATATAATCACATGGTTGTGTATAGAAATGGTGACAGTGCTTTACAGATAAGGATTAAACTAGGCTTCTCTCTTTTGGGTGAACTCATCCTCTTATCTGATTGTCTACATCTTTCTGAATGTAGCATTAGCTGAATTTTAAAAGAAAAAATATTAAACTGAGGTATGAGACAACAGCTAATAAATATGAGGGGCAATATAAACCTAGCTATTACCATTAAATTTTTCATATTACTACATGGAAATGTTACCTATACCTAATATCCTACCTTAAAGCTGATTATCACAATCCTGGTCATCCCTTCATCCCTATTATCCATGTAATACCTAATACATACCACAAAATGATGATGATGATGATTAAGTGAATGATGTTTAATAACAAGCAGGTGTTTACATAACACTTAAGTCTTCAAATATTTTTACATGGTATTCTCCAAGAGATAGATGTATTTAATGGTGAATAGAACAAGCTTGGAAAGGTGGATGATTTCTAGATGTTATACCATCGACAATAGAACAGTTCCCTGTATGCTCTCTTTAGTTCCTTTTAAAATACTATATTCCCTCTTCATGACCATAATCAAATCATCAATAGCTATTGCTATGATGAATTTCTATAATATTTCACGCCTGTATTTGTCAGCAATTGTCAAAACAATGCTGCATAATGAATATCCCAAACTCAATAGTTTAAAGCAATCTTTCATCTTAATTAATGTATTTTAGTTGATCTTGGATTGAATATTTTAGCATGATTTCTTTTCAGATGGACTCCAATTTGGAGTATGAGCTCAGTTTGTCTGCATGTGTAAGTCCCCCTTGGACCATCACGATCTATGGCATGTTTTGTTCATGGTGTTGGAAGAAACCTAAGAGGGATGGGCTGAAGCAGGTGAGGACTACTCTGGTCTAAGCTAGAAATAGAACTTTCTTATGCCTGTCAACATCCTATTGGCCAAAGCAGGATCAATGGAGCAGAAATTCCATCTGATTCTAGTGGGAGGAAGTACAGGGTAACATGACAAAAAACATGGATAATGAATAAGGGTGCAAGCTACTACACTGTCTCAAACAGATTGTGAACATTCATGTAGATTACTGTCTTTTGTCAAAGTAAAAGAAATATAAGACCATTAAGAATTCCAGGAAATTCTGTTGACCTGAACTGCATGATGATTTGATTGCAATATCCGTAACAGGGATGACAGCCAGCATCTCAGTAGAGGATTCTTCTTCCTGCCCAAGAGAATGTAAGTCACCCTAAAACTTAAAGTCTCAAATAATTAGTGAGTGACAAAACACACATATTCAGAAATATACTTAGAAACACGAAGCCCCTGATAGATCTAGTCCACATGGATTCTGGAACTAGGCAAAGAAAAATGGCTCCTGTGGTTTCTTTTAGAGGGTACATCAAAGTCAGGGATAAGGTTTCAAGAGTAGAGTCTTGCTTTGTGATGTCTTGCAGTCAGCAGATTGATTGACACCTTGGCAAGTCACACCCGTCTCAGGTGCTGTGTGGGCCACGGCAGAGTGGGATAGAAATTCACACTGTGCATGGGCAATTGACCAGAGAAAATGTCCACTGGTCATTTCCAAACACCAGATGTTTCTATCCACTAGGCTTCCACGCGCAGTGACCTACAAGCAACCCATGGACAGCTTGTGACAAGCATCAACATACGAAATATATTGCCCAGAAAAGGGATATACTTACCACAAAAAAAGGAACTCCCCAAGCATGAGTTTTGCATAAGAAAGCTAACCATGATGAATTATCATTTGCTGGAGTCAAAACTGGCTCTCCCTCCACCTTGTTCATTGTTTCCACCCTGCTCATCTGGAGGTCACAGGATGTAACGGTTATTTCTTTTGTTGCTATAGAGTAGTGCTAAACCAATCATTTGTCAGGAGCACCTGAACCCGGGTCTTGAAATGCATTTTCATGTGGAGGCAATACTAAATGAAGCACTGTTGTTTTAGGGAGAACTGCTTTAAGGAGGATAAATACTTGGACCCTGGTCAACTGGAAGAAGAAAACTTCAGGAAGGAAGGATGGCAGCAACGCTTCAATGTCACTAGCATATCCTATCCTACCTTATATATCATGGGGTATGTATGGTAGTGGGAGCAAGATTGGAAAGGCCTTATATGGCCCACAACGTTTGATTAATAAGCACATAGATAAAGCAATCTTAAGTTTTCCAGTAGTTCTCATATAATTATATTTTTATACATCCTTAATAATCCATTTTTTAAGATAAACTATTGCTGATGTGGTGGTGGTGGTGATTTTCATATATGTATGTGTTTCAAAATCATTTAGCACAAGCCATCCTGAGTGTCCCCTGATTCATATCCCTGTCTTAATTTCCTGTGGCAAATACAGCTAATTGACACATAGTAGGTAGCTTCAAAGAGAAATTTATTCTCTCGCAGTTCTAGAGCCTGCAAATATGAAATCCAGGTATCAGTAAGACCATCCTCTGAAGGCGCTAGGGACAATCTATTTTTTCTTACATCTTCCCGAAGCAAAGGTTGCTGGGCATCCTGGGCATTCCTTAGGGTGTGGTTGTCTGACTCCAATTTCTTCCTCCATCTCACATGGTCTCCACTGTGTGTCTCTTGTATCTCTGTTTTCAAGTCTCCCTCTCTTTTCCTCTGTAAATATTCCAGTCATTGCATTTAGGGACCCTCCCCTCCCCATCCAGCATGGCCTCATCTTAACTGGATTATTTCTACAAATATTTATTTCTAAATCAGGTTCCTTCTCAAGTACCAAGTGTTAGAACTTGAACATATCTTCTTGGAAGACCCAGTTTAACACATTATACCCCACTATATAGTGTATTAGTCAGCCTTCCATCTCTGTGACCAGAATACCTGAGAAAAACAAGCTAAAGGAGGAAAGATTTGTCTTATCTCATGGTTTCAGTCCATGGTCAACTGACTTTACTATTTGGGGCCTGAGAGATGGCAAAACATCGTGGCAAAAGAGCATGGCAGAAGGAAGCTGCTCAATAGACAGCCAGAAAGGAGAGAGAGAGAGAGAAAGAGAGAGAGAGAGAGAAAGAGAGAGAGAGAGAGAGCGCTAGGGATAAATTATACTTTTCCAGGGCATTCCCAGTGACCTACTTTCACCAAGTAGGCTCCACCCCCTAAAGTTTCCACCATCTCCTAACAGTGCCATCAATACACCCATGATTGATGTAAGAGCCCTCATGATCCAACCACTTCCCTAGAGCTCCACCCCCTGAACATTTCAGCATTGGAGACCAAAACTTCAACCCATGGATCATTGGGGACATTTCGGATCCAAACCACAGCACAAAGCATATTTCATGATGTGATCCCTTCCATGAGACCAACATGAAATGTAGAGTGTCATCATTCTTCATCTGATCAAAAAGTATTTGTGGATAAGCCAGACGATGTCCCAGAGAATATCATGGCTCTCTCCTGTACTTATTCAAGTCTCTGTTCAAAAGTCCATTTAGCAGAGAAATCTTTCCTGACTACTTAAAAACAACACCATGCTCTCGGTACTCTTTGGCTCCAACCTGACTTTAGTTTTCTTTATAGCACCCATTAACACTTCTTAGATTTTACATTCCTTTTTAAACTTATTTCCTCTCTGCCCTCAAACATATAATGCCCAAGAGTGCAGAGACTGTCTGCTTTGTACATTTTTAAAATGACTTGTTCATATTCTTCCATAACTGGAAGCACTCAACCGGCATTTATTTGAGTGAAAGAAAGAATGACTTAATGAATATGTTAGCAAACAAAGAAACCTTTTAAATGCATTTATTTTTATCCTGAATGGGTTTCTATGATCTCTAATTTGTCTCTGCTTTCCATCTTCTTCCACTAACAGCATGATGACCAATGGTAGAAATAGATGGCCTAGCAAATTTAAATGTAGCTTTTATAAGTAATGAGATCATTCTGTGTGACTTATTTTAATGTACAAATAAATTATACCCCTTCTACCCACATTATCTGTATTTGTAGAAATATTAAATTTTCTTGATTTGTTCAGGAAAGTAATGAAAACCTTTGCATTCATTTATGAGAATCATCGTGGATGTCTCTTTTAGCACTTTGAAATAATTCTCAATCCAAGTTAAGTAAAAAAAATACTCAAATATTATGAAATGGTGAAAACAATCAAGTGCAAAAGATATGAAAACTACTGCCAATATGATATGATTGACTAATTAATAGATTGGCTAGTTAATAGATTGGCTAATTAATTGCCCAATTACATGTAGCCACATCCTCATTAAATGACTAAACCTCATTAGTGATTATGCTGAAAAGGTACTGGCAGATCAACTGGGAGGAAAGATAAGAAATAAGGGGAAAAAAAGGATAATGACAAGAGAGATCTGTATACAGCAGAGGTGACCGCAGGAAAGATGGAGAGAAGAGATAAAATGAAAGAGGCCAATGATAAATAAAAATAAAAAATAAAGCGCACCAGGAAAGAAGTGCTTTGGTGATAATTTAGTGCAAGGGGAAAAAAGACACTCAGGCCACATGAGAGTAAGGAAATCTACTTCAGGGAATCTACAGGGACTTCTCAGGAACTGTCAAGCCATTAATCAGTGGCTTCCTCTGTAGCCCACACTCCTCCCTGGCGTGTGCTCTCTCTTTCTCTCCGAGTCCACTCCCTCAGCTCCTTCCCAAATGTATGCTTCATTCTCCTTGTTCTAAAGCTCCAGTGCCTGAGTCCACACAGCCTTCCCTCTCAAGAAATCAACTCTGACAGCTTCGCTTCTTACCTCCGCTTTCAGTGTCTTGGACAGAAATCTAATTGACTCAACTTGGGTAATGTATGACCTTGGCCAATCAGCAGTGGCTGGGTGGGGGATAGGCCATCAGGTTGCACTTTAGTGGCAAATGGGAAGGGAATGTGTGGTCGTGAACATCATTGATCTTTCTAATACAAAATCATGCAAGAGTATGGTGGGGGGGCACTAAATTAACTGCTCTTTGGATTTCTGTTGCTTTATGGTCATTCTTTACCTTTTGCTCAAGTGGTGCCCAATATTGGGAATATATTTCATGTTCTCTGCAAATCTACCTCTCTTCACATTCCCCTTCAGTTTCCTCCTTCACAAGTTATAAGATACATGAGGCCACTGTGACTATGCACCATTTTTGTGATCCACTACCACATAATCAGCTGAATTGCTTTCAATTTAATTATAATCTCCTTATTGACATAAATCATATTGCATAGGCTATTTACTGCTTATTTTGAGTCTATGTTAGAATCTCAATAAAAGTTGATTAACAGGGTAAAGTGTCAGTTGAAGCTTTTAAATAATTCTTTTAAAATAATTCTCCTGCCTGTCTAGAAATGTTTAAATTTTTAAAAGTAGAGCTGGTTTGAAGCAGTCTGTGAATATATATTTAAAAACTATATATATTTTAAAACTCTTAATAACACCATTAGCTTTAAATGGTGTTACATAGAAGGCTCTCAAATAGTACACAAGAATTGTCCATGAGTTATTCCTTCAATTCATGCTATGCTATCCTTCAGTGAAATTGACATCAGGGAGAAATGAAAACGATTGTGGTTGTTTCATGTATGCAACAAGCTAAATAAAGGTTTAAATTATTTTTACATACAGTTGCTTCTTGACTTATTATAGGGTTACATCTCACCATAAGGTGAAAATATTGTTAAGTCAAAAATGCATTTAATACATCTAACCTACTGAACATCATAGCTTAGCAATCCAGGACACTATAGAGTATCCCGTGTTTCCCCTCATGATTGAATGGCTGACAGGGAGCTGTGGCTCTCTGCTGCTGCCCAGTATCTCAGGGAAGTGTTGTACTGTATACCACAA
The DNA here is from genome assembly GCF_045843805.1 of Urocitellus parryii. Taxonomy (NCBI): domain Eukaryota; kingdom Metazoa; phylum Chordata; class Mammalia; order Rodentia; family Sciuridae; genus Urocitellus; species Urocitellus parryii. Next base: position 98,360,796 of record NC_135539.1, read on the forward strand.
GCCCAGGAATAGATGCAAATTCAGATGAATTTGAAAAGGTGAATATGGTTAGGCTGAATGAGTGTTGCTTTGGTATCACTGTAAAGTTGAAAAATCCCAAATGAAAACAGCATAAATCAGTGATTGTATATTTTCTATTTGGGTTTATTTTGTGCTTTTTTGATTTTTTTAAGTCTTTTTGTCTATAGAGAAAGAGCAAACATAGGAAGTTTATGCTAGCATTAAATTTTTTTAAAAAAAGTTCTGTTCATGTAGAAAAATAGCAAGCAAAGGAAATTTTACCAAGTACAGTACAAATTTATCTGTGCTGTACCGATTCAATTTGCAAAGAGCTGGTCAAAATTGAAAAAAAATAAAATAACTCTATTTTATAGAGCTAACTTAAGCTTGGTCCTCTACAGAAAGCTTATAGCATACCTTTTACTTCAGCTAAAAAAAATAGTAAATATCCATGGCTAAATAAACTATGTAACTATTCTGAAGGCATATATTACTATTTCTAAATGAAGAAAAGGCCTAAAAAATTTTAAAAATGACAAAATTCATTTTAAATATCATGACACTTAGGAAAAAAATGACTTTCATGTAGCTCATTTAAAATGTAGTCTATTTATTGAATATGTTAACAATGCTGCTATGAATCATGATGTTTGTAAAGTATTTCCCTTTGAGATGTCAATTAATACAGAATTGCATTCAAATTGAAGTAAGAATCAACTATCTTTGAAAGATATTTATCTGTGCCATCAAAAAGTGCAATGAAAGCAAAACTTCAATGACCAGACTATGATGCAACTTTAGAGCTTTGAAGAGCGTCTCAAATACTATTGCATCTTTCCTGTTACACTCAGATTTGAAGTGTTACCTGATGCCAGCCAGAAGGATCAAAGCCAACCTTAAAAAATGAGTTGGGGACAACTATGAACTATGTTATGCTTTCAGAAGTGTTTGGTGATGATGAAGCATGTGTAGGCTTTGAAGTAAAGCCTGTCCGAATTACACTAGCAGGGGTTCCTTTAATGGTATTAGGTCTCCTTCATACTCTATCTACAGATAGAACCAGAAATAAAAAAGAGAAGGTGCAAACAGGTGAGAAAACTGTTATGGAAGAGCAACTTGTTAGTAGCATTCACAAAACTTGTTTTTCTCAATGATAAACACAAGAAACAATAACAGTCATGAGACAGAAACTTCTCGTGAGGATGAAAGAAAGAAAAGTACATTTGAACCCTTCATTTCAGAGTTTAATTCACTAATTGATTTTGCAGGAAAATGACCACATTATACCATATAAGTCAAGAAACTTATATCTTTTTCATTATTAATAGAAGGAGTTAAAATGACCTAAAATATAAGCCTATTCAACTCAACAGGTATACATAAGGTTTTTTCCCCTCAAGACTTGCTACTTATGGAACTTTTCCATCAAGACATTACTTGTGGGATGAATGAATGAGTGACTGAATGAATGAATAAGTGGATGAAACAATAAGAAAAAAAAATACATGACAGGTGTGGTGGCACATGCCAATTCAGGAGGCTGAGACAGGAGGATCATGGATTCAAAGACAGCCTCGGCAATAGCAAGTCTCTAAGCAACCCAGTGAGACCCTGTCTCTAAATAAAATACAAAATAGGACTGCGGATGTGGCTCAGTAGTTGAGTGTCCCTGAGTTCAAAAAAAAAAAAAAAAGAAAGAAAAGAAAAAAAATACAACAATGAATGCCACAGGATAAATTTATAGGGGAATTCCAAAGGAATGGGATTCCTTTCCAGCTTGAGGTCAGGGAAGGATTGGTGCAGAAAATCATTTTTAATGGCCTTGAAAGAGAAACATGGTTTAAAAGCTTGCAGTTGATGAAACAGCATTCTAGGAGATAGAAATAGAAAGCTTAAGCAAAGACCCATTTGACAGAGGACTGAAGGCACCTGCAGACAAGTGGCCTAGAAGCAATGGGGCAGAACCACGGGGTCTCACAGGCCGAGCTAAAGAATGTGCTCTTGGTACTACAGGCCATGAAGAGCCTTTCAAGGCACCTGAGCAGGGGAGTGTCGCCATCGGGCTCTTGCTTTAGGAAGATTTATGTGGTAAGTGGGTGAGATGTCCTGGAGGCAGAAGAAATGAGAGGGAGGAAGATCAATTAGGAGACAGCAAGGTCTAAAGAAGAGACTAGGAAGACCTGAGTTAGCCCTGGGGACCATGGAAATGGAGATGGATGGAAGTAAGAAGTTGTTTTTTTTTTTTTAAACCAAACCTGACAGATTTGCAATGAAGCAAGTGTGGGGCATAAGGTTTGAGGTAGGAATGAAATTATTATGGATTTATTCAGCCTGTGGCAATGGTGCCCTTCACAGAAAAAAAGAGAGATGTTTGAGATGAAAGGTGAAGGATTTCCTTTTGAGGACCTCACTTTTGAGTGGTTAGAAGGACTAAAAAGACAGAAATGTCTAATGGACAGTGACGAATACAGTCCTGGAGCTTAGCAGAAAGGTGAGGACTCAAGAGAGAGAACATTGGAAACTTGACCTCTTCCTCCTTAAGAAACCAAGGATTGCCCCAATAGTTTTCAGACACAGTGACTCGTCAGCATTATTTTCCACGCCACCTATATCTGCATCTAGAGATCAATCACCAGTGCTCACTGTGAATTTTCACCATAGTCTTCCTTCAGACAGGGAAACTTACAGTGTATTTTGGAAAGTTTATAAAATATATACTGTCAGATCAGGCTGGGCAGGCAGCAACCAAAGTTGGCAGATTTAAAAGGGCCGCTGAACAGGCTTTATTGAGATATCACTCCTGGGCAGAACTCGATCAGACCCACAGAGGGGACAGGGGAAGGGTCTGAGGAGAAACCGCGTGGAAGCTGGACTGGACTTTTATGGGGCTTACAGCAGGAAGGGAAGGGCTTGGGACAGGAAAAGGTGTCTCTAGGGTCCCTTGCCCCCTTGGAGTTGGTCAGGGGAGTTGGCTGAACTCCAGGATTGGCCAGGGGGTCCTGCTGATTGACAGGCGTTAGTCAGGAGATCTGGCTGATTGACAGGCATTTCCACCGGCATCTGATTGATGTTCAAAGCAGCTCGGGCTGCTTTGTTCTAAGTTGCCACTAAGTCGCCACCAAGTCGCTGCCACCAACCTAACATACACACACACATACACATACACATACACACACACACACACACACACACACACACATATATATACACCTAACTTTAGAATGCATAGTATGTTAGGCAAATTTCTATTACTGTAAAAAATACCTGAGATAATTAACTAATAATGAGAAAAGGTTTAGTTTGGCTCACAGTATTATAGATTTCAGTCTATGATCAGGTGGCTTCATTGCTTTGGGCGTGTGCTGGTATATTATGGTGGAAGCATGATATGGGTAGGAAGTGACAGAGTAGAGACAGGGGCTAGGGTCCCAATATCTCCTTCAAGAGCACACCCTCAATCACCTAAAGTTGTCCCATTATGACTCACTTCAAAGTTTTCATCACCACCCAATAGTGTCACAAGCTGGATTCCAAGTCTTTAATACGTGGGCATTTGGGGGACATTCCAGATCCAAACTACAACACAAGGTCTCTGTGGAACTGTCAAGTTTCTGAAATTTAGAAAAGTGCCCCCTTCAGAAAACAAACAACAAAACTCTATGGATAAGGAAAAACAGAGGCAGCACTCAATTTTGAACTTCACAGAACTTAGCAAAATACTAGGCAAACAGGCAATGCATAATAAATATGTGTGGGCCCACCAATCTCTGTACCCTGCTCCTGAAAAAGGAGAAACTCAATGGTAGTTAGTGGTATAGAGGCAGCCATGTGGTACAGGAGTGACTGCATCCTCTTCAGGGAAAAAAGGTCTTCAGAATTCCTGCAAATGACCCTGCAGATGATCCAACCCAGGGAAGGTCAAAGTCCCTGTCAGAGTCAGGATGTCAGGGTAGGCTGAGGTTCTGAGCTCCCCTCCCTTCCCCTGTCATTAATAAGTGACCAGTAGCATCTCTCAAGGGCAAACCCCTCACTGATTATCTTTGTGCTTTCTCACTCACACAGGGTCTAGGATCTAGCTTTTGCCCCTCAGCATCTGAGCAAAATTCAATTCCCTCCAACTCTCTTCCACCTCCTGCAAGGTGGCCAGTCTTACCTGCAATCATCCCTGTAGCACTCGACCCATTTAATGTCTGCTTCTCCATACTCCAACTCTGAGATCATCCTCCTCCAGGGAAGAAAAATGCAGAGTTAGGTTTGAAGGACTCTCTGGAGAAACGTGTTTTGGCAGTGACTCCAGGTCTCTGGCTGCATGGTTCAAGAATGGAGGTGTTTTTGAACCCCAGCAGCATTTTACTGCAGTCTTTTGTCCTATCTGCTCCATGCTACAAGGCAAAAGTCTGCATCTGGCTCATGATCTGCATGCATGGAGAGCAGCTGGCTATGTGCATGTTGAGCAGTCGCAGAGGTCCGAGGCAGGGACTCAGCAGCACAGACCTGGCCCACAGAAACAGGGAGCATGGCCCAGGAAGAGGACTGAGTAGGAAATAAGGACTCTGTATATGTTCTCTCTTCATAGCCCTGAAATCGGCACTAGAAAAGGGGAAAAAAATCAATAATCAAGAAAAAGAGTCATTAAAATTCCCTTTTTTTTGCAATAGTCCTTCAGAAATCAGGAAGCTTCCCATACAAACTGCAGTAGTATGAGCTAGGGGAAGAAACTGAACTAGAAAACAGGGGGTTTACATTTGACACTCAGTGGCTGCTTGACCAAGGACAAGTTATGAAAACCTTACAACTTTTAGTTTTCTTACTTATGGACTAGAGATAACAAAAGCAGCTGGTTCAAAAGGGCCAATGGAAAAACAGAAGCATAAGTAAAGGGGTTCATGGACAATACATGGGAGTGATTGCTGTTGCTTTATTATTTTCTTTATTCTGGAAACAGTTTCATAGGAGCTATAAGGGATTTATCTGCCTACAGAACACAGGATGGTTTGGAGCTCTGGTCTTCTCTGACCTATAGGAAAATACTTGGCTGTTCCTTTCTCTTCCAGATCACAGAAAAAAAAAAAATTTCAACTCTGAGCCAGGAATTTTGTACCAGACCAAAATAGTTATATTTTAAAATTCCAGAGCTGTAAAGGAAATTTAAAAAGGTAGCTAGTCTTCAACTAGGGAGTCCCCAAAATTAGTAAATGCATCTTAGGCAGATGAGTTTTTTACCATCTTTTAATAGGCTGGCTCTAGCTGACAGATGCTTATGAGGGCACATACGGACATTGGCAAAATTGTGGAATAGGAAAGCTGGTCTTCAAAAAGAATCCAAATTTTTAAAATTTCATGATATTAATCTATATTGGCAACTCTTGACCTCCACATCGTTTGTTTTTTTTGTTTTGTTTTTTTTTCCCTGTATTCACTTAAATATATATAATACATATGATTCCTTTCTTTCATTTTAGATATGATTTATGTGCTAATATAACCATTATAAAGATTGAATAGATGTTAACATTTTGTTTCATGGGCTTCATTTACTTCTTCTGCATAATTGTTTTATAAATGAAATATCAAATACATCTCAAACCTCCATTTTTCATTGCTTTCCTCCCCACTTCCCACCTCTGGGAAAAAACAATCATTATCCTGAGATTGGTGTATAATCACCCTCATAAATTTTTAAAAATAATTTTCTCCAAAAAGATATATTCATAAACAAAATACAGCATTTACATTAATATAACACCACCATACTCCTTCTTTTACAACTTGCTTTTTGCACTCAACATTAGATTTTGAATTTTGGCTCATCCTAAATGTTGTGAACATACCACTTTAATTTCTTCTGCTTTGAACATTTTCCCTGTCTCATATGTGCTTACGCAAGAGTTATCCATAACAAAACGCCTAAAAATATATCTTCAACTTGCTAGATATACCAAATTGCTCTCCAAAGTGTTTGCACCAATTTACATTCACACCAGCACTGAACAAATATTTTCATTTCTCTTGCTTTTGCCAACATTTGCTATTATTAGGCTTTTAAATTTCTTTGCCAATGCAGGATTGAAATATATTTATTTATTTTTTTAAATATGTATTTCTTGCTGACTCATGGACTTGAGAAGTGTTCCATATATTTATTGATAATTTGTAGTTCTTCATTTGTGAATTGCCTTTCTGTCCACTGAGCTCTTTTCTAAGGGGTAGTATGTATTCTTACTGATTCATAGGAGTCATGTGTGGTTATATGCATTGCAAACATCTTCTCCCTGTCTGCAGCTTGTCTCTTTTCTTCTTTCATGCAAAATTTCAAAATGTAAAAATATTCATATATATCAATATTTTCCTATAAGATAGGTTGGTGGTTTTTTGGGGGGGGGTTAGGGGGATGGGGAAGGAGTGTTTGTAATTTCTAAAAAATCCTTCCATTTGCTGATAATAATACTTTTCTATATTTTCTTTTGAAGATTTCAATGATCTATCCTGATGTGCATACATTCATGTGTATTTCTGTAAGCATAATCTTTAATAACTTGCAACTGTGTGCATGTTTGTCTATGTGTGTGTGTGTGATGGTCAATTTATGTCTAAACCTAACCGGGCTAAGTGGATGCCTAAATATTGGTAAAACAGTTCTTGATGCAATTGTGAAGGCATGAGGGTGTTTCTGGAAGAGATTAGCATTTGAATTGATAATGGTCTGTCCTCACCAATCTGGGCGAGTGTCATCTGATACTGCAAAATGCATATTTTCTGCTTGAGCTGGGACATTCATCTTTTGCCCTCAGATATCAGAGCTCCTGATACTCAGGCTTTCAGACTTAAAAGAGCATCCCCCACAAATGGACCTCCCCAGTTCTTGGGCTTTCCTATAGTGGAGAGCAGGTTGTGCCTGCTCTGAGTTACTCCACTTGTATAGGACAACTGTTTTCAGTCTGTGCCTAAACCTGAGTTACTCCATTTTGTAAAGCAGTAGTTTGCCATAAACTATAACCTTTTTTTTTTGGGGGGGGGTACCATGGATTGAACTTAAGGACACATAACCCCCCCCCCATTTTGTATTTTATTTAGAGACAGGGTCTCATGAGTTGCTTAGCACCTTGCTTTTGCTGAAGCTGACTTTGAACTCCTGCCTCAGATTACAGGCATTCACCACTGCACCTGGCAAGCTATAACTTTTTTGAGTGCTGAGGTAAAATGACTCTACTCCTTGAACCACCATCTGCCTGGCACAACCATAAGGCACAAACTGAGGAGGAAATATATCATGTAATAAAAATTACTACCTGTGGACTTATCAAAATAATGAGAAGTTCATGGATGCTTGGGCGTATCAAATTCATGTTGGAAAAACCCAGGCCCATGAGCTTATTAAACACATCAGAGCATCAAATGAAGAAACCCCCTCATCTGAGGCCCACAAAAGAAGGAACACCAGAGACTGATCATAGCAGCACCCTGACCCCATCACTTGGTTATAGTCATCAGGAGCCTTGCCCAGGAAAATCCCCACAGTGATAAACCTCCAGATCTCATCCCTGGGCTTTAGCAGAGTGTGGTTTCTCCCGCCCATAAAGACCATGTACAGTCCACTCCAAGCTGACATATCAAGCTGACACTCCAAGCAGACACATCAAGCGACACTCTAAGCAGATACATCAAGCTGACACTCCAAGCAGACACTCTGAAATTGCAGTTCATCTGAACCTGAGACCTTAGCCTTTGACAGTTCTGTGCCTAGAACAAGTTTTTAGTTTTATCTGACCACCTACGGTGGCTCTTTGCATTGCTTTCTGTTCTCTGCCTTTGCTTTCAGTTCAGCTTTCTGAACCCTGATGGCTGTCTCAACGTTAGCACCTCTCTCTTTCTCTCTCAAAAAAATAAAAATAAAAAAAATATATGATTGTGTAAAGTGTTGTTGATGTGCATATATGTTATGAATTAAAATTGAAATAAAAAATCTTGTGATTGCTTGACTTTTGACTACCAGGTGACCCACAAGTACTCAATGAACTGCCTCTGATCAAAGTGGTATAGCCTGTGAATTTCTTGCTAGTTAATCAATGCTGACACTGTGGAAAGACACAAATGTGTTGGTCTATGGTATTGACATGGCTTGCTTATTCAGTTAGGTGGTACCCAACTGGCCTGTCTGATTCTCAGGCATTTGAACTCTGACTGACAGTCCACTGGCTTTTCTGATGCTCCGGGTTACAGATGGCAGATCATGGGTCTCAGTCTCTACAACTGCATGCGTAATTAAATTCTCATAACCGATCTCTCTCTTTCTCTCTCTCTCTCTCTCTCTCTCTCTCCAAACACACACACACACACACACACACACACATACACACACACTCACATCATATTGGCTCTGAGACCTATGTATGCATGTATGTGTCTGTGAGATATAGGCACATAAGTTTTCATTTTCACCAGATAAATGAACACTTTAGGAACAAACTCTGTGTGTGTGTGTGTGTGTGTGTGTGTGTGTGTGTGTGTGTGTCTTTGTCTTCTCCCCTCTCAGCAGAAGTTCTTGAGGCTGCTGACTGCTTGGATTTTCCTTGGGCCTCCCTGTGCCCTTGCTCGCAGGGATGAAAGAGAGCCTGCCAATAGCCTCCCGCCAGTGTGGGAAGACCTCGCTCCCAAGGAGTCTTGCTCAATTGCTCTCAGGGTTGAGGCTGCTTTTCTGGGAAACAAGGAAGGCTACACACAATTATATTAGTCCGATTTTCTGTTGCCAGTAACACAACATCACAGACTGGGGAAGTTTTAACAAAAAAGTTTATTTTGGCTCATGGTTCTAGAGGAACAATAGAGAGGTGATGACCTCTTGCTATCAAAGTCCCAAGATGGCATAGAGCATTACAAGACAAGGGATAGGGATCTTGTGTGTGTGTGTGTGTGTGTGTGTGTGTGTGTGTGTGTGTTTTCTGGCCTCTCTTCCTCTTCTTTTGATGCTACAAAAATTCAACAAAGGGACTTCATCTAAGGGCCTTATCTAATTCTAATCAAAGACAACCCTCCCCACCCCCGCAATGCCATAGTTGGATAAAGTTCCACCCTCTTACTACCTCACAATAAAGATTAAATTTCAACACATAAAGCCTTGGGAGATACACTTACGCCATAATCCAAGCCACAGCAGCAACACTTTCACCACTTACTATAGCATCCATTCAATGTGCTTCCATGAAGGATAAATAACTTTGAACCAAGCATACACCATAGGGGCGTTAGAGGAAATGAGTCGGGATATGAAATTACCTGCAATTTATCCTTGCAATAGCCCTACTGATGAGCTGTTGGAATAAGAGGAGCCCTGAACTATTGTTGAGGAAGAAGAGTCAGTCAATATGGGGCAGTATCAGCCTAGTCCAAGGTAGGGGTTTCTAGCAAGAAATGCATGTGGTACCTAATAACACCTCTGGATTCCGCAGAGGTCAGCTGAGCAGCAGGTGAATCTAAAGTCTAGGATTATTTTGCAAACCAGTCCTTCCTTTCTTACTATGCTTAAAACACTCTATTGTAATATAAGTTCTTACCTATTCACAGGTCTCTTTCTATAAAGTTCATTGTTCTCTTGATCCAATCTGTGCCAATAACATTCTATTTTAAACATGTTGGATTTATAATAATATTAATATTGAACAGGGTCAATCTCTCTTTGTTATTCTTTCTTCTCAAAATGTTTTTGTTTTTCTTGACTCTTTAGTCTTTAATATGAATATTAAGTCAAGTTTTGTGCATAACATTATCATAATTATTGTTGTAATTATACTGACTTTATACATGAATTTGGAGATAATTTCCATCTTTATGATTTTAAGCACTCTCATCTATTAACATAGTTTATTTTTCCATTTAACTAAGAACTTCTTTATCTGCTTCAGTAAATTATTATAGCTTGGTCTCTACAGCAATATCTTTTGTTGAATTTATCCCTTGTTTCCTCATTGCTTTGTTGATAATGTACCATGCAATTATATTATTTTCCCTAATCATTAAACATTTCTTATACCTTTATTTGTTTATTTATTTTTATGTGGTGCTGATGATTGAATCCAGCACCTTGCACATGCTAAGCGAGCGCTCTACCACTGATCCACAACCCCAGCCCATCATTAAACAATTTTAATTGCTACCATATAGGGATGCTTTGATTTTTAAATCTAAAGATCTCATAGGCAGCAACATTGCTTACTAGTTCTTACATTTTATGGAGATGTTGTTGAATTGTCTATAAAAATAATCTTAGCATATAAAAGAAATAATTCTCTTCCTAATTCTAAGAGCTACATTTTATTTTCTTATGTTATTTCCCTGACTAGACTCTCAAATACAGTGTTGAATAGTAACATAAATTAAAAAGTATGCATTTATTGTGCTTTGATTTTAAAGAAAATATATCTAATGTGCAACCATTGTAAATTCATCATTCCCTTTAATTAAGGCAAATTAACTTAAAGGGATGCTAGTAAGTATGAGTTTGATTATATAAATTGCTTATAATCTATTAAGATTATTCTTTTTGTTCTTTAATGTGATTAATTATGTTGAATAGTTTTGAACTATTTAAAAAGTTAAACTTTTAAATAAAATGTTTTTCAGAAATAAATCAAATTATAATTATACACAATCATTTCTTGTTTTATTTTACTAAATATTTGCTTTTCATCTCTTTTCACAAATTAGAATCACTAAAATCCCTTTGTTTGGATGGATTTTGCTGTTTTATTAGCAGTGATATGCTTGCCTCATAGGATATACTGAAACAGTTTTCCAATTTTTCTATGTTGTGAAATAGTTTGTAGATGACCCAGACATTTTTCTCTGAAGGTTTATAAACTTTCCTAAATACTGGTGTGGTTTTCTTTTTTTTCCAGAGAATTTATTTTATTATGTTCATCATTTTTACTTAATTATTATTAACATTTTTATGATTTTTTTAGTTTTTCTTTAAAATAGCAAATTAATCTTTCTAATGTCTTACAATTCATGTCATAATGTTTTTTGTAGTATTTTAAAGAGTTGTTCCTAGTTAGGTGTTCTTTTTTCTTTGTTTTCTCATATTATATATTTGTGCTTTCTCCCTTTTTGTTCTGATGGGTCTGGGCAAAGTTTTATTTACTTTATTGATTTTTTTTCAGTGAAACGAATCTTAGTTTTTTATCCTCTGTATTTTTATTTATATTTTCTTAATGTTCTGTCTCAGCATTATTATTTACTTCATTTTACTTTCTTTTGTTCTATTCTCTGTTCTTTTTCCAACTTCTTGACTTGGAAATCATGGTCACTTTTTTTTAATTTTAATTTTATAAGCAAGAGTTTAAACAATTTTCCAAGTACCATTCCAAATGTATTATGTAAATTTTGATAGATTGTGTCTTTATTTTTTACCACCAAATGTTTTAAGTGTGTAATTTTACTTCTATGTCTCACACAGTATTATAATTTCTAACATTTAAAGAATCAGGGTGTTGTGTTTGCAGATGACATGATTTTATACATAGAAAAACCTAAATGCTCTATAAAAAGATTATTGTAATTTATAAACAAGTTCAGATCCAGATCCACCCACATGGTGGACTGTGTGGGTCCCAGGCATGCCTAGCCTCTGGCGCAGGACCACCCCTTTCAACCACCAGACTACCGTGGGAGGTCAAGCCGGTGGCCCAGATCTACCCACACCAACTTGCACAGGACATCCAGATCCAGGATGAAATAGCATTCATTGAAGGACACCACCAGGGTCTGGAAGCCCAACATCAAGGTGAGGTACAGACAAATGCATAGGTACTACAAGAATATAGGGAAGAAACTGTAATATCTCAGATCCACACTGCAAGAAAGGAAGACACAGAGACAACATGAAAAAACAAGGGAGGAAAGTGCCCCAAACAAACCAGGACACTATAATAACAGAACCCACAGAAAGCAAAGTTGATGAAATCTCAGAGAAGGAGTTCAGAAGGTTCATAATTAAAGTGATCTGTGAATTAAAGAATGACCTAAATGAGCAAATACAAGCAAAACTTGATCACTCCAACAATGAGATAAGAGAGAAAATACAGGTAGCAAAAGATTACTTCAGGAGAGATAGAGATTCTGAAAAAAAATGTCAGAAATCCTTGAAATGAAGGATATGATAAATCAAATAGATAACTCAATAGAAAGCATAACCAACAGACTAGATCACTTGGAAGAAAGAACATCAGATAATGAAGGCAAAGTATACAACCTGGAAAATAAATTGATCATACAGTGAAGGTAATTAGAAATCATGAAGAGAACATCCAAGAATTATGGAACAGCATCAAAAGATCAACTCTAAGAGTTGTTGGGATACAAGAAGGCATAAAGTTCCAAGCCAAAGGAATGCACAATCTCTTCAATGAGAAAATATCAGAAAATTTCCCAAGCAAGAAGAACGAGTTAAAAAACCAAACACAAGAGGCTTACAGAACACCAAATATACAAAATTACAATAGATCTACACCAAGGCACATTATAATGAAACTGCCTAGCATACAGAATAAGGATAGAATCTTAAAAGCTTCAAGAGGGATGAATCAGATTACATATAAGGGGAGACCAATTCGTATCTCAGCAGATTTTTCAACCCAGACCCTCAAAGCCAGGAGATGGTGGAACAACATATACCAAGCTCTGAAAGAAAAATGGATGCCAACCAAGAATCTTATATCCAGCAAAACTAAGCTTTAGATTTGATGATGAAATAAAAACCTTCCATGATAAATGAAAGTTAAAAGAATTTACAACTAGAAAGACTGCACTGCAGAATATCCTCAGCAAAATATTCCTAGAAGAGGAAATGAAAAACAGTGATGAAAATCATCAGAGGGAGGGATTACACTAAAGGAACATCTAATCAGAGCAGAAACCAAGTCACCTTAAATACCAAAAATAAACAAAAATGTCTGGGAATACAAATCATGTCTCAATAATAAACCTGAATGCTAATGGCCTAAACTCACCAATCAAAACACATATACTAGCAGATTGGATCAAGAAAAAAAAAGACCCAACAATATGCTGTCTCCAAGAGACTCATCTTATAGAAAAAGACATAAACAGACTAAGGTGAAGGGTTAGTGGCAGACTTCAAACTAAAGTCAATCAAAAAGGATAAAGAAGGACAGCAGAATAAAATAGACTTTATTATTGCTGTATGTATATATGTGACTGCATGACCAATGTGATTCTGCAACCTGTACACTCAGAAAAATGAGAAATTATACCCCATCTTATTCAAATGTATGATATGTCAAGATCATTGTACTGTCATGTGTAACTAATTAAAACAAATTTAAAGAAAAAAGAAGCAACAAAAAAACATAGGAAAGTTAAAAAAACAAAATAAATAAATAGAAATAGTTCAAAAAAGAGAAAAAAAGGATAAAAGGACACTGTATACTGATCAAGGGAACCATATACCAACAAGACTTAACAATTATAAATATATATGCCCCAAACAATGAAGCATCTATGTTCATCAAATAAACTCTTCTCAAGTTCAAGAGTCAAATAGACCACAACACAATAATTTGGGGTGACTTTAAAACACCTCTTTCTTCACTAGATAGATCTTCCAAACAAAAGCTGAATGAAGAAACTATGGGACTCAATAATACAATCAAAACTTAGACTTAACTGACATATATAGAATATTTCATCCTATAATGAGAAAATACACTTTCCTCTCAGTAGCACATGAATCCTTCTCTAAAATAGACCAAATATTATGCCACAAAACAACTCTTAGCAAAATTAAAAAGTAGAAATACTAGCCTGCATTTTATCAGATAATAATAGAATGAAATTAGAAATCAATAATAAAATAAGAAATAAAACCCACTCCACCACCTGTAGACTAAATAATATGCTACTGAATGATCAATGGGTTGCAGAAAACATCAAGGAGGAGATTTTAAAAATTTTAGAAGTGAATGAGAACACAGATACAACATATCAATATATCTGGGACCTTATGAAAGCAGTTCTAAGAGAAAAGTTCATTGCATGGAATTCATTCCTTAAAAGAAGAAAAAGTCAACAAATAAATGACTTAACATTACATCTCAAAGCCCTAGAAAAAGAAGCACAAATCAACACCAAAAGCAGCAGAAGACAGGGAATAATTAAAATCAGAGCTAAAATAAATTAAATTGAAATAAAAGAAACAATTGAAAAAATTGACAGAAAAGTTGGTTCTTTGAAAAAATAAATCAAATTGGCTCTTAGCCATGCTAATGAAGAGAAGGAGAGAGAAAACTCAAATCACTAACATACATGATGAAAAAGGAAATATCACAACAGACACTATAGAAATATAGAAGACATAAACAGATATAATACCAATACTCTTCAATTTATTTCAGGAAATAGAAAAAGAGGCAGTACTTCTAAACTCATTTTCTATGAGGCCAATATCACTCTGATTCCAAATCAGGCAAAGACACATCAAAAAAAGAAAACTTCAGACCAATATCTCTAATGAACATATATGCAAAAATTCTCAGTAAAATTCTGGCAAATTGAAAACAAAAACAGATCAAAAAGATCATGCACCATGATCAAGTGGGATTCATCCCAGAGAGACAAGGCTGGTTCAACAAATGGAAATCAATAAATATAATTCATCACATCAATAGACTTAAAGATAAAAATCATATGATCATCTCAATAGATGCAGAAAAGGCATTTGACAAAATACAGCACCCCTTTATGTTCAAAACACTAGAGAAACTAGTGATAGAAGGAATATATCCCAACATCATAAAGGCTGCCTATGCTAAGCCCCAGGCCAACATCATTCTAAATGGAGAAAAATTGAAGGCATTTCCACTAAAAACTGGAACAAGACAGGGATGCCCTCTTTCACCACTTTTATTTAACATAGTTCTTGAAACACTGGCCAGAGCAATTAGACAGACAAAAGAAATTAAAGGGATACACATAGGAAAAGAAGAGCTCAAATTAGCACTATTTGCTGATGATATGATTCTATACCTGGAAGACCCTAAAAGTTCCACCAGAAAACTTTTAGAACTAGTAAATGAATTCAGCAAAGTAGCAACATATAAAATCAACACCCATAAATCAAAGGCATTTCTGTATATCAGTGACAAATTCTCAGAAAGGGAAATGAGGAAAACTACCCCATTTTCAATAGCCTCCAAAAAAATTAAATAATTGGGAATCAACTTAATGAAAGAGGTGAAAGATCTATATAATGAAAATTACTAAACCTTAAATTAAGAAATCAAAGAAGACCTTAGAAGATGGAAAGTTCTACCTTGCTCTTGGATAGGCAGAATTAATATTATCAAAATGACCATACTTCCAAAAGCACTATATAGATTTAATGCAGTTCTGATCAAAATTCCAATAACATTCCTCATAGAAATAGAAAAAGCAATCATGAAATTCATCTGAAAAAATAAGAGACCCAGAATAGCTAAAGCAATACTTAGCAGAAAGAGTGAAGCAGGTGGCATCACTATACCAGACCTTAAACTATACTACAGAGCAATAGTAACAAAAACAGCATGGTATTGGCACCAAAACAGACTGGTAGACCAAAGGTACAGAATAGAGGACACAGAGACTAACCCTCAAAATTACAATTATATTAGACAAAGGTGCCAAGAACATGCATTGGAGAAAAGATAGCATCTTCAACAAATGGTGCTGGGAAAACTGGAAATCGATATGCAACAAAATGAAATTAAACCCCTATCTCTCACCATGCACAAAACTCAACTAAAAATGAATCAAGGATTTAGGAATAAAACCAGAGACCCTGTGTCTAATAGAAGAAAAAGTAGGCATGGAAATTAGGCCTCAACTTCCTTAATAAGACTCCTGTGGCACAATAATTAAAATCAAGAATCAACAAACGGGCTGGACTCAAACTGAAAAGTTTCTTCTCAGCAAAAGAAACAATCTGCGAGGTGAATAGAGAGCCTACACCTTGGGAGCAAATTTTTACTCCCACACATCAGATAGAGCACTAATCTCTATGATATATAAAGAACTCAAAAATCTAAACACCAAAAAAATAAATAACCCAATCAATAAATGGGCCAAGGACCTGAACAGACACTTCTCAGAAGAGGATATACAATCAGTCAACAAATATATAAAAAATGTTTATCATCTCTAGCAATTAGAGAAATGCAAATCAAAACCACTCTTAAGATTTCATTTCACTCCAGTCAGAATGGCAGCTATTATGCATACAAGCAACAAAAAGTGTTGGTGAGGATGTGGGGGAAAAGGTCCACTCATACATTTTGATGGGACTTCAAATTGGTGCAGCCAATATGGAAAGCAGTATGGAGATTTCTTGGAAAATTGGGAATGGAGCCAACATTTGACCCAGCTATCCCTTCCTCGGTCTATACCCAAAGGACTTAAAAACAGCATACTATAGGGACACAGCCACATCAATGTTTATAGCAGCACAATTCACAATAGCTAAAATGTGAAACCAACTTAGATGCCCTTCAATGGATAAATGGTTAAAAAAAATGTAGCATTTATACCCAATGGAATATTACGCAGCAATAGAAGAGAATAAAATCATGGTATTTACAGGTAAATGGGTGGAGTTAGAGAAGATAATGCTAAGTGAAGTTAGGGAATCCTAAATATCCAAATGCCTAATCTTTTTCTTTAATATTTATATTTTTAAAAGGGGGGATAAGTTATCATCAACTGCACAAAGGAAAACTTAAGCAAGACCGAAACATCCCAAGCTAACATCTGGACCCACCTGCCTCCAAAATCCTCCTCCTCTTTACATAGGAGTCCAGGAAAGGAAGGTGAGGCTGTCGGAAAGGTGGGCTCTGTGAGGGCAGAGGATGAATTCTAGGTAAAAGGAAGGTGGACCACATAGATGATGTGCCAGTGGAGGGAGCAGGGGTCAGGGTATTCCACTGCCCAGCAGCTAGCTTCCAAAGCAGGTGCTCAGACACCTTGCTGAGTTATGACATGTGCTCCAACCTTCAAATGCAGTGTTTAATAAAAGCCAAAAGACCGAATAGCAAACTATCTTTATTGTTTATAGTAGTAAAGGGTAACATAATGTACAAATTGGTGAACAAACAACAGAGCCAACAACATCCCACCAGAGCCCATACAGCAAAACAGGAAATGAGGACATTTCTGCAAGATCTCAAGCAAGCGAGGTGATGGGTCACTGTCAGGTGACTATAAAAGGCAGAGAATGGCCATCAAGCAGCAATGGATCCTTACAGGATGATAGGCAGAACTATGAACATTTTAATTGGTATAGATTCCCAAATATCTCACAGAACTGGAGTCACTGTTCTAATGCATAATTCCGATACTTATTTGGACAGTGGCAAAGTAAAAATCCATAAGAACACTAAGTCACTTTTCTGTGGGTTTCTTTTGCAACCACACTTTGAAGCAGCTCTTTTATACAGCATGACTGCAAATTCAGTGATATTTCATCTTACTTTATATAAAGACCACAATTATCTGTTAGAAGTAAATCTGAGGCTTCGATACAATTACCAAATGAGAAACATGGTAATTATTTCCTTGTTTTGAAAAGATAAAAGCTGGTTTGGGTTGTGCCAATCATTGCCCACATACCCACACCCAGGCACTGAGTGCAGAGGTGGTATCCTGGGCCTCAGACCCAGAGGGGACACACTCAGGAGCAGAAAGCACTTGGGCCTTATTACTGAAGGACTTATTTTGTTTTTTACCTTTGAAGAAGTATTCCAGTATTTTGCCTTCAACTATACCATACGCTTGATGAAGTCTGTCATTTGCAGCTTTTAGAATTTTAATAATGCGCCTGGTGAAATTCCACCCCCCATACTCTCCCACAGATGCACAGTGTGAACCTGAGCTCTCCACATGATTGGGACAAGTAGCTCCAGCAGTGACCACTACTCCAGGGGTAAGAGCCTGGCCACAGACTGAGAGCCAACATTTGGCCACAAGTCTGAAGGAAAACATGTTTTGAGAGGGGCAATGAACAAAACCGAGAACAAAAACAAACCCAAAACCTTAAAACTTATTTCACAAAGAGAACAATGTGATTGGCCTAATGTAAGCTGTAGACTCATCCCTACAGAGTTTTGAGCTGCCCTGGAAGTGCTTCAAGGATCGTTTTGGTGACTGATCAGCGTGGTCGCTCACCATTCAATAACAAATGCAAGGACGATGGCAGGGTGTGGGGTGGTCCCTCTGGAGGCCATGCCTCCCATCTGTCCTCATCCTCCATCTCCAGCTGGGCTGGAGTGTCTGTTTCATTAATTGGTTGCCCATCAAACCTGAATCTAATCTGTCTCATTGACAAGCTCTGCCTCTCACAGTAGACCTTCATCAGCTTGCTTAGTGGGGTGTGCCTCTTGATCTTGAATTGCACCACTGAGCCATCCTGCCCCGCCACCTTCAGGTTAATGTGGTCATTCTCCACACCCCCATTGGGCTTCTCCTCTGACGTGGCTGCGCAGAGACTCTGAGATAGCGAGATGCAGAGGCAGAAGAGGCAGCCCCGAGTGGGTGAATCTTGCTCTGGGCCCCGCTGCTCTCCCAAATGCCTAACCTTTTCTTTGACATAAAGTGGCTGATTCATTGTGGGATAGGGAGAAGGAGCATGGGAGGAATAGATGAACTCTAGATAAGGCAGAAGGGTTAGAGGGAAAGGGAGGGGGCATGTTGTTGGTAATGATGGTGGAATGTGATGATCATTACTATCCAAAGTATAGGTGCGAAGACACTAATTGGTGTAAATATACTTTATATACAACCAGAGATATGGAAAATTGTGCTCTATATGTGTAATAAGAATTGTAATGCATTCTACTGTCATATATAAATAAAAAATAAATAAAAAGAATTTGTAAACAAGTTCAGTAAAGCATGAGGATACAAAATCAACACATAGTAACAGCATTTTTATGCACCAGTAACTTGCTAGGAAAGAAAGTATGATCAGGGTGTAGTGGTGCATGCCTGTAATCCCAGCAGCTCAGGAAGCTGAGGCAAGAGGATCACAAGTTCAAAGCCAGCCTCAGCAGAAGGGAGGCACTAAGCAACTCAGTGAGACCTTGTCTCTAAATAAAATACAAAATAGGGCTGGGAAGTGGCTCAAGTGTCCCTGCATTCAATCTTTGGTACCTTCCTCCCCCAAAAAAACAAAAAAAATAAAGAAATTATGAAATCAATCCTTTTCACAATAGCTACAAAAATTATTTAGGAATAAATTTAAACAAGGAAATGAAAGATCACTACAATTAAATTATAAAACACTGATAAAAGAAATGATGGTAGACATAATAAAGAGAAAGAGAAAAGATAATCCTTGTTCATGTATCAAAAAGATCAGCATTATTAAAGTGACATGGTACCCAAAGTGATCTATAGATTCAATGTAATTACCATCAAAAAACCAAATTACTGTCTTCACAGAAAGAGAAAAAGATAATCTTATACTACACAGGTTTTGATAGATTGTTTTTCTTATTACTTACTGCTGAATATTTTAAGTGTCTAATTTTATTACTTGTCTCACAAATTATCATGATTTTTTAATGTTAAAATAATTGGGGTCCTGTGTTGTTCATAGAGCAACCACAAGAACCCATAAAAGCCAAAGTGATTCTGATTAAAACCAGCAACGAACCAGCCAACCAACCAACAAACAAAACAGTGCTGGAGGCATCATAATGCCTGACTTCAGAACATACTACAAAGCTGTAGTAACCAAAACCCAAAACAGCATGGTAATGTCATTAAAAAATAAAGACACACAGACACATAGACTGAAGAAACAGGAACAGAGAAACTGGAAATCAATCCATAGTCAGACAGCTAGTTGATTTTTGACAAATGCACTAAGAATATATGGTAGGACAGAAATAAATTCTTGAATAAATGTTGCTGGTAAAATCAGATATGCAAATGCAGAAAAAATTACTATAAGAAAACAGGGGAAACTCTGCAAGACACCTGGGTAGCCCATTTTTTTTTTTAGATAGGATTTCAAAGGCATAGGTTACAAGAGTAAAACTAGACAAATAGACAACCTATATAATGGAAGAAAATATTTACAAATTATTCATTCAACAAAGGATTGATATCCAGAATATAGATAGATAGATAGATAGATAGATAGATAGATATAACTCAAAGCTGAACAAACACCATAAAAATCCAAACAATCTAATTTAAAACTGAGCTAAAGAACTAAACATGTCTCAAAAGAAGACATCCGATTGGTCAATAAGTACTTTCAAACCTACTCAGTCTCACTAATCATTTGTGAAATACAAATAAAATTAAAATGAGATATACTCTCACCCCAATTAGAATGGGTATCATCAAAAAGACAAAAAATAACAAATGCAAGCAAGGGTGAAGAAAAAATGAACTCCTACAGTGTCTATGGGAATGCAAATTAGTACAATCATTATGGAAAACATTACGGAGGTTCCTCAAAAAAATGAAAAATAGAACTAATGTCTAATCTAGCAATTTCACTAGGGGGTGTGTAGCCAAAGGGAATGAAATCATAATACCAAGAAGATACTTGTATTCCCGGGTTTATTGCAGCATTATTCAACAACAGTCAAAACATGGAATAAATGCAGATGCCCTTCAGTGGATAAGTGAGAATATAAAATGTGGCCTATCTACACAATGGAATATTATTCAGCCATAAAAAGAATGAAATCCTGTCATTTGCAGTGACATGGTTGGACCTGGAAGTTGTATAGTGAAATAAGCCAGGAACAGAAAGACAAATACCACACGTTCTTACTAATTTGTGGAAACAAAAGTCAATCTTGTAGAAGAATGAAAATAAATAGTGCTCACTTGAGACTGGTAAAGGGAAAGGAGAGGGATGAAAAAATCAATAAGAGACAGGATGAAAAGATCAATAAGAAACAGAGAGAATGAAGGAATTACTTCTGGTTCTGAAGCTTATTTCATTTAGCACAGTAGACCAACTGTAGGTTAAAACAATCTATGAAACTTTCAAAATGACTAGAGAAGAATAATACAAAATTCCCAACATATAAAAATGATTTCAGAGATTGAAATTCTTATTACCCGATTTGATTACCGAAAACCATATATATGTATTGAATTGTCATAATGTACCCCGGGGCGATGTGCAAATATTATATATCAATAAAGAATAATTTTTTATGTCAATTTCTATTTGGTATTTGTGTCTCGGTTTTTTTCACACCATAATCAAAGAAAAGGTCAGTATAACAGCTCTTTGGAGTTTATCGCCCTTGCACCAATCCATTATTTACAGAAATCTACTTAAGATGCAAAGACACATTCTGCCTCATTCAGATTATTACAGAAAACCATGCTTTGCTGATATAGTGTCTTCAGAAAATCAGAACTATAGCTTTATATTCAACTTAAGATTCCAAGTATTCTAAATTTTATACAAACATTTTTTAGCTCAGGAATATTGAAGCATCAGTAATTAAAAAAACTTCACATTAAATGTGTTGGTCAGTTTTCTGTTACTATCACAAAATAATTAAGCTAATAAACTTAAAAAGAGAAACGTTTTGTTTTGGCTCACAGTTGTGGAGATTTCAGTCTATGATTGGTTGGACCTGTTGCTTTGGGGCCTTTGGCATGGCAGCACATTGTGTTTGGAAACACATGGTGAAGCAAATTGCTCACCTCATGGTGGGGATGTGAAATAGAGAGCTGAGGACGTAACCTTAGCATTTGAGCCCTCGAGGAACATTCCAGATCCAAACTATACCACCAAACCTCAGTGTGTTTTAAAGTTCTAAAAGACACTCTAGACAAGAAAAAAATATATATACCCATCTTTTTTTTTTTTTTGCAGTGTTTATTTGTGCACCATTCTGCTCTGTACTAATGCTAGTTGTGTTCTCATGATGCAGGATGTGGACCAAGGGGCTGAGAGAGTTCTCCTCCTAAAGCACCTTATTTCACTAATTTTAAAATATGCATTTTCACATGATTTTGATATCTAAAAGTGTGTGTACTCAATGATAGGACTATCAGGCATAATTTAATCAGCAGTTTCCCCTTTCCAAGTCTATAGCTATGTTGAAATAGTGGTCAATTATTAAAACTTATGGTTCTTAGAGTGGATGAAATGTACGATGTTCCAAGCACCTGGAAAATTCTCTCATTCATCTTTTGGATCCCTGAAGTTTATCAGTGAACTTGCTACACAACCTGTCCCAAGCTCAGCCTCAGTGGCTTTCCTTTACGCAGTTGATGTGGGGATAAAGCAGTGAATGTATCCAAAACATCAAGTTCCCATGAGACCCAGGGTGCAACTGCACCAGAGCTCCAGTCAGACAAGTCCAGGAAGAGCCCTGAGTGAAAAAGGGCCCCTGAGAATTGAGAGAGGAGAAGGGATGGTGCCTCTCTTCAATCAGGCCAGCAGCATGGAAAGGGTTATTCCTTATGGCTTTACTTTCTGACCAAGGCGGTGAATCTTGGAAGAAAATGCAGATAGAACCCGGTTTCAAATTCATCGTTTTTCCTTATTGCCTATGAGTGTGCTTAGTTATAGTCATAAGTCCTTCTTTTCATCAGATTAACCTTCTGTTCCACCCCCTTCCCCACCCTGTTCCGCATTTGCTAACTGCAGCCGACAGACAGAACACTTCCCTTTGAAGGCTAGATAAGAGCAGTTGGAGGAGTCTGGACTATGATTATTCTTACCAACATTTACAGTTAATGTCTCTTCAACTGTTCTTATCAGACTTGCAGTGCCTGGAACACTGGCTGCTGACAAGGCTAAATCTACAAAGTGATTCTTTTATTTATTCCTCAGTGGAGGGATGGGACTCGTATTCAAGACAGGAAAACCAAACTGCCTTGCTGTTTGCTTATAGAAAGAGGTCTGAACGCTCATGGCTCATCCTCAAGTGTTGTCAGCTAGTCCCTGTTAGAATATTTGTCTCCCTATGAAGGGCCAGGAGCCCAGGTTCTTTCCCACCAAATAACTGCCATTCTTGCAAATGTCTCCTCTTAGACTCTGGTTTCTCCACGTCTTTCTGTTCACTATTCGGGGAAAGTCATTGCCTCTATTCTGTTTACCTTCTAATCATTTTTCAGAGTTCCACGAAAATGACATCTTTCTCATCATTTTCTTATTTATCAAAACATTTATCAAACAGATAACTTTGGTTTGTGTTTACAAAGTCCTGGGGAGACAGGGAATAATAAGACCTAATTTCTGTTCTCAGGAGTTTCAACCATCTACTGGAGGAGAGAAACTGATGGACATTAACATAATAGATAAAATTTATTCCAGTGATATGACCCCACCACCACCTCAAAAAAAAAAAAAAAGCCTCTGAAAGTATAAAAGAGGAAAATCGACAGGACAATATGGAAAGTTCAAAACCTTGACCTTGGAGCTCTATTTGGAGGGATCAATAGGGTTTATATCACTTAGAGGGTAAGACATCTTCCTGTGCAGACATGGTATATGAAAGGCAGGGCCATGAAAGGAGGTGTTGGGGCCTGTGTGAAAGGCCCTCTTGGTAAGAAGCAAGGAGTGGCCGAAGACAGAACTTGAAAGGGACACAGAGGCCAGAATGTGACTGACTTTGTATGTTAAGCTAAAAGATCGGGACATCTGTGGGCTAGCATGGGGGAAGCACAGGAACTTACAAACAAGAGAAATGTGTTTGTCTTTTTTTTTTTTTTTTCTTTTTCACCCAGATTCTGGCAAGGGTTTGTTAATCAGATGTTTCCCCAAATCCCCCCAGATTACCTGTTCAGGTTATCAGTAATGAAGATCCCAGATATCCCACATCAGCTTCTTCTGGGATCAGCACAGTCCAGGAATCCCAGTTCTTGGGAGTCCCCTAAGACATGTCCAATGGTTAGTTTTAGGTGTTCATATGACTGGATTAAGAGATACCTAAATAGCTGGGTAAGCATCATGCCTATGAGGATGTTTCTAGAAGAACTGGCATTTGAATGGGGGATGGAGTAAAGAAGAGTGACCCTCACCCAACGTAGGCGGGCACCATTCCATCATCTGAGGGCCTGACTAGGACAAGAGGACAGTGGAAAGGAAAACTTGCTCTTTCTCCCCTAGAGCATGGACATTCACCTATTCTTTGCCCTGGGACATGGAACTCTGGGTTCCCTGACTGCAGACTCTGAAACTTGCAACAGTAGGTACCTCTTTTCTCAGACCTTCATCTTCAAACTGTGAGTTGTACCATCTATTCCCCTGATTCTGTGGTGTTTGGACTTGAACTGAATCATGATACTGGCTTCCCTGAGTCTCCAGTGTGCAGATCACCTATCAAGGGAGCGTCCCAGCCTCTAAGATTTTGTGTAAGCCAGTCCTCATTAAGAATCTCCAATACAGAAAGCAGTATGGAGATTCCTTGGAAAACTGGGAATGAAACCACCATTAGAACCAGCTATCCTACTCCTGGTTTTATACCCAAAGGGCTTAAAAACAGCATACTACAGGGACACAGCCACATCAATGTTTATAGCAGCACAATTCACAATAGCTAAATTGTGGAACCAACCCAGGTACCCTTCAGTAGATGAGTAGATAAAGAAAATGTGGTATACATATACAATGGAATATTACTCAGCAATAAAAGAGAATAAAATCATGGCATTTGCATGGTAAATTACAGATAGAGTTAGACAATATAATGCTAAATGAGGTAAGCCAATCCCAAAACACCAAATGCCAAATGTTTTCTCTGATGCTGATTCATAATAGGGATGGAGGGGCAGCATGGGAGGAATAGACAAACTCTAGATAGGGCAAAGGGGAGGGAGGGGAGGTAAGGGGCATGGGGATAGGAAAGAGTGAAATGAGATGGACATCATTACCCTAAGTACATACATGAAGACACAAATGGTGTGACTCTACTTTGTGTACCACCAGAGACATGAAAAATTTTGCTCTGTATGTGTAATACGAATTGAATCACATTCTGCTATCATATATAACAAATTAGAATAATTTTTTTTTAAGAAAGATAAAAAAGAAAAGAATCCGCTGTTACATATTTGTATAGATGCTATTGGTTTTGTTTCTCTGGAGAACCTCAGCTAACACAACATGCATGATAAAAAGCTGATTTCGGAATACTTTGGTAAAGGATGGCTTAGCGGAGGAAAATCTGTCAGGAGATAACCATTGGCAAATGATCAGGCTAACCATACAAAGAGTTGAGAAAGCTCTCCAGGAAGGGAACGAAAGCCAGCGTCCAAGGCTTGCTGATGACGTTCTCAGACTGTCCAAGGAAACTGTCCTTCCTCCATTCTTATGTTATTTGTTCTTTCTTTTATCCAAGAAAATTTATGGGAAATAGTCATTGGTTAGATAATCTCCTTGGCACTGAAAATGTAACAATGAAAAAAAGAGGGCATTAAAAACAAATAACTAAACATACAAGAACAAGATCCTTTCAACTGATCCTTAAAGTTTTGAATACCTTAAAACAGAGTGATGTGATTGAACCTGTTGGGGAAAACTTCTCTAAGAAGATGAAATTGGAGATGAAATGTAAACGGAAAAATGGAACCGTGCATGAGAGTACCCCGAGAAAGGAAAGAGGGAGAGACATCTAGGTGAGGTGGTCAGAAAGGGAATAAATCTGAGGCCTTAAATTATGGAAAGGGAAGGAAGTAAAGGAAGTCCAGATTTTATTCTAAATACTATTAAAATGTAATTTTCAAATCTTTGAATTATAATTATCCTACAAATAAGAAATGATTCATTAATGAGGAAATCATTAAGATGTCAAATGGGTTTCTACAGAATTTGAAGAATAGACACACACACGCACACAAATACACACACAAATACACACACACACACATTCTCAATCTGAAGAACACATACACATTCTCAATCAGGAATGTTGAAATACATTTGTTAATAGAAGCAAACTATTAATAACTACAAGGCAATCGAGCACAATGCTTAGAATAATCTTTTCCACATGATGGAAATTAATTCAATTTCTATCAGGAAAAAATTATTTGTATTTCTATAAGACAAGAATCATTTGCATTACTGTCCATTTTCTACCATTTATAAGTTACCAAAGATGCCTAAATCCTATAGGATGGGATAATTGCAATGGTCAACTACAGAATGGTCCACTTTCCATTATAAGTTTGCTATTTCAAATTTATTTTTTATAATTTTATTAACAGAGCATTGGAAAAACTTTTGGAGAGTTCTAACCTGGGGAGTAACATGATCTGACTTGCCTTTTGAAAAAAAATCATCCTGACTGTATTTTTCTTTTGGTTTATTTATTAATTGTTTTTATCATTGAGTGATAATAAGTCTTGATTTTCAAGCTAGACTGTGAGCTTCAACAATTGTCTTCCAGCATATGTTTTGGTGCCTAGCATAGTTCTTGGCAAAATGATTGAGAGCAAATGTTTGTTAAATAAAAGAGGAATCAAGTGGACCTTGTGACTGATATGACATGGCATTCAGGGGAGCAGAATTCCAAATTTCTGCTTGGGGAATTGAGTGGATGATGGTGTTATTTCAGAGTAAGAGAGTATAGGATTTGGAGCAGAATTCAGAGAGAAAGTCTCTGTTTCTATGCCTCATTTTTGCTATCATTTAAATATAAATTCTGAAATGTTTGTTACAACTTTGTTTCTTCTGGAAAGAAAGTTTATAGTCTATTTAACAAATAAAATGTTCATGTGTATGTTCCTGCAATTGTGAATATATGTACACATTGGCCGAAGAATTTGAAAAGTACAGAAAGATAAGGCAAATATTTAACACAATGTTTTTGTTTCTGTATATTATTTAATTTGCTGCAACAGCCGATGTAGCATAAATGTCTTTTATAGTTTGAAAAGAAAAATTCAAGAGGGAGTCTAAAAGCAATTTTAAATCAGTAGAATTGAATTGGAAAGCACAGTGCTTCACTGGGTATGAAAGCAAAGGATGTGGTCTTGAGCCCATTTTGACTGACAGTTTTTGGTTTGTATTTTTGGGTTTATTTTGCTTTTAGAGTAGAATTTTTAAAAGAAGAAAATGAGATCTCTCCAAGGCTGCTTGAGAGAAAATGAGAAATACATCATTGTCTCTCAAAACACAAATATGAGGCTGAGAAGAGGATTCTCAAGGAGGGCTGGTTGACAGTATGCGAGGGTGATGTAGGGCCATTTATCCTGGGTGACACACCTGGGTCTGGACATAGAGGCAGATAAGCTTAGGGGACAGCACTGTGGTCACACCTTTTCCTTCTTAGGCCTTTCTGTGGCCTTGGAGCTAAGAGGACCCCATTTGAGTTTGAGCCTCCATTACTTCTCTGAGTAACGCAAGGTGGGGACAGCGGGGGTAGAAAAAGAAAGAGCAAGTGTTTTGCTACCCACGAGAAAATGGCCTTGGGATGCATGTTCACAATTTTTTAAATCAGGGTTTATGCACCTTGCTTGACTCATATCGTGGCTCCGTTAATATTTGTATTTTTTAAGAAAAACAATGAGCAAACAAATCTTTATATCACCCTCCCATCAGAAAGAAAAGTATATGTATCCGTATAAGTTTAGGGAAGTGGGATCTTTTACAGTTACAAGAAATACAGGGTGATGCAAGAAGGTGGTCACGTAAGGACACATTTAATCAGTGTTGTCAGCTAATTCTTATTTTTTAAAGAATGGGAAGAGATGGGGATATTAGGGAAAGATTGCTACTGTGCCAAAACTAAGAGCAAAGCAGACTTAAAAGATCTTGCTCTATGAGGATGAGATGCCCTGGGTATAATGGGTCATGTTGCTTAAGGCTTTATGCAGCCCTGTGCTTCTTTGCTACACAAGCACACTATAGGGAGCTTAGCCATCCAATTATCAGTAGTAAAGAAATACTTATCAAATGTCAATGAATATATGCCTGTGCCTTGGGAGTTACTGAGTGCTTAGGCAGGGAGGCTGGGGTACACTGAAGATAAACAGGAAAGTAATTGATTGTCCCCGCCCCACACACTTCAAGTGTCAGGATTTGGAATGGTGACATGCATGTTCATTACCCACCAACCAAATTCCCAGAGCATGTATAGTCTAATGCACTTTCCCCAAAGAGGGAATTGCCTTTACATTTTCTATGATGGTATTCTGTAGATTCCCTTCCACATAGAATTCACCCAGGAAAAGCAGACGTTAGGATGATGTCTAGTGGTAAAAGAGTACCACAGAATCGTCACAGGCTAACTCATTATTCCAAGAGGAGTTGGAAAACTTGTGACTGGAAATTTCTACATTGTGAAAAAAATGTGTTAATACCAAGAAATTTGTTGAGCTCAGAACCTGGGCACTTCCTGTGGATGATAAGTCTGTATTTTTTATTTCACGACCAGGTTTCTTCTTCCTGGGACTTAATTATGCCATGCATAGTGCTCCCGGCAGAGGCACAGAGAGACACACAACAGTCTCATTTAATCTATTTGATTTCTATTCTCTACTCCCTCAAGGTACAGAGGCAAATTCCAATTTAGTAATCAAGGCCTGAGTCATCGAATAAATAACTCAATTTCTCATCCTTGTTCACTGAACCAGTGGTATAAACAAACAATGTTTTTTTTTTTTTTTTTTTTTTGGTTTTTTTATGCCAACTGTGCGAATGGGCTTACCGGGACATTGCATTCAGAAATTGCATAAAGATACTGAAAATCATTCAGGGTGGAAGGAGCAGGAAGAGTAGTTAAATAGCCAATGTTCAAAGTCAGAAATATTTCTCTGGAGAAAGATTTTTTTTTTTAATTTAAAAAACAGAAATTTTATTCTCAAATTAAAGGACTTAGGTTTCATATCAAATGACCCAGGTAAAAAGCAACCTGAAGATTCCAAGTGAGACATAGGAAAAAAGTAGAAATTATTTGTTCCAGAAAGATAATCTGTTGAATAGAAGCTGGTGCATTTGATTACTTGTTTATTGAACCACATATTTTTGAGCACTTAGAATGTTCCAGATTCATGATCAATAAAATAATAGGGACATAAAGATAAATAAATAAAAATTATCACCCAAATCTTCTCATATAAACAAACAACTACAGATAGTTCTATCAGGTGATGATGGAGTTATGCTCAGGGCGTGATGGAATCATCAAGAAGGGACTAAAGCCAGCTGGGAGAGACAATGAGTAGCATCCCACAGAAGCTGATGCCCAGGGGGAAAGAGCCACTAGGGGAGGGGCTGATCAAGTAGGGGAGAGGAAGTAAAGAAGGCAGTGAGAACGATTTTTACTTCCTGCCCTTTCTTGAGGAAGACCCATCCGTTTTACTCAAGTTAACAGAGATAAGAGACCATCAATAGGATTCAAGAGAGAATGAACGGATGACATCATTCCTGCCATCTCTACCATATTTTGCTGCCGTTTCCCCCTTACCTCACATATTTTATACATATCTCTTTGTTAATCTTTATAGCAACTCAGTTGGTTGATATTTTTATCTTGTTTTACAGATTAGAAAACACATGTCAGAGCAATGAGGTAACTTCCTCCAAGTCACACAGCTAATAAGGAACACTGAAACCCAGATTCAAGAGACCTTGAAACTTTGCTCTCAACCCTGACACTAAACTCCTCATTGTTTCTTGTGATGGCTTTCATGTGGGGCCACATTGTGAGGAGGTCAGATACTTATCTAGGTAACTAAGGTTATCTAAATATTTATGTCTGTCCTCCGGACTTGTCAAATTGTGTGAAGACTTTATTCAATAATAGTATGAATCATTATCAGGTAGCATTGGAATTGATCATGTTCTCTATGATGAAGGCATAGACATAGTAAAGACATAGTAAACAAGAGGTAGAAGCTAAGGGAAGACAGATTTGGTCTCAAGTTGTAGAATTTGCCAATCACTAGAAGCTACTAGTGATTCATGTGCTCTTTGAAAGAGAAATATACATATATACATGCATAACTATGTATGCATACACGCACACACCCCTCAAGCTAATATTCCCCCTGCCCTAAACCTACCCAAGAAAAAACAGATAACAAGTAGCTAGGCACAGTCCCTATGCCCCAAACTTGTTGGAATTATTTTAACGAGTTGATTCTCTTTCCCTTGCTCCTACTTCTGTCTCCTAATCTAACCTGGTACTTTCTCATATGGTTCTGCTTGGTGTGGCATGTTCCCTTCCCTCATAACTATCAGCAATACATTCTTTCAATGGCCTTTTCTAGCTTCCCCATGCCATCATATCACCACCACTATAAATTAAGATCTGGGCACATACAAACCAAGTCCTGTGCCCAAATCATGTAACTCATTCACTTTAAGGTGAAGAATAAAACTCTAAACTCTGGGAGGGTAACAAGTACCCTCTCCTTTGCTTCTTCCAGGGAAAATTAGGATGTGAACACTTATCATCTCCAGGATCTATTCATTTTAAAGTCTTTGCTGACCTTTCCAGAAAGAATTGGATCTTACTCTTTCATAGTCTCTCAATAGTCTATTAGTACTATTGTGGGTTGGGGTGTTGCTCTGTGATAGAGTTTGCCCAGTGTGCACGAGGTCCTGCACTGAAAAAACAATCCCCAGCACTGAAAAAATAAACAACAAAAACCTACCTTTTAATTCTTTTATTTATTTATTTTTCTTATTTAATTCAAAAACACATATTATGTGTTTACTGAGAGCTTGGCAATCTCACAAGCTCAGGGATGAAAATGTAAACAAAATAGACTCTGCCCCTGCCTTCATGGGGCTCACATGCTGAAGGAGAAACAGAAAGCAAACATATGACAAACAAGGCACCAGCCCTGTGGAGAAGATAAACAGAATGAGGTGTCAGTATCAGGGAAGGACCATTTAGACGTAGGTCTGATGATTAATTTTATATGTCAACTTGATTGGGCACAAGGTGCCCATATATTTGGTTAAACATTATTTTTTTATATGTGTGTGTGTGTGTGAGTGTGTGTGTGAGACAGAGAGAGATAGAGAGAGACAGAGAGACAGAGAGAGAGAGAGAGAGAGAGAAGGTGTCTTATGAATGAGATTAACATTTGGTAAAGCCTAATGCAATCCATGGATGGCTAAATATAACATAGTGGAAGAATATAGAAAGAATTTCTCTCTCTCTCTCTCTCTCTCTCTCTCTCTCTCTCTCTGTCTCTCTCTCTCTTTCTCTTTCTCTCTCTCCCTCTCTGACTCCCTGTGGCTAAGAAATTAGACTTCTAATGCTGATTATACTAGACTATAAAAAATGATCAGGCTAGAATGACAATGTCCACTCTCCTGGATCCTCAGTTCACTAATTGCACACATTGAGATTTAGCCTCTTTAACCGCTAGACACATACACACACACACACACAAAGACATACATACTCACATACACATGATCTATATATACTCTGTGTGTGTGTATATATATCTTAAATATATTTCATATATCCTATATTTATATTTTAAATATATATTTTATATTTATATATTAAATATATATCAATATACTAATGTATATATGTATATATTTTGAATATATATGTAGATATCAATATATATTTACCTACCTATATTGTATGTGTGTGTGTGTGTGTGTGTGTATCTTGAATATATACCATCTGAGTTAGTCAGTTTTATGTCATTGTGATCAAAATATCTGACAAGGAGAATTTAAAGAAGGGAAAGTTTATTTGTGCTCACTATTTTAGAGATTAAATTTATGGCGGGCAGCTCCACTGCTCTGGACCCAGGGTGAGGCAGAACAACATGGTGGAAGAGAGCAGCAGAGAGAAGCTGCTCAGAACAGTAACCAGAGAGAAGAAAGAGGGGGAGTCCTGGGGAAGGAGCCAAAGGGAAGATAAGCCACTCCAGGGCACACCCCCAGTGACACTTCCTCTAGCCACACCCCCCTTATCAACAGTTACCACCCAATCCATTCAAGCTAAAATGGACTGATAGTTTTTAGCTATTATTATTCAATCATTTTACCTCTGAATATTTCTGTATTAACACAGGAACTTTTGGAGGATAACTCATATCCAAAACATAACACCATCTATATATTGTACAAACCATAACACATCTATATATTGTATTTGTGTATTTTAAATATATCAATATCAACATATGTGTATATATACAAATCTTAAATGATATCAATAAATATTTATCTCCATATTATATATAGATCTATATCTTATATTTAATATGTCTTGAACATATATCCAACATTAATATGTATGTATATATATTATATGTATATATAAGATATATATGCTACATATCTTCAATATATGAATATAACAATATCAGTACATATCTATCTATGTACATATACACATCTTATTGGTTCTATTTCTGTAGAGAGGCCTAAATGCATAGGTTTGGGAAAAGCTAATTGGAAAATATGACACTTGTCCCGAGCTCTGGAGAATTAGGGGAAAAAATGAGAAAAATACAATTCTTTTTTTTTTTTTTAGAAAGAGTGAGAGAGAGGGAGAGAGTGGGAGAGAGAGAGAGAATTTTAATATTTATTTTTTAGTATTTGGCGCACACAACATCTTAGTTTGTATGTGGTGCTGAGGATCGAACACTGGCCGCACGCATGCTAGGCGAGCGCACTACTGCTACCGCTTGAGCCACATCCCCAGCCCAAGAAAAATACAATTCTAATCAAGTGAAATATGAGAGCAAAAGCCTGAGGCTGAAAAGAGCCAGAAAGAAGAGAGATCAGAAGGGATGCAGGAACCAGGTAAGGAAGGAGCTTGCAGTCTTTCCCTAAAAGCTTTGAGAAGCTGATTAACTGGTCTTTGATAAATATTTGTGAGACAAATGAGTTCATGGATAAGTAGTTATTTCCTAAATGGTAAAAGCAATTTTCAAACTATTAAAAAAAAGAATGGCACTATTTCTATCCTTATTCTTTGATAGTTTTCACTTAGAGAGCCCAGGCAGATGGGATAGAAGGGGAGGATGCTGATAAAAGTTAGTTGTCATCTCAGAACAGCAGAGTATGATGGATGTGCAGTCTCCACACTGAGTTTCCTGACGATTCTGCAGTTTGGCATTTTTATCTGTTGTTACAGAATACATGTGCAGTAATGCAGACTACATTTATCAAATATCATGAGCAATGAATCATTCGCTTTGCAAGGAACAAGGAAACTTCACCTCCTCCCAGGAAACTGGCTGCAGCTTTGCACAAGAGCACCCTCTTCTGTGCAGTTGCAGCCCCAGCCTTCTGAGAAAGGGAGCAGTGGCCTCCTGCAGCCCCGCTGCTGTCCCCATGATGAGGGAGTCAAGCTAAGCAAAGAATGTCCTTTTTTGCCTCCACCTTCCAGGGGGTCATGCAATTTAATCTGGAATTCCTCTAGAATTGCTTAAGAAAGTGGAGAAGATGAGGGAGCTGAGTTTGGGACTTATTGAAAGGGAAAGGAAACACTTTCCACCCAGTAAAATTATACTTCTTCCCCAATATGGCAAGGACTTCCCAGAATGCTCAGGTAGACGGGTCCTGGGAATGAGGAGAAGAAAGTGAAGCCCAGAATCCACAAGTCAGAGAAATGCGCAGAAATTA
The DNA here is from genome assembly GCF_045843805.1 of Urocitellus parryii. Taxonomy (NCBI): domain Eukaryota; kingdom Metazoa; phylum Chordata; class Mammalia; order Rodentia; family Sciuridae; genus Urocitellus; species Urocitellus parryii. The sequence goes on from NC_135539.1 coordinate 98,394,391, forward strand.
AAAAGGATGCACTCAGCACAGCTCTGCACATGTAGTAAGCAGATGGTGTTGTGCTTTGTGGGTAATAACCTTAAGACAAGGGAATTGGACTCTAGTATAATTCTATACTGCTTTCAATGGACTTCTTTAGAACAGAATCTCCTGTACTATGAAATTGACTACAATTGGGGACCTGGCACATAATACTCACTTAAATATTTATTGAGCAAATAAAAGTATTGGCTTCTCATGTCTTCCAGGGGAGGGAAACATAAAGCCCTTTATATCTTAGTTTACTAGTTATTGCAGATAACTATGACCACAATAATGCAGCATGTAAAACAGCCACAAAATCTCAGGAGCATACAAAAATGCATTTATTTAGTTTGCAATTGTGTGTGTTGGCTATGCAGTATGTTGATCTCAGCTGGGCTCACTTATGCATCTGTAGCAGACTAGGGTCATTTTGGGGGCTGCCGATCTGGGGCAGCCTCTCTGAGGCAGTTCAGCTCCACTCACCAGGATTTGCATCCTTTTTTCTCTCAGAGTGAGCTGTCTATTCAGGGCATATTCTCTTCATGGCAATGGAAGAAGTTTAAGAGTGCAAGTTCGAGTGTGAAGACACCTTTCAAAACTGCTGCCTCATGGATGCTGACATCCCATCATTGGTCAATGTAACTCTCGGGACTCAGTTTACCATTTGTGGAGTAGAACATTTTATTTTTACATGGAGTTATAGGGGGGGGTGGGAATATTTTCAACGTGAATCTAATCTGCCACACTGAACCTTTCTTGTACAGTGAGTAGAGGAAGAACAAGTTAGTGTGTACAGTACAAAGACCCTGGGACACAACCCTGGGCCTGGCCACTTGAATTTCCTGAGTACTAACCAGTGAACAAATGCCTTATCTCATTTAGTCCTGAAAAGGAGCCTGTGAGGTTAAGATCAATCTCTTTCTGTAGCTGAGGCTGGGAAGTGATGCCGAAACTTACTAAAACCACTGAACTGGTAAGTTGTGATCAGGAGATGAACCCAGATCTGTCCTGTTACAAATCTTGCGGTCTTCAACACTGAGAATAAGACCCTCTCCCCCAGGGAAGTGACCCCAACTGGTCACAAGAAGCATCACAAGAAATGTTTTTTTTGTGTTTTGTTTCTTTTCTTTAAACCAACATAGAACAAATTTAGCCCTTTCTCAAAGTCCATCTTTTATGTCATTGGAAACAGCTCCCCACTCTGCTCTTCTTGAAGCCAACCAGTTTCCTGCTTATCTTTCCAACCCCATTTCCCAGAGCACTCACTACTCTGAGTGTGCAAGGATTGCAGGAATAATGGAGATGAATGACCTGGACAAAAATACTCAGAGAGACGACTCCAAGGAAGAAGCAGATCTGGCTGGTGAAAATGTCAGGCTGTGTTAATAGACACTTTGACCATGCTATACCTGGTTATTCATCTAATGGGGATGTATTTTAGGAAAGAAACTGAAACAGAAATAGTTAGAGTTCACCAGTTAGAATGATGAGAAAACTCCAAACCTTATCATTCCAGCTCTTCAGCTGGGGAAAGAGATTTAAGAGCAAGATGAGGGCTTTGTGAATAGATGTGAAGGGTGACCATGTTGGGACAGGAGCTGAGGTTCTACAAGCAGAACTAGTACTAAAGGTAGAAATCAAGGACTTCTAGACAACTGGACCATTAGAGTGTGAAATAGTAGAGCTGACCAATGCAGTTCAGATTTCATTGCAAGATAATTAATCTTGTTGATATTTCAAGCAAAGAGTGGAGTATCACTATGTAGCAAAGTGGCCAGGCGGTTAAACTGAAATTTTGTATAATAAAAAAAAAGATTTTTATTATTATAAATGATGATGTTGTTGGTTACAGTAATTATTGTTATTTTGGCTTAGAACCTGTCATCATATGCTCAAATTAATTCTGTGAGGCAGATATACCAGACTTTTTTCCATCATATATGAAGAACTGCAGCTCAGAGAGTTGTGATTTCCCCTACAGTCACACAGGCAGTGGAAGAATTGAGATGAGCACCCAAGAGATGCCAGTACATTGTCCTGATACTGCCAAATCTGATCATGAGGAGAAAGATCATGACCATGTTAGACATTTCTGGAGGAAGGTATGGCAGATTTTAGTAAGGTCAGCCAGGACTTTGTATTTGGAAGCCTCAGAGTCATTTCTCCCTTTGATCTAGTGGGAATATAACAATGAGCCTCCTTCAACAAGTCTGAGAACATTCTTGTATGACCCATTCTTTGCAAAGGACTTGCTTTGATGCTTCCTTGAAGCATAACAAGAAATGGGTTTCCCTGTGAATATGTACAATTCAAGCCACAGAAATCCATTTGACAACATATTCTTTATACATTTTCAAACAGGGCTTTGATTTGCTTTACTCGGTTTCTCCCTACGAAGGGCAACACATTCTCAGTTTCTCGTGTGTTTTATTTTTGCTTCTTTACTTCAGACTGAATAGAAACACTCACAAAAATTCATGCGCTCCTTGTGTCCACCTGATCTTCCCCATATCGTATCACGGGGCTGGATGAAGGGCAAGCAGCAAAAGGACTAATTCAGCTTTTCCCCCACCACCCTCCTGACAGCCTTCCCCCCAACCCTCATCCACTTTCCTGAAGTTCGTGGCTCTTTGTCGTATCCTCCCTCCCTGTCCCCAGTGATCCACAGCACCCTGAAGCCAGGACTCTAAAGCTCATTCTGGACACTTGTTCCCAGGTAATTTTTCAGCTCCCTATCAGTATTGAACAGCCTTGGCTTCCCGAAGAAGACTAATTAAAATGACAAACCTCATGTTGATTGATCACCACCTGGGTGAAAACAATACACAGCCATGACATTGCTCATAGATTTGGTTCTCTCTCCCACACCTTCCTCTTTTTCCCACACACGAAGGAGGCAACAGGAGTGTGTGGTGTGTCCTCTCAGCCTTGCCTTCCTGTTTGAATCTCCTCACTGTTTTCTCACCCTCTAGCCCCACTCTCTTGAGATAGAACCCAGGAACCCCTGCAGGGTGCAGCAGGTGAGACCTGACTAAGGGCTCTCTCTTACCTCCTCTCACCTAGTCCCAGGGCAACACAGGGGTGCAGTTGCGACCATCTGTATTTCACAGATCATGAAACCAAGGTTAAATGATTAACTCACAGTTACATAGCTGCCAGACAGACAAATTAATTAAACTCTTGAAAAAAACAATAATTCTTGCTCCCTAAAAACATTTTTTGGTAGTTAAAATACTTAAGCACCAGGGACTAGCAACCATTTATTGAACATGAAGTGTATCTATAATGTAGCTACCAGGGCTGGGAGACGAGTGAAATGAGTGAGATGGTAGAAGTGGGGCTCTCCTTCCAAAAAGGGGCTGGGCCACTCAGGAGGCAATTGTCTTGTATAATTATCTGGATCTCAGTGACATTCCATGGCATGATAAGTCTGGCACAGGGGACCAGTGTGCTGAAGTGTGACCTCTTTCTGTTTTACATCGTTCTTTCACTTATTCATGTAGACCCTCTCTTGACCTCATTCTCTCCATTATTTCCATCTCATTTCTCTTTATAACATAATCAAATCCCCACAGGGTGCCCTCATCCTTTTTTTTTTTGATGATGATGATGATTCTTTATTAACATGCATTTAAAATATGCAAAGTTAGATCTCAGCACAAAAGTCCTTCCCACAGATTGCCTAAGACAAACCAATTTAATACTCTTCTCACTGCTCCCTCAGGTCTCTCTCTATACTCTTACCTTGCTTGATTTTCTGTACAACACAACCCTCTGGAATTATCTTATTGCTCCTTTTTTTTTTTAAAGTTAATTGTCTGGATGAACTAATCTTGTTTGTTGTTGTAAATTTAAGACTTAGAATAGCAGTGCATTGCAGAAGGAGAACAAGAAATATTTGTTGAATGAAAGAATAAACAAGTGTCCTTCCTCCAATAACTGATGAATCACTGTCCACTATCTTTTTTATTAGTTCTTTTTAGTTATACATAACATTAGGATTCATTTTGGAATAATTATAAAAGCATGAAATATGATTTGCTCTAATTCAGTCCCCACTACTTCCCCTTTCTCTTCCCTCCACCCTCTTTCTGTTCCTTTCCCTCTATCTAATGGTCTTTCTGCTATTTACTCAACATATTTTTAAAATTAGTTTCTTGTGCTGAGACACTGTGTGGTGAGACATGATGGTGAGATTCGCTGTGGCATATTCATATATGTACATGGGAAAGTTAGGTCAGATTCATTCTACTGTTCTTCCCTTAAGGCATCCCTCTTCCCTCCTTGTCAACTCCCTTCCTCTACTCCACTAATCTTTCTTACAAATGGTCAACAAATATATGAAAAAATTATTAACATCTCTAGCAATTAGGGCAATGCAAAATCAAAACTACTTTGAGATTTCATGTTACTCCAATCAGAATGGCAATTATCAAGAATACAAAACAAATAATAATAAATGTTGGCAAGGAGGGAGGGGAAAAGGTACACTCATACATTGTTGATGGAACTGCAAATTAGTGCAACCACTCTGGGAATCAGGATGGGGATTCCTAAAAATACTACAAATGCAATCCCCATATGAACAACTATTCCACTCTTTGGTATGTATCCAAAAGATCTGAAATCAACACACAACAGAGATGCAGTCACATCAATGTTTATTGCAGCACAATTCACAATAGCCAAGAGACAGAACCAACCCAGGTGCCTTTCAACAGATGAATGGATAAAGAATATATGGTATATATACACAATAGGGTATTACTCACTCATAAAAAGAATGAAATTGCAGCATTTGCCTGAAAATACTTGGAACTAGAGAATATCATGCTAAGTAAAAACCAGGACAGAAAGTCAAAGGTGGAATGTTTATCTAATATGTCGAGGCTAGCCCAAAATAAGGAGGAAAAAAGAAAGGAAGATACTTTCCATCATCTTACCAAGTCTATGTTTCCAAAATCATCACAGATTTCTCTCTCATAATCCTGTAATTCAGGCTCTTGAGGCTTCTTAAGGATTATTGACAATATGTGTAAATCAGGGCCAGACACAGAACACAGTAAATAAAAATTGGACATTATGTGTACAGTCCTGCATGGCACCACGACATTTCAGTCAACAATGAACTGCATATATGTCAGTGCTCTCACCAGACTGTAGTGGAGTTAAAAAGCTCCTATTGCCTAGCAATTTGCTGTAGCTGTCATAATATTGTAGCACAGGGCATTATTCACATGTTTCTAATAGTGTTGGTATAAACAGATCTATTGTGCTGCCAGTCATAAAACAGTGTAGCAATACAATTACATGAAGTACATACTATTAATAATGGTAATAAACAATTGTATTACTGGTCTGTGTATTTATTGTACTGTAGTTTTTAGAATATACTCCTTCTCCTTATTAAAGAAAATTTCCTATAAAACAATCTGCTATGTTATGCCAGCAGCAGCCTCAGATATCTCTTGTTTATTGCATCTCTTGATTACATCATTTTCTTTTGTGCTTAATTTAATCTCGTGTAGTTTGATCATCGTGGCTCTAGGAGCAATAGGCTAAATTATATGGACTAAGAATATAGTGAGCTATATCACCTGTGTTTGTGGAGCTACATTCTATGACATTTACAAGATAACAAATATCACCTAACAATGCCATTCTCAGAATGTATCCCTTTTGTTAAGTGAAACATGATAATAATTAAGAAGCAAGGAATGTTTTATTCTACTGAAACTTTACTGCTATTCTTAATACTATGAAATGTGATTATCAAATGAAATTAAATTATTTATTGGTGACAAGTCATTATACTAGATGCCTAGATGAGTCATTCATCTAATCTAATCTATTCTGAGTATTAATAGCCTACTTAGGCTAAAACTCATGTGAAAGTTAAATGGCAATATGTGACTGAATAATTTAAGAAACATTTGCTTAATAGAACAATTTTATTATTGCAACAATTATTGCACAATTGTTATACCTAACATTTATGGACTCAAGTTATGTGAAAGCACTTTATATATTGGGTCTCATTTAATTCTCACACTGTCCTATTTATGATTAGAACCTCATGCTTATAGATGATGAAAATAATTTATGGAGATGATGTCAGTTGATGAGTCACAGAGACAGAAAAGGAGAAGTCTGAATTCAAAAGCCCAAACCATTTACCAATTTACCAATAAAGCTATTCTTTTAGCTACTATACCACTCTAGTATAATAAATTGATAATTTGTATGGCATTCATAATTATGAACAAATCAAATTAGTTGTGGAAGATACAGTGCTAAATCTTCAAGCTCAGAGGCAGCAGGCTTGAAACCCTCTGGGATATATTGTTTGGAAGACTGAGCAAGTCATGAGACAGGACAGAAAAGGAACTCTGCAAGGATTGTCCAAGAAATGCATTTGGAGATGGAGCACAGTGATGGCTGAAGGTTATCCTGCTGTGGAAGAAAGAATAGTTCTCTTATTCCAGGTGCTGAGGGAGTGGGGGTGCTGAGGCAGAAGAAGCAAGTTCAAAGTCAGCCTCAGGAAAAGCAAGGTGCTAAGCAACTTGGTGAGACCATGTCTCTAAATAAAATACAAAATAAGGCTGGGATGTGGCACAGTGGTCCAGTGCCCTGAGTTCATTCCCTAGTACTCAAATAAATAAATAAATAAATACTCTCTTGCTAGGTCTATACCTGTGCTGATTTTCCTCTAGGGTAATGAAAGTCAACTGCATAGTTTTGAGCTATTATGTAAAGAAATGAAAACTCATTACTAAAATAGTTTATGACTTACCCTTCAGCATGCTTTAGGGGGTATGTACATTTTCTCTTAAGTGCTTAAGATCTGACATAAAGGCAGGTTCCCCTTTACCAGGGAACCACATGGGTGTGGTCTTGCCCTTCAGTCTTTATGAACTTGGCCCTCACCTTTGACAGACAGTAGGATTGAAAGACACTGCCTGGAACAACACAACCATATTCCAATCTGCCTTTGAAAATGAGGGTGGAACAGAGGGAGAATTGAATATCTTCACTGAGTTTAGAAATGATCTGAAATTCTGACATCACATGACAGGATGTACATTTTTGTTAATTGGAAGTAATGTGATTATACACATGTAACAAATTCCTTTTCTTTTTTTTTTTTAAATTCCTTTTCTTTAGAACAAAAAAACAAAGCACTTCTGACAGGGCCTGAGGTTTATGTAGGATTGATCAAGTCATTTTTTTACCTTTATGAGTGCAGGAGCAATTCACAAATGTTTGAAGCAGCCTGATTTTTCTTAACAGAGAATGAATAGGAAAAAAAATTTCAGAGAATGAGTGAATAGGAAGAAATTACTGAATAAGCTGGTTTTGGTTATCAAATAGTTGATATTGGAGTGACTCAATCTCTTATCTATGACAGCAGATAATGCTGAGACAGTTAATCACATTTATTGGCTAGAAGTAACCTGAAGGGGAATTTGTGTGGGGGTGAAGTAAGGGAATGAAGACAAAGAATACAGAAAAATTCTTTGGAAAAAAAATGTTGGCACATCAAGACTTGCCATGCTCAGCCCTGTTTATACAGAGTGACAGGAAGAAGGTAAATTATTAAAATCACCTCCTTACTTCCATCCTCCGTGGAATTGATTCTCATGAAGAATGACTTTGGTTAGGAGTAACAGGGTAATGTCACTTCGAAGATGAAGTACGTTCTCTTCTATTCTAATACTACCCCCCACCCAACTTGCCAAAAATTGAAAGTCTGCTGCTATTAGAGGTTAAATTATCTTCTGAGCTGTGGGATCACTCATCAGTTAGACCAAAGAGGCATAAGTCATTTCCTACCTCAGAGATATTCAGAATTTAATACACTTACCCTACCCTTAAATTTGGGGGGAAATGGAACCCACAAGCTAGTGATTACATGGGAAGAAATTTCCCAAGATCACGGACAACTCAAGGGTATTCCCACATGCACATTTTCTCTGCCTCCCTCATTTACTCCAAGTCACTCACTGTTTAGAAACTTTGACTTCCTAGGACCATATATCAAATTTAAAATGACCTCTAGCATAATGTAGAAATAAATAAAATAAATTTCAAAAATGTGTATTTAGCCAATCAAAACAATTATTTCCCAAACATCCTTCCTAAACAGGATTGCTGTTCAGCGGGCACTTCCCTATTGCTTGTGGATATAATGCTTTACCTCTGACAGATGTTACCATCTGCTAGGCATCCCTAAACACTACAGCTTGTAGTGCACCAGAAAGCTGAAACCCCACTGTTCCTGGCTCTTCTGAAGACCACAGTGACCCCCTGATTTGTTTTATTACTGCTAATAAGGATGCTTTAAAAAAAACTGGAGGTAAAGACATATAACATTTGCTTTTCAATGCAAAATTGGATAGTACTAGTCCATTTCTTACTCAGTCTTTGTCATCACTACACAAAAATATTAGGTGTCTTTCTCCAGAAACAAAAAGTGTGTGCATGTGCTTCAGAATAAATAATGGGGTTCCCTTAAGATGTCACTCATGTTCCCCTTTTACTCTCATTCAGGACAAGAGGCTAGGCAGTTCTCCAACATTTATTGTGATGAGCAAGTAAGATCCCATCAGTGTCCAAAGATCTCTGATCCCAGCTGAGAAGAAGAGCCCTTGGGAACCAAATAGTTGTTTATGTCAATCTATATCCTGCATGTGTCTGAGGGATATGAGAGTAGATTCAATTTATTTTTTTAATGAGAAAGTTGATGTGTTAATTTATTCAGAACCATCAATACAGTTTTAATCATATATATTGAAAGAGGCTAGAGTGTTATTTCTTTATGGTACCAGCAATTTTCTGTACCAATTCATTAATCAATAAAATCTATCTGCATTATTTGTTGAGCTTCCAGTAGCTTTTCATGGCCATGTGACAAGCAACAGACAAAAAATAGTAGAGTTATTAAAAAGCACTCAAATCCTTCCAAGGATTGCACACTTCAATTCACATGTGCAAAGAAGCCTATGTGACAGCCACTGTAGCAGCCAGCTTAAAGAATAATGACAAAATACAAAGAAGTGAGCTGATCCAAGACCCAGATCTAAAATGCAGTACCTCATCGAATGCACAGAATGTATTCAGTTAAAAAAAATACATAATATCAACTACCTATTCCATAGCAGGTTCTTAAAAATACATCAAGAAACAACACAGCTTCCTCACCACATACACCTTATCCACAAAAAGATAAAAATACTGCTCTTATGGAGGCCACAGTCAGGTCAGAAAAGATGGAAAGTAAACAATACATAGAGAATACAAGTGAGCTACATGGCACATGAGAAGGTAAAATGAAATTTAATAATGAAAAGGAAAAAAAATCAAACAAGCAGGAGAAGTGGTGTGTGGAGGTAGCCTGCAGTTTATAAAAGGGGACAAGGAGAGGGCTGGGGATGTGGCTCAAGCGGTAACACGCTCGCCTGGCATGCGCGGGGTGCTGGGTTTGATCCTCAGCACCACATAAAATAAAATAAAGATGTTGTGACCACCCAAAACTGAAAATAAATATTAAAAAATTTTCTCTCTCTCTTCTCTTTCTCTCTCTAAAATAAATAAATAAATAAATGGCGACAAGGAGAATGTCATTAGCAGGATGCTATGAGCCAATACTTGGTGGATGTCCGGGTAGAAATTTGCAGGCTGAGAGGGTCGCCAGTGCAGACACCTTGTGGGTCAGAAAGAAGAAAGGAATTTAATGACTTCTGTGAGTGTGAGGGAAGGACAATAAATAGGATGTCAAAACTCAGGATGGTCACATTTCATGGGGCACTTTAGACTAATGCGAGGACTTAACTTTACTCTGAGTGAAATGGGAATTTACAGGAATGTTTCGACCAGACTAGTAACATTATCTGATTGATGAGACTCTGGTTAGTGTGGAAAGACTGGATTATAGAGGGACAAGGGAACCGGCAAGGAGATGATTGCAGGAATTAAAAAAGAGAGGTTGAAGTTTGGAATCAGAGAGTAGGTGGTAGAAATGATAAGAAGTAAATGAATTTTTGTTATGTTTTGAATGTACAACCACCAGGAATTTGGAACAATTAGGAATAGGATGTGAGAGAAAGAGACACATAAAAGATGCTACTGAAATTTTTCAATCTGAGATACTGGAGGAGAAGGCTGCAGGAAGAACAAAAGGAAAGATCTGTAACTCAGCTTTAACATACCAAGCATGAGATGTTAATTAGATTTCCCTTTAGAAATGGTGAAAGGAACATTGGCTATTGCAATCTAGAGTAAAGGGGGGAAGTCTGGAATTGTGATATAAATTTAGGAGACATCACAAAAAACTAAGCACCTAAAAACAAATAATCCAATCAACAAATGGGCCAGGGACCTGAATAGACACTTCTCAGAAGAAGATATACAATCAATCAACAAATATATGAAAAAATGTTCATCATCTCTAGCAATTAGAGAAATGTAAATCAAAACTACTCCAAGATATCATCTCACTCCAGTCAGAATGGCAGCTATTATAAAGACAAACAACAATAAGTGTTGGTGAGGATGAGGGGGAAAAGGTATAATCATACATTACTGGTGGGACTGCAAATTGGTGCAGCCATTATGGAAAGCAGTATGGAGATTCCTTGGAAATCTTGGAATGGAAACACCATTTGACCCAGCTATCCCTCTCCTCGGTCTACACCCAAAAGACTTAAAAACAGCATACTACAGGGACACAGCCACATCAATGTTTATAGCAGCACAATTCAAAAAGCTAACCTGTGGAACCAACCTAGATGGCCTTCAGTAGATGAATGGATAAAAAAAATGTGGCATATATACACAATGGAATTTTACTCAGCAATAAAAGAGAATAAAATCATAGCATTTGCAGGTAAATGGATGGTGTTGAAGAAGATCATGCTAAGTGAAGTTAGCAAAACAAATGCCAAATGTTTTCTCTGATGTAAGGAGGCGGACTCATAGTGGGGTAGGGAGGGGAAGCATGGGAGGAATAGAGGAACTCTAGATAGGGCAGACGGGGCAAGGGGTGAGCAAGGATGGCGGAATGTGATAGACATCATTATCCAAAGTACATGTATAAAGACATAAATTAGTGTCAACATACTTTATATAAAACCAGAGATATGAAAAATTGTGCTGTATACATGTAATAAGAATTATAGTGCATTCTGTTGTCATTTATTTTTTTTAAAAAATCAATAAAAAATTAGGAGACATCAGGGTTAACATTTAAACCATAAGACGGAATTAGATCACCAGGGAAGAGAAGGATGATAAGAAAAAAGAGGAGTTCTAAGGATAGATACTATAGTATGTCAACATGAAGAGGAAAGGGAACTAGCAAAGTCTTCTGAGAAGAAGTGTTTGGATAGTAGGAGGAGAGCCAGGAATGTGTTACTGTGGAAGTATTTACAAAGGTACCATTAACAAATCGTCTCCAGTGCTGCTCATTGGCCAAGTTAAGATGAGATCAATGATGAGTGACCATTAAACTTCACAATAAAAAGTTCATGGGTGATCTTGACAAAGAATATTCTATCCTTTCTGTGGAAAGAAACTTAGACAATATCATTAACCACAGAGTCTAGCCTTAGTAGTCGCAAGTACCCCAAACCAAGCAACTTAATTGAAATTCAGTTCCAGAGTAGAAGGGAATGGGGTAGCCAGGAGAAGGAATAACTCTAAAAGGGTTTTGTTGCATTGGGGAGCTTAGTCAAGAAGGGGTATTTTATGATAGAAAGAGGGAGGAGAGAGAAGACAGAATTTCTGAATTAAGGCCCTTCAGTAAGCTGATGGAATTACCTTTAAATAGAAATAAAAGTTTTCATTTTTTTTTTTCCTTTTAAGCTTTCAAATTCTTCATCTCACTGAAGTGGGCTTTCTCCAGACTTCTGGAGACTCTTGTTTGTAGCACTCATTCAGCATATGTAATGTGATGTTTTGCTTTAGTTGTGTTTGTAAATATTAAGATTTCCCTATCATATTAAAAAGTCCTTGAATGATAAAAACAGTAGAATATAAAGTGTTGTATGCTCTACAGCCTCTTATCTATTTAATAGTACACACACATTTATATATATATATGTATATATATATCATTTATGTACTTATATTTATTTGTTATTTTATTTTTATTTATGTGTGTGTGTTTGTGTGTGTGTGTGTGTGTGTGTGTGTGTGTAAAAGTGTGGGAGAAAGGAAAGAAGGGAGGAAAACATTTTTCTAAGGATAACAGTGATCACTATTTTTCTCAGTAATAAAAACAAAATCTGCCAAAGGTGCTTGTACGTGTGAAATTGAATTTTATCTATGTAAAATTTCTTACTTTAGCTGAAGATGAAGTGTTTTGAAAGTCCTTGTTATGTTTTTGCACTTCTCTCATTATTAAGACATCATGAAGATAGCTAACAGCTTTCCCTCAAGTTGTATTTAAAGTTCATTATTTCCACAGTTACTACATGGAAAGTGGGAAGGTGTGGGGAGAAGAAAGTGATGTAAAGAAATTCTCAAAAGGGACTGACACCAGAAACTGTATTAGAAGACCAGAAACCATGGCACTATGATAATCTTTATTATTCAGAATCATAAAGTAAAAGTTAGTGGACAAGCAGGATAAGGGAATTCTCTTGGGTTTCAGAACTAGTGCTTTCATTCTATTGCCTGTAGTGTCTTTAACAGTGCCTCTTGTGCATGCACAAGTAAGTAAATATGTAGTTACCATTTACTTTGTATTTACTATGTACCAAATCCTGGTATGAGTACTTTTTTAATATGCATAACATATTTAATCATTGCCACAAATATATGAATTAGGAACTGTTTATTACTATTGCATGTTACTCATGCCAAAACTAAGGCATAAAAAGGTTACATAACTTGTCTAAAGTTATAGGACTCGTAAAATGCAATCAGTCCCAATTTGACCGCTGGCTGTAGATGACCCGATAGTTTCCAGCAGCCTGACTTTCCCAAGGACAGTCAGAAGCGTGTCAAGAGCAAGCCTGAATATTTGATCAGAACCAGTCATTCTCACCTCTAAACTAAGCCTCCAGGTAATATTTGGGCAAAGGGAGGGGGATTTGAAGAAAATAAACAACAACAACAAAAAAAAATAGAGTAAATAAATAAGGTAAAGGAAAATTAATTTATGAAGGTTAGTGTTAGGGAAGCAACATTTCCATCCTGGCCATTAGGGTAGTGTTTAAAAAGAGTGGGTGATGGACAGAGTCAAGGAGACCAAGGAAGATGTGATGTGCACTCTGAATACCCACCCACAGTTTCAAAGGTTGTTAGGTTACTTGTTCTGAGGTACTGGCCACTACTCTGGTTGGATTGTTAATTGTGTTTCCTAGGTCTCTGCAGGAAGGCTCCTTTGAAGGAAAATGTGATGACTCTCAATCTTTTTTTAAAAAATTTGTTCTATGCATGTTTTGTGAATTTGAATCCATGGAAGTACATTATCACAATGTCGACTTTGCATGTAAACATTGTTCAGGTATGTAAAAATATTCCTAAGCCAATTACTTTGTTTAGGAAATGCTGCTGTCTAGTATAGACAGGAACGATTCCCATGACACAGAGTCTGAAGTAAGGATCTGCCACATTTGAATTGTGTGCAGTGGGAAAAAAAGGGACCTATTATCAAAAGACTGGCAAAGAGAAAATGTGCTGGGTAAAGGAAAGTTATAAATACCCTGCAGCCTGTTATATCTAATAATCAGATGAGAAGAGCCAAAGGTCCAAACTAAGACACAGGGAGTTGAAAAGTGGGGAAAAGGCTGGGTGTGTTAGTACACACTGTAATCTCAGGTACTCAGGAGGCTGAGCCAAGAGAATCATAAGTTTGAGGCTAGCCTGGGAAAATTAGTGAGACCTTGTCTCAAATAAAAAATGAAAAGCAAAGGGCTAGAGATGGAGCTCAGAAATAAATCTTCCCAAAATTTAATTCCCTGTACCAAAAAAAAAAAAAAAGTCAAAAGGGTGCTTAACATCCTAGTCCTTGAGGAAATGCACAATAATAATAACCCTGTACATCCTCTAGAATAACAAAATGTAAAAGGTTGACCAAAGCAGGTGTTAGAATTTGAAGAAACGAGAATCTCATAGGTGGGTGACAAGAATGTAAAATGGAACAGCCACTTGAGAAAAGGTTAGCAGCTGTTTAGAGAGTTAAACATACGCTTACATGAGTAAACAAAATGTGAAATGCTAACTCGGCAATAGAAAGGATGGAACAAAGCTAGTACACATGCTACTAGGCTGAACCTCAGAAACATCATGCTAACTGTAAAAAGCCAGATGCAAAAGATCACATGATCCCCTTTATAGAAAAGGTCCAGAAAAGGCAGTTCAGAGAGATAGAAAGCAGATTGGTAGTTATCAAACACTCCTTAAGTGGGGAATGAACACAAAAGAGCCCAGAGGAATCTAGGAGGGGTTATGGAAGCATTCTAAACCTGGATTGTAGTAATTGTGCAAATGTCAAGTTTTAATAAAACTCATCAAACTGTCCACTTAGCATGGGTAGATATCATGGGGTTAAATTATTCCTCAATAAAGCTATTTTGAAATGATGGTGGTGGCGTGTTAGATAAACAGATGAATTCGAGAGTAGCTCAGAAGAAGAATATAGGATATTTTAGACCCCAAGGCTGATTGGATATTAGGGACAAGTGACAAGAAATAGCTTAGGATGACTCCCTGGCTTTTTGATATTTTTTGATGGGAAATCCCATGGTAACAGCAGACCCAGGATAAGAAATATAATGAGCTCAAAGAAATAACAGCTAAACTAAATCTGTAGTGATCCCTTTTATTTTATAAGTAAAGCAACTCCTTTTTCTAGTCCCTCAAATATTTAGGGCTGAGAGATTTCACAGACTCTTTTACTTCCCTTTCACCAATCCTGGTCCTTTAAAAGAAGCACTGCTAGAACGTCTGATAGAAAACTAAAAGCATATGAAATCCCAGGCAAGGCTGCTCCAATCAGTGTGAGATTTTATTTTAGGAGCACAGGGGCTAAGATACCTTTTGAAGCCTTGGTCTATTAGGGATAAAATAAACCTCTTCCTTTTTTAGCCTCTTCCCTGAAGTAATTGAAACTCCTTCTCACCATTACATGAGTCAACCAGTACAATATCTCTAGGAGGAAAATGTCTACTTACGCCCCAGTTAATCCTAGCCATTTCTAGCAATGACTTAGTTTGGGCAAAGACTTTCCTATGTTTTAGAAAGATCAACTTTCTAAATGAGTATCATTCTGAGTTTGGGGAGTTTTCTTGTTTAAGAAAAACTCAATACCTGACTGCTTTCTCAGAAGCTTCTCCAAGTTAATTTTGCATTAGCCTATGAACAACGGTAGTGTAACCACAAAGCTTTTTAGATGCATGTTTCTAGCAATGCATGGAAAATAAATTCATCTGGGAAGTTTTACTATAAAATGATTTTGCAGTGTTTACAAATAAGTAAAATGACCTATACCCACAGAGTTTTAGAAAATAACCAAATGGATTATGTAGGATATATTTCATATTCATATTTCTTATCACAGGGAAACATGATATATTAACTCATATCACTAGCCTGCTTCATGCAATCATTGGAAATGATACATCACTTTGATTTGAAATCTAACTTATTTTCTGAAATTAGAGTTTAGCAGGAGAAAAAAGCCCCAATCTATTAGTAAGATTTATACATTCCGTTTGTCTCATCCAGACTCATTTTTGAACAAAGGCACAACTTCCTGTTCAGGTAGAAATACCCATGAGTTCTTCTGAGACATTGGGATGCAATGGAGCAAATTATAGCCAGAGTAGCTACCTGCCTTATCCTTGTCTGGAAGGATCTAGAATCTTCTCTTTATATACCAAGGAGTATCAAGCCTACAGGGAGTGAAATGGCTATACATTTTATTTAACATAACCAAATTTTGATTTGAGCCATATTTTAGCAATTCAGTGACTGCAACCTTCTGCTCTTAACAACCCCTTCCATGCTCTCCATGAGCTGTCTTGAATAAAATCTTGAATAAAATTTTCTTTTCAGGAGTTCAAGGTCTCAAGGGATAACTCTGACAAAGAACACTGGCATTTTCCTGAACAGTTTGTAAACTATTTTCTTATGTATAGAGAACAACTGGTTTTTCTGAATGAATATTTTAAAATGAAGCTCTTCTTCAGTCCCCTCCTCCCAACTTCTTTTCCTTTTTTATAAATCTATGGATAAGAAACAATACTTTTTTTTAACTCCATCAAACAACCAAGTATATGCTAGTTTAATAAGCAGGTCTTCAAAGAGAATAGAATCCTGTATATTAGGGAACAATACACATGAAAATGTCTCCAAATATCATCTTTCTTAGGCAGTAGGAAGACCAGTAATGTTTGCTAAATATTTGATGGGAAGACTCCAAATAAAGGTTCTTATCTTTAATTCACAGGTAATGAAAACACAGATGTGCCTTACTTTGAGAAAATCCAATGCACATGAAACTTTAACTCTATAGTAGTTGTTCAAATTATAAAAATAACTCTTTTGTTTACATGGAAAGTTTGCAATAGACATTTGTACCGATAGGTACTTGAGAGAGGGTCTGATTCAATGAAAAGCAAGACAAGTTCATAGCTAAAATAAATAGGAGAATAGACATCACTGCTCATTGGCGATGAGTCTGAAGTCAAGATACATTGACTCTGAAATTCGACCATAAACTATTAGGAAAAACTTTTTTTTTTGATTAATAAAAATTGGATTTTCTGTAACTATTTTAGAAAATGAGGCACATCCAAAACTTCTTCCTTTTTGTAACATAATCTGCTTCCATGCCTGTTGCTTCTCCCCAAACAACTGTTAATAGCTTGGTCCCGGGGAAAGCGATACTATATTTCTCACTTGTGTGGTGGGACTGGTTGCCTAGCATTGCAGTCAATTTTACTCAACAGTTGGCAGAAGGATAAGACTAGCTCGGCTAAATGAATTAAGAGATCATATAATACTGAAGGGCATATTAAGGAAGAATGTCCAAATTCTAGCACTTGATACTCCCTTCTCACAGTCCCACTTCCCCTGGTCTAATGCTTTGGCTGAACAGACTGTAATTTGATATTAAACGAGGTTCTTATTAAGTAGAGACAATGAAATAATGCTGAGTTTTCGTGGCATTAGTGGAGTTAAATGCATTTTATTAGCACTCATTAGGAGGAGGGAAAACTTGGAGCTAAGGATTCATTAGCCAAAAGCGGCCCCCTGTGAGGTAGAGCGATTAAACAGTTTGGGGCCAGAGAATGGGATCCAGGCCACACACAGCAGATTTTGAAAGTGTGTCCTTTCTCCTCCACGACTGAAATGTCTGAGAAGAGTTTGGGGAAGAAATGTTAGGTCCAACTGCAGGTCAGCTGCAAATACGTGTTTCTTTCCAGAGCTGTTAATTTGACAAAAGGCAGAAGCCCCAGAAAGAAAGCACAATTATGATTTATGTTTTAGATTTAAAAGGAAGTCGTTTACTTTTTGGAGTTGGGGAGAAAAAAAAAAACACGCAAAAAAACCTGCTACCAGCTATCCAATTTTAAAGGCTATATCATGAAAATTGCTTTTATTCTATTCTGGTTGTAGGGGATAAAAACACATATGGTGGAAATATTTATTCATATAATGTACTTTATTTATTAAGCATCTTGTCAGGAATATCCACCACATGAAAAGAAAATCTTTACCATTTACTCAGTCTGAGCAGCCTGACTCAACCATGGCCTAGGTTTCTATTTTAAATTGCATAGTCTTTTCAAGGCCTCAACAGCAGCAGTTTATATTTTCTTCTTTTATTATTAACATTTGATATGTACAAGAAGGAGGGCTGGGACACTTCTTCTGAAGTGAAATGCTCTTGCAAAAGTGAAATGAATAATATTTTAAATAGCTACCTTTGTTTAATTAAAACCACTAAATATGCATTTTTTTATTTCAAGGTAAAAGGTCATAATTTTTTAGAAGGTCATAAAATGGCTCTGTGATACAGCCTTCTGTAGTGGCCAGTTTGGGGAGAAGTGTTCAGCTGCCAATCTATAATTAACTCTTATTACATCTTGCTGTGGTTTGAATCAGAGTCTCCTGAGATCCAAACCAAACCAAGGCTTGGTTTCCATGGTGGCAATATTGGGGCACTTTGGGAAATGGGCCTTCGTAGGAGGTCCTTGGCAAACTGGGGGGCATGCTCTCAAAGGGGACTGTGACCCCAGTTACCTCCTATTGTTCCTTTTGTTTCTTCGCTCCTGGTGTAGACAACTGGTTTCACTATATGTTTCCATCATAATGTACCAGCCTTGCCAGAGGCCTGAAGTAATGGAGTCACCTGGTCTTGGATTAGAATCTCCAGAACTGTGAGCTAAAATGAACCTTTTTTTTTCTTTATAATTACACTGGGTATTTCATTATAGTAATAGAAAGCTGATTAAAACACATCTCTACTCCCCAACTTTTATCTCTTGGGTTCTAGCCTCCCATTTCCATTTTTAATTGTCTGCTGAAGATCTATTCCTGACTATTCTCCAAACCTAGTTTGTTCCAAGTCAACCCTATCATCAATTTTCCCAGGGTCCTACTATTCTTCTTAAATACAATAAAGGTAATGCAAACACCATTCTTCTCAGTCATCCATGTTTCAAGTCTTTGCCTCATTTTTTTTTTCCCTACCTCTTACATACAATCAGTTTACTGATCCTCTGGATTCAACCTCTGCAACACACACACTCATTTCCTCTCCTGAATTACAGTTTTATATAAGTCAAATTTTCATCAGTTATTGTTTGGACTATTGTCATAGCCTTAACCATGGAGAATGTCCTGTCTCCATTATTCTCCATTACCTCCATCTTGTACTCAGACACCAAATTAATATTCAGGGTCACAACCCCAAATGAGCATCTGTTCTTGTCTAAAGTGAGTCTCTCCTGTCCCAGTCTATAAAGTGATCATTATATGATCGAGCCCAGATTTGTAGAGTTCACATAAGATTGTCCATCAAATCCTCATAGTCAGTGCTCAGTAAAAGTAGTTCTTACTATGTGTTGTCCAATTCTGTAGCCAAGCTGAATTGTTTACTGCTTTTCATACACAGCTCCCACGATTCACTTTTCTTTGTATGTTCTCAATTCTCCTGACCTGGAGTACAATACCCTTATCCATCCAAATTTAATTTCAATTTATCTTCTAAGATCCAAATCCAGATAAGCCTACCCATACTCTCCTAGATGTAAAATTTATCTTCTTTACTTTCCACAACCACAGACTTTCCATTGGAGTTCTTGCTATTTTCTTATCAGCTTGCTAAATACTGAAAGTTAAGGACAGGATTGACATCTAATTTATCTCTATATCAATTCTCTCATAATGGCTCTTCAAGGTCTCCTTACTACCTTATGGAGTCCTGCATGACTCAAGGAATTTGTCCTTGCCTCTACTTTTCAATCTTATCCTGTGAGCTTATGAGAAGGAGAGCTTTAGGACTGGAATATTTGTATTTGATAGAGCAGCATTGGATGCTCAGATACTGAAGCAATATTCCAAGTCAGGGACACATTTACTTCCTTTATTATCAACTTCTCTTAGCAATTCAACATAAATAGCCAAGTCTTCCTTGGAATAATATAAAAGGGGTATTTTGGTTGTGAACTTATACTCTTTTTTTAAATCAAGACATAGTTCTGTATTCCAATACTATTTTATGTGCACTTTTCTCTCCTATTAATTCTC
This sequence comes from Urocitellus parryii, assembly GCF_045843805.1. Lineage (NCBI taxonomy): Eukaryota > Metazoa > Chordata > Mammalia > Rodentia > Sciuridae > Urocitellus > Urocitellus parryii. The sequence goes on from NC_135539.1 coordinate 98,414,170, forward strand.
TTTTGCATGGGAGCTTACTATTCACATTTTCTGTGTGCACTAACTATAATTCTGGCATCTCAAACATGACTTTCCTCATAGATGTATTCAGACTGCACTCACTAAATAATAAAAATCACCAGGAAATTTTCCAGTTGCAATCCTTGATCCTTTAAATCTGCTTTCAGTTATTTAGTCTAAGAAAACTATGAATGCAGAGAATGGAAAGGGGGAGGAACTGCAGTGTGAGACTGACCAAATTATGCCATTTGTGTGTATGAATATGTCACCATGAATTCCAGTTTTATGTAAAACTATATGCACTAATTAGAAATGATAAAAATATAAAATGGAATGATTTCTACTTATAAAGTAAAAAGAAGTAATTTGGAAATGAAGCAATGGGAATGGGTGAGTAGATTCTAATATTAGTCAATCTGGTAGAAGGAGAAGGAACAACAGAATTTATTGTTCCTGAATGGTTACGATGTCAGTTGCTCTGCTGAATATCCAAAGTATCAGCAGCAAGTGTACCCATTATTCAGATAAGAACATGGAGGATTATAGAGTATATATCATTTGAGAAATTAAATTCCTTAAGATGTGGCTAAAATGAAGATAATGGTGACTCTTCAATGACCTGGGTATATGTTTACTGGATAGTGTTAAACCAGAAAAGAGGGCTGCTATAGGCAGAATGTGAAGAAACAAAGAAAGTTAGGCAAAACAATAACAACAACGACAACAATATCACAAGTGCTTATCTCCGAAGGGACTGCAACTACTTTATTATTATAATTCTTGATTAAATATTAGTATGTGATTCACTGTGTGTTTTAAATTTGTGTGAAGATTATGTTATTTTTGCAATGACAAAAGAAAAAGAACAGTTTTTTTGTGTGTTGTCAATATGTGTATATGTGTGTTTTCATTAAGGAAGAAGCAAGAAGTGTTGATACAGGTTTGTGCTTCTGAATAATTCTAGGCCAGCTCCTAGTTCTAAGGGTAAAATGGTCATGACTATTCTGAGCCTCAAGATATTTTCCACAAAGTCCCAGGCTCTGCTGGTACCTGTGCCATCCCATGACTTTCTTTACAGCAGTCTGTGGCCAGGGCTCTGACCCTCCCCTCACCTCCTCGTCTTTGCTGTAACCCAGAGAGGCTCCCAGAGCTGATGCAAGGAGCTCTGACAGCTCCTTTCAGGCATCTGACAGGTCCTCAGACGTCCCTCAGCTTCTCAGGGCCTCTTCAGCTGTTGCTTCTGGCAAGGGCCGGGTTTCCTGGCCTGCCTCCTTTATACCATACTCAGGAACACGGAGGCCAGCAGTACCAAATTACCCAGTTAGACAGCTTAGGGCTCCTTCCCAGTGTTGGCCCAATGACAATCAGAAAAAAAAAAAAAAAAAAGTAGCTTGAGGTATAATCTTTCAGGGAGGAATGGAGGTGGCTCTACCACTTTGAACAGCCTACACACAATCAGGGACAAATCCTAGTGACTATAGCAAATCGAGACACCTTTGTCTCTTATTTGTGTAATATAATGCTGCAACTTAAAGATAAGGTTACGGTTTGGATATGAACTCTCTCTCCAAAAGCTTATGTGTTGCACACATGATCCCTAGAGCAGAAATGGTCATAGGTGAAATGGTTAGATTATGAGAACTATAACAATAATCAATAATTTGAGTGGATTACTGGGTGATAACTGTAAGAAGGTGGGGTACCGGTGGAGGAAATAGGTCACTGGGGATGTGCCCTTGGTGACTATATCTTGTCTGTGGCTCCTCTATTGCTCTCTCTACTCCACAGCTGCCATGACTGGGCAGTTTTCCTCCATCATGTCCTTCCACCATGATATGCCACCTCCCTTCAGACACAGAGTGATGGAGCTGGACGACCGTGGACTGAACCTCTTGAAACCATGAGTTCCAAATAAACTTTCCTTCCTTTAAGTTGTTCTTGTCAGGTATTCTGATCTCAGTGACAAAAAGCTGACTAGCACTAACAAGAAGTCCTATAAATCCTCAGCCTGAAGTTTCTACAATGAAGAAAAATACAGCAAACACTGAGTCACTATCAAATCTAGGAGTTCCCTTATAAAGTCCTCAAGCTCTATCCACTCCACATATGTACTAATGATTAGTGTTTACCAGAACTTTCAAAAGAAAAGGCTTGGGACATTTGAAAAACCTTTACAATTGAAAGCATGTTAGGAAACATAAGAAGTGATGACTAGAAATTGGAGCTGGAACTCAGTAGTAGAGCATTTGTTTAGCACGTGCAAGGCCCTGGGTTTGATCCCTGGTACTATCCAAAAGAAAGAAAAGAAAAAGAAAACAGTAATGCCTAATCAATTTTCTTATTTGCAGAATGAGAGAGTCAAATCCTTAAGTTCCCTAAAACAGAATTCTAAGAAGCTGTGGATCTCTCCCTTTTCTGGCACTGGGGGAACATTCTTTAAAATAAGGACAAATGAATAGTCCAGAGGGAAAATTAAGAAATTAATCCCATGCACAATAAAGAAGAAAACGGGAATAAACTGAACCACAGAAGTAGAAAAGCATGTACACTAAAACCCATAAAACATAGCTGAAAGAAATTAAAGATACAAATAAATGAAACACCATTGATGTTTGTCATTTGAAAGATTCACTATTGTTCAAATGTCACACTACTCAAAACAATATACAGATCCAATACAATCCCACTGGAATCATACTGACACTTTTGCAGAAATAGAAAAAAAAAAAAAAAACACTGTAATTTATAGGAAACCACAAATGACCCTGAATTGCCAAAAAAAAAAAAACTTGCGGAAGAAGAATAATGCTGGAGGTCTCACACTTCCTGACTTTTAAACATATTGGAAAGTTAACTTATGAAAATAGCATGCTACTCGAATAAAGACAGGCACTTAGTCCAATATAATAGAATAGAGAGCCCTTAAATGAGCCAATAAAGAAACCCACATATATAAGGTCAAGTGATCTTTGACAAAAATGCCAAGAATACACAATAGGGGAAAAGTTGTCTCTTAATAAAGCTGTGTTGAGAAAACTGAATGTCCACATGTGAAAGAATGAACTGGACCCTTATCTTGCACAATGCACAAAATTTAACTCAAAATGGATTAAAGACTTAAATGGAAAACCTTAAAAAATATGACTCCTGGAAGAAAACATAAGAGAATAGCTTCAAAACTTTGGTCTTGGCAATGGCTTATTGGATATGATAGCAAAAGCACAGGCAACATAAGTGAAAATAAACAAATAAGACTACATCAAACTAAAAGGCTTCTGCACAGCAATTGAAACAGTAAGAAGGCAGCCTCAGAATGGCAGAAGATATTGCAGACTACATATATAACCTCTCATCTTACACCTGATAAGAGGTTAAAATCCAAAATATTTAAAAACTCTTCTAACTCAATAGCAAAAGGATAAAAAAAAAATTTAAACCTGATTTTAAAAATGGGCAAGGGAACTGAGAAGACATTTCCCCAGAGAGAATATACAAATAGTCAAAGATGATCAACACCATTCATCATCAGGGAAATAGATGTCAAAATCACTCTGAGTTATTACTTCACACTTGTTAGGATGGCTGTTGTAAAAAAATAAACATACCATAAAAACAAAACTAAAAAAAATGGAAAATAAAATAACAACCATTGGGGAGAATGAGAAAAATTGGAACCCCGTGGAAATATAAAATGCTCCTTCAGCTGTAGAATATAGTATGAAATTTCCTCAAAAAGTTGCAAAGAAATCTACAATGTGATCCAGCAATCTTCATTTCAGATATTTATCCGAAATAATTGAAATGAAGATCTTGAAGAGATAAAGAACATCCATATTCACTGAAGTATCATTCACAATAGCCAATCGGTGGAAACAACCAAAATGGGCCACTTGTCAGTTATTGTCTATTGGTATTTACACTAAAATACTTACAAACATTTCTACGGGACAAGTGGCAGTGAGATTCTGAGCTAAAGTTCACTTGGCCTCTACCAACACATTTTTTTTTTTTTTTTTTTTTTTTTTTTTTTACTAATGCCAACTTCTGAGGAAACCAGCCTGAGATATCTGCCTCCTTCTGCTGTTGTCTCAGGTGCATATAGACAAGGACGTAGGAGACCAGTTTGCTGGAAGCAGCCATCTTAGAAGTCAATCTTTCTTTTTAACTTTGGGATAATGCCAGCCACGTGGAAGCAGAGATCCAGGAAGAACCTGTGCCTTGATGACAGAAGTGAAGCATTAATTCAGTTGTCACTTTAAATACTTCTTTCATTGAACCCCATAAAAGCAAAAATGGCCTTTGTTTTACGTCAGTTTGTATCAGGGTACCTCCAATCTATAAGGCAATGCACAGAACAGATACAGGAAGAACCTGTACTGATCCATTTACTTTAATGATCTCTCTTATTCCCCAAATCTATTGAGCCTGGGGAGGAAAACATCTTCCTTTTGAGATAATTTGCATTTGATTCAGCTGGGTACCTGGGGCACTACTGGTCCTGGGCTACTTTACACGGAATTCATGAACTGAGGACTTTTGGATCTCCCAGATGATGTAGGCTGAAAATTCACAAGAGAGTAGAACCTCTGGTTCATATCTACTTTAAGGAATAATCCCCAGGGTTCCAGTGGAAATTGTGGATGTCTCCTTGTAGACATGATTTCTCATGGAAAGTTCATCAAAACCAAAATAAAAAAAATTGCTTCCTTCTAAGTTTCTCTAAGATGACATCAAAATGTTTCCCTTATGACTGGTAAAGGGGTAGACTTGGTGACTGCTTTAAACTATTCTGGGTGATTTTATTCTCCTCTGCTGAACTGCAAGTTAAAAGCAAGTTAAGACTTGATAAAATGAAAGGGAAAAAATGAATAAAGGAAGAATATCCACATGTGCTCCGGATTATCATGATCCACTAGTTGGCCCGAAACATCATCTAATTCACATGTTCTCTATCGTGCCTAACTTTATTACATATTTTGGATATCACATTAGGAATCTCATGGTAACGAATAATATAATCAGAAAATCTTAGGGTTGGAAGGGAGATTAGAGATTATCTGATTCAAAATAGTTCTAAGCCATTGCTTTTCCTTTGCAATGAAATCCTTTCTTGAAGCAAATCTCTGCCATGAAAATCAATATAGGAAACAGTGGAACTGCTACCGTTGAAGGTGGAGGCAGAGGAGGGATCATGTCACACCTCAGCAGTCAGTACCCACCTATTTCTCCTTGGTTTCTTCTATTTCAGAGCATCTCCTCCTGATTTCCAACTTCCAGTGCCTGCACATCCAGGGTTTTCCTTGGTTGGTGAAGCCTATAACGTCATGTGCACAGTAGGTGAGAAGTGCTGAGAAATCTATGCCCCTCTCTGGAGCAACCCCCGACCTACAAATTTCCAGCTCACTAATCCCTCATATGGAAGCACTTTGACACATATATCCTCAAAGTATGGCCCACAGATACCTGAGGATCATCCAGCAACAATCTTAATAACGTTCAAGTTTTATCTTCCTTTCCCACAATGTTGGTAAACTCTCTGGCCCTCAGCATGAATTATTAGGCAGTGATGCCTGTCATACTAGTTGTTCTGGAAGTCTTTGTATCCTTCATCATTTTGTACTAATGGGAGGACAAGGGAATTTTACAAAAAAAAAAAAAAAAGTCTTTGATAAAGCATTAAAACTTATTACATTTTATTAAAGACTAGCCTTTATGCAGAAACTTTAATATTCTATAAAATTCTATAAAGATATTAAATATCTTTAATATTCTGTATAATATTCTATTATACTTGTAATGGGATACAAATGAAATATGAAGTACTTTTCCTGCATTCTGGAGTACGATGGTTTCAAATGAAAGTACTTGTGTGGTTGATTTGAAAGAACAGAACTATGGTTATTTGGACTCTGGTATTTGGCAGACATTTTCTGTGAAGTGAATCAATTGAGGATGTTACTTCAAAGAAACCACTGACAGTATTTGTTGCCAGTAATAAAATCTGAGCTTCTAAGAGAAAATCAGAATTCTGGGAAAACTTATATCCACCACTGTGAGCTTGATGACTTCCCAATGCTCAGTGGTTTTTCTCATGAGTTGGAGATATTAATGAATACACATTTTTAAAGTTGCATAAGAGAATATGTCAACATTTGGAATGTTTGCTTAACTAAGTAAAATCAATAATTTCTGTATGTGCAATATTACAAAATCAAACACTGTCAAAAGATGTATTCTAAGTGTAAGATAAAAATGGATTTTAATGAAATAGAGTACAGAAAAGTTCATGGGTATGATTTCAAATTTGACATTGAAACTAACCTTTAATAATTTTTTACCTGTCAAAATTTGATATAGTATCTAAGAAGGTCAGACACACTATCTGCAGGGCTATTAAAATCCCTTTCCCTTTACAACCATGAATCTGTTTGAAGCCAAAAGTACTTTAGCCAAAACACATAGCAACTGATCAAATGCAGAATCACCTCTAAGAATCTAGTTGCTTCCTATTAAACTATTAGTCTTCAAGAGATTTTCAGAAAACTATGTTAAAACAATGCCTTTTTTTCTCTTTTTGTATTATAAAATACAATTGTTTTCATAAAGTATATGCCATTTGTTTAATATTCAATTGATTTAGTATTATTATTTAAAATTAATAAAATTAATAAATATTTTAGTTTTCTCATTTTCAATTGCTAATATGATCAACATTTTTAGATACAATCTATCTAATCAATAATTTACTACAGTTCTCAATAGATTTTAAAATGGTATAGGTGTACTGAGGCCCAAAAGTTTGAAAACTAATATTTCTCCATTGTTTCTTAGTTCCACAGTAGCATTAATCTTGAGCTGCTTTCAGTGTTCAGTTTCTTAATAACACTTTTTGGAGTTATATGTATTTCCTGTCTCACTTCTTCAATTCCAGAACACAGTTCCCAGGATCAACTTCCAAATAAATATTTTTTTTATAAAAATTCTTAGGGTTCATTTCGAGAAAACAATAGAAAGAGGCCTTTCCTTAGAACACTTGGTTATTCAGGACATAATTAATAGCATTTGAACTTGATAGTTTCATTTTACAGAGGAAGAACAGGTTGCAGACAGGTAAAATGACATGTAAGTCCATAACATAAGTTTACCTGACTCTACCAATACATCTTTTCTATCAGACCTACACTTCATAACATCAGTATGGTTCCAAGACCTGTCACATCTATTCAGTATTGTCGTACCCATCATCTCCATAGAACACTGGACAATAAGCATAACCATACCATGTGTATTCCTTTATGTGTTTGTCTCTGTATATGAGGTGCCTTTAGGACAGCATCCTTGGGAATCTAGAACATGAGGTTTCTTTTTGCTTAGAATTCTTGTTTCATCATGGGTCCTGTCCTGAATTCTAAGTCCGGAGGGCTTTCCTCTATCTGTCCAGGTTGGCTAGATGAATGAAATACACAATCTCCTTTCAAAGAGCTTAAATTTTCAAATTTATTTTGGTAACCAAGATGCATGTGTACAATGTTCTAATCTTGGGCAAATTTAGTCATTATATTAATTTGTTTGTTCTTCTATTTTCTTTGATTAAAACTTGCTTAAATAAAGATTTTTGAAGATGAATCTGAAAGGTTTTGCAAGTAAAAGAATGGACAGGACAAACCATAACCCCTGGTGGTTTCTTTTGTTTCTCAGCATTATTTTTTTGCATTGTTCTGTGTACCAGTACCTATTACTAATGCCATTTGATGTCATGCTGGTCCTCCATACATTTTGCAAGCGACAAAGCTAGAATGCCTGTCATGAATTCTGACTGCAGAGACCATGCTCTTAACCTTTCACTGTCAGAATGAATAAGGTCCACGAGTTTTTCTCCACCACTTTCATTTCTTGGAACCTGACTGACCAGCTGGACACTTTTCTCAAGTATCAAATAAATTTTGTGACCCAACCTCGCCAACTGAGTAGTTTGACAGCTCATTTCACACGGGCAGTCTAGTTGTTTACAGCCTTTGAATTTCCATTCTGATCTGGCACCAACCCCTGGAAGATTTTTACAAAGTAAACTATTTATGTATTGTAGGATTATTCACTACCAATAACACAGCACTACAATACTCTCGTCAACTATAAAAAGAGTAAAAATTGCTCTTTAATTTAAAAAATGTGAGTCATGTCCACTCTCTTTGGACTTGGTCTTTTAAAACCAATTTGGGACTTAGAGTTCTATGTAGGATAACTGTTGGAAGCCAATGCAGAACTCTCTTTCTATATGAGTCTTACTGGGAGCCAAGAATTTTATGTATTCTGTGGAGTTTATATTATACTCAGGAGTTCACAGTGGGCTTCTCTCACACGCCAACCACAGTGGTAGGCTTCCTTTACTTTTCTTTTCTTTTTCTTTTAAGTTCAGGGCCTTATAGAGCTGAAATAATATGCAATAAATAATATTTTCTAAAGTTCTGAGATTCCTGTTTGAAACCTATGGATGAACACTCTTTCCAATGATCAGAACATTTTATTTGCAACAAGAAATATACTAAGACAAGACTTTTTTTTTATTTTTATGGAAAACCAGTCAGGCAAACATCAATACTTGTGCTGATGTTCGGCTGAGTGTATTCAGAATTGCTGAAGAGAACACACATGAATATACTCCATGGCACAACCACTGAGCTGCTTTGGGAATTAGAATTAAGATGTATTACCAGTGCCTAGGATTGGAATGAAGCAGCACTCATTACTTAGTTTCAATGGCAATTTTTAGGGTTTAGTTTGAATAAGATCGCCCAAAGAAAATTCTGGTTTGACGTATAACTTTATCTATTTTTAATTCTGGTTTGAATATCACTTAATTTATTTTTAATTTTTTTTGACATGCCATATGTATTTTTCTTTTTTTTTTAATGAGAAAATAACTGTATACTTGCATTGAATGCCTCACAATCACTATAAAACCGAAGCAGGATAATAACATCGAAGTGGTTAACATACACAGGAAAGTCAGATACAGAGTATAATTCTCAAACACAGTATTGCTGCTTTTTTCCCCCTCCTCCAATAAAAAAAGAAAGAAAATGTCATCTGGATAAAGAGCAACACAATCAAAATTGGCAGCTCACTGAATGCTAAAAATTCAGGAAATTGATTCTGTAACTAAAACTGGATATAGTCACCTTCTCTAATACTTAGGCTATTTTTTTCCCAATACATAGTTTAATTAAATCCATTCTTCATTTGAAAAAAAAATGTTTGTCTTCAGCGACAAGACTCAACACTGCTTTAGTGTTTCTTGTTATGAGTGTGTGTGTGTGTGTGTGTGTGTGTGTGTGTGTGTGTATACTGATATAGATACTGCTTCTATGTCATCGCCTAGGGTGGGCAGCATGCATGGGTAATTGCATTGTCATCCAAGTAGAACTCAACCAACCTCTGTCACTGACAGACCCTGTTTCCATAATTTCTGGATGAGAGAACCAAGGCGTGTCAGTGGTTAGTCGGCTCTGGAAGAAACTGAACATCCATAAACACTGCAGCAAGGAATACTTCCGGGAAGGCTCTAACAGTTTGCAAAATCTCAACATTTGTTCTAGTTGACATTAACAAGCTTGTGCGCTATGGAAGGGTGAGGCCGAGCCTTAGAGGCAGAGAGCTTCCTGAGCCTCTTTCTCCCGGTGGATTAGGCAGGAATGACTTTTCTCCAGGTGTCTGTTCCATCTTCAGGAAGCTACAGGGGTTCATGTGGAATCCCAAAGCACAGTGCTGTGTCCATGGCGCAAGCATGGGGTGGCAGTGAGGGGGAATGTTTCTTGAATGAATAAAAAAAACCAAAGAGCACAGAGAAAACCTGGCTCTACCCAGGGGAACCGTAATTTACATTTTTAATAGGAATGTCATGGGATTGTCAGTGAGTAGAGCAAGGAAATAGCAGTCATCCGGAAGGCAATTTGGGGGAACTAGTAGAGGTTGGAGATGTAGGGGACACAGTAAAAACAGGTCCGTGACTGGGAGAAAGAGTCACAGAAATCACATTTATTTCCTCATCTATTCGTGGAGTGTGGCCCAAGGGATCCTGGCTCCATATGTATTTTTCTTCTGGTTATAGATTAAATAACCCTTCACTCACTCTTTATTCCTTTAATAGTTGTAAGAACTTTTTGTATACCAGAAGTGGATTAATTCTTGGGATATTAGTGCGGATAAGGCAGGGTTCTTGCTGTCAAAGAACTTTCAATTTAGTGAAGAAAATATGAATTGAAAAAGGACTTTTGTAAAGTAACCTTGTCTCTGGTAACTACGATGGCATAGCACGCCATTCTGCTGAGAGAGTGGGAAAGTCACACACACGGATGGCAATTGGTGCAGGTCTCTGACTGGAAGTTTAGCTGAAGCTGTGGGGTTATGACCTGAAGTCTCCTCCGCACCAGCCTCTCACAGCATATCAGCTAAATTCTATAAGACAGGAAGTAGACACTGACAGTCCTGCAAAGATTTGAACCCAGAAGTCCCAGAATATTATTTCTGCCGCATTCTATTGATAAAAGCTAGTCATAATTCTGGCCCAGAATTCAAAAGCATGTACATGCAAAAAATAATAATAATTGTCATTTTTGGAGACGAGAAGTCACAAATCCATTATTAAGGAATAAGACATATGTTGAATTTCTAACCCTCCAGGATTCTAAGGAATTCCGTAGTAGTTAAGTTGTACTGGCTCAGGTAATCTGAAGTCATCACCCTCTGGGGACTCTCATTCTTATTCACATCTTCAAAGTTCCTTTTTCATGCAGAGTAACATTTCATATTTACAGGTTCTGGGATTAGTACAAGGACATCTTTGGGGAAATTATTCTGCCTACCATACTTCCTTTAATATAAAATCTAACAGAAAATTTATTTTTTGGTTATTCGAGAGTCGTAATGCTACATTTAGTTGTCCATAATGCTTGCATAGTGTTCTTTGTGCAGAAAATTGTACACATCTGTGCATCCCAGTTCTATTCTCTGAGGCATAAATCAAATCTGTCTCCATGAAGTCTTCTTCAACTACTTGTTCTTGCATTGATTTCCCTCTCCTTAGTGTTCCTTTCACATTGATCAATGTTGTCATAAGATGACTTCTTTCTTTCGTTACATGTCTTTTCTTCCCAGGATTTATTGGTCCCTGAAAGTCAGGCCGTATGCCCCCAAAACACTGCTGCATCCTAATGGATCTTTGTTCTTTCCTTGACTTGATAAAAGCTTCCTTACTGCTGCCATGATTCTAGTCTGTTCATGGTTAACATCCATCCTGTGTATTTCAGTTAAATGCACTTTCTAAAATGCCCTTCCAGTTCTATCATATTTCCATTGAAAATTTTTACAATGTGTTGTTTGCCTTTACACCAAACATGAAACTCTTTGGTCTTCCAGTTACAGCTTCCTCTCTGTGGTTACAGTCTTTCTCCTCTAACTTGAAACCTGTTTGTCATTCAAAATAGCATTCTGGAGGAGATGATCTTGAGATCTCTCTTGAATGTAGAAGAGGAGGGGAGAAGAATGGAGGAAAGAGGGGGAATGTGAGTTATTATTGCCTTCCTTCCTCCTTCCCTCATCTCCCCTTCTTTTCTCATATGGATATCTAATTGCTACAGTAGATTTTTTTAAAGGCTATCCTTTGTCCATTAGAAGGCTCTTTTTGAAGACCAACTGTTCAGATAATGTGTACTACTATTTCAGGGGTCTCTATTAATCTATCACAGCTTTATAATAAAGCTTGAAATGAGACATATAAGAACTTCAACTTTGTCTCTTTTAGAAAATATTCTGGCCATTCTGAGTCTGTTGTATTTCTTTATAAATTTTTAAAATCAGCTAAGCAATTCTATGAAAACAAAACAAAATACAAAGAAATTGTTTGCTAGAATTTTCATTATGATTAAACTGAATTCATACATCAATTTGGGTAGAACTGACATCTTAATAATGTTGAGTTTCCAATTCATGCAGACTCATTTGTTTGGATCTTCTGACTTTCTCATAGCAGTATAGCTTTTAGGTATGTGTAGAACATCTATTTGGGTAGATTTATTTCTACTTTTGGTTTTTTATTTTGTTTTGCAAATGGTACATATTCTAAAATTTACTGTCAACTTTTTGTCACAAGGGTAGAAATAAAACTGATATTTGTTTATTGAAACTGTATCCCACTTATTTGTTGTAGTATTTTTTTCATAGATTACTTAGGGTTTCCTACATAGATGTATCTGTAAATAAAAACTATCTTACACAACCTTTTCAATCTGGATGCATTTTTTTTCCTCTCATCTTTTTGCATTGGCTAGGACCTCAGTATAGTACTGTACAGAAGTCATAAGGGAAATTTCTTATGTTGTACCTTACCTTGAAGAGAAAGCATTCAGTCCTTTATTACTAAGTCAGATATCAGCCACATGTTTTTTTTATAGGTCCCTTATTGGTTAATAGTTTGCTGTGAATTTTTATGATGATGGGTATTGAATATACAAAATCCTTTCTATGCATTCATCAGGATGTTCACTGGACTCTGCCTTTAGTTCTGTCAATATGGTTAGATACAGTAACTGAGTTTTAAAGGATAAACTTAATAATGATGTATTGAAATTTTATAAATTGTTACATTCAACTCACTAAAAATTATTGAAAGATTGTTGTATTTATATTCACAGGCAATATTGCTCAATAGTCTTTTAAATGTCTTTATTTGGTTTGAGCCTCGAACAATAATAGCTACATAAAATGAGTCAAAAAGTGTTTCCTTCTGTTTTCTAGAAGAGTTGTGTAGTGTTAGCATTACTTTCCCCTTCATTAGGAAAATTCAGGGATCTGTAACTTCTCCTGCCAGCACTCAGATGATAAATATTTTAAACTTTCTAGGCCAAACCTTCTCTGTCACAACTTTTCAATGCTACTCTAACATTAAACCAGTTACTGACTGTAAGTAAGTGAGCAGTCATAGCTATTTCCTTTAAATGCTTCTTTAGGGACCCTGAAACCTGAGTGACATTTAACTTTCATATGTCAAGAAATACGGAATGGTTTTTAAATGGTAGGAGGAAAGTTGGAAAAACAAAACTGTAAAAACAACAGCAACATACAACAAACAAACAAACAAACAAAAACCTTCTTTGCCTGTGAGCTGTAGAAAAACAAGTGGTGGCCAGACCTGGCTCATGGGTCATAGTTTGCCAAACCTGGTATTTACAGTGAAAGCTTTTTGGGTCTGGAGTTTTCTTATTAGAAGGGTTTTAACTCTGTTTCATTATTTAATAGATATAGGGTCATTCGGGGCATCTATGTTTTAGTAAGATTTAGTACTTTGGCTTTTCTAAGGAATGGAGTTAAAATGCTCGTTGTTGTTCATTTTATTAACCACAAGTCTTTAATATGAAATTTTTAAAATACACTAGTCACTTTTCTCGTGGTAGTTTTTCCTGACTTCATTAATCAAAACTTTCTTAATACCATCCTTAATTGAATCAAACTCTTTGTTATTTTTTATCTTATTTATATTTTGGTTTTTAACATGAGGGGAACATGATGTGATGAAAGAATCCTGGATGGAGGGCTGCAGTTTCAGTTCCACAGGCTAGGTGGGTTGGGGCAAGTCATCAAACACGCACGGACCTCCATCTCCTTACTCATCACACAAGGGCACTGGAAACAATGATCACAGCCATCTCCTTCATCTCTATACCATTCCATCAGTACTGAACAAACACTGTTGCACAAGTCACACTGGCTAGGCAGGTTGTGGAGCGTATTGGATGAGTCTACCACACAGGTGACAAGGGCCTGGCCCTCAGAAACCACAGTGTAAATACTACCTGGTACTCCCTCTAGTCTATTGTTCATCCAAGTCTAATATTCTTCTTTGTTCCTTTGTTCATCACTTTTCTTGTTTTTTAAAATAAATTGTTTGGGTTAAATGCATGATACTGGATGTGCCAACACCAGAAATTTCTTTGATCCTCTCACTCGGTCATTCATAGTTTGAAAGATTTTGCATATCTGAAAATTTGCATCTGATGCATGACAGTTGCATTGTTTTCCCACTTTCACATAATTATTAACAGCAAGCCTTAACGTAATTACTCACAGCAAGCATACATAAATCCTTTACTATGGTGATGGGTTTTCTCCCTAAGGTGTCAAGACCTAAATGTTCAGAGCTTTCAGGGACAAGGTCTGAGGAAGGGCCAGCCACCTTAGAGTTCTCAGTTAAGCGTGCCCTAAGAGGGATATTAGAAATAGGGCCATTCTTTCTTGTACCCCGGGATAAGAGTAACAGGAGAATGACATATCTAAAGGTTTTAGAAAAGAAGAAATTATGTTTTGGGATTCTAATGCTGAGACTGAAAAGTGATGCTAAGTGTTAAAACTTTTGCCTTTTCTAATGATGAAAGTAAAAACCTACTTGTTTTAGAAGAGTGCAAAGATAAAATATTTCCCCAGGTCCACCTACTATGTTCAGGTAGGTAACTCAAATATAAGAAGGGGGTCCTTGGAGAAAAATGTAAACTTGAGTAACATAGAATAGGAAGGGTTGGGGAGAAAAAAAAAAAGTCTACAAGGAAAATGTCATCCTTGGATGGGCTATTGGCTTGTATCTCACAGTTAAAACAATCACAATTTCTGTCATAGACAACTACTGTTAAAAATTTAATGCATGTTATTTCTGTTATTCACTTAAATATATGATGTTGTGTTTATGTAAGTATAATTCTGTAACAAAAATCATGTCCTAATGAACAATTTTTATCTAGTTTAGTTCACTTACTATACCATGATCATTTTTTCGAGTCATTAAATAATCTTTAAACACATCCTTTTAATGGCTGAACAATTTTTCAAACATATGCCTTTATTTAATGATTTCCTCCTTCTGGAAATTTAAGCTAATCTCTTTAAAAAAATGTGCTTAAATGTCAAAATAAACATTTGAAAGGCTTCGAGGAGACTTGGTTCCAAAATGATTATTTCTGTCTTTTTTCCACTCAGATCTCTGTGGACCCTGGGAAGCTGGGTGGTCTCTCTTGGAGGCAGAGGGCACCTAGAACCCAAGGTTGCTCTTTGGTCTGGCATCTATGATATCATGGACTTACTTATTGCTGACACAACAGCTTTCCTCTACCCCTGCCCTTCTTCTGTGATGTTTCTGCCAGGGAGCCAGCTGACTATGGACTGAATTCTCTAAAACCATGAGCCAAAATAAACTCTTCCTCCTCTAAGCTGTTCTTCTATTTTGGTCACAGTGATACCAAGCTCACTACCCACTAGTACTCACTTAAATATTTAATAAAATCATTGGAGATGGACCAAGGATGGAAAAGAGCATGACTTTCTGTCCTATCTAAAAGTTTCTTGATATTACTTTGAATTTTACTTAAAGTAGAATAAAAAAAAAAAAACATTCTAATAGCCCAACAGCTATTTCAAATGAACTCTTTCCATTTTCTTAGCAGAACCCATGCAGTAATTGCCAACGCTTTGGCTCCAATTCTGCTCTTCATCCTTCTGAAAATAGTTCCATGGTCACGTCACTTGTGTTTGCTGACTGTCTCTGGTTCTTCACTGTTCACAGAAGAAAGCTCAATGCCATAGGCATTCAAAGCACTTTATTTGGAGCTCCAAACTACCTTTGTAAACTTATTACTCACATTCTCCTTTATAAATCGTTTGTTGGAGGCAAACTGACATAATACTAACAAATATCCACCTCTCACCCCCTGCCATGTGTCAGGTGGGTTGCATGTATGATGTCAAAAGCCTACAACAGTGACAACTGCAAAGCACCGTCATTTTTACCTTGTGTATGAGCAGACTGGGACTCACAGTGAGGAAGGTTTGAATCCTGAGTTTTCCACTATGCTTTCTTTCCTCCATTTTATAAATCATGGTGAAGAATACACATCATGTAAAATTTTCATCTTAACCGCTTTGAAGTGTATGGTTCAGTGGCATTAAATACATTCATAATCTTGTGTGTTCTGCACCACCATCCATCCATCCATCACCACAATTTTTTGTCTTATTAAAGCAAATTCAACCCACTTTAAACAGTAACTAAACTTTTTTCCCCTTCTCCTAGCCTCTGAAAACCACCATTATATATTCTGTCTCTAGGATTTTGACTAATTTAATGATGTAAGTGGAATCAGACAAAATTTGTCTTTTGTGACTGCTTTATATACTGTCTTTGAGTTTGATCCATGTTGTGCTTATTGTGGAATTCCCTTTCTTTTAAGGCTGAATAATATTCCATGTATGCACATACCATATTCGCTTTATCCATTCATCCATCAGTGGGTACTCTGGGTTGTCTCTGTGTTTTGTCTATGATGAATATTAGACTGCTATGAAGATGGGTGTACAAATATTGCTTTTTGAGACCCTGTTTTCAATCTTTTGGGGAATGTACTTGGAAGGTTCCACTATGCCCTCTTGCTTGTGATTGACTGCTTGGATCCCAGAACCCTATCCTCGGCCTTTTGCTCTCCTGACTCTTAAGCTTTTCTTCTTGTTGCCCGGCCTACCTTTCCTGTCCTGTTTTACTTTGGGGCCTCTTGAAATCTGTTAATTCCATAAGGCCCTACTATCAGTACTTAATCCAATGCATTGTACATAGTAGGTATGTTTTACTTAGACTCTCCATTGCCATGACCAAAGTTCCTGACAAAAACAATGTAGAGGAGGAAAAGTGTATTTGGGACTCACTGTTTCAGGGGTCTCCATCCACAGATAGCCAACTCCACTTCTCCAAGCTCAGTGTGAGGTTGCACATCATGGAGGAAGGACCCAGTGGAGGAAAGCTAGCCAACTCATGGCTGGATCAAGGAACAGAGAAGCTGGGAACATTGGCTCATGATAGTCACCCAAGTGGCTCATGAGGCCGAGGCAGTAGGATCTCCAGTTCAAAGCTGGCCTCAGCAAAAGTGAGGTGCTAGGCAACTCAGTGAGAACCCTGTCTCTAAATAAAATATAAAATAGGATTGGGTTTGTGGCTCAGTGGTTGAATGCTCCTGAATTCAATCCCTATGCCCCCCACCAAAAAAAAAAAAAAAAAAAAAACAGAGAAAGAGAGGTTGTAACTGTAGGAAGAACTACCTACCAGGGCACAATCCCCAGTGACCCACCTCCTACAGCCACTCCCCATCTAACTCTGGTTACCACCCAGTCAGTCCATTCAAACTACAATGGTCCCATTAGGTCACAGCTCACATAATCTAATCATTCACCTCTGAATAGTCCTTCATATCTGAAATCTAACAAGATGATGAATAACTAATATTTAGATAATAACTAGATAAATGCTTATAATAGCTCTGCTAAAAAAAAATCTTAAGGTAGTAGGAGATTGAAATTGTCTTATTCCCCATATGGTTCATACACGGTGGGCAGCTTAGAAAAAGTGTGTTAAATAAATGAAGTCCCCATGCCTTCTGGAACAAGAAGTATGTCTGGCTAGGTACCTCATGGGGCGTCCAAGACCCCATGTCAGAAATGTATGTTTAGGCAGCAGGAACACACAGAGGCAGGAGACTAGGAAAGTATGCTGGAAAATTTTGCTAGCTGGGTCAATTCCAATTTGGCAAAAGCAGCCCTACTGCTTTTTCTCCAAGGTTCTTTCTCCCAGCATCACTTATTAATGCTAATTAGTCAAGGGTGTGCCATGATGCAGAACACTTGTGACCTACAAGGATTAGGGAAAGAGACTGTCATTTCTCAAAAGACCCCTAAGGGGGGCAGCAAGAGTAAGCTCTGGGGAACGAAAGGAGGGGATAAGGAACTTCTCTCCAAAGAATTACACTAAAGTAAGTGCAAGTAAAAATAAATCCACATATAAAACAACTGTACAAATGTTCCCAGTATTTTCACAGCTGGGTTTCTTTGCTTAAAATACTTAGCACTTACTTTAGAAAACTCCCTTCTAAACAGGAACGGCCTGACTGATCACAGAAGCTGAACCCTGATGGAACTCTGACTTTGAACTTCACTTTTGCCCAGATGGGAATAAAAATCATGACCTCTTCTAAGTAAGGACCTTAATCACCACAAAATTCACACCAGGCCATGGTGTGGGCGATGTTTATCTCACAGATGAGGAAAATAAGGTAGGACTTAATTTGGGAAGCTGCATTCATAGTGTTCAGGATATTTATATCTAGATCAGGACTCTCGGTTTGGAACACATTCCCCTGGAAAACACCAACTTGGTTTCCATGGGACTGCAAACACCCCACTTGAATGACTGCCCAGTGGCTTATCATAGCAGGATTAGTGGTCTTCTCAGAGGATCTGCATTCACATTCCTGGTATTTATTTCCTGTAGATATTGAGAGGACAGGCCATCGGCTTTAGTTTCAAACATCAATGCCATCGGGCATGACTAATCACTGTGACTCACTTCTAGGGACTTTCCCCTGGGTAGTGCCACCCGAACAACACAGCGGACTATGCACACATTAATAAAAATACATGTCTCATTTCCAAATGGCTATGACAGAAGCTGTCCTGATGAATATACCCACTTAAACAAATATATATTTTAAAGGCCGGAAATGATTAAAACATTATGAGGTCATCTTTCATTCATTTATATAATAACTATTTCATGAGTGATGGGACACCTAGTCATTGGAATTTATAAGAGAAATTAGACACATATGAGAGGGGACAGTCATTGGAACATATAAGGTGAATTAGACACAGGCCTAGTTTCTATAAGCTTACAATTCAGCAGATACCATTCCCCTTTTTTGATATACTTATTTTTTTGTCACAGTAATGCAGACTTTTTTTTTTTGCAGGTCAGCCCAGCAATTTCTTCTCTCTTTTATTTGTTATTTCTAGGTGTATATGACAGTAGGGTGTATTTTGACATATTAGGCATACATAGAATAAGTATAACTAGTTCCAATTAGGATTCCATTATGGTGAAATATGATATGGAGTTACATTGGTCATGTATTCAATATATAAGGATAGAAAAGATATGTCCATTCATTCTACTGTCTTTTCTATTCCCATCCTCCCTCCTTTCCTTTCATCCCCCTTTGTCTAGTCCAATAAAATTCTTATTTCCCCATCCTTGTTATGAGTGAGCATCCATTTATCAAAGAGAACATTCTGCCTTTGGTTTTTTGGGGGGACTGGCTTATTTCACTTAGCATGATATTCTATAGTTTCATCCATCTACTGGCAAATGTCATAATTTCATTCTTCCTTATGTCTGAGTAATATTCCATTGTGTATCTATACCATATTTTCTTTATCCATTCATCTGTTGTAGAGCACCAAGTTTGGTTCAATAGCTTGGCTGTTGTGAATGGAGCTGCTATAAACATTGAAGTGGCTGTGTCACTGTAGTATGCTGATTTTAAGTCCTTTGCCTATAGACCAAAGAGTGGGATAACAGGGTCAAGTGGTGGTTCCATTC
The DNA here is from genome assembly GCF_045843805.1 of Urocitellus parryii. Classification (NCBI taxonomy): domain Eukaryota; kingdom Metazoa; phylum Chordata; class Mammalia; order Rodentia; family Sciuridae; genus Urocitellus; species Urocitellus parryii. Next base: position 98,433,629 of record NC_135539.1, read on the forward strand.
CAGGTTCTCTAAGGAATCGCCATACTGTTTTCCAGAGCGGTGGTGCCAATTTGCAGTCCCACCAGCAAAGTATGAGTGAACTTTTTCCGACATATCTTTGCCAATGTTGATTGTTATTTGTATCTCGATAATTTCCGTTCTGACGGGGGTGTAAAAAAACACAGTAAACACAAAGTGATTCCTACTTTGGTCAAGTTCACATTCTCTGTGCTTAATGGCCCCTACCAACAAGTGTTTTTTCTGCCTTGAATTTGTGAGGTGCAATTAATTGCAATCTTTTCACCTTTCTATCTCATTTCCCTTGCCAGGGCATGGGCCCGAGTGCCAGGCCCTCCTCCTGACTCATCTTTGTACCCACAAGGCCTCTTGTGTGCCTCGCTGTGCCTAGTCATGCTAGGAGTGTCAGCTAAAGGTGATGTCATCTGCCAAATAAAGATGAAGTTGATAACAAACCGGGAACATAAAAGTCAAATGAGGATACACTAGCTTTTTAAAAGTGACTTTGTGTTTTAAACTGACATACAATAAGATTGATTTTTTCTTTTGTACAGTTCTATAGGTATCAGCGTATGTATAGACTTGTGTCCCCTCCAACAGCACAATCAGGACAAAAGAGTGTTATCACACCCTACAACCTCCCCTGTGCTATCCCATTGCGGTCACATATTCCCTCCACCTTCAGTCCCTGGTGGTTGCTATTCTCCATCACCTCACTCTTGTCTTTTTTATTTATTTTTTTCCTAATTTGTTATATATGACAGCAGAATGCATTACTTTTGAGGCTGGATTCTTTCACTCAGCAAAATGTCTTGAGATGCACAGATGTTGTTCTTTTTTATTACTGAGTAGTATTCTGTCAGATGGTGTAACACAATCTATCTTTTCACTCGCTGAGGGACATTGGAGCTGTTTTGAGTTTGGAGTTACCTCAAATAGAGCTACCGTGAACATGCGTGCGTCAGTTTTCATGTGAACATAGATTTTAATTCTCTTAAGGCTGGAACCACTGGTCATGTATGTTTACCTTTTAAAAGAAACTGTCAAACCATTTCCTCATCCCATCAGCAATGTATGTGAATTCCAGTACTCTCTATATCCTTTGCAAACATTAAGAATTTTTCTTTTCTTTTCTTTCTTTTTTTTTTTTTTTTTTTTTTTTTTGTTGTTGTTGTTGCGGTGCTGGAGATCAAACCCAGGGCCTCATGAATGCTAAGCACATGTTCTACCACTGAGCTTCTACCCCAACTCCAACCCTAACAGAATTTTTGTATCTTAGACATTCTAATGGGTTTGTAGTTGCATCTCATTATACTTTAAATGTGCAGTACTTGAATGGCTTATGATGTCAAACATCTTTTCTAATGCTTTATGTCTTTTCTGATGAAGTAACATGTCAAACATCTTTTCTAATGCTTTATGTCTTTTCTGATGAAGTAACTGTTCAAGTCCTTCTTTAATTTTTTTAATTTTTTTTTTTTAGTTTTGATGGACACAGTGCCTTTATTTTATTTATTTAATTTTACATGGCGCTGAGGATCGATCCCAGCACCTCATACGTGTGAGGAAAGTGCTCAGCTACTGAGCCGCAATCCCAGCCCCGCTTCTCCCATTTTTAATAGGGTTGTGTGTTTCCTCATTGTCGAGTTTTGAGAGTTCATTATATTTTCTAGATACAAAATTTCCTGTTGGATACGTGATTTGAAAAAATGTTTTCTCTAGTCTGTTGTTTGACTTTTTATTCTCTTGACAGTGATTTAAGAGAGAAAAAGTGCTTACATTTTATAAAATCCCACTATTATTCGATGGCTCACACTCTTGAAGTCATTCTTTAACTCATTGCCTAACCTCAGATCATGGGATTTTCTCCTAAAATTTGCACAGCTTTAGGATGAATGTATTAACTTTTGCTGTACAAAGGAAAGCAAGTTACCTGAGAGTAGATCCTGTCTTGATGATGTAGATTTTGCCCTGCCGGTTTGAGGAAGTTATGGGAGCCTTCAGGACAGGACTTCCCTTCTGTGAATAGCTCTTTAATCCCAGAGGACCACAGTCTGTCACCCACCATTTTAAATGCAGCAAAGTCTAAACAAGTTCTTTCTGTGCATTGGGTCCCCGTGGTGACAGCACCTGATCTGAACCAATGCAAGATTAAGGGTAGGTCTTTCTTATCCTTCTTCATGTGATCACTGCTCATTCTGCCACCAAACTATTCATGTGTTTTGTTAAGGGGTCCTTCTCTAGTCTCCAATTGGAATACTATTCAACAGATGGACCATATTACATGACTGCCATCTGAAAAAAAAAATCTGAATTCTGTAGCACATTTGCTCACCAGGGTTTCAGAAAGAGCACTGTGCACCTGAAATCTAAGTGGGTCATATGAGATGATGGTTCTCAGAGTTGCCATAGGGATCTTCTTCTGTGGGATCGCCTCATCCTTATCATAAGTTCTCACGAAGGTGACTGAGGATGGGGAGAGGGGACATTACACACACAGCTTCATTTAACCTAAGTGAATGTGCTTCTCTTGTAATAAAGGAGGTTTGGGGATATCTTTTTTCCAATTTCCTTTTGGGTGCAAAATAAAAATACTGACCAAGTGGCCCCTGAATATCAGAGAAGGCTTCAATTTTCCCATTGTGGTGTGGGTACATGAGTACCTGTGTGAGTTCATAGAACTGGTGACACTCCAGGACGGACACCCCAGCTTTCCCCTCGCCAGGATTGGGATGCTGTGCATCCATCAGAGTCATCCAGAGATAGAAGTAGGAAGGTGGGATATTGAGACATGAGTTGAGCCCATCTGGACACAGTACCTGGCACTTAGCATCCTAACCATGGTATCTTGTCATTTCAGGAGTGGCAGTGCCTGCAGCTGCATCATAAGGAATTCAGTCCATCTGAGGAAGCTGTGTCTTCTTCTGACAGGGAATGGGAGGATCTCGAGTGCTACAACAGTAGAGATTTTGAACCACTTTGTCTTTTCCATGCCTGCCTTTCATTGTTTACTGCAGCAATGACTCCAGTGAGGACCCATGAGATGCCTTCATCTCTTGGGACACCACATCTACCCTGAGAGAGTTCAGTGACTCTTCTCTATCACCCCCCAGAAGCTTATCTGAACACTTAAAAATTAAAGAGGAGCCCAGATCAACAAAAAGAAGAAAGGGAGGTCTTTCAATTCTATAATTTTGTCTTGGTGGGGTTTGATTGGAGAAATGCACTTAGACACGAGGCAGGGTTGGTTCAGGGCAGGGCCATATTTATAAGCTCAAAATACGTGTTTTAGCGATGACAAAGGAATCGGCACTTCTTTTTTTTTCTTCCCAAAAGAAAACAGAAGCTTATTATCCTGACAGAGGAAGTGCAGACATTTTTAGATGGAGATTAAACCTTATTCGCAAACACTGAGGCTCCTGTTCAGCTTCTTGGTGAAGAGATTTTTTAGTTAACTTTTAAAAATTGTTAGCATGCTACATTGGTCAGCTCTCTAAATAATTTAGAGAACTTGTGACCTGGAGCTTTCATGGAGCTGATGTAACTGTTCTGGAAATCCCTTGACTTGAACTTGAGACTTACTTGCACACAGCTGCGTTATGTCCACTGGCAACAGCACTCTGTACCCAGAAAGCAGTGGGAGAATGGGGTTAAAAAAAAAAAAAAAAAAAAAAAAAAGACATCCTCCAAATCTAGGCTATTCCTGGACTGCAGTTCTAGGCATTGTCCACCAGGTGTCCTTCTTCACACGAGCAGCCCTGCTCAGAAGATGGTGTACTGCTTGACTATGGGATTATTTTTAAAACCAAAGCAATTTTCTGGATGTTAGTACAGACGTGTATAAACACGCAAATGTAATGTCAAATTTTAAAACAAGCTAAATGACTTACAATTATTTAAGTAGGAGTAATCAGTTGGAACTCTTGTCAGTTTCTTAACACGGGACCATTTAACTGGGGCAATAAGTAGCCCATGGATTCAGGAAATTCTGAGGGGGAAAAAAGTCTTCTTCCTAAATCTCATCATCCTTGTATTTGTAAAATCCAAGGTTCTCAGTGTGCAAACAGATTTATTTCCCCATTACAATTTATTTTGGTAAAAATAAAACATATTCTGATCAGGCTTAGGGACTCTGTAGTTAAATTTGATAGCTCATTTTCTACCTAAGCTTGTTTCTCAATTTCAAATCTTTGTTCAAATACACTGAAAAAAAAAATCTCTCTCAAGAAGTTCAGGAATAATATTATATTAGGTTTATGTTTTCCTGAAATTGAGAGTGACAATTGTAATAGGATTGGTAGACAACTCAAACACAGCTTAGAAAGTATAACTTATGTCTTTGAGACAATCCAGGGAAAAAAGTATTGTTCTTGTGGTCTGCAAAAGAGATTGACTAGATAAAGCAGTTTCAGAGATGTCTCTCTGTATGTTTCCTCCACGTTTTGTTTTGATGAGTCACCCAAAAGATCATTTCTACCAGCTTTGGAACTGTCTTTTTTCCTTCCCTTGCTACCCCGAAAAAAATGGAAGTTCCTGAAAGCACTAGATGTCCCCCTTTACATTTTTAATTAAATTATACAAAGACATAACTAAAAAGGTCAACTAGAATTCGAACTTTACTCCAAAGAACCACACTATTCTATACAACTATTGAAACAGGGCCTGTGGAGGGACAGGAGATTAATACACTGAACATCAAAGCACCGTGGTGAGCCTGAAGACCTCCTTTCTCATTGTTTCTACTCATTTTCTTCTAGTTTTGTTTATTGTCCTTGATACCTTTAGGCATCAGTTTCTCTAGTGACCATATTCATCAAGAGACTTACAGTAGGGACAGTCTTTCAGAGTGGCATTCTCATCAGTGCTGGCTTGCCATTTCGGGCCCTTCAAGTATTTATAGATATGTTCATTAAAATTCAAATTTGAATTTGAACCCAGATTTTGTGTTCCTTAGTCTTATTTCTTATAATATGTTTGTTTATGAATTTGATTTCTTATTGCATATTGTGAACTTCATGCTATCAATACTATAAAAATGTTGAGGAATATGTCTGCTATCTCAAGAAGCTGTGAAAATAATTCTAAAAGCTATTTCCTAAATATACTTCTGGATCCTATTGGATAAAAGAAAAATGTGTTATGTTGCTGGTATTTGTAGTATAAAATAAATATCTATTTTATCAGTCATGTCATGTGCTTTCAAGATAGTTTTTAGATTTATAAAGCACCAGCACTGAAATGCATGAAGTAATGAGTCTGATTACAGAAGAGATGAAAAACAGTGACCCACAAATTTATGAAAAGCAAATTTTCTTTCCGATATTATTTTATTAAACTAATGGATGTAAGCAGAGAGGCAAAGATTGTTATACCCATTCTATAAAAAGTAAAATAGAAATTCACTTTATAAAATTGTTTTCACTTGACTTGAGCTATCTGGATGTAATTATTTTACTTTTATTATTATATTTAAGTCATTACATCTGTTTCCAAAATGTTCTGGAATGGAAGAATTAACAGGAAGCAAGTTCTGCAACTGAAACCCCTTTCTCTCCAAGCATAGCATCCATGGTGATGAATGAACATAGGGAAGGAAATAAAAGCAGCACAAAACTGGAAAGAAAACCTCTAAATGCTTAGGTTAACCTCAGCTAGAATGAAATGGTGAGGATCCATCTCCCTGTTTCCTCTGAAAACCATTCTTAAAAATCCCAGCGTGCATGTTGAGCAATAGTCAAAAGGCCAAAATAATGAATTTTTTTTTCTCACCAGACAAGAGAAAATGGTGGAAAAATTTGCATTACATTGAGGATGTCAAATATGATCCAGTTACTGTAATTTGAAAAGGAACAAAACCCAGTCATACTGCTCTGTACAACTGTAAAAATAAGAAGTCTGTATCAGCAGACAGAGCTCCTGTAAAGTCTGTACAAGATAGATTCAGGGTCAAAATAGTTCTCTGTATTCTTTCACTTATCGCTGAGGTCTGACTAATTTTCTTGTTATAACCTTTTGCATCCATATTGCTATTGTCCACTTAAAGATTCTGTACGTGAATTCCTTCAATTAACATTAAATAAATGGCAGTCAGCATTTAATAATGAACATACAAATAAACAGACATGTGACTTACCATCAAGGGGCCTCTGTCTAATGAGATAGCAAGTGGATTCTTCAATTCAGCAAAAATACAAAATGATTTAGTTTTTAAAATTTTATTTATTCTAAATTCATATATATATATATATATATATATATGTGACAGCAGAATGCAACTCAATTCATATTACACAAATAGAGCACAATTTTTCATGTCTCTGGTTGTACACAAAGAAAATGACTGAATTTTAATGATGTGAACACAAATTCCAGCAGCTCATGGAATTAATTCTGACTTACACACAAAGGCCATTTAAACTTGTACTTGGAGTATAACTAGCTTTGGGATACCCACAAGGTGGTGGAAGGCATTTTAGAAAATAATGAAGAATACATGAAAAAAAAAAAACAGGCAGCACATAATTAAATTCTGAAGGACAAAGCATAAAATAATGTGGCTGAACATGCGTGAACAGATCAAAAACAACAAAAAATGAAGGTAGAAATAATAAATGGAAACCAGTGTATAATATGTCTTGGTATTATGAGAAGGAGAAAAGAATTTATATAATACCTACATTTAGAGGATGTTTTACATTTAAAAAGTTAAAAAAATCTGTATCATAACTTCATAACTTAGGATTCTTCAGGTTATAGGTTAAAAAAAAAAAACACCTAGCTCAAATAGCTTAAACAAAAAGAGAATATAGTGTTTGAATAAATTACGAAGCCCGTGGGTAAATTTGAGGCACAGCTTAAACTCAATGACCAATGCTGTCACTAAGATGCTGTAATAGTAAAAAGTTGAGTCTAGTTAAATTTCATGGTACAAGTTCTACCTTAACTTCTTTTTCATTTTCAACCTTTGGCCTGGGTTGACTCCATTCGCAGGATTCTGGTAGTAATGCCTTCTATCACCATATTCCCATGAGTTTAAAGGCACATTATTAAAAATGACACCAGCAAGAATGAAACCTCAGATCATCTTTCCTCCCATGAAAACACTGATTTGACAATAATCCATGGACTGATTCCTTTAGGAGGAATTCAGAAGTCACTGAAGAGGCTCTTACACCCCAAGTTAATCCAAAACCAGCCACATTAAAATCACTGGGAATATTTATGATACCCTATAACCATAGTCCCTTCCCTAGCACAACACCATGTAAAAGAAAGTTCTTAGCTCTTAGATACTCTCTGACGTGGGAAAGAAAAGTTCAGACTGAAAATTTGTATTAGTCCATTTTTGTTACTATAATGAGATACCAGAAACAAGCTACTTTATAAAGAAAAATGTGCTAAATCTAGAGGCCTCATATGGTGATGGCCATCTTGCTGGCCAAGTCCTGAGGCATTGCAGAGTATCACATGGCAACAGAGAGGGACAACCTGTGTGTGTGTCTTTATGTCTCATTTCCCTCTGCCTCTTTTTATAAAGCCAACAGGATTCAATCATGGGGATTCTCCCCAATGCTACCATCTAATCATAATCACTTCCCAAAGGCCCCATCTCTAACATAGGCATATTAAGTTCCACTTTCTTAATACCTCACAATGAGGATTAAATTGGGGGACACTCAAACCATTCCCAAACCCTAGCAATGTCAAATATCAGACTTGAGGAACTGGATCTTGACTCTCCTATCTCAGAGCGTAAATGGGACCCATCACACTCTAGATGCCTTGGAACCCTGAAAACAAAACAAAAATAAATAAATAAATAAATAAATAAATAAATAAAAAGAGTGAAGCAGCATCCCTGGTAGAGTGAATAAAAGTTGTTACCGCTTGAAAATATGCCATTCAGGACCTTAAAAGAGCGTACCATAGGGACACTGCTACATCGATGTTCATAGCAGCACAATTCACAATAGCTAGACTGTGGAACCAACCTAGATGCCCTTCAATAGATGAATGGATTATAAAAATGTGGCATTTATACACAATGGAGTATTACTCAGTACTAAAAAATGACAAAATGATGGCATTTGCAGGGAAATGGATGGCATTAGAGCAGATTATGCTAAGTGAAGCTAGCCAATCCCTAAAAAACAAATGCCAAATGTCTTCTTTGATATAAGGGGAGCAACTAAAAACAGAGCAGGGAGGAAGAGCATGAGAAAAAGATTAACATTAAACAGGGAGGAGAGGTGGGAGGGAAAGGGAGAGAGAAGGGAAATTGCATGGAAATGGAAGGAGACTCTCATTGTTATACAAAATTACATACAAGAGGAAGTGAGGGGAAAGGGAAAAAAAAGGGGGAGAAATGAATTACAGTAGTGGGGGTAGAGAGAGAAGAGGGGAGGGGAGGGGAGGGGAGAGGGGATAGTAGAGGATAGGAAAGACAGCAGAATACAACAGACACTAGTATGGCAATATGTAAAACAGTGGATGTGTAACCGATGTGGATTTGCAATATGTATACGGGGTAAAAATGGGTGTTCATAATCTGCTTGAATCAAATGTATGAAATATGATATGTCAAGAGCTTTGTAATGTTTTGAACAACTAATAAAAAAAAGAAAACTTGTAACTTAGATTCTAATACTTAAAACAAGTATTCTTCTAGGATTCTATATAGAATATGATATGTTATCTTGAGAACCTATAATGTAACGTTGAATGGAATTATAATATAGGAAGATGAAAGGGAAAGCTTTAAGTGTTTTACTATTTCGTATAATAATTTCTTTAGTTTCTCGTAGTGTCCTGTGTTCATGCTGAAGAAGTACCAACAATACAAAGTCCTTGATTTGGTGGAGTTTATCTGGGAGAAGGAGACAGGCAGTAATCAAGTAACCTTAAGTTATAAATTCTACGCAGGTGATATTGTAGGCTATTTGATAGAGAAGGGTAGGCAAATGGTATCTTCCTGTCTATTTGTAAGTGAAGTTATGTTGTTAGTCATCCAGTCTCATTAAGTATAGTTTATGGCCATTCTTACCATGTCAGCTTCATCTGCAACGCCACCCTAGGCTGCCCTAGACTGTGATGGTTTTATTGGACTTTCCTTTTTTTTCTTTTGATGATTTTGACGAAATTGAAGAATATTCATCAGTTATTTGATAGAACAGTTCTTCAACTGGATTTGGTAGTTTTTTAATACTTAAATAGGCATTGTGGATTTACCCGAGAGGATATAAAGTACCGTTTTCATCACATTGTATGTATTAAAGGCATGTGTTAGCGACATGACATACCATCGATGATGTTAACCGTGATCTCTCTCTTAAACTGTATTTGTCAGTCCTTTCCACTGTAAATTTATCCCATTCCCCACCCCCACCCCTTTTACCTTTTTCCTTGGGGGGAAGTTGCTATTATGTACAGTTCACACTTCCAGGGTGGTGAGTTATGCTCCTTTTCTTTGGCGGGAGGATTGAGGGCATCTACATAAATTATTTGGAATTCCTCTGCATGGTAGATTTGTCTCTTCTCCCCCACTTATACACTGGGCTATAATCGAATGTTATTTGTTGTACTGCTTAAATTATTTTGAGTTTATGGATTTTCAAAAATTAAAAAATTGTTTAAAAGCTTTCATTAGCTATTAATTAAACAAATTGTTTAAAAGCTTTCATTAGCTATTTTTTTTAAGAGAGAGTGAGAGGAGAGAGAGAGAGAGAGAATTTTCAATATTCATTTATTTTTTTAGTTCTCGGCGGACACAACATCTTTGTTGGTATGTGGTGCTGAGGATCGAACCCGGGCCGCACGCATGCCAGGCGAGCGCGTTACCACTTGAGCCACATCCCCAGCCCCTCATTAGCTATTAATTTCTATTTAATGGCATTGTAATTACAGAAGAAAATCTGCACCATGCATATTCTTTAAAATTCCTTAGGATTTCTTTTATATCCTAGTAAATATTAGGTTTTGTAAACAATGAAAGTACTTGAAAACAATTTTTGTTTTCCAGTTGAAAGAAATTTACTAAATATATTCTAAGGGAATAAATTTAATAGATGTTTTTGGCCTGTTTTATACACATACACATTTATGTAATCAGAAATAGATGTAAAACTCTTGTACTACTGAGATGGTAAAATTTTCTCTTTATGAATCTGTCATTTTAATTTATATATTTTCCAATCACAATATTAAGAATCCTTAAGGTTAACTCTATATGGTAACCTTTTTGATCTTTAATAATTATTTTTATCAAATTTTTGCATTTTCACAGTAATAACATTACATATGGTTTCTTCTGATTGGTGCTCGCCTATTTTTTTATTATTTAATACTTTCTGTGCCTGTTTCAGACGTATCTATTGTAAATAGCAGGTATCAGGATTAAAGACATCCATTACTTTCACAATCTTTGTCTTTGAATGGAAAAACCTAATTTACATTTTCTCTAATAACGGTATTTGCAGATACATTTCTACCTTAAACTTTCTTTTTCTGCAGTTTCTAAGTCTTCTTTTTCTCCTTTTTAAAAAACTGATCTGGAATGCTCAGTTTTCTTTATCCCTATTTTTTTGAGTATACATTCTGCTATTTCTACTGATTACCTTTGAAATTTATCATGCAATACAACTTATCAATAATTAATTAATATTTTCCTTACTGCAGAAACTTCGAAAAATATTAAGCTGTTATATTCTTCTCATTTTATATATTATTATGGACTGTATTTCATAAATAATTATTCATGTTTTCAACCTCATGAACTAGACTCATATACACATTTAAAATATTTAAACTACAATATATTCTTCAATTTTTTTATTTGTATTTTTTAATGATATCTCACTACCCACAGTGCTAGAAATGGAAGTTCAACCCTAGACTTTTAATTTCCCAGGGAATCCTCAAAATATCTATAGGCTCCATGGCTTTCATAGTACCTACCCTTCAAATGACTGTGACATGAATATATTAATTATCTCTTCTTTTAACAAGAGTCTCTTGACAGGAGCGAATCACCATTAGAGGAAGTAAGTTTAAAAGAATAGCTTTGCTAGAAAGTAAATGAAGTTTCTAAAGCCTGATTTTCTGTGTTTGGTTTAGAGTTAATAGTTTTTCTCTTGTGCGGCACAATAGTAATATTTCTTTCTACTAAAACTGCGAATTTTTAACATTTTAATCATCACCATGCATTTGAACAGTCTGCCTTGTTATACTTCAATTCCATTTTAAACCAGCATTTTGTGGTAGAAAAGGATCAAAGCCTGCCACCACCCTATACTAAGACATAGTTCAACTGAGTTTCATCTGTAGCAGGCACATTTGGTACTTTAAAAAAGCATGGAAAAATCCAAACGTGCCTGCCATTGTTGCAAAGATTATATACACTCCCCAACATGGACTAGCTAATAGAACAGCATCTCTGGTATGTAGCAACCTTTGTGGAATATAGAACTTATTACTGGGTTTCTAATTATTGATGATTGCACCAAAGTGTCTATGACTCAACTGCACAAGAGAAGGTTTATTCTTGGCTGAATATAATCTGTCAGCATACCTATTTTGAGTCTAAAGCCATCAAAACTCTCAGCGAATTTTTTTTCCTCAGGCTCTAAAGCTCATAAAGTTTTACTTTAGCATCTTCCTTATAAATATGACTAAAACCCAAAGTAACAGAACCTGGATAACTGAATGTGGAGGGAGAGAGAAAACTCTATTACCCCAGAGCAGGTTGCAACTCATCTCTTCCCAGGGGAGACTACCTAGTGGCCTTGACTATAGGTGCCCAAAATAGGGATCTAGGTCAAGTTCTACTCTTACATATAGGAAGCACACCTTTTGCTGCTTTTATGTTAAATCATAGGTATTAGTATCATAAATCTTAGAGATTTCTGAGGCAGTCTTGCATATTGGGGTCTTACTGTTAATTTTCCTTACTTGGACCTTTCTCTAATGCTGGTTTCCTTTCGAATTATTTTGACAGGTGTATTGGCCGGCCAGCCATAATTGGGATAATGAATGAAGAAAACAGAGACCAGGCTTTCTGTGACCTGCCCTATTCCTTGTGCTACAAACCAGAGAGTGAGGGCTGAAGTTGGCATCTGAGCCTGGAAGTACAAAACGAGAAAGGACTTAAGAATTATATATTCCCCCATTAGCACTGTATTAGCTTTCCATGACTATAATGAAATACCTGAGATAATTAACTCGTAAGGGAAAAGATGTGTTTTGGTTCAATTCAATATCAAGTGGCTCAGTGGCTTTGGGTCACCAAGGCAACATATCACAAACATGGTGGAGTTCTTAAAATGTGTAACTAGTAATGTGTCAGTATTAAGGAACTATAAATAAATTCCAGAAATCAATTAAAAACAAACCCCTGACCTCATTAGTCAGTAAGAAAAGAGGAAAGGGAAGGGGCTGGAGTCCCGCTATCCCCTTTAAGAGCATGCCCCTGACACTTAAGAACCTCCCACTAGACCCACCACATAAAGGTTTCATCACCTCCCAATGGTGACACCCTGTTAGCCAAGAATTTACATGGACCTTTGAGGGACAGTCATCTAAAGCATACTAAGGTATGATATAAAACTTAATTTGTCATTACATTTCCCCACATATTCATAATGATCCTATATCTCATATGTTCTGCACTAGCACCAATAAAAAGTAGTCCATCCTATGGTTCCTAAGACAACATGGACACTTACGAAAACTTATGTCCTACATGTGGGTTTTGAAACCATTTTCAGAATAACTTCACTTTGCCATGACTTCAACAAATGGTTTCTATTGTCATCTGTCCTCTTTCAAGTTGAAATTGGTGACATGTCCTTGTGATATGATTTTTAAACACATAGGCTAGTGAACTTAGGGGGAAAGTGCAGTGAGGAAACAAAAGAGATGGGTTTCACATGCAGTCAGTGAATTCACTTTTTTCTCACGAGGAGGAGTCTCTATCCCTCAATAGATAAAAATCTGCCCATGCTAGCCCTGGTCACCTGCTCTGGGGGCAGCATCCTGAGCTCGTGAATTGCTCCAGATGTATCCTCAGCTTGATTTCTCTAGTTTCTTCTCTTCAGAGGTCAGTGCATGCTGATTTCAGATTTACACACAAATTAGAATTCTCAGACTCTTGGCAGCTTTACCCTTTCCAGGCAGTGGATGTGGAATGTCCCCCAAAGGCTCATATTTTACAAGCTTGGTCACCAGGATAGTGGGACCTTTAAGAGGTTGGGCCTAAGGGGAAGTCATTAAGTTCACTGGGGGTGTGATCTCAAAGAAGATCTGTGGTCTCTTTCCTCTTTCTCCAGGTTTTTTGGTTGATGAGTTAAGATGATTGCTCTACCATGCATTCCTGCCATGATGTGTTACTTTGCCAAAGGCCCAAAACAATGGAACTACTTGATCATGGATTGGAATCTCCGAAAATATGAGCCAAAATAAACCTTTTCTCTTTACATATTAATAGCCTCAGGTATTTCTGTGTAATGATGGACAACTGAGTCATACTGTTATGGTTTAGATGTGGTTTCCCTTAAACTTCATGGGTGAGGCAATGCAAGAAGGTTTGTAGGAGAAATGGTTAAATTATATAGCCTTAATCTAATCAGTGAAGTCAAACATTATGAAGTCAAACATTAGGAACATTATGAAGTCAAACATTATGAAGTCAAACAACAATAAGTGCTGGTGAGGATGCGGGAAAAAGGTACACTCATATATTGCTGGTGGGACTGCAAATTGGTGCAGCCAATTTGGAAAGCAATATGGAGATTCCTTGGAAAGCTGGGAATGAAACCACCATTTGACCCAGCTATTCCCCTTCTCGGACTATACCCAAAAGACCTAAAAAGAGCATACTACAGGGACACAGCCACATCAATGTTTATAGCAGCACAATTCACAATAGCTAGAATGTGGAACCAACCTAGATGCCCTTCAATAGATGAATGGATTAAAAATGTGGCATTGGGGCTGGGGATGTGGCTCAAGCGGTAGCGCGCTCGCCTGGTATGCGTTCGGACCGGGTTCGATCCTCAGCACCACATACAAACAAAGATGTTGTGTCCTCCAAAAACTAAAAAATAAATATTAAAAATTCAAAAAAATGTAGCATTTATACACAATGGAATATTACTCAGCACTAAAAAATAACAAGATCATGGCATTTGCAGACAAATGGATGGCATTAGAGCAGATTATGCTAAGTGAAGTTAGCCAATCCCTAAAAAACAAATGCCGAATGTCTTCTCTAATATAAGGGCGTGACTCAAAATGGGATAGGGAGGAAGAGCATGAGAAGACAACTACCACTAAATAGGGAAGAGAGGTGGGAGGGAAAAAGAGGGAGAAGGGGAGTTGCATGGAAGATGGAAGGAGAACTTCATTGTTATACAGAATACATATATGCTGTTGTGATGAGAAAAAGAAAAAAAAATATGTCCCATTAGATTGGATAGAGAGAAAGGATGGGAGAGGAGGGGAGGAGTAGGGAGGATAGAAGGGCAGCAGAATAGAATAGACAATATGATTGATGTATGTACATTCCATGTATGTATTATATGTCAAAATACATTCTGCTGTCATGTATGACTAAAAACAAATAAATCGTATGGTAAAAAAAAAAAGAAGGTTCGTAGGAGAAATGGTTAAATTATATAGCCTTAATCTAATCCGTGAATTAATCCCTGGTGGGATTAACTGGGTGGTAACTGGAGGCTGGTGGGATGTGGTTGGAAGATGTGATTGATTGGGGGCGTGGCTATGGGGTATATATATTTTGTACCTGGAGAGTGGAGTCATTCTCTCTCTGCTTTCTGTTTGTCATTGTGAGCTGCTTCCTTTTGCCACACTCTTCCACCAGGACATCCTGCCTCACCTGGAGCCCTGAGGAATGGGACTGGCCTTCTATGGACTGAGACCTCTGAAACTGTGAGCCCTCAGGTAAATTTTTCTTCTACAATTGTGCTGGTGGGGTCTTTTAGTCACAGTGGTGAAAAAGCTGACTAAAACCCAGGGAGACAGCATTGAAACCTGGTGTGTCTAGAATTCAACTTGAATTACAGCTTAAGGATGAACCTGTCTGACACACTCTTCCCACCACGATTTAACCAAGAACAGGCTTTGGCCTGGCTATCTAGCAATTTAGGAAAAGGGAGAGAACTGCTAAATATCTGACCCAAGTGATACAATAGGATTGTTCACTGGGGAGTACTATGTGAATGTGTACACAGTAGTTGAAGCTCATCTCTGGCTCTCATTTTGGTAATTTACTAGTATTATAAGCTACTAACGAAACTTTTTTTCTGATATGCTTTTCCCAAAATGCTTGAACAACTGCTGCTTCTGTGACCACACATAAATTTGAAAAAATTAATCCAGGCTGATTTCCAAATGCCTTACAATTTACATTATCAAAAGGAATGTAGGCTAATATCTTTTTGCCTGCAGTGAGTGTAAGGATCCTTTTTAATTTTGCCAGTATATAGGTATAAAGTGATAGTAAGTCACTACTTTAATATGAAGTTTGGTGGCCTGCAGAATTTTAATATATTCCTATATGTTTGCTAGCATTTGCATATGATTTTTAATGTTTCTTTAATGCAATTTTCCGACAGTTTAAAAAAGCTATTGGGGAGCTGGAATTGTGGTGAAGGAAGAAAGAAAGAAAGGAAGGAAGGAAGGAAAGAAGGAAGACTTGGGTCCATCAACAACTAAGAATACTTTTTTAAAAGAAGCTACTTAGCCGTCCCACCCCTTCCGGGCGGCAGCCGGCTGCTCCACACTTCCGCTTCCGGTGGTGTTCGTGGTAGTACACCGTGTGGCTATGGCTTCCGGGGGCAGGGATCCGAGGTCCGGTGACGTGGAAGAGGATGCCTCACAGCTTGTCTTTCCCAAAGAGTTTGAAACAGCAGAGACTCTTCTAAATTCAGAAGTTCATATGCTTCTGGAGCATCGAAAGCAACAAAGTGAGAGTGCAGAGGATGAGCAGGAATTCTCAGACGTCTACATGAAAACTTTAAAGTACACTTCCCGGTTCAGTCATTTCAAAAACAAAGAGACCATTACAAGTGTCCGCAGCTTGCTGCGCCAGAAAAAGCTCCACAAGTTTGAGTTGGCCTGTTTGGCCAACCTTTGCCCAGAGACTGCAGAGGAGTCCAAGACTCTGATTCCAAGCCTGCGGGCGCGATTTGAAGATGAGGAACTGCAGCAGATTCTTGATTCTATCCAGACAAAGCTCAGTTTTCAGTATTAATCTCCAAACTTCACTCAGCTTCTTGGGGGACTCACGTCCCCCAGCACAGCACCACCCTCTCAGGGGCTGGGCCTGCCTTGCAGAAGCTATTGCAAAAGACATTTGGAATTCTTGAAGAGGACAGTCCTTCTTGGTATGGGTTTAGGTTGCTGCTTCAAATGTGACTCTTAGACCATAATGACCGTATGATCTCAGAGCAGACTTGCAGTGACTGCCTAAACAAGAGGCTGGGAAGGGGGAGGTGGGATGTGATATAAGCCATGCTGTTGGCTATCTCATACTGTGGTTTTCGGACCCCACATTTATTTTGTATTCATAACATTTCATATTTTAAATTAAAAAAAAAATAAAAATAAAAATAAAAGAAGCTACTTGGATTTTATTCTTTTTGAACATTATCTGTATTACCTGATAAACATTTTACAAAAGTAGATATTTTTTGACAGGAATACTTTCCCACCTACAATTTAACTTATAGTTAAAATTTTAACTTAAATTTAAAGCATATGACTTCTCTTCTATACATTTTGGGCTTTCTAATTTTAACTAAAAAGATTCTCTTGCTTCTGCATTTATCAGGAATTTACCGAATTCTCAACTACGCAGTCCCACTTCTGAGAATCCGTCCCATTAAAATAAAAGCAACAGGGCATAATGATATTTGCCAAAGAACATTAGTGTATTTTACCATGTAAAAAAATAACAGAGAAATAAATGTCCATTAATAGGTGAATGATTGAATCAAGCATGGTAGATAAATACTCCTAAAAGAAGAAAGAGGGTGTATATCATTTGTTTTGGAAATATTTCTCATGAAATATTTTTGCATGAGAACTGTATGTTGTAGAAGATTACGTATAAAATGAGATTTGCTAAATACCACCAACAAAAAATATGTGTGAGTAACAATAATGCATACTGTTCACTTCTCTAGCTATGTGAACACAGAAAAATATGGAAGGTCATATACTAATTGGGGGGGAAGCACTAACAGGGGTACCTACCTCAAAAAAAAGTCAAGCTACATTTTCAATCTGTTTTCTTGAAAGTCTGTTATCACTGTAAAATTCGTCTTTCATTTATCTATGTATTATGTCACCAAGGAGACAATAGTAGATTATATATTCAATAATAAGACTATAGTGGAGGGCTGGGGTTGTGGCTTAGTGATAGAGCTCTTGACTGGCACATGGGAGGCACTGGGTTCGATCCTCAGCACCACATAAAAATTAATTAAATAAATGTACTGTGTTTATCTACAACTAAAAAAAAATTTAAAAATAGAGTATGGTGGAGAAGGAAGAACCTAGTCTTAGCTTAGTTTCCATCCATAGTCATTTGCATCTTGAAATCCAAGATGGTTCCAATGAGCCACAGGTCATTTTCAGCTTGAATGGCTCCTTATTTATGATCTCAGGTGCATCACTACTGACACTTTGTACCTGATGAATCCATGCTGGAGTGGGCTGGGGGTGTACTTGCAATGCAAAATGCTAAGCCATCAGATTCCTGGCCTCTACTTATTAGATGCCAGTAACAATCCACCCAGTGGTGAGAATAAAAAATGTCCCCAGACATCATCAAATGTCCAATAAGAGAACAAATTACCCCCAGTTTTTTAACCACTAATCTAATCTGCATGATTATTATATCCTTTTCCTAAAATTTGTTTTTTTTAGTAATTACAAAGGACACTCATCAATAATTCCATTGACAATCAACCTCTGAATTATTTCAGTGACCTTTATTTTGATTAAGTATGTGTCACCTTATCATTAGTGTGAGAGGGAGTTATGAGCTTGTTGTTTTCCTCTCTGAATTGCACAAACAAGTTATAATGACTCATTCATTGTAGGCTCAAGGAACCTCAGCATTCAGGTGCTTGGAGAATGTTCATAATAAATCATAATTATCTGCATTGTTTTGAGCTACTATTATACAGCTAAGGAACAATGACTCAGATTTTTTTTTTAAACGAGGGAAGTTCCTTTCTATTCACTTGCTTTATTCCAAAGTAATCACACATACACAGGAACTGCTTTATTGTTTATTACATTTTTTTTTTCATCTTAGCAGTTAGAGTAAGTTAGGAACATAAAACTCTTAGTACTTGATGGTTTTGCTTAAAGATAATCATTCTGAGTTTGGGTAGTGCAGAGAACTCGGAAATTCTGAATAGCCCAATTGTTATAGCTTCAAAAAAATTCCCCCAACATGATGTACATGGATTAATCCCAATGAGAATATTATTGTATTTGCCTAGTTGTGAATTTCAAGTAGTTTTCTCAGATAAGCAAGAAGCAGTGAGGGTTATGGAACTTTGTGCCACACTGACAGAAATGATTATATTTTTGTGTGTATGAGTGTGTGTGGGTATGGGTGAGTATAATTAGGACTTGATTTCATTACAACCTGCTCATGTGGTTGAATGGAAGCCTCCAACCTCACCACTTCCAGTAAGTTGGTATCTAATGAATGATTACTTTAAAATAACTTAATTTTGTATACAAAAGAAGTTAATTGATAGGTAAAGTTAAATGGCTTAAGACGGTGCACTTGGGCTGGGGCTGTAGCTCAGTAGTACAGTGCTTGCCTAGCACAGGTGAGACCATGGGTTTGATCCTCAGCATGACATAAAAAGTAAATAAATAAAGTTATAAAAAATATGTTTTAAAAAGACTGCACAATATGAATCATATATTTACAATAATCTTAAAAACATTCGTTTATTTAATAAAAAGTTTTTAAGTGCTATGTGCCAAACATTGTGCTAGGAATACAATAGTGAGCAAAAACAACCTTATCTCTGCCCTTGAGAAGTCTAAAGTTTAAGGACTAGAGGTATAAAGAGATAGTGATTATACACTATCATAATTAAATGTTACAGGTAGAGAAGTAAAGATGTTTGGTGTTGTGTGTGATCTGTTCTACTCTGGAGGTCAGGAAAGAGTTCACTGAGGAGCTCAAAGTGAGATCTAAAGTATTATCTAAAGTTAACTGGGTAAAGAAGAGAGAGAAAAGCACTTTAAGAAAGGGACATTGCATGTGCAAAATCCCTGTGATGAGAATAGGTCAATGTGACTGAAATAGAGATGGCAATTGGAGAGAGTTTGAGAGATGCACAGAAGCTAGAACTTTCAGTTCAAAACCAGTTTCACCTAAATCCCATATGCAATGAAATGACCAGGAAGAGTTTTAATAAAGTAGTTGACATGGTCAATGTTACTGAAACAAAAGGTTGACACTATTATGTTTTGAAATTTTTCTGGATGAGTTCAAAGAGTGTGTATAAAAGGGGTCAGAGGGCATGCTGAGAGGTGATGCAGGAGGGTGCTTGCCTGGTCCAGGCAATCAAAGATGTTACTTTTCATTAGTGGATGTGGCAATGGTGATAAGGATGGAGAAAAATGAGCAGGTTCTATAGATATTTTGAGGATAATATCAGTTGAAATTTATAGGGTCTGGGGATATGGTATGAAGGTACAAACCTCATCTAGCACACATAAGACCCTGGGTTCAAGCCCCAGCACTACAAAACCAAATAAAACATTACAAAACAAAATTGATTTGTATTTAAGGTAGGTATTGGTAGGGAGTAAGGGTGGGAGGAAAGAAAATATAAGAATAACCCTGGAAAAACGGGATTGATAAGGTATATAAGTTTTCTTTTCTTGATTGTATGTGCACAAGCCTCAGATAATTAAACCAATGTTTCCAAGTTTGAAGAATTAATCTATGGCACAGCTAGAGTTGAATCCAGGTGAGACCAACAATAAAACAAGGGATGTATTCATGATTGGAAAGATTTAACATGGTTTGCAAGAAAATAAATTTGAACTAGGAAATGAGACTCTTCAAAAGAGATTGGTGTCCTTTTTGGTAAAAGAAGAAGTCCTGGTACTTTGAGAAACCCCCAACCCTAGACCTCTTCCTGCACTTTTATCTGCTCCACACACTGTGGCATGTTACCTACCCTCAGCCTCCAATAAGCCAGTTAGCACATGGCTCTGGAAGGAGTGTGAAATGTCCACTGCATTGCTTTACAAACTTTCTAAACCCCATCATGAGAAAAGACAAAAGACCCAGACAGCAGAACAGAAAACACAGGAATGGTATTTTAAAATAAAAGTACATAGCAGTTTATCTCCACAACTCTCAAACTACAAAGGGATGAGGAAAAACCACCAGTAGCCACAACTGTCACAGTGGTATTTCAGTAGCCTGAAATGCCTGATACCAAAACAGTCAGAGCAGTAAAAAGAGGCATGGGCCAATTGCAGAATAGCACTGGGAGAGGGACCACCTAATGCAATAGTGTTTCAGTAAAAGGGATGTGGTAAGTACCAGCAGGCTAGAGCAGTTGATGTGATTCTGCAACCTGTACACTCAGAAAAATGAGAAATTATACCCCATTTGATTCAAATGGATGATATGTCAAGAACATTGTATTGTCGTGCGCAACTAATAATAATAATAAAAAAAACTAGCCACCCAGGTTTCCCTTTCAGGTAGATTAATATGCAAAGGAGAAACTTCTGAAGATAGAATGAAGATTAATTAGATGACTAAAATTGTAGATAAAGGGAAGGTTCTTTTATAAAAGCTTCCCACCTAAAATAATAGAAATAAAATTATACCTTATAAAACCCCAAATTATTACGGGATCCCATCATGAAGCATCAATAGCTTTGAACATCACAAAAGAGAGGAATTCCAACACAATTGCCTCCCACTATAAAAACACACCATGACATATAGTCTGGGGGGAAAATTGATAGCAATTAAGTTTGATCAGAATTTGTCTTATCTGATTCCATTTGTAGCAGATACCAAGAACAGAGAAATGTACTGAACTGAATCTTGTGTTGACATTCAGCAAAATCCAGACTGTGGGGAAATATTCAGGTCAAATGGTCCTCATACTTCTACAGAAAAATTACAAAGGAAGAAAAAAAAATCTCTTTAGAACCTTAAAAGACATATCGATTTTCTTTATGTGTGCCAGACTAAATTGAGGCTCCTAGGGATATTCACTAGGGGAATAAAAGCATGAAGAAAAGTCAAAAAAGGTAATGAAGAAAGTATAAGTTATTGGTTAAAATCAGGATAGAGAGGGCTGTGATTGGATGGTGAGTTAGCATTTCATCCCTATGACAAGAGCCTGAGAAAAACTCCTCCATGGTTTTGAAGGTTTCAGACCATGTTTGGCTGACTCCAAGGCAGAACCATCATGGCAGAAGAGTGTGACCGAGGAAAGCATCTCAGCTCATGGCAGCCATTATGGAGGGAAGGGGTGACAAGATATACCCTTCCAGGGCCCTTCTGCACTGCTACTTCCTCAAACTAGGCCCCACCAAGTAGTTTCCACCACTTCCCAACAATGCCGTCAAATACAAATCCCTGAATGGATTAATTCAACAATAAGATCAGAGCTTTCCTGATCCAATCACGACCCTAAGTCATTGCCTCTGAACATTGTTGCATTGAGAACCAAACCTTTAACGCAGGAGCCTTTGGGGAACATTCCAGATCCAAACCATAATGGGCGATTTCTAAGATTGTGGCAAATTTGATTTCTTGGCCTGGGTGTTGGTAACAAAGATTTCTATCTTATAATAACTCAAAAAGCTCTGCATTTTATTTGTGTGGTTTTCTGTATCCATATTTTATTTTTTTAATGCAAGAGAAAGAAAAATATGGTTTATTTGGACAAGCCCTAGTTTATTCTAAAAATTAAAATAACTAACTGGAGATATGTTGTCGTCCTTGTAAAAGTATTTAAAGTGGAATTTGTGTTTTCTAAACACCCATGGTGGCTGTTTCAAAAGAAAATTAACATTAAAAAATTAATTTTAAATGTAATCTATAATTTTAGCTTGTATCCAGTTAAGTGATATGGTACCTCCTTTGAGATCTATGTGTCCTCAAGGGTCCCTCCCAATGTAGTCAAATCTGTACACTCCAAATTGGTTGTCTGATCCCACATAATTAAATACACAAGTGAACAAGATACAACAGTAACCTGACCACAAGGGTTAGGAAAAGGTAATGACCATGATGAATGGCAAGGAAAGAACTTTGGATAAGAAATGTGCCTTGACCCCCAAGATCCTATCGGCAGAAACTCTCCAAGGCAAGGAGTTGGAAGGACGTGAATATTTAGGAGCATCCTTGGGTAGCAGAACTTGTTTAGTTCATGAGGATGATGTTTCTACAGCTGTCTGCTTGTAGAAAGAGCTTCAGGAAATCTGTCATCCTTCTTCAAAACAAGCAAGGGTCACTAAAGCCCCATTATTGAACCCAAGCAGGAAATACAACAAAGCTCCACACAATAAAGTCCTACTGAAAGGAATCTGACTTAGGAAAGAGTTGGTGGGGTTCTCTTAGGATGACTAGTCTCAACTGTTCCCAGGCCAGTCATGATTAAAAGACATGCTTATTTAACTATCTGCAGTTTATGACAAATAGCAAAGGCTATCAATGGGAGAAGGAAGTCTGTACATTGAGATGTAATCCTTTTCTGATGTGTCAGGAAATATTAACCACTGATGACAAAGTAAAATAAAACAAAGGTGATTGTTGACATGCAGTGTGTGGATGCATGCCAGAACTCTGCTCCTGCTTTGGAGATGGGAAGAGCATAGCAGAGTCATTGCTAAGTACAATTACATTGGTTCTGGGGCTGGCTGTTCCACCAAAATACCTATGTGATCTCGGGTATAGCATTAAAATGCAAAATAGATATTTCCTTTTCTAATAGAGAAAAAAGAATGTCAAGTTAATAATTTCCTTGTGACATTTGTTAGCAGAGACATTTGTCACTATAACAAGTCCTCTTTCATAGATAGTCAAGTAATATGTATCCTAGGAGATAACGGAACCCTTACTTATAGTGCTTCAAAAGAAAATATGCATCTGTGTATATGCAAAATGTAAAATGTTGATTTACAGTAATTGACAATATATAATAAGGTCTCTACTTTTATCTAATAATAGATACCTACAAGTATCTAATGACTCTCTTTATTAAAAGTGATGTATTCATTAGTTCCTTCTTCTACCCAAAAAAACATTTTTAAAATCTGACAGTTTTCATATATCTCAGCACCCCAGTGTGCTTAGTTCCAATCTCAACTATGGTATTAACAATCTTTGATGAGGAAGCTGGAAATTTCCAAGCCTTGTGCCTCTGAGAACTGGGCATCTTAGTATATTGAGAAATTCTTCCCCACAAGAAAGTGCAGAATAAAGATTGATGTGGTGTTCTAAGCCCTGTGTTCATTGTCCTGGGGGTAGCAGGGATCATTGGTCCTCTGTGAGCATTGATTCACAGCACAAAAACTCCAATTTTCCCTCCAGTATGTATGTGCATTTTATCTGTCTGTTTGGCCATTTTTCTGCATCCCTAAATCAGTCCTGGAGAACTGCTATTCAGCATCCACTTTCGAAGAATGAAGAAGCTGGAGTCTGATGTCCTTGGGTGCCTGAACAACAATCAAATTACCTGCCCAAGGAGAATGAAGCTTGTGTTTACATAGGCTTCTTCCTTCTTCCCATTTTGCTTCATCCAGGCCACTAGCCTATTGCACATTCAGAGCAGGTATCACCACTCAGTTTGGTGTCTCCCAGGCTAACAATTACTGAAAACATCAACACATTCCAAAAGTCTTTTAATCTTAGGAATTTATTAATCTAATCAAGTTGATGACTTGGATTAACTGTTACAAGTATACTTTGACCTTTCTGTACAAATAGTACCTAAAGATATTGCTGTCCTTGTACTGACTTGAGGGAAATTTGTAGTGATGGCAGCCCCAGTCAAGAGGTCTGATTTCAGAAGCCCTTCCTTCCCATGGCAGTCAAATGGCTCCCAAGAGCTACACGAGACAACTGGCTCCATGGAAAAGTATTTTTCAAGCTTTGATTTGAATCCCACTTGCCAATACCTCATTGTCTAAAGCAAGCACATGGCCAAGGCCAAAACAGAGTAGAAGAGCACCAAAGTGCATATTTTAAGGGGTGTGCTCCAGGGAGGGAAAGAATCTATGTTTAATTTTGTAACCTATCACAAATTCCCTCCACCATAGAAGGAAATATTGGGAGGGAAAAGACACATTCCCTATTGACATTACTGTCACGCAACTAGAAAGGGGTAAAGATAGAATGTAATCTGATTCTAGAACCTACTCTTCTACACTAATCTAACCTGTCACTTGTACTTTCTGACTGATGGACTCCCATGTCTTTTCCAGGAGTAATGGAATCTGTTTATCAGGATGGCCTCAGCCAGTAATACAAGTCTAAGAACAAATAGAGGCTGGCACAGAGCTGCTCCATTAGCCCGGGCACTGCAGGGTATGTGTAGTAGAGGTCCAGGTTGGCATGGCTAGCTCCCAGAACCAGCATTTCCCATAGCCCCTGATTTTGCTTAAATGGGAGTTCCCTATCTTAAATCCTGTCACTGTCCAGGCAGTTTGATGAAATACCACTGAGGTTCAAGGAGAAGAAGTTCACAGATTTATAAGGTGGTGATATCGAAATGGTGAGGGAGGAGAGTTTGGGGAAGGAGAAAGGAGGAGTTGAGATGGGGCTTTGGAAGTTCTATGAGAAATTATGTGATTTAATGGTCTAGGTTAGCACGTGAGCTCTTTTAGAAATTAAATCATACCATCGCAAACTTCAACCTGTCCTAATCCTACTGCAGAATGTCTGTATTTTAAGGGGATGAGGAAAAAAAAGTGAAATGAGGTCTGCAGGAAGTATACAAAAGGGGCAGGAAAGCTGCAGATGCCACAGAAGTAGAAATATTGGTGACAGATGTTCTTGGCTCATTGGAGCCCCTCAGTCCAGACAGCATTTTCATCATCTCTCCAACACTGCCTTTTCCTCCAACAGTGTGACAGACCCCGTAATGGCTTTCACAAGTGTGCTTGATGGAGGGGTGCTGTGAAATTGCAGCATCCCTTTTACCC
The DNA here is from genome assembly GCF_045843805.1 of Urocitellus parryii. Classification (NCBI taxonomy): domain Eukaryota; kingdom Metazoa; phylum Chordata; class Mammalia; order Rodentia; family Sciuridae; genus Urocitellus; species Urocitellus parryii. The sequence continues at coordinate 98,458,865 of NC_135539.1, forward strand.
GGTATCTTTCCAGTAGCCTTGTAAATACCATTTTTTTTTTTAAATCCAGCCACCCAGCAGGACATTACTCTATTGAAAAAAGAAATCTTAGACCATAACAAAGGTTTTCAAAAGAAATATTCCAAAGAAGAGTAGACTTCGATCCTATTATGGCTGGGTCATCTCAGCTTCCAGGCTTTTAAACATTTTTCTCAGCCGATCGGCCTACTAGTCAGTATAGTATAGAGAACACAAAATAGTTGTGTGCATGTCTGTTAAGCACAAAGATCTCTGATTAGTTCATTAGTTGATTGCATTAATAGATTTTAGAGAGCACCAACAATTCCTAAATTTATGGGGAATTCAGATATTCCAAAGAGATCTTTTTCCAGGTAGGAGCATGATTGATGTTACAAGATTTCTGGGACAAGCTAGAGGAAAGCAATGAGTAAACCAGACGGAAACTAGGAGAATACGAGAAGAAAGCAAAACTAAAGCACATATTTTAGAGCATATTTATCTTTTTTTTTAATATTTATTTATTTATTAGTTATTGGCAGACACAACATCTTTGTTTGTATGTGGTGCTGGAGGATCGAACCCGGGCCGCACGCATGCCAGGCGAGCGCGGTACCGCTGAGCCACATCCCCAGCCCCAAGCATATTTATCTTAAATATATATTCTGGGTGACCAACACTTACCAAATAGTCACTCAAATTTATTTTGCAATGGATTTCTGTGTCTGATTGGACTTATGCTTTCACCTATTCAAGCTTAATGACTGAATACATGTGTCATGGCAAAATATATTACATAATAGCATTCAGGGATTGGACACCAGGCAACAAAGGGCACTGATCCCTAAACAGAAGAGGTAAACTGCATGATTACTCCAGCTTACTGCATGGATGGAATATTCAAGCTAGGGCCCAAAGAAGTGAAAGCAGAGCAGAGTCCAGTAGTCATGCTGAGTTGAGGAGATGAACCTATAAGTCCAGGGAAGGCAACCAGAGTTCACAGGCACAGTGCCAGAGAGGAGAGAGCAGCAGAGAGGAATCTTCAGCTGAGTACCACTTAGCAACAATGTGACACCAAATCCCTGGAGTGTGCAGGGGCACCTAAAAAATTAGAGGAAATAATCCTGAGGGTAATGCACAAGTGAGAACAGTTCATGCTCCCTCCAGCCAGAGTAGAAAATCTTATAACTTCTGGGCCATAGGAAAAAACTCAGAAAGATTTTGCCTCAGGAGAGGGGCAAAATTAACCCTAAACTAAAATCTCCTCTTTTTTCCAACTAACAAAGCCTAAAAGAAAGATCCAAAGGGGAAAATTGTTTCCACATAGCTTATCTATATCACCAAGCAGAGCTCAAGAATATTTAACTATAAAGGGTACAAAAATGTCCAGTGCCTTCCATGGTCCAAAACATCCAATAAATTGAGCATATCCAATAAAAAAATTGCTAGACATTCCAGAAAACAGAAAAATATGACCCATAATGAGGAGGAAAATTAGTTAATTGGAATGCACACCCAGAAATTGAATAGTTGATATAATGAGTAGAAAGGACATTAAAATGATTATTTTAACTGCATTTTTAAAAGTTCAAGAATTAGCTCCCCCCAAAGAAAAGATGTAGTGAAGGTCCAAATAAAACTTTTAGAGATAAAAATCAAAATATCTAAGACCAAAAAATACACTAGAAAGAATTAAAAACAGACAAGACATTGGAAAAAAAAAAAGATTCGGGAACTTGAAAGTATCTATAAAAACTAAAATAAAACAGAGTTATAAATACTTTAAAAATAACTAAAAATGCATCAGTAATCAATGGTACAACTCAAATGGCCTAATGTATCAGAGACCCTGAAAGGCAGAAAAGAAAGATGTAGGGGGAAGAAATTATATTTTAAAAAATAATTAACAGTTGAAAACTTTCCAAACCTAAGAAGAAATTATAAGCCCACAGATCCAAATAGTCCAATGAAAACCAGGCACAAGAAACATGGAAAAATATGCACCAAAGCACATCATAATGAAATTGCTCAAGAGAAGTAATAAAGAAAAAAGTCTTAAAAGCATTAAGGAAAAAGAAGGCATGTGATGTACAGAGGTACAAAGATAGGAATGATATCAGACACACCACCAGCAAGAAGATGGATTTGAACATTGAAAGAAGAAAATACTTATTAAACTTGAATTTTGTACTCAGAAAAAAATGTTTTAAAAACAAAGTAAAATAAAGATATTTTTAGACATATAAAAATGAGAGGATTTATTATCAGCAGAATGGCAGTGAAGAAATGCTAAAGAATGTCCTTTGGACCAGATACAGTAGCACACACCTGTAATCCCAGCTACTCAGAAGGCTGAGACAGGAAGATTGAAAGTTCAAGGACAGCCAGGGAAACTTAGGGAGACTCTATCTAAAAATACAAAATAAATTGGCTGAAGATGTATACCCAGTACAATACACACACACACACACAAAAAAAAAAAAGAATATATTTTGAACAATATCAGATGGAATTATGTATCTACACAAAGGAATGAAGAACATTGGAAAACAGTAAATATTCTTTTACTGCATAATTTAAGATACAAGTTTGAACATATTTGATCATTTAAAAATAATAAAAATACACCCCCTAAAAAATAAGTTGCATGTTCTATACCATAAAACAATTACTTAGAACAATAAGAGATTGGCTACCAAATCAAAAAGGGGATACAATGAAGTTCATAGAAAATTATTAATACTAAAAGGGAAGAAAAACAGGAAGATAGAAAGAATAAAGGGGACAAATAGAAAACAAACAACACCATGGTAGTTTTAAGCCAAACTATATCATAAATCACATCAAGGTAATGGTATAAATATTTCAATTTAAAGCCAGAGATTGGCAGATTATATATGTTCCATACATAATCTATATACATATGGAAAAGCTCTAATTATTTGGAAACTACGTAACACTCAGAATAACCCCAGAGTCAAAGAAGAAAGCAAGAGGAAAAATAGTAATGTGAACAGAATAAAAATGAAAATACAACACTACATACTGTGACAGATGCCAACAAAGCAGTATTTAGATGGGAATCTATAGCATTTATCATATTTATTAGTAAAAAATAGTGTTTCAAAGCAGCCATTGCCTTGGATTTCACCTTAAAAAATAAAGTCCAGAGTGGTGGAACACCCCTGAAATTCCAGTGAGTTCCCAGGATGAGGTAGAGAATCCCAGGGTTGAGGTTGGAACTAAGGAACTAAGGAAGACCCTGCCTGAAAATTTTTAATAAGGACTGGAACCAGGAGTGGTGGCAAACACCTATAATTCTAGTGGCTGGAGAGAATGGGGCAGGAAGATCTCAACTTTATAGCCAGCCTCAGAAATTTAGCAAGGCCCTAGGAAACCTGGTGAGACCCTGTCACACACACAAAAATATACAAAGGTCTGTGGGTGTGGCTCAGAGGTTAAGCACCCCTGGGTTCAATCCCTGGGTAACAAACAAACGAGCAAATAATAAATCAATAAATGGCTAGGAATGTAGTTCAGTGTTCAGTGGTAAATAATTCCCTGGGTTCAACCCCCTGTACTACAAAAAGGAATTTTGGAAAACACATAACACTCATAAACACCCCAGAATTAAAAAATAAAAATTTTAAATAAAAAAAAATAGAAAGAACAAATTAAATCAGAGGCCAACAGAAGAAAAGAAATAATGAAGATCAGAAATCAATGAAATTCGTTTTCCTTGTTCACCAAAGATCAGAGATCAAAATCAGATAGTGCTGTAGGGCTCTTGCTAAGAATTTCATCCAGGAATAAAAATGATTCCCAACACCATTTTATAGGAGAGATGACTAAGGAAATATGTACAAGCTGCAGAGGAGGGGAAAATACAAGCTGCAGAGAAGAGAGAACAAGCATTTCTGCTGGTTAGACGTCCAGTTTGGAAAGAGATCCATTCTTTGGAATTACTATTTAGTGTCAGGATTTATGTAACCCAACAGCCCCAATTCTTCCCTATTACTTTCTTTAGTCCTATTTCCAAAGTTCCTATAAAATGAGAACCAGGGATACAGTGCATATCTTCAATAACCCTTTATGGCCGATGTTAATTCTCTTTGTTCTTCATCTTCCCAGATGACTTATCAAACTCTATCACTTTTTCTTCTTTCCTCATTCTCCCCACTCTTAGGATTTAGAGCCTCAGAAATGAAAAACAGAAAAAGCAGAACTCGTAAGTGGAAACTCTTTGCATAAAGTTACCAAGCACATTTCTGGGCAATACAAATGGAAAACAGCTCTATATTCTACCACATGTCCTGCGCCTGCCGTGGTAGCAGCCCTCCCCTGCCCCACCTAGGGCCCTAAACAAACTCCCTCATGTTATGTCCAGCAAGCTGCTGTTGTCCTCTGCAATGGGAAAGGAGAAGTGGCTTTGATGTGGTGTTGGCTAAAACTTTGTGAGAGGGGCATTATTATTAATCCCACTTTAATGAAGAGGAGACCAAATCCTAGAAAGCAATTTGGCCCACATCACATAACAGCAAGAAGAACTTAAACACAGACTGACTTCAGATTTCTTGCTGTTCTGCCACACCACACAGGTTTTAAACTAGCCGTACTTTATCCTACAAAATATTCATTATATTTTTATTTCTTTTATCCAATTTCTTTTTTTAACAAGTGCTTAATGAAACCTGCACAGTCTCATTTCTCATAAAGGGTTTTGTAAAATTCTAAGGTTTGATTTTTTGAGAAACTGCCATACTGTTTCTTATAACATGAACTACACCATTTTACATTTTCACCAGCAATATACAAATGTTTCCAATTTCTTGTCATCTTTGCCAATGCCTGTTTGCATCGTTTTGAGTTTTGTTTTGTTTGTTTGTTTTTGATAATAGCCATCCCAAAGTGTGCATAGAAGAATCATTTTCATTTCCTGAATGATTAGTAATGCTGAGCTTTTCATGTGCTTATTGATAATTTGGATATCTTCTTTTCTTGGCGGTGGGGCGGGGGGAGGTACTAGGGATTGAATTCAGACCACTGAGCCACATCTCCAGCCTTATTTTATATTTTATTTAGAGACAGGGTCTCACTGAGTTGCTTAGTGCCTTGCTTTTGCTAAGCTGGCTTTGAATTTACGATCCTCCTGCCTCAGCCTCACAAGCCACTGGGATTATAGACATGCGCCACCGTGCCTGGCAATTTGGGTATCTTCTTTGGAGAAAAATCTGTTCAAGTTGTTTTCCCATTTTTATAATTGGGTTTTTGCTATTGTTGAATAATAGGAGTTCTTTACCTAGTTTGGGCACTACTCACTGGCTGCCCCCCATGCAGTTCTCTGCCTCCCATGTGAGTTCTGTCTTCCCATGCATTTATTCCCTGCCCCTTACCCCATTACAAAACAAGTTACAAGGAAGTTACTCTTCCTTTCCCATGCAGACCAATTCAGCTATTTTTCTCAGAGGCCTTGGCCTTAGATTTACTCTTTGACCCGCAGGGACTTAGAGACTTATCTTTACAAATAAAGACAGTTTCTCCACATAAAGAATTCTGCCAGCTATGGAGAGGGTCAATTTCCATGCCTTAAAGAGGAAATAATGAGGCAGGAGAGGAATACAAAGAAAGAAATCTTTTCTTGGGTGAACAGCAGGATAGTAGTATGTCAGAGACCCAGAGGATTATGGGAAGAGCATCCATGCCAGATTCAGAATATTTCAGTTATCTACACTGCAAAAGGCCTCTCCAACATAGTCACAAAACAAACAGCTCATTATTTTCTTACAGTTGTGTGGATCAGGAACTCACACAGATCCCAGTAGGGATGGCTCCTCTCTGTTTTCCTTTGGAAAAGTTCTTTCATGGAAATGCATCCTCAAGACTATGGATAGAATCAAGATTTCTTCCATGGAAAAGTGCAAAGCCTACACTGAGAGTGCACAGTGTTCTCTTTAAATGTCTAAGCTGTGTCTGCAGAACGGTGGCAGCTGCCAGCCAGGATGAGAGACAGGAGTTGATGAGGTGGGGTGCTTTCCCCTGGTGTATTGTGCTTTATTGGACATAACAAAGGATCTATGCAGCTGGTATGTGGCGGAGATGCTCAGAGAGCCCTTTCTCTGGGTCTATTATGCGATTCTGAGAAAGGAAGCTCAGGCAAGATCAATACAAATACATCCTCTGTGTAGACGTCAAATGCCTTGTGACGTTGGTTCTTCGGGGCTTTTTTTAGTGAGGATATTCCATTCTTATGAATTTGACATGAATTTGGCTTTGTTCCCTGACAGAATGCAATGTAGGCATAATTTGATCTTCCTGTAATTGTCTGTTTAACTTGGCAATCCAGACTAATTTTTTCCTGTGAAGTGAGCCCAGAACGTCACTAGGACAGTGGTTGGGTTAATTAATGAGGCATAATAATGTGCATAATAAAAGCTTATGATCTGATTTCTCTTCCCACTATTTTCCTCTCTCCTTCCCAATAGAGAACTGCTGGCCTCACCGGAATCTGTGAGTCACGTTTTGTTAAAGAAATCTCTACTTGTAAACAACAGCAAGAGGGAAATCATAACTAAAGAACCATCTGTTTGATTGAGTCCTTGACTTTTTTTTCCCATTTCCCCCCATTGCATGTTAAAGGAAGTAAATTTAAAAAAAATTCTAATAATATTGCTGTTTACTGATTACAGGATAACTTTTATTGTATTTATTTTAAATGCCATTCTGAACCACACCCAAAGCCTTAATCATTTTTCTTCTTACTGTTCCTTCTCATTTATGCTCTTTCTTTGTAGTTTGTGGCTGGTTACATTTAATTTTATTTCCATGCTTGTTCAAATACTCACAGCTGAGTGTCACCAAAGATAACTGTGGGAGTCATAGCTTGCTTTGACATCAAGTCAACTGGGGAAAAGAAGTTGTCTTCACAAGTGTCAATGACAAGGCATGTGGACACAGAGCACAAGGTCTGGTGTTAAGTCCCAACGGTTTCACCTGATATGTCTGGAGATTTGGAGACATCATTAAACACTCTCCTCATCTGAAAAAAAATGTGGATTTAACAATTTTAATTCTATAAATGTTTACTAAGTACCTACGTTGTATGCAGTAAGCTCTGAGCAACACCTGGATATGGTAATAGAAATACCAACTGTGTCCCTTACAAGGAATCATTATTAAGATCAAATGAGAGGAAGCACATGAAGTTCCCTATAAATTACAAACCACTGCATAAGTGTAAGATGTTATCAACGTTATTATTACTGTAGGACACTTGATGGTTGAACTGGCTCCTTCATGACCTCGGGCCAAGTTGGTTACCTTATCTCATCACTTGGCTCAGGCAAGGAAATAACAGTCCATGGAGTAAAGCTTCACTTAAGCATGTCTATGCTTAATCCTTCCTCAGAGGGGGAAAAATGCCCCCATATTAGGATTCCTCAGTTGATGCCGTTCTGCCAAATAGCTGTCATTGAGCCATGATTTACTTCACTTGAAAATTCCTTGATTTCATAACTCCAACATTTCTCTAAAAATTAGTGCCATTCTTGATCAAAGTCAAAATTCATCTAAAACAACTTTGTTAAAAAGAGAACATAAATACTGAGAGGCCCTGGCACACAATGTGACATGCTTGCATTTGGCTCTCATCAAGGCCAAGAGCTGGGAAGTTCAAATCTTACTAACAAAAGATCTGGATGGAAAGGGTGCATTCCATGTGAGTCAGAGGTGATGAAGTCATAATACAGCTTCTAGCCCGACCAACTTCTTGAAAACTAGGCCCCTCAGGAAGCAACAGTAATCAGCAAAGGAAAGATGCAGCCCATCCTGCTGCTGATGACATGGATTAAGTCACTTCCAGACATGTGGGCAGAGCACTAATCTGTTATCTTCAGTAATCCACCTCCAACTTTTGGGAAGTTGTGACAAATGCTTTTATTGCTTCCCAACTATGTGTATACTTGCTATATACATAGTCGGTATTTAATAAGTATTTATAAAAATAAAGTTGCTAAATCCATATTTTTCACATGAGGAAAGTATTTAATGAAATCTCCAAACTTGGTCATACCAGGTGAAACTGTTAGGACTTTGTGTCGTAATTTACACCCTGTGTCCATTAGGAACATTCTCTGGCATTCAGTATTTTTAAATTAATTGAAAAGAGTCTTACTTTGAGAATTGGTTATGGGGACCTACTTGCTACAGTAGGAAAAGTGAATCCATCAAATATATTACCAAGATATTGCAAAAGTAGTGTTTAGTGTCACTATTCTAATTCAAAGGACAGTGATGCAAATACACTAATAAACACGGTGCTTATCTTCCAAGAGTTTATGATTTTAGGTTAACAGCTATCTGCATCAACATAAGAATCTAAGATTAAAATAAACATGGCTTAAAAATTCAAGGCAAAAATGGTAATGGTATGTAACAGAAGGAAAAGATAAGAGAGTTGGAATTGGGAACCGTTTGGGGAAGTTACAGAAAAGGATTCAAGGGCATATCAACTTTAATTACTCAAGAATGTTTTGCACACAGCATTTGAGGAATGATTTAATAGGTGTGCCATTTCTTTCTTGGGACTAATCTCAAAAAGAAATTGGGCAAAACCATCTTTCTGGAGGAAATATCAGTTTATAATCCAGTAGTTCAGATAAGAACTGAATGAAAATTATCCAAAACTAAAAGGCAATGCAAGCTAAGTGCAATTTAAATAGCTAGCTAAAGTGATCCAGGAAAACTTATGATGGTAGTAATATTTGAAGTGGGCCGAAGGTAATTTTCCTTTCTCTACTCTCTGAAAATTTCTCTTCCTTGATCAATTTCTATAACCAAAGTCCATTCACACTTCTAGGCAGCAACTTGGTCCTTGAAATAGAGCTGTCCCATCTGCTTGTGACCTTGCTGGGGGGTGTTGTACAGCCTGTTTTTCATGCACACAGTCTGTTCCCACAATGCCCAGATGCCTTCCTGGGCATTGTGGGAACATCTTCTGCTCAGAGCCATGTCCCCCTCCTTTGTCTCCTTGGCTCTTATATTCCCTGGCTAATAAGGATGGGTTTCAGCTCTGAGCCCACTACTTAGTGCTGACCAGCTTTACCTTCCATTGACCCTCACCATACTCTTACTACTGTACTCCCCTTGTTTAGCAGATCTTCTCTGTGAAGAGAATAGATCTTCTTACCATTTGCATCTTGCCAGTGGATCTGTGTCACCTGGGCTAGCTCAACTGCATCCTTCTAGGTGGGAAAAAGCATTGACCCTTATCAAACAAATGTGTGATCAATATGTTATTAAATAATTATTTACAGAGCACTCACTTGTGCTGGGCTCTGTTTCACTTATTAACAAAACACAAGGCCCAGTCTTTTGTGAAGATCATGTGTAATCGAGGGAAACATTATAAATAAACTTGTAATAAATAAGATGATTCACATTTTATAACTAATATAAAAACAACTGCTGTGTAATAAATAACAGCCTACATCTGTTAGATGTTTTTAATATGCATTGTTCTAAGCATCTGATGTGGGTTATCTCATTTAATCTTTAGAACTTGATGAAATAGGGGTAATTATTTTCTGATTTTTGCAGGTGAGGAAATTAAAGCTCAGGGAGGTAAAGAAAATTTCCCAGAGTCTTGCAACTGCTAAAGTTCCACAACTGGGATCTAAAAATGGGCAGCCCAACTCTGGAGACTGTACTCTTAACGAAGATCTTATCAGGAGGTGATTCTTCTGAACAGAGACCTCAATGAGATATAGCAGAGAATACAAATGCTTTTGACTTCTGCATTGTCAAATGGAGATGCTTGGCAACAGCATCCTCAAGGAATCCAGAATGGTATGAATACTGAGACCCTCTTCTCTGCTGGAAATTTGTTCAAAGCCTTTTCAAAGTGCGATTTAATTCTAAACGTGTAAAGTCTCAAGATCTCAGTATATCCCCTTCCATCAGAGCACAAGGCCCTGTGGGTCCAAGCCCAGAGCCTGGGCTTAAAAGGATGCCCCCCCAGAGTCACACCAAGAAGCAACTCCCTCCATCCCTTGCTTTCCCAGGAGGGTTCATAGGCAACTACCATATGGCTTCTCTACGAGCATTTCCTCCAGAAAAACAGTGAAACCTCAGTATCTCCTCTGAGTTTATTTTCCTTGCAATGTTACACATGCTCATTATACTAGCTTTGGAAAATGAAAAACAATACTCATACCTATCACCTAAAAACGTCTTTATATCTCCTTCTGTGTATTTCCATCCTTTTATTCCATACAGATTTTATTGTGTGTTGAACTTATACTGTACATTTTGCTGAATGTTACATTATGTAACTTTCTAACACACATTTCCCCATGTCATAGAGCACATTAAAATTCATGTATGAATATTATGTGTGTAGGTCATGATTTATAGAAAACCCCCCCACTTTTGGACCTCTAGATTGTTTTCAGTCTTGTACTATTATAAACAACGATAAGGTTTACCATCTTGATAATTAAGCAAGATGTATTTTACTGTATTACAGATTATTCGCTTTGAATGAATTCCCTAATTTAGAATTACTGGATCAAAATGCATGAATGCAATGAATCTATTGATGCATATTTCTAAAATGCTTTACAGGGAGAGTATACAAATCCCAGCATACTGTCTTACATTACTAGTAATTGCTTTATCATCTCTAGCGCTGGACATTTAGAAAGGGAACTGGAAAGTCCTGAAGAAAACAACCCAAGTTTGCAATTTTCTACAGTCCCAAGCTTGAAGCATGTATCATAGAAGTTTTATCCAGAGATCTTAGAAATAAGCCAGAGGAGGAGGATGGACTGAATTGCAATAGGGAGACCTGGCAAATGGGTGGGGTCAGTCTACATAAGGGGTCTCACATAAAGAAGGTCAAGGACCTCTGGAATTTATAGATATATGTATTCTCCAAAAGAAGCCAGATAGAAAAAAATATGTTACCAGAGGCCAATATGATCCATAAAAAATAAAATAAAATAAAATAAAAAACGAAGCCTCTAGACTTATTTGGCTCTTTCCCTCCAAATAGTTTGTTGTTTTACCTCAGGATGGTTTGAGTCATTCCATTAAGTTGTCTTCAGCTGTTTTCCATCCATAAATTCTTCCTTAAATGTGCTTCTCCTCTGAGCCCCAACCCAGAGAAGCAGTGATTAAGCAGTAGGATGAGAAGGGTCTTAGGAATGGATCCTTTAGTCACTGCTGAAGATTTTCTTTAATGTGCTAATGCCCTGCAGATCCAGGCAAGATTTAGAAAAGGCTAGAAATGCAGAGCTATCTTCATTGAAGCAAACATCTTTATTTATTTTGCCCTTGGCAGCAAGACAAGTTTATTTAATAACTACATAATTTATTATCAACTTTGAGATTAAGGATACCTAAAAACATCTCTTTTGCTTGTTCTTTGAATTAGCCAAGGGCAATTTAGGGATTTTGCCAAACAAGACAATGGGGGAAAATCATCTACAGGGAAATAATAAGGTTTGGATGAGTCAAATTAAAACCATTCACTGTCCTCATAAATGGTTTAGAAAAATGAAATAAAATAGTTACCGCTGCTCTGAGCCATGACAAGCTCTCAGAAAATTTCGAAGGCAAAATGCCAGAACGTTAATCAGTCACCAGGGGAAGCAAGAAAAAAAAAATAGAACCAGCCAACCTGGAAGAGAAGTGTAAGAACCATGCACCAGGAAGAAAAGACAAATGCAAGATCTTCTGTCTCCCACTCCTGCCTCCAGAAATAACCATACTCAAAAAGACATGCAGTTCCCAACCAGTAACCTCTAGGGGCACAGTCACCCTAAGAATAGTCCACCAGGGAAGGGCAACTGTTCACCAGATCAGGGCCAGTGAAGGAGGAATTTTGATTAGGAATTGCAAGCTGGTTGTCACCACGGTGGCCACATGTCTTGAGTTGAACTGGGTGTACTAATACTTTAACTTTTGGTCCAATAAAAATATGAAAATAGGTCGTGTAATTTTTTTAAAAAAATAAATTTTTAAATTGTTCCCATTTCATTGCCAGGTACTAGAAGGTTAAATCTCAATCATCCTAAAATCTGGATGAGTGGAAATAGCAAAAGGAGTATTGTAAAACTGTAAGATACCAATGCCACACACACCCCCACACTTGACTCTCTGAGTCTAAAGATAGAAGCAGGCATTCCTTGTAGGACAGTCTTTTTAGTTGTTTCTGAATACTCTCCTGTCAGTTAAGTTCTCAGTACCCATGGCCGCTGGACTTCAATAAGGAAATCCATATGCAAATGTTTCCTATGATGATTTTGTTTAATGATGTGCCCCTAAGGGAGGAGGGATCCTATAGGAAACTTGCCCCACAGTGTTAGCTGGAGGTCTTGTATATTGGCAGAACACATCGGGGAAGGATCCCTAGTCTCCCAAATGGTATTAAACAGAGTTGAAGAGAGGAACTAAAGTGAAAGCCAGGTTAATGGAGAGATGAAAGGAAGAGTTTTGAACAAGCTGGGAGAGCTAAGTGGGATAAGGATCAAACAAAAGAAGTCAAAGAAAATAGAAGCAATCCCAGACAACTTGGGATATTTGACATTGTACTTTTTCTGGACTTTATCCCTTTTAATTGTATTAGATTTTCATTTAAGGCAATCTGTGGGAAAATGGCAGTTCCTCTTTAATGCAGATGTCATTGACTCAATACAAATCATTGAAGGCCAGTATAATATTTAAAGATAGCACTTGGCAAATTTTTAGGATCATCATTGTATTTAATTGGAATCTCGTTCAAAAGTGGTTGTGTTTTTAAAATGAATTTCTTAAGAAGTCTAGAATTGCAGGGTGTGGTGGCACATACTTGTAATTCCAGCAGCTCCTAAGGTTGAGGCAGGGGGATCAAAAGTTCAAAGCCAGCCTCAGCACACAGCCACAGTCTCAGAACTTAGCAAGGCTCTGTCTCAAAATAAAAAAGGGCTGGGAATGTGGCTCTGTGGTTAAGAGACTCTGGGTTCAAAACTTTCTCTCCTCCTCATAAAAAGTCAAGAATTCTTTGTATAAGCTATAGATTTCATGTAATATAAGTTTACTGTAAATAATAGTAATTTCATTATTCATTAGTATCCATGTTAGTCTCCGTAGATCTCCCAATGGCTACTAAACTAGAATACTCAATTTATTTCAAGACCCATATTACAGACTCTCTACTAAATTATACCATTTCTTTCCCAGTCCCAGTGACAACCACAGCTGGAATTTCAGAACACTGTGAATGTTCTTTTAAGCCTGGATTACACTTTCTTTTAACTTTTTACTGTATACTTTATGCAAATCACTAATGTGATCTTACAAAATTTGGGCCTAATTATTGACTTCACTTCCAAAGAAGGACTTTTTTTTTTTTTCAAATTCTTCATTCAGATACTTCTTCCAAATATGAAAAGCCCTAATTAACCATAATCACTTTACAAAGTGTGCATAGATTGGAATGTTGAATAGTTGAGGACTTAGAACAGGACAGGCCTGCCCTCCAGTCTCAGCTCTACCCTTTGCAAGCCCCAGACTTGGGAATCATCTAACATCTCTGTGCCTCAGTTTCCACATCTGAAAAATGGAGATAATAATAGTGCCTACTTCATAGGCTTGTCATGAAGAATAAATAAGAAAGCCGATGTCACTTCCATAGCCAATGCTTGGGTATAGTCAGTCCTCCAAAGAAGTTTGCTATTATTTTCTCATTTTGTGTTTTCCATCAGTGGATTCTACTGGCCACTACTTTGCATTCAGAGTTCCAGCCACAATGATACCCACAAGGTTCCCCTCAGCTTTCTGGTTTCTAGAGCACATAATCAAAGGTCTTTTGGACTTCAACGGTAGGTCTTGTTTTTCTGTGTTTTGTGCCCTGGGTAGATCTCGTCTGGACTCCAGTTCCACAGTTTTCTCTGGGTTCTGGCCAGAGTAGTGTAGTAGGAAGACTGGTTCCTAGCACAGAAGTATCTGCTGTGGATTGATGAAAATTGGTTAAGGGCTATCTCTGCCACCCATTATCTCTCTGAGTTTCACTCCATCCACTTAATGGATGGTTCAATCAGAAATGGTTAAATCAGAAATAACAAAATGGGTATATTTAGGCTTATTAATGAGAAAATTCATATGAACGTACAAAAGGCTGCAGAGATGAAGGTGTTTATTATTACCTACATGTAATTCCCTTATTCACGAACCACGGCAGCATTTTGCTGGTTCTATTGTATAATAAAAATGTAATTATGTAATAATATGTTCCATATTTAGCTTATTATATGTCAGACCCAGAAATCTGTTTGTCATATGTGCCCACATTCAATTATTCCTCTTTGCAAATGTAGCCCCCTTGATTCTGTTCCCGCTCACCACATGTGGACAAATTGCTCTCAATATTGTAGTGCACAATTATGTCTCCCCAAACTCTTTCCACAATGCATAATGTAGTACTTGAAACTCTACTGCTCCCTACTTTATTTGTTCTTCACCCCTGAACCATATCTTCTAGTTCTTGCTTATCACCTCCATTGCCTAGCACAATAATGTTTCAAGGACTTGCCATTTCTAGAAGTCATTTTTTAATTATATGTTCATAAAAGACTTATTGGCTTCTTCTGGTTGGAATTATCACATAACCTTACCTATTTTCTGGCTCAGTTCAATCCCAGTGTTCCTAAATTATGCTCCACTTGTACTTACTTGTTCGTATCCATTCATTTGAATACTCAACTGTCTCCCCAGGATGCTGCTGCTCATTACACTGTACTTGTGTTATCCAGCTCAGAAAAGGATCCATCTCTAAGTGTCACGGAATCACTGAGCTGTTCTCTTCTTAGAGAAGAACAATGTAAAACTTTGCTGGGAAAATATTGTGAATGGCTTTTAAAGATTTTGGAGAAACTTTTCAGCAGAAACTAGGTATTTTCTGTAGGCTGTCAAGTCATCTGATTTCATTAGGTCTGCATATTTCATTGTCTTTGAGCTATTTTTCAACTCTAAGAAAATTTGTGGATTTGAGGAAAATTATACTTGCTCATAGAAAGGCAGGTGAGTTTTGTCTAATGGAAGTACAATCTTGTGGCTATGTAATAAGCCAATCTTGTATCAATTACACAAAATCTCTACAGCATCCCCAATTTCCTATATATATTCCTGGTCTTGGGATTCTCCTTTGAGCCATTTTTAACACCTTGCTCATTTTCTCATTAACTACTAAATTAAATATAACCTTTGACATGTTGATTTTATGTTTGTTGGAAAGTTAGGATTCACCCGTTTTCAAAAATAAATTTGGAAGTGATAAGCAAGAATTAGAAGATGTGGTTCAGGGATTAAAGACAAGTAAAGTAGGGAGCAGTAGAGTTTCAAGTACTACATTATGCATTGTGGAAGGAGTTTGGAGAGACATAATTGTGCACTACAATATCAAGCCTTTCCCACCAAGGCTCAATAATCAGAAAGCACATTCTTGACCTAGTAGAGTCACCTTACGTTGCCCCAACATTTATACTTAGTTGACTTATTGCTAAATCAGGTCAGCAGAAGTAACAAAAGTGGCACTTTATTCTACTTTTCTGAACTCATAGCTGAGTTCTGAAGTTGTCATCTTTGAATATCCTCCTCTGTAGAACTGAAATAGATAAGCCCATCTTTGAATATCCTCCTCTGTAGAACTGAAATAGATAAGCCCACCTTCTCCTCCTTCGTTATTTTATTATCAGTATATATATTAATTAATACTGATATAATATTATCAACATAATATTAATATATACTGATTATATATATATATATATATATATATATATATATATATATATATATATATATATATATATAAATACATCAAGGAAGGTGCAGAACATTCAATTCTATGAGAAGGAATAAAAAAATATAGCCAAACTCCAGCAAGAGAGTTCCAGAGACAGTGGCTGGTGAGGGAAGGGGAAACAGAGCAGACCTAACATGCCTGCCTAGGAGAGCATGCCTGATCATTGCAAACAGGGCCTGAAAGTGAGTATTGTTTTGTTCATATAATTATTTTCCTGTCTGTCTCTCCAAATGGTCTGTAATACCTCTGAGAGTAGAAACTTAATCTATGTAGTTCATTGTGGTAGCCTCAGCAGCTAACTCTGTGCTGGAACATATTAAGTGTCAGTAAATATTTTTAAAAGAACGAATGAAAGACTCAAAAGAACGAAGCAATGAATCAGAGAATACAGATTGTGGGACAATAGGGAATGTCAATCTCCTATGTGATCTGGGGGCTCATGATCACTTTCTATCCCAAGAGTTTCTCAGCTGTAACACTTGGTACTTTTAACCTTGGGCAAGCCACTCCTGTGAGCATCCATGGCTTTGTCTGAAGATTGGGCTACTAGACAGGTGGAGTGTCATTACAGTGTCAGGAGAGAGTCACTAATAGGTGAGGTGTAAGGAGTGGAACATAGACACCTTAGTTGGGGGATCTAAGAGCCTATTCTAGAGAAAAGAAGCAAAGCTGGGCAAACCAACCAGCTGATGTGACAGAGCAATCCAGTAACATGAAGTAATAGGGTAGAAGTTGTCCTTGGAAAAAGAAGTTCTTTTGGATACAGGAGTTCTGCCCCACATTTGGCTCAGAAGTTAAACAGCAAGCTAAATATTTGGCTTGATGTTAAATATTTTCTATAATATCAGGACCAAATTACCCATATAATCACTTCAATTACTAGCCTTCTACACACCTTGTATGGTTTCATCAAAGGGAACATCTACCTTGCAACTCCCACTCCTGTACTTTTTTTTTTTTTTTTTTGGAGTGTGCCTTTGCATGGAAAATCCTCCCACAATTTCTGACCTATTCAGTGACAGTACTCCAACATATCTATCAGCTACCATGGAAACCCTTTGATGAATCTATTAGATCCATTCTGACAATATGCCCTCCCCCACTCTCTCATATTTAAATCAGATACAGCTTAATTCATCTCAGTGTAACACACATTACCATTATGTTCTTGTGGATTCTCTCTCCTCAAATGAAGAATGAGGTCTTTGAGGGCAAGAACTATCTTACTCACCTCTCTATTCCTTGAAGAGTTGAAAGACCATTCTCTTATGCGTAGGAGGCTCTCAAGAAAACTATCATGAATGAATGAATGAGCAAACGCACACATGGACATATCTATACCATTTGTTGTTGCAAATTATCTCCACCAGATGTTGAGAAGCAAATTTAGACCGTTACTAGAATTTCACAGATTGAAACAAACTTCAAAGTCCTTTTCTGAAGAAATTTATGCTTAGGATCCAGGCTTACTTATTCCTGGGAGTTTAGCCATCTAGTGCTGCTTTAATATTTCCACTTTCCTCTTTTACTGCAGCTAGCAAACATCCACATCTTCAAAGAACTTGCATTGGGTCTTCAGGAGATGCGCCGTTGAAAGCAGCACACTCCCCTCGTTGACCTTTACAGGCAGGGCTGCAGTGCGGGAAGGTTCCAAACGCATTGCGTGCTCGGCTCATCCCAGCCTCACATGTTCCACGCCGATGGATGTTGGTTCACAAAGTGCTGTGAAGAATATTGGAAGCAAAATATTAGAACATTAAGTATGAGTTTGGTTTTTCAGGCCATGTGATGAATGAATAGGGTTAATTCTCAGTAAGCCCTCACTTCACCTAAGGTTAAGGTTATTTTAAAGGATTAAAACATTGGACAAAAAGGAGACAAGTTATTTGCTCCTCTCGCTCAAAATAAAATGTTTTCAGTTGGTTGTTTTGTTTCTTTTAGTCACATATGTGAATAGAACAGAGAGAAGAAACACCTGTATACTGGGAGGCCCCAGAACAAATAAAGTAGAGTTGTCCCCTTATAATTGCTACAAATCAGGACTCTCACTTGCAAAAGGACTACACCTCTAATTTCATTATCAAATCTTTCCTCATTGACTTATAGAATATCTACACTACAAAGGACTTGTTTGTTCAGGTTTTTATTTGGTCTATTTTTAACAATGGCCAGACCCACCTTACTTCATTAGCTGTCAGAGCTGCTACCTAAGCAAGATACGAGAAACAAAGAGGTTTGAAAAATGCAGGTGACACCAATGACTGCCAAAACCCACTTGGAAAAGCCATATATACCTTCTTTTGCAGGAGTCTGACCTCCACTGCAGCTCTCTTAGTAACCCTCTCCCCTCTCATTTCAATTCAAACTGGAGCAAATGTGTTGGCCTTCTGGTTTTTCAGGGAGTCAGGCTGTGCAAGATGTGCCCAATACATAGGCTGCTGCAAGCTGTCTTCCTGATTTAGAAGACTCAAGGGGGAAACAAAAGCCATCTATAAAGGTCTTTTAATTTTTAACATAAGCTCAGCTTGAGTTGTAAAGTATATCTCATGGTCATCCTGGATCTGAAGTCCATTCCCTAAATTCATCAGTGTGTAACTGCTGCAGCTGCTGGGACTTTGGCACCTGCAGGGTACCCCTGAGAGGGTCTTTGCAAACAGACGGGTTTATGGGCAGTGAGCCTAATGGCCAAGTTTCAAGATTTGTTTTTCAAATAAGTGCATGTTAAGTGAAAAAAAAAAGTTTACAATCAATGAGCCAGAGAACATTTCATAGGTTAAAAGGAGCCTTATGAGGAATTATCACACAGTCTCTGATTTAGAAATGTAAAGAGAAACAGATTGTCCTAGGTTTAAATAGGGGAAAAAAGACAAGGAAAACTAAAATCTTTAATGAATGTCATACCTGTGTTCAAATCGAGAACTCCTTCCAGTTATATTGATTATTTCTAATGAAGGAACATTTCTTAATTTAGAGGCTAATTCTCAGAAATTGTTGTGGAGGCCAGAACATTTCTTGGGTTTAGGCTCTGTGCCTGTTTACTTTGCTTTAAATTCCTGAAGCCATAAAATCAAGTGAAGCAGGACTGGATTAGAATTCAGCAGAGCTGAGCTCTCATCTACCTTCTGTTGATCCCTTGCTCAATTTCTACTATCCATGTTGCATTTGTCACATGGGAAGATGGTAGGTTGGTGGTAGGGATGCAGATTAAGGTAGGGATCTGGGTTCTTCAGAGAGAGATATCCCAAGCCCAACATGGCTGTGACAATGGAGGAGAAAGCAAGGAAGGTCTACCAGCTGAGGCCAGATTGTGTAAAACTTGTCAGAGCACACTCCATCCATGCATAAGAACAGCACCCAGGACACCTAGGGACAGTTCCTGAGGGTAAGAGTTAGTACACCCTTTTCCCTCTGCTCTGCCCAAACGTGAATGGCCACTTATTTCACACATGAAGGCTTGCAAGGAGAGATTTTGCTGAAAACAAATTATGGCACAATTTTAAATTTTTGTATTAAACATAAGAATATAGTATGGAGTTAAGTGGAAAACTTAGTTGCATTTCTGTGACAACACAATATTTCAAAGTCTTCTAGGTCTTACCTAGACTTTAAATACAGATGCAAAGTTTTGAGGCTAAGTTCCAAGTATATGTTGGAAGATGCCAAGTAAACAGATAGAAGCATCTCTAAACTTTTCATTACGTTCTTAGTATGATTCATATTTGCATCTTTAATGGAGGATCTAAACCACACACACATGGAAAAGGATTATTGTGCATTTTTTAATTACTGGCCCTGCAGAATAGAGGACAGTGAGTGAGTGTAAAACACAGGGACACTGTGATGATGCTGGGGATATTCTGCCAGCCCCATCAACTGGGTCACCTTAGGTAACTCTCTTAATCCCTTTAATGCCAGTTTTCTCCTCTCTAAAATGGCTTTACTGCCCTTCTTGTCTCTAGGGTTTAAAAAAAACTCCTATAAAGTATCATTAAAAATACATTACACAGCCACACAGAGGCTCAGGAGACTGAGGCAGGAGAATCATAAATTTGAGGTCAGGTTCAGCAACTTAGTGAGGCCCTAAGCAACTTAGAAAGATCCTGTCTCAAAATAAAAAAAAAAAATAAGAACAGGGCTGAGGATGTGGTTCAATGATTAAGCACCCCTGGGTCCAACACCCAGTAACATCAACAATGAAAATAGCAAAAAAATTTACACAGTCTATGTAGACACATGCATCTTTCACAACAAGAATCCCTCTGCAAAAAGGTAGATTTGGTGGAAGATTGATTTCATGATTGAATCCTGTTTATTTTTGTGGGAAAGAAAAATAGATGCCGAGTCGTGCATTGGGGAACTTCTACTCCAGGTTTCTAGACAACCCATCTCTAGGTGATAAGGTTTAAACAAGCTCATCCCCTTGATTTGCCTAATGCTTTATTATAGTAGCATCTCCTCTTCTACGAGGGACCCTTTCCTACCTTTAGTCCCCTTAGCATCACAAGGGATCCAATCTTAGAGCTGATCATCCCTGAGTAGACACAAACAAGGTTCTTCCTTCATGTTCTCTTTATGTAACCTATGACTGGCATTCCACTGGGCATAGGCCAGGCAGCCCAAAGACAAGTTTAAAATTATTTGAATTATCCTAACATCATTAAAATGTAGATAAGTTCTCCAGTTGATTCCATAATATATCCTATTTTTAAAAAAATATATCAAAATGGAAAAATATCTTTAAGTAATAATAGTTATTTTCAGCAAAAT
Source organism: Urocitellus parryii (assembly GCF_045843805.1). NCBI lineage: Eukaryota > Metazoa > Chordata > Mammalia > Rodentia > Sciuridae > Urocitellus > Urocitellus parryii. The sequence goes on from NC_135539.1 coordinate 98,479,470, forward strand.
GAACTATATTTATCCTGTATGTACCTTCTCCCCAACCCATTGTGGTCTTTGAGAACCTGAGAATATCTTTCTTAAGAATTCATTCCCAAAATGACATCCCTCCTTGGGGACCTTGCAGTTCAATAAGAACTTTTAAAAACTAAAAAAAAAAAAAAAAAAAAAAAAAAATTAAAAATGAATGGTACAGTTAGGGAAGGGAGCCTGTGTAGTGAAAACCCTTTTTACTATTTCAAACTCCTTCTGACCCTCTGAGCCTGATTCCTGGCAGCTCTGCTCACAGTCTCAGTCTAGTGAGCTTCCTGAGTACTATCTGCAGGCCACTGTCCATCTCTCCTAGCTCTGTATGAGTACTTAATCCAGAACAGGGCATTGCCTCTGAAATGGGACTGTCCACTGAAAGATATGTTTCTCGCTTGGCCTTCATCACAGGTGAAGTTCCTGCAGAAAACCACAGTTTTATACAACTCATTCCTCTATTCCCCAGGTAGAGACTTTAAGAGTCATCAAATATGCTAGTGGTTGAAAGGAGGCAAGGACAGAAAGTGTTAAGGGCTCAGCTCTGCCTACTGCCATGGCAGAAAAGCATATTCCAACCTATGAGGGGTCATTTGTAGTCTCCTCACATACAAAAAAAAATACCACATGTGCAATGTAAAGGCAGGCCTCCATCTCCCACTGAGGTACTGCAGACAGTGTCTGCCTGCACAATCCATCTCCAGGGCATGTGTGAGGAAGGCGGGGTAGAATGGGTAATGTGAAACATAAAAAAGTACAGCTGAGACAAAGAGTTGCAATTGCAAGTGGCCCTTAACCAACACCAGGCCTCATCTGCTGTTAGTGTTTGAAGTCTGTAGACGGAGGCCTGTGCCAGTCCTTCTAATTTCTCATGCTGGAGCTCATCAGCAGTGGAATGCAGAAAGACAAAGCCTCCAATGAGGGTCTGCTGTCAAGAACCAAAATCAGGACCATGAGACAGGGCAGTGGGTCCCCCGGGTGACCCAGCTGTCTCCAGGGGCAACGAGGTGACTGTCAGCAATGCCCACTCAGGGGAGGGCCAGCACTGGTCTTTCTGACAGAGGAAATGAATAGCAGAATATGAAGAGGGAAAACAAACAGTGCCTGATGAAGGAAGAGCAGTGAAGACCTAAAGCAGCAACTTCTCAGGGATGTCCTTAGAGCTCAGGGCCTCAGAAGGGAAGGGCAGTTACTTAGTTTCACTGAGAAAAGTATGTTAGGTGAGGTTCATGTTTATCTTCCTACTAAAGGCTGCTATAGGCAAACTGGTATTCTAGGGAAAGAAAAAAAAGTGGTACTCTCTTGGGAAGGGGCAATCCGTCTGAACTCTGTTCTTTGTTGATCAGATAATATTGCCTCAATTGCCTTTCTGCAATGCCAGAACAGTGGGAACCGGGATGGTTAAGGGAAACTTGACAAATGAACTCTCTGATTCAGGCCACCCTGAATTAACATTACAGATCGACTCAATCCTGAATTGGACCAATCTGTGAAAAACACAGATGCTCCTCAGTCTCTTCTGTTTTAAGTCTGGGTGTCTCTGGGACCTATGCTTTTCCACTCATTTTTCAAGAACTTTCAGGTCTTTAGTACAAATGATGACACATTCAATTCTCTCATCTATATATTTCATTCCAAACTTTATAACCTTTACTTAAATCATGTGAATTATTTTAAAAAATTGGGGAGAAAGATTACTTCATTTTCTCCCATTATTTCATTCCTTTAACAAGTATTTATGAGGACTGACTAAGCATCAGTTCTGTTCTCATTGCAGACCAACACGGGGCAGAAAGTGGTCTGTTTCTCAACAACCAAATCCTTCACTCAATTTCTGTGTGGAATTCCCAACCAATATTTTTTTCCAGTCAATCCTACTAAAGATAACTCAACAAATAATCTACTTATTCTTAGGCATGCAGTGAAAGGTATTAATTAGAGACTTCTGGTTCAGATATGATGACAGAGCCTTTTTTCCCTTCACTAAGTACAAAGATAAACCTTGGAAATGATTCAAGGGACAACCAAGAAAGAGGAAGGCAAACTGTTTAGGGACCCCAGCACTGGAAGAACAATACATTGTCAGTGCCTCTTAAAAACACCCACTCAGCAGAAAACTGTGACCAGACCCACGGTTGCTGACCCCCAGGCTAGCAACAGAAGGTAGCTCAGGTGGATTTATTCCTCCCCCGTACTGAATGAGAGGCTTGCCAACATTTCCTTGCAATCCTGGAAAGCATTGGCAAGGGGGATGAATGATAAGTGCCCAGGAGAAGCCCTCTTCTCCCCCACCAGGACTGAGACTCATCTCCTCTACCAGAGACACCAACCAGCAGGAAGGGGAAGAGGAAAAGAAGGAAAGTTGCCAGCAAGGGAAATTCTGCCACATGCAGACTGAAAGACTGCAAGTCCCCTTCTTCATCCAAAGATACCAGCACTCAGGCACCTGTCCAGGGGGATCCTGACCTGACAAGCACCTTAGTCAGAAAATATTCTAGCCTTCTGCTGGGCCTCAGAATTTCCTCACCGCAAAGGGATACCAGGCATCTTGGGAGTACCTGCAAGGGACATTCAGCCACAAGTAGAAAGCCTAGGAGACCCTTGGACTCCATGTGCCTGAGATTCCCCTCCACTTAGAGCCAATAGGTGTCACCTTAAAAGGGATTTTTCAGGATAATCAGTGGCCTGGGCCATCAAGACCATTCCTCCCAATGGACCAGACACTCCCTTCCCCACCTTGATATGTGAACCTGGAAAACTCCTTACCCACAGGAGCAGGGACCAGTAGGAGTTTCACATGCACCAGAGACACCTAACAGAACATAATATATGAGATTCTGAAAATAAACTTGTCACTGTAGGCCTGGATCTGCTGAATTTGAACAATGGAAACTGCTAAAATAAAAGATTTAAATAGGATCCAGCATTGTCCTCAAAACAGCCAAACTGCCCAGGACACAACTGAAAATCACTTATGACAAAACCAGAAAAATTGCAACTCAAACGGCGAAACAAAATCAAAATGGTGCCAACACCAAAGTAAGGGAAGTTTTAGAATTATCTAGCAAGGATTTCAAAATAGCCATCATAAAAATACATACACACAATTACAAATTCTCTTGAAACAAATGAAAAGTCTTAAAATTTCATAAAAGAAATATAAGTTGCACACAGAACCAAATGGAAATTATAGAGCTAATGAAACAAAAATAATTTTGCTGGATGAATTCAGCTGCAGAGTTGAGATGACAAAGGATAGAATGGGAGAGCCTAAGTACAGGTCAATAGGATTTACTCAGTTTGAACAACAAAGAGAAAACTCTGTGGTAAAATGTGAACTGAGCCTTAGGGAGCTGTATAACAATAACAAAGATCCAATATTGGATATTCCAGAAGCAAAGGAGAACAAGACTGAGGCATAAGGAATATTTGTAAAAATGATATCTTAAACTTCCCAAATTTGATGGAAGAGATAAACCTGCTCATTCAAGTTTGAGCAATCTCAAACTTTTACTAACCCCAAGAAATTCATAGTGAGGCACATTATAAGGTTCTGAAAATGAAATATAATGAAAAACTTCTTGAGAACCTTGTAAGAAAAATAATGCATTACCTAGAGGGAAATTAATTCAAAAGATAATAAGTTTTTTTTCCTCTGCAACTGCAGAAAACAAAAGAAAGTAGAAAACTTTTCAAGTAATGCAAGAATAGTCAGCCACAAATATATGTCCAGAGAAATTATCCTTCAGAAATGGAAAATAAATAAAGACATTCTTGGGTGAAAGACAACTGAAATAATTTGTCCCTAGAAGACAAAATAGTGTCACTAATTTCATCTTTTTTTTTGTTGTGGTGGTGGTGCTGCTGCTGGGGCTCAAACCTCAGGGCTTTGTGTATGCTATATAATAGACTTGACTTTAAATAGTGGCCAAAGAAACTCTTCATAAGAGCAATAATGAATGTTAGAACATTATCAAGGAAGAAAAAGCAATAGAAAAAGAAGAAATATAGGTACACAGAATGGAGTATCCTTTTCTTCTGGAGTTTTATAATGTATAATTATTTGAAACAAAAAAATATTATTATGCCACCTAATATTCAAGGCAATGAAATCCAAAGGTGGTAAACTTAAAGGAAAATAAATGGAACAAGTAAGATTCATGCTTTACAGGAAGAGTGGAAACATGCTGACATCAGCAGAGTGTAACAAGTTGCTCGTGCTCGCACACACACACACACACACACACACACCCATAGCATGAAGTTATTGTAGCACAAAAGCAAGAGAAACCTGTGAAAGCACCATGGGCAAATTGAGATGAAATCCTGAAAAATGTTAAGTAACACATGGGAAGCCAAGAAAAGAAAAAACAAAAGAGTAAGTAACAGAGAGAGAAAAAAGCAGAAAAGAATAAAGCAGCAAAATAAAATCAAACATATTAATAAATGTCTAAAATGTAAATGATCTAAATAGGTCAATTAAAATGAAGAAATTATAGAATAAATTATAAAAAATGACCCAATTATATGATGATAACAAGAAACTGCTTACAAATTCAAAAACATAAGTTGAATATAAAAATAAAAAGATACATCACACAAACATTAATCCCTAAAATCTGATAAAATTTGCTCCAAGGAAAAGAAAGCTGCTAGTGTCAAAGAGGAACACAATATAATGATGAAAGAATTTCTCTGCCAAGAAGACAAAGCAATCCAAGTTATGTGTCCATCAAACAAGGGACTTTCAAAATATGGGAAATAGAGTTTGATAAAGCTAAAAGTAGAAAGAGGCAAATGTACTTTTATAACAGGGAATCTCAACATTCACCTCTCATCAGCTGATAGAACTATGAAAGAGAAAAGAAGGACGATCTATATCTTAACAGTCAAACAACAGGATCTAACTCACATATGTAGAACAGCAAAACACCTGTTGCCACCAAGGAACTATTTTATGTTGCCACGATAATCTGAGTTCTGGGCCTAAAAACAAACTTTAAAAATTTAAAAGGATTGAAATCAGATAAAATATGTTACTGTAACATAATTGAATAAAATTAGAAGTTAAGAATAGAAATATATACTCCCGCCCATGCCCATGCTGGCTTTCCATCAGCCAACGCAGGGATCCTCTGGCTGCCTCCATCTTGGGACACTGCTACTACTGCCATATTCTCCTCTTGTGGTAGCCTGCACCTGGGGACACTGGATAGAATCTGGAGACTGTCCCTCTGCATGCCACAGTGCTAAATCTCCAAATGTGCCACATAATACCACCATCTCTGAAAGCAGTCACCTCCATCTTGGGACACCTTCTTGGGTTATCTTGGCTTCTACCATCTCCATCTTTAGTTGGCATAACTCCCATCTTGGGACACTGCATAGGGCCTACACCCCCGGTTCTCCCTTTGTCCACCATTAGAAACTGTAGACCCTTTCACAAACCTATTGTTTATATTATAGATAATAATCAAACACATCACTTCTGTCTATTGTGACAAAACTGTAAATGTCTTAATAGGAGATATTTGGTTTAAGGCTACATATTGTTTGCATTGAGACCAGTTAATATTGATCTTCCCCTTAAAGGAGAGGTATTAAAAATCTTCAGGGATACTCTAAGCCTATAAGGTAGAAACTGTAATACCTCAGGTCAGCATTGCTAGAAGGGAAAATACATGAATAACAAGAAAAAAAAGGGAGGAAATTACCCCCAAACAAGCCAGTATACTACATTATTATAATCCATGGCCAGCTCAACAGAAGAAATGTCAGAGAAGGAGTTCAGGGTGCATGTGATTAAAATGTTCTTCAAATTAAAGGATGATATAAAAAAAACAAACACAGGAAACAAAAGATCACTTTGATAAAGAGCTACATGATCAAATACAGGAAGCAAAAATAACTTCAATAGAGAGACAGAGAATCTGAAAAATAAATAGAAAACCTTAAATGAAGGAAACATGAACCAAATTAAAAACTCAATAGATAGCATCACCAACAGACTAGATCACTTGGAAGACAGAACCTCAGACAATTAAGATAAAATATATAACCTTGAAAATGAAGTTGACCAATCAATAACGATGGTTAGAAAGCATAAACAGAACATCCAAAAGTTATGGGATAACATCAACAGATCAATTTAAGAATTATTGGGATAGAGGAAGGCAGAGAGATACAAACCAAAGAAATGAACAATCTATTCAATAAAATAATATCATAAAATTTCCCAAAACTGAAGAATGAATTGAAAAATCAAATACAAGAGGCTTACAGACATCAAATGTACAAAATCAAAACCGACATACACAAAGGCACATTGTAATGAAAATGCCTAGCATACAGAATAAGTAGAGAATTTTAAAAGCCACAAGAGAAAGGGATCATATTACATATAGGGGGAAACCAATTCGGATCTCAGCAGATTTTTTTTTTTAACACAGACCCTCAAAAGCTAGGAGGTCCTATAATAACATATACCAAAATCTGAGAGAAAAATGAAGGGCCAACCAAGAATATTAGATCCAGCAAAATTAAGCTTTATATTTGATGGTGAAATAAAAACTTTCCATGATAAACAAAAGTTAAAAGAATTTACAACTGGAAATCCTGCACTACACCCCTGGTAAAATATTCCATAAGGATGAAATGAAAAATAACAATGAAAATCAGCAAAGGGAGAAACTATATTAAAGTAAAAGCCAATCAAATGAGAGACCAAGTCAAGTTAAAAACCAAAAATAAATAAAATGACAGGGAATACAAATCATGTCTCAATAATAACCCTGAATGTTAATGGCCTAAACTCATCAATGAAAAGATATAGACCAGCAGATTGGATTTAAAGAAAAGACCCAACAGTTTGCTGCCTTCAAGAGATTCATCTCATAGGAAAAGACATCCACAGACTGAAGGTGAAAGGTTGGGAAAAAACATACAACTCACTTCTATCCTCATATCAGATAAAGTAGACTTCAAGCCAAAGTTATTCAGAAGGGATAAAGAAGGACATCATACTGCTTAAGGGAACCATACATCAGTAAGACACAACAATTGTAAATTCATATGCCCAAAACAATGGAGCATCTATGTACATCAAACAAACTCTTCTCAATCTCAAGAATCAAATAGACCACAAAACAATAATACTAGGTGACTTTAACACATCTCTTTCATCATGGGATAGATCTTCCAAACAAAAACTAAACAAAGAGACTATAAAACTCAATAATTCAATCAATAATTTAGACTTAACAGCCATATATAGAATATTTCATCCATCAACAAGTGAATACATGTTCTTCTCAGCAGCACATAGATCCTTCTCCAAAATAGACTATATGTTATACCACAAAGCTACTCTTAGCAAATACAAAAAAAGTAGAGATACTACCCTGTATTCTTTCAGATCTTAATGGAACGAAATTAGAAGTCAATGATAAAATAAATAATCAAAGCTCTTTCAACAACTGGAGACTAAGCAACATGCTATTGAATGAACAATGGATAGCAGATGACGTCAGAGTGGAGATTAAAAAATTCTTAGAGGTAAATGAGAACACTGATACAAATACAAAAATCTGTGATGCTATGAAGCCAGTGCTAAGAGGAAAGTTCATTGCATTGAGTTCATTCTTTAAAAGAATAAGAAGTCAACAAATAAACGGTGTAACATTACACCTCAAAGCCCTAGAAAAAGAATAAAAAATAAACACCCAAAAGTAGTAGAAGACAGGAAATAATTAAAATCAGAGCTGAAATCAATGACATTGAAACAAAATAAACAATTAAAAATTGACAAAACAAAAAAAATGGTTCTTTGAAAAAAATAAATAAAATTAATAAACTCCTGGTCACACTAATGAAGAAGAGAGAAAAAACTCAAATTACTAAAATTCATGATGAAAAGGAAATATGACAATGGACACTATTGAAATACAGAACATAATTAGAAAATATTTTGAAAATTTATACTTCAGTAAAATAGAAAATCTTAAAGACATTGACAAGTTTCTGGAGTCATATGATTTACCCAAACTGAATAAGGAGGATAGATACAATTTAAATAGAGCAATCTTAAGCAATGAAATAGAAGATTCCATCAAAAGCCTTCCAGCAAAGAAAAGTCCAAGATCAGACAGATTCTCAGCTGAGGTCTACAAGACCTTCAAAGAAGAACTAATACTAATACTCCTCAAATTATCCCATGAAATAGAAAACTCATTGTATGAGGCCAATATCACCCTGATACCAAAACCAGACAAAGACACATCAAGGAAAGAAAACTTCAGACTAGTATCCCTGATGAACATAGACACAAAAATTCTCAATAAAATTCTGGCAAATCAAATACAAAAACATATTAAAAAGATAGTGTAACACAATCAAGTGGGGTTCATCCCAGAGATGAACTTATGGAAATCAATAAATGAAATTTATCACATCAATGAACTTAAAGAAAACATGATCATCTCAATAGATGCAGAAATAGCATTCAACAAAATACAGCACAACTTCATGTTCAAACAAAAAAGAAAAAGAAAAAGAAAAAAACTAGAAAAACTAGGGATAACAGGAACACATCTCAACATTGTAAAAGCTATCTATGCTAAGCCCAATGTTAACATTATTCTAAATGGAGACAAATTTGAGACATTCCCTGTAAGAACTGGGACAAAACAGGTATGCCCTCTTGCCATTCCTATTCAATGTAGTCCTTGAACCTCTAGCCAGAGTGATTAGACAAATAAAATAAATTAAAGGGATGTGAATAGGAAAAGAAGAACTCATAATTTAACTATTTGCTGACAACATTATTCTATACTAAAAGGATCTAAAAAATTCCACCAGAAAACTTTTCTACCAGAAAAATTTATTAAAGAAATTAATAAAAACTAATCAATGAATTCAGCAAAGTAGCAGGATAAAAAATCAACACCCATAAATCGGTACATTAGTGACTAATCTTCTGAAAAAGAAATTAGGAAATCTATCCCATTAACAATAGCCAAAAAATAAAATAAAATACTTGGGAATTAACCTAACAAAAGAGGTGGAGAACCTCTACAATGAAAACTACAGAACACTAAAGAAAGAAACTGAAGAAGACCTTAGAAGATGAAAAGATCTACCTTATTATTGGATAGGCAGAATTAATATTGTCAAAATGGCCATACTACCAAAAGCACTATACAGATTCAATGCAATCCCAATCAAAATCCCAATGATATTACTCATAGAAATTAAAAAAAGCAATCATGAAATTCATTTGGAAAAATAAGAGACCCAGAATAGCCAAAGTAACTGTTAGCAAGAAGAGTGAAGTTGGAGGCATCACAATACCGGACCTTAAACTATACTACAGAAACTATTGTGACAAAAATAGCATGGCATCAGCACCAAAACAGACACATAGACCAATGGTACAGAAGAGAGGACACAGAGACAAACCCACATAAATACAGAGTAATCTCATACTAGACAAAGGTGCCAAAAATATACATCAGAGAAAAGATAGCCTCTTCAACAAATGGTTCTGGGAAAACTGGAAATCCATATGCAGCAAATTGAAATTAGACCACTATCTCTCACCCAGCACAAAACTCAACTCAAAATAGATTAAGACCCTAGGAATTAGGCCACAGATTCTGCACCTAATAGAAAAAAGCAGACCCAAGTCTTTATCATGTTGGCTTAGGACCTGACTTTCTTAACAAGACTCTTAAAGCACAAAAAGTAAAATCAAGAATCAATAAATGGGATGAATATAACCTAAAAGCTTCTTCTCAGAAAAAGGAACAATTAATGAAATAAAGAGAGCCTACAGAATGGGAAAAAAAATTTTGCCACACACACATCAGATAGAGCACTAATCTCCAGGATATATTAATAATTCAAAAAACTTAACACCAAAAATCATCATCATCATCATCATCATCATCATCATCATCATCATTATCATCATCTAACCAATAAATGTGCTAAGGGAATGAGCAAACACTTCATAGAAGAAGATATGCAATTGATCAACAAATTCATGAAAAAATACTCAACACTCTAGCAATTAGAGAAATACAAATCAAAACTACCCTAAGATTTCATCTCACTCCAGTCAGAATGGCAATTATCAAAAAAATTAAGCAACAATAAGTGCGGACAAGGATATGAGGGAAAAAGTTACACTGATTCACTGCTGGTGGGATTGAAAATGGTACAGCCACTTTGGAAAGCAGTATGGAGTTACCTTAGAAATCTTGGAATGGCACCACCATTTGACCCAGCTATCCCACTCATTGATTTATACCCAAAGAACTTAAAATCAGCATGCTACAGCAGTGCAGCCACCTCAATGTTTATAGCATCTCAGTTCACCATAGCTAAACTGTGGAAACAGCCTAGATGCCCTTCAATAGATGAATGGACAAAGAAATTATGGCATATATACATAATGGAATTCTACTCAGCCTTAAGGAAGAATTAAATTATGGCATTTACAGGTAAGTGAATGGAGTTAGAGAATATTATGCTAAATGAAGTGAGACATTCCCCAAAAACCACAGGCCAAATGTTTTCTCTGATAAGTGGATGCTGATCCATAATGGGGTGGTGGCAAGAGAAGAATGGAGGACGTTTAAATTGAGCAGAGGGGAGGGAAAGATGGGATGGGAGAGGAAGGGAGTGTGTATGTAGGGAAGATGATAGAACATGATGGACATTATTACTCACATGAATGAGTATGATTGCTTGAATGGTGTAACTCTACATCATGCACAACCAGAAAAATGAAAAGTTGTGCTCCATTTGTGTAAAAAAACAGAATAGAAATAGCTAGTGGGAAAATCCCCCAATTTGAGGTAAGTTCTCAAATTAATAATTTGAATGCCTTCCTCAAGAAGCTGGAAAATAAAAGCAATGGAACAAAAATTCAATAAAAACAACAAAACTGGTAAAACTGATGAACAGAAAGAGAATGTAAGTCACAAAGAAGAGCAAGGAGAGGAGATTGATCCCTATAGATCCTGCAGCCAAGATTAGGGTAATAAAGTCATACTATAAACAACTTTAAAATTATAAATTTAATAGCTTCTAATAAATGAACCCATTCTTTGAAAACCACAAAATATCAAAATTCAACCACAATAAAATTGGCAGGAGGATTATAGATTTGAGGCCAGCCTCAGCAACTTAGTGAGACCCTATCTCAAAAAATATATATATTAAAAAGAGCTGGGGATAGAGTTTAGTGGTAAAGCACCCCTGCATTCATCCATATCACCTAAAAAAAGATGTAACTAATAAAAAAATTAATTTATGATTTAAAATTTCCCAAAAAAAGAAACCTCTTGGCCCAAATGATTTCACTGGACAATTTTAACAAAGTTTTATAAAATCAACACCAATCTTATTCAATCTCTTCCAAAAAAATAATATAGAAATGAAATATTTTATCATATTAAGTTAAAGAAATCCTATAGAAAAAAAGAAAGAAAACCATAGATCAATAATTCTTATGAATTCAGAAGTGACAATCCTCAACTAAGTATTACAAAATCAAGTTCAACAAAGTATTTTAAAAATAGCTCATGGAGTCATAAAATATGTGGTCTTTCAAGACTGGCTTCTTTTGATTAGGAATGAATTAGTGGTTGCCTAGACTGGGGTTTGGTGGAGAATGAGGAATGTCTTAGTACATTTCTCCTACTATTAAAAGAATACTATGCATTTGGTAATTTGCAAATAATAGAGATTTGTTTCTCACAGTTCTGGATGCTAGGAAATGAAAGCTCTTGGTGCCAGCAGGTTTGGTGTCTGGGGAGAACTGCTCTCTTGCTGCCTCCATCTGGGGAAACAGATGCTTTGTCTTCACAAAGCAGAAGGCAGAAGCACAGAAAGAGCACAGCTAGTTCCCTCCAGCCCCTTCTTAAGGCACTAATCCTAAAGGCCCCACCTTCTCAATGTTACTGCATTAGGGAAAAGCTCCAACATGTGTTCTGAAGGGGATACAAGCATTCAAACCATAGCAGACAATGACTATTAATGTATATAAAGTTTCTTTGGGGGATGGTGAAATTGTTTGAAATTTCAATTGTGATGACTTTTGCACAATCCTGCAAATATTTTTAAAACTATGAAATTGTGCGACTTAAATGGTAAACTCAATGGTGTGGAATTATCTATCAATAAAGATATTCTAAGTATACACTATGACTAGGTAAGATTTATTCCAGGTATTCCAAGCTAATTTAATAGTCAAAATTTAAACAAAATAATCTACCCTGTCAATAAACTAAAGAGAAAAGTCAACTGACCATATCAATTGAGAGAGAAAAGACATTTGACAAAATCCAACATCCATTCCTGACAAAAAAAATCATTCAACAAGTTAAGGATAAAAAGGAACTAACTCAATATGATGAAAGACATTTATTTAAAAAAATCTTTCAGCTGTCATCATTCTTAATGGTGAAAGACTGCATTTCTCATAAGATAAGAGAATGGATGTCTACTCTACCTGCTTTCATTCAGCATTAATACCAGGAAAAAGGCATTAATTTCTCTGAATGTCTTAATCACCACAGCAATAATACAAAAAAGATGAAATAAAAAGTGTACACAGTAGAAAGGAAGAAATGAAACAGTCCCCATTTACAGATGTTACAGTCATTGGTGTTGAAAATCCTAAAGAATCTACAAAAAGAAATTAAGAACTTCTAGAATGAATAAGTGAGTTTTGTAAGGCCAGCAGGTGCAAGGTCAACATGTAAAAATCAACTTCATTTCTATATATTAGCAATAAACATGCAAAAACTAAAATTAAAAGTTGGTCATATCTCAGTGGTAGAGCGCTCGCCTAGCACGTGTGAGACCCTGGGTTCGGTCCTCAGCGCTACATAAAAATAAATAAATAACATGAAAGACATTGTGTTCATCTACAACTAAAAAAATAAAAATAAAGTTATACCATTTACACTTGCTCCAATGAAAATGAGTTTGTTAGGTATAAATTTAACAAAACAGATACAGGATATGTACAAAAGTTTAATGGAAGAAATTAAAGAATTAAATGAATGGAAAGACATCCTATGTTCATGCTTTGGGAGACTCAACATTAAAAAATGTCAGTTTTACTCAAATTGATATATAGTTTTAATGTTAGTTCCTATCAAAATCCCAGCAAATATTTTGTAATCATAATAAAGCTCATTTTGAGTTTGTATGGAAAGCACAAGCTTTATAATAATTGAAACAATCTTGAAAAAGAAGCATGAAGTATGAGGAGTCAGACTTCCTGATGCTAAATGTTTTTCTATAGTTGTAGCAATTAAGATAGCATGGTATTGGCAGAAGAAGAGACACATAGATCAATAAATGGAACCAAACTTAAAAACCAGAAATAGATCTACATAAACATGCCCAATTGCTTCTTGACAAATGTGCAGAAGCAGTACAGTAGATGAAGGACCAAATTGTCAACAAGTGATGTAAACAGTGCTGGAGGAATTAGATATCTACAGGTCAAAAAAAAAGGTCAACTCAAAAATGGATCATGGATATAAATGTAAAATGTAAAACTACAAGATGTTTAGAAAAAGAAGCATAAAGCATATAATGGCTTGAATATGATTGCATCCTCCAAAACTCATGTTGAATTTTTATTCCTTTTGTGGTAGTGTTGGGAGGCAGAGACTTTAATAGGTGACCAAGACATAAGGAGGAACTAATGCCTTTCTCCTGGTACTGAGTTAATTCTAGGAGGAGTGGATTAATTCCCCAAGGACTAGATTAGTTACCACAAAAGCAGACTGTAATAAAGCAAGGGTGCCCCTTGTGTTTTGTACCTTCTGACGTCTGCCATATTGTGAAACAAGATGCCTTCTTTCCACATTGATCTGATCTTGGACTTCCCAGTCTGCAGAATTATGAGTCTAAATAACCTTCTTTCTTTTATAAATTACCCTGTCTCAGATATTCTGTTGTAGCAAAAGAGATAGATGAAAATAGAATAAAATATAGAGCCCTGCAAAGATATTTTTAGATTTAATACCAAAAGTGTGATTCAAAACATTAAGTAATGAACTTGATCAAAATCTTGAACTTTGCTCTGTAAAAATGCTTTAAGAGTATGAAAAAACAAATTACACACAGGGATAAATTATTTGCAAACTATATATCTGCCAAAGAAGTAGTGTCTAGAATATATATTGAACTATCAAAATGTCAAAATCAAAAATTTGAATTAGAAAATTATAAAAAATATGAATAGATATTCACTAAAGAGAAATTAAAGATGTCAAATAAGCAATTGAAAAGAAAAACAACAGCATTAGATATCAAAAATGCAAATTAAAACTATAATGAGTTACACACCATCAGAATGATTAAAATAAAAAATAGTAGCAACATCAGGATGAGGATGTAAATAATATATCAACTCTGGAAAACAGCCTGTAAAACTAAACATGCAGTTACCATACAATCCATCAATTGCATTTTAATGTATTTATCTCCCAAAATAAAAACTTTTACTTATACTAAAGCCTGTGCACAAATGTTCACAGAAGTTTTATTCATAATAGACCCAAGCGGGAAGCAACCCATGTGTCTTTCAATGAATAGTGGTTAAATAAACTGTGGTACATCCATGCCATAGGAATACTACTCAGTAATAAAAAAGAAATATTAATACATACACGAATTTGGAATAATCTCAAGAGAATTGTGCTGAGTGAAAAATTCAGCCCCCAAAGTTATATAGTGCATGTTTTCATTTACATAATATTTGTGGAAATAAAAATATACAAGTAGAGAACAGTTTGATGGTTATCAGGGTAAAGAATATATAAGTGGGAGTCATATTATAGAAGGCCAACCTAAAGCAGTTTGTAGTAAAGGAAATATTTACTATCTTTACTGTGATGATTGTTTCACAATCTATACATGTGATAAAATGGCGGGGAATTAAGTATGTGCACATGCACAAAGTATAAGACAATTTGGGGAAATCTGAAGAAAATAGTGTAAAAGCCAATTACATGGACCTTACAAAAACATACAATTTGGAAAGTTTGTTGGAGGAAAATGAGGTGATTCATGGAAGTATTTTAGGTGAAATGTCCAGACTACTAGGTAACAGGGAAGAATGGGAGACAACAGTAAAGAGGGGCAGCTGTGGAATTAGTGGAATTAGCCGATTAGTGGAAATAGCCCCTGCCTGAAATTTGTGCCACTAGAATTAAACTTGAGGAGATATGGAGTACAGGGCCACTTGGGGTATTGCTTTAGGGGGTATGTCTCTAACCTCAGCACCTCCCTCTCCCATAATGTTATCAAGAATGTTGTTTTGTGATCTCCAAGCCTCTCAGAGCCATCATTGGCTGGGGGGAGCACCTTGGTGACTGAGCAAAGCTGGAGGGGAATGGAGCCTTATTGTTTGGGGATGAAATATGTACATTGAGTAAAGAACTGCTAGGGTAGACATCTTGGAGACATTAACATGGCTAAGGACCATGAAACTAGACTCCAGAGCTCTGAGGAAACCACAAACTATAAGCACAAATGGTGGAAGAAGAATAATAGAATTTATTAAATGAGCAATTATACCAATGAAATGCTCAATCTTTTATTTTAGTCTCCCACTATTCCTCCCCAAATTAGTACATATACATAGACATATTCAAATTATATATATATATATATATATATATATATATAAAATAGTCATATATAATTTATATGATATTATAAATTTACAATATATTACATATAAATTACATATTATATATAAATGTATATGTAGATAGATACATAGTTACGGTAGATATCACAGAAAAAAAATGAATGATTGAATGATTTAATTTCTTACTTTCAACTCCATAAGTTTCAAAAATCTAGACAGAAATTCAGGGTAAAAGTACCAACACTTGATGCTCTGTATTCAACTACAATATATTTACTTATGTAAACATTTATTGAATTGGTCTTAAAAGGTGAACCAATATGAGCCAGTATCAAAATCCCTTTCCTTGCAAATGGTTTATCAATTTTATTTATTTTTTCAAAGAACCAACTTTTGTTTTGTCAATTTTTTAAATTGTTTCTTTTGTTTCAATTTCATTGATTTAAGCTCTGATTTTAATTATTTCCTGTCTTCTATCGCTTTGGGGGTTGGTTTTTAGTCTTTTTCTAGGACTTTGAGATGTGATGTTAGGTCATTAATTGTTGACTTTTTCTTCTTTGAAATACAAAAACATATTAAAAAGATCGTGCACCATGGTCAAGTAGGGTTCATCTCAGGGATGAAAGTTTGGTTCAACATATGGAAATCAATAAATGTAATTCAACACATCAATAGACTCAAAGATAAAAATCATATTATCAGCTGAATAGATTCAGAGAAAGCATTTGAAAAAATACAGTATCCCTTCATGTTCAAAATGCTAGAAAAACTAGGGATATCAGGAACAAATCTCAACATTATAAATGGGCATATGCTAAGCCCCAGGCCAACATCATTCTAAATGGAGAAAAAATTGAAAGCATTCCCTCTAAAAACTGGAACAAGACAGGGATAGCCTCTTTGACCACTCTATTTAACATAGTTCTTGAAATTCTAGTCTAAGAAATCAGACATATGAAAGAAATTAAAGGGATACGGATAGGAAAAGAAGAACTCAAATTATCACTATTTGCAGACAATATGATTCTATAACTAGAAGACCCAAAACATGCTACCAGAAATATCCTACAACTAATAAGTGAATAAAGCAAAGTAGCTGGATATAAAATCAATACACATAAATCAAGGGAATTTCTGTAGATCAGTGATAAATCCTCAGAAAGAGAAGCTAGGAAAACCACCCCATTTACAATATCCTCCAAAAAAAAAAAAAAAAAAAGAACTTGGGAATCAACTTAACAAAAGAGGTGAAAGACCTTTATGAAGAAAACTACAGCATGCTAAAGAAAGAAATTAAAGAAGACCTTAGAAGATGGAAAGATCTACCTTGTTCTTGGATAGGCAGAATTAATATTGTCAAAATGACCATACTACCAAAAGCACTGAACAGATTCAATGCATTCCCATCAAAATCCCAATGACAATTCCCATAGAAATAGAAAAAGCAATCATGAAATTCATCTGAAAAATAAGAGACCCAGAATAGCCAAAGCAATCCTTAGCAAAAAGAGTGAAACTGGTGGCATTACTATTCCAGACCTTAATCTATACTACAGAGGAATAGTAACAAAAACAGGATAGTATTGGCAACAAAATAGATCTATAGATCGATGGTACAGAATAGAGGACACAGAGACTAACCCACATAACTATAGTTATATTAGATAAATGTACCAAAAATGTACATTAGAGAAAAGATAGCCTCTTCAACAAATGGTGCTGGGGAAACTGGAAATCCACATGTAACAAAATGAAATGAAACCCCTATCTCTCACCATGCACAAAACTAACTCAAAGTGGATTAGGATCTAGGAATTAAGCCATAGACCTTGCGCCTAATTAAAGAAAAAGTAAGCTCAAATCTCATGTTGAACTAGGTCCCAACTTCTTTAATAAGACTTCTATAGCATAAAAATTAAAACCAAGAATCAATAAATGGGATGGATTCAAGCTAAAAAGCTTTTTCTCAGCAAAAGAAGTGAGGTGAATAGAGAGGCTACAGAATTCGAGCAAATCTTTACCACAAGCACATCAAATAGAGCACTAATCTCTAGGATATATAAAGCACTAAAAAAACCTTAACACCAAAAAAAAAAAAATAGCCCAATCAATAAATGGGCCAAGAAACTGAACAGACACTTCTCAGAAGATGATATACAATGAATCAACAAACATAGAAAAAAATGTTCAACATTTCTAGCAATTAGAGAAATGCAAATCAAAACTATTTCATCTCTTTCCAGTTTGAATGGCAGCTATTATGCATACAAACAATAAGTGTTGGCGAGGATGTGGGGGAAAAGGCACACTCATACATCGCTGGTGGGACTGCAAATTGGTAAAGCCAATATGGAAAGCAGTATGGAGATTCCTTGGAAAACTTGGAATGGAACCACCATTTGACCCAGCTATCCTCCTCTTTGGCTTATACTTAAAGGACTTAAAAACAGCATACTACAGGGACAGAGCCACATTAATGTTTATTGGACACAATTCACAATAGCTAAACTGTGGAATCAACCCAGATGCCCTTTGGTAGATAAATGGATACAGAAACTTTGGTACATTACTCACCATTAGAAGAGAATAAAATCATGGCATTCACAGGTAGGTGGATGGAGTTGGAGAAAGATGCTAAGTGAAGTAAGCCAATCCCAGAAAACCAAAGGCCAAATGTTTTCTTTGATATAAGGATGCTGACTCATAATGGCAATGGAAGGGGAGCATGGGAGGAATGGAGGAACTTTGGATAGGGCAAAGGGGAGGGAAGGGAAGGGAGGGGGCAAGGGGGTAGTAATGGTGGTGGAATGAGTTAGACTTCATTACCCTAAGTACACGTATGAAGACATGAATAGTGTGAAAATACTTTGTGTACAATCGGTGACTTGGAAAATTGTGCTCTATATGTGTAATATGAAATGAATGCTCTCGTGTATAACAAACTAGAATAAATAAATAATAAAAACCAACTTTTATTAATTCTCAATAATAAAAAAGACCTGCTACAACATGGAGATCCTCAAAATAATTATGCTAAGTGTAAAAATCCAGACCAAAAGAGATTATCCACTGTGTGATTCCTTTTATGTGCAATTGTGCAAAGAAAGCAAACTCCAGTTATGGAAAGCAGACCAGTGGTTGCTTTGGCTGTCCAGGCTGGATGCTGGCTAGAGCAGGAGGAATGTGATGGGCCTGCCTCTTCTATGCCTTAATTATGATGGTAATTACATAACTATGTAAAAATACTAAAATTCCTTAAACTATACACTTAAAATTTTAAAAAATTCATTCCTTTTTCTCCTGGACTCCAGTACTCTGCTGTGGTCATTCTTATAGAGCCCTAGGGAAGGCAAGCACAATGGTTGGGTTTACACCTTTGCTCTGCTCCAACTTTCCAACCTGTGTGGTCTACCTGAATTGCTTATATTATTTCTCTGAGTCCCATGATCTGAATGGTTTTGCCCTTCAAAATTCATAGGTTGAAACCTAATCCCCCAATGTGAAAGAAATAGAGGGTGATGCCCTTGGGAATTAATTAGGTCATAAGGCCTCCACTCTTGTGGATGGGATTAGTGTTCTTATAAAAGAGGCCCTAGGAAGCTATATTGTCCCTTCCACCATGCAAGTCCCCAGCAGAAGGTGCCATCTGTGAACCAGGAAGCACCAATCTGCTGTTGTCTTGATATTGTACTTTCCAGCCCACAAAACTGTAGTAAATAGATTTGGGTGGTTGATAAACCATTCAGTTTGTAGCTGCCAGTTTTGTAATAGCAGGTTAAATGGACTAAAAGTAAGTCTACCACTTTCAAATAAAAATTGTTTTTACTAGTCTACTATTTGCTTAGTTTTGACTTTGATTTCTGCTTCAGATCAGCTTCTCATCCCAAACTTCCCTAAGGCTTCTTCAGAAACCCTTAGAACAGGGCAAAATACCTTGCCCTCAGCCCACTCCTGACTCCATAACCACTATATACTTTCTGTCATCAGTTGGTCTTTTAACTAAGCTGTTTGCCCATTATTCAGCCAACAAATAGAAAACACCTTTTAATTCCTTTGTATCAAATTATCTAGCATAGTGCAGGTCGGGGACCAGAGCAAAAGTAAAAAGACCAGAGAAATACGTAAAAAAAAAAAAGGTCATAATGCAAAAATTATATGAAGCAATATATTATCCATTGTAACATGTGTCCTAATATTTCTTCAGAGGACAGCCATAATAAACAACACTCTCCCTGAGGAGCTGCGACACCTGCTACTGATTTTTTTTCTGCTCTCAAGTTGGAAATTACTGGTGGAATTCTACAAACAGAAGAGGTCTCTGGCTGTTGCTTTGGGCATCTGGGAAATGTGCTTTCAAGATGTCCTCGAGCACCCAGATGGTAGCCTGAACCCAGAGACGGATGGGGGAACAGAACCAAGAAGGACAGACCGGCAAAAATAGTAACAGAGAAGGACAGAGACAAAGAAACCTGGAGAGAGAGAGGAAACAAGAGGATAAAATTCAAATTCAATTTCTCATGGTAGCCTGTGCCATTTTCTTAACTTGCTGCTTCTCAAACCACTGCTTCCATACTTGGGATTTAATAAAGCCCCAATAAGCCTGTTGCTCCAAGCACCTTTTTGTGTTTAATTGTTAAACTCATATGCAATTGGAAGGAAATATAATCCATATGTTTCTGCTCATTTATGTTTAAATCATCCAAAGATGGTGTTTTAACCCCAATTTGTCATTCACAGAAACTTTGGAGACTTAAATAAATCTCTAGAGGCGTGTTTCAATCCCTCTTCCACTCATTTGTGGTCCCCAAGTAAATACATATATTTGAAATCAAGAGTTTGAGGGTCAAACGGGGATTTACAGGAAGTTACAAAACAAAGTTTTCCTCTCTTTGTTGGTTTCCCGCCAACCTCAGTAAGCATTCATTCTCAGATTCCTTTATTGGCTTGACCTTTTTTCCCCTAAATTCTTAATGTTGAATGAATCCAGGACACAGTCTCAGTCTTCTTTCTTCTTTAGCTCCACCAGCTTATCTCCCATGATTCTAAGGACCACCTATGTTAGTATCAAATTTATATCTCTGCCATTGACCTGCTTCTGAGTTTCCCTCTTGTATATCCTGATTCCTATTTAATATTGGCACTTACAAATCCTGTAAGTAGCTCTCAGGTTTAACTTTGCAAGATGAAAGTTGTGGTACCATTTTTGGCAACCTTTTATGAGTCTTTAATACTTTCAAAATAAAACATTTATAAAAAAGTATGCTGACAAAATTAAATATTTGACTTTAGCCTGCCTGAAATAGTCTTTCCTTAATTTTCTTCATCTTGGCAAAAGGTACAACCTTCATCTGGTTTCATCTGAATAAAAACTTAAAAGAGTTTTTCTGGATTCCTTTTTCCTTCTGTGCTCATCTAGACCATTAGCAAATTCCTTTGGCTCCACTCTGCATTTGTCTCCATCTCTCCATTACCACTAGCATTATCCTATTCTATGTCATCATTATCTCTTATCTGGATGTACTTATTTATTTTTATTGCTGCATAACAAAATTATCATGCATTTAGCAGTTCAAAACAGCACAAATTTAATAGGTCAGTTTCTACAGGTAAGGAGTCCAGCACAGCTGGTTTCTCTGCTCAGGGTCTTACCAGATTCAAATCAAGGCATCAGCCAGAGCTGGGTTTTCACTCCGAGCTCACAGTCCACTCATTTCCAGGTTTGCTCAGATTGTTGATAGAATTCAGTTCCCTGAGAGTGTAGGACTGATGCCCCAATTTGCTTCTTGCTAATGCAGGAGGCGGTTCTCAGCAACTAGAGACTTCCCCCTGGTCTTAGCTACAGGATCTTTGATAGGGACTGTCTCACACTTCCATCTTTCTGACTTCAGAAAGGGGCCAGTCTCTAGTAAGGACTAGTCTGAGTAGGCCAGGCCCATCTGGATAATCTGCAAAAATCTCTTAATTAATTCCAAGTTACACTGCTTAGTAAACTAATGACAAGAATAATGCTCCATCCTATACACAAGGGAGAAAATTATACAGGGCCTGCTCACCAAAGGGAGGAATCTTGTGAGTCATTTTAAAACATTGCCTACTATACTGAATGCTGTCTATATTGCTCCACCACTGCTTCAGTGTTTTCTTATTTCACTTGGAACGAAGTCTCCAACATTTTTTCCTCATCTATACCTGGCCCCTGCCCAAAGGTGGATTTACCACAAAATCTAGTACCCTCATTTGTACGACCCCTTGTGAGAACTGGAGGTTGTAGATTATCCTAAGTGAGGAGAAAAAGTCAGGTTGCAATCAGAGAACATTTCTATGTAAATATTATTGACAACTTACTTGCAGCTATTTCAGAGGAAAGAAACCTAAATATCCAGTCTTAGTAATTTCATTATTTTCTTCTGCTGAATGAGCATCCATGAATATGTAATTTCACATTTGTGACTCTGATTTCTTTCTCTTAAAACTCTTCCTTCAGTTTTTGAAACTTCAGTGATTGTCTCCCCCCAACCCACCTGTTTTTAGTCAGCTTGTTTGCAGCTGTGACTAAAAGATCTGACAAGAACAACTGTAAAGAGTTTGTTTGGGGGCTCCTGGTTTCAGAGGTCTCAGTGCATGTTCCATTCCTTGGAGCTCAAGGTGAGGCAGAATCTCATGGCGGAAAGTTGTGGCCGAGGCAAGTGGCTCACATGATGATCAGAAATCAGAGAGAGACTCCACTCACCAGATACAAAATATGTACCCTGCACATGTGCCCCCAATGCCCATTTCCTCTAGCCACACCCTACCCACTTACAGTTACCATTCAATTATTCCTATTAGGGGACTAACTTACTGATTGGATCAACATGCTCATAATCCAATCATTTCTTCTCTAGACCTTCTTGCATTGTCTCACACATGAGCCATAACATCTAAGCCATAACACCAACCAAAAACATATTTATCACGGCTTTTATTTACTTATCCAGTCATCTATTGAACTGTTTCTCAGAAGATTCATCAAAAGCAACTAAGAAATTCAGTAGATTAGACAAAGGGAAGTCAAAGGAAGGTAGGGGGATAGGAAAAGGAAAGACAGTAAAATGAATCTGCCATAAGTTTTTATGTACATATGCAAATACACACAGAGAACCAAACAGACTGGCTTCTGAGACATTGACTCTAAAAGGGTTTCAAAAAACAGGAATGATCAGCTGAGTTCAATTCTACTGACACAGTAAGGAAGATCAAGACAAAATCTGCCATTGGATTTAATAACATGGTGCTCACTAATGATCTTAACAAGGGCAAATGTTTTGGGAGGTTGAGGGAAAAAGCCTGACTAGAGAATGCATTTAAGTAGAATGTATGAGAAAAACTGAAAGCAGCAATTTTTGACAATTCTATTGGTGTTATTGTAAAGGAAAGCCAAAATGTGGGGCTAGGAGTAACTGTAAAAAATATATAATTTAACATTCTCTTCTCTCCCCTAACACTCTCTCCTCTTCCTGTCCCATCCCACTGCCTAACGACATTTGCACATATTCCCTTGAGACAGCATTGCCATCTTGCAGGAATCTAATATATAGACATCCCTCTATATCCTGGGATATTGGTTCCAGGATTCCCCCACTGATACCAAAATCTGTGGATGCACCAGTCCTTTATACACAGTGATGACATCCATGCATAGCCTCCCATACATTTTAAATCATCTCTAGATAACTTATAATACTTAATGCAACATATGTAAATGGTTAGGAAATAATAAGAAAAATGTCTGTACATATTCAGTGTAGATGCAGTTTTAAAAAGTACTTTTGATCTGCAGTTGATTGAATCTGAGGATATAGAACCCACAGGTACAGAGGGCCAATGCACTTGCAAATATACCTAGAAATGACTACTTTAGTGACTTTGGGATGACTTAATGGCTTTGTAGAGTGGTTGATAGAACAGATAGGGTTTGAGATCAGACATAATTGGCAGCTCTGTGACCTTGGATAATTACGTTAATTCTATGAGATTCCATTTTCTCAACTGTAATCTCACAGCAACCATAAAATATCTATAAATCAAATAATGTTAACCATATCAGATGCTTTGTTTTTCTTTGGAGTAGAAGATGTGGAACCATATTAGACCTGGGAAGTGAAAAGGGGTGTGTTGTATGGTGTGTCGTGGTTCCTTTAGGAAGCAACAATTGTGCAACCTCAGAGTATCCAGTACAAGTATACACTATTTTTGTTGTAAAAGGCCTAAATCCCTTGACCGAACTCAGCCTTCATGAGCACCACTTATTCTTGTATCTAGGACAGTGCTTGGCATATATTGGGAGCTCAACAAATATTGAATAAATGAATGAAGTCATGACAGTTCCCCACTTCATCCTAACCTTGCCCATATGTCTTCCTGTTCATGATTTAGCAAACAGATTTTGCATTCTTTCCTGAACCCTCAGACTACATTAAGTCAACTTCCCCCTAGTTTTATTCTTTCCATATTTGCCTAGGGCCCAGGTTTCCCAGGTCCACTTGGCCACAACAGGGAATCTGTGAAAATATCTACTTTCAAAATTTTGTCACAGACATACCTTGGCCTCATCATTAACTACAATGCAACTACTTACTATTTCTATAGTAAAACAGACAAATTCATAAAGAGATTGCAGGTTTCTGTAATAAAAGGAAATTATCTTTATTAGGGACACTTGTTTGTCACTTAATGGCTCCTTTTCATCTCTTTTGACCTATCTTCTGGTAAAGAAGGCAAAGTAAGAGTTCTTTTGCTAAGTTTACCTTTTTTTTTTTTTGATAAAATTAAGAGGCCAAATGGAATGAAGCTCATGAAAAATATGACTTTTCTGAGAAAGTACTTGAAACTTAACATACCCCCTTTGGCGAGCCCACAGCCTCCATGTACTGGATGTGGAAAACATACTCCTTTATTTTCATTTAAAAAAAAAATCAATTTCTTGTGTTCCTTCATGGAATATGTGTGATCAACAACACATATATAATGTTCCAATTCAACCTGATTTTAAGTACTCCTGGATTGGTGTTTGGTGATTAGGTAATCATTTTTATTATTAATGTGTTTTGCCGTCAGCTTCAACCTGAGTTCACTCTAAAGCCTACTACTAAGTTAATGCTGTTGTTGTCTTAAATCAGTTCCTCTCCAGGAAGCATGGAAGCCCCCCTCCTGATGTTCTATTTCTGACCCAATACCACACCCTTATGCAACTGTACCAGAAAACATACAGAATAAAAGATCATTGGTTACACACCTTTGCGTCATCCGTTATTTGCACACTGTCGCACAGATGTCATGAGACACACAGAGGCACTCAATAACAGTCGTCATATACAAGAACAAATCTGCATGAAAACATTTGCCTTCTTTCTTTGTCAATTCTAAATACTTTTTTTAAGAAAATATCAGATATTATAAAGCCCCAATTTCCTGATCAGATTTGCAATAGGGAATGAGAAGTGTGCAGATTTTATTTAGTCACCCACTGTCATTTACAAAATTTCCATTCAGTTCAAATCCCTCAGTCATTTTAGTTCCTGAGTTGGGCCCTGCCCTTACATTGTGGGTTAGAAAAACTACGACAGAGTTTGGGTGGGGTTGGTTCAGATATCCACTGCAAAAGTGAATGTTGGGCCTCTCAGATCTTGGTGGTCTGTTCCATTTTTCTGCATGGACAAGATTGTGAATAGTGTCTTTCGAACCTTTATGTTCAGCTGAAGATGGACTTAACCTAAGTTTGCTTATATCCTGACAATTCCAACTGGACATAAAAGTGTGAATCTTTATCTTGTACACAATTAAGTTTGGCTCTGCTTCATTATTACACATAGAATGTGCACGTGGACTAAGAAAGGCAAATCTTTGCATTAGATTTTTGTTTCCCTAGGATCTTCTGAGCAGGGAAGGGTATGAGAAACAGGGTCCCCAGGACAATCTCTTGAACTGGATTAACTATTTGCACAGTTCAGAAGGTTAATGAGAACCACTGATCATGACCACTACAGTGAATAAGTAGATATCTAGATACCTATTGTTATGGTTCGGATGTGAGATGTCCCCCACAAGTTCATGTGTGAGACAATGCAAGAAAGTTCAGAAGAGAAATGACGGGGTTATAAAAGCCAATCAGTGAATTAATCCCCTGACAGGATTAACTGAGTGATAACTGAAGGCAAGTATGGCTGGAGAAGGTGGATAATTGTGGGCATGCCTTTGGGGTGTATGTTTTGTATGTGTCATGTTTGCTTTCTGACTATCATGCGAGATGCTTCCCTTCACCACACTCTTCCACCATGATGTTCTGCCTCACCTCAAGCCCCAAGGAACGGAGCTGGCTGTCTATGGACTGAGGCATCTGAAACCAGGAGCCCCCAAATAAACATTTCCTCCTCTACAATTGTTCTTGCCAGGTCTTTTAGTCACAGCAGTAAAAGAGCTGACTAAAACACCTATCAGACATGTGCTATGATCAATGTTAACATCCACTGATGCCTGCTATTGCCATTGGATTGATGTTACTTAAACGATATAATCCTATTGCATCATCCTAATTCAAATCCAGCTGAAAAATAATCCTGTTGAACAAAAGGTTCTATGAATGTAGCATTAATGTTTTTATTTTTTTTAAATTCAATGTTAGAAGTTTCAGAGGAATACGATTAAATCTTATATAGATAATTACTTATACGAGTACGATTTGGTAAGAATTACTATTGAATAATACTACTAATACAGGAAACGCCCTCGGCTTGACAAACTCTTCCTTGAAACTCTTATCAATATGTTTGCCTGGCAATCTTTAAGTCATGTTCCATTTTCCCATCCAGACATTTTGGTCTTTTTATAATCCTCTTGTAGGCACTTGTGCTTAACCCTATTAAATATATTACTTCGTGGAGTTTTAGTCATTATAATCATTCATTTACGTCTCTGCTCTCCTACCGTGCTACCAATGACATGAGGCCACAGAGTAGGCCAATCTATCCCCAGGCCCTAGCAGAGTTCCTGCCACAAAAATTGACTTAAGTTAAATGGTTTGTTAAGTTTGAACAGCACTTCTATATACTTTATCTCACTTCACGCTCGTAAAAATCTTGTGAGGCAGGTATCATTATCCCCATTTAAGAGTTGAGGAAATTAAGGCTTAGGGAGAGTAAGTGATTGGAACCTGGGTACACAGTTAATAAACACCATAAATTTAACTCTAGTCCAAAATCTTCCAAACACCAAATTCCATATTTTATTTCCAATATGCCACAGTTCCCTTTTGAGATGCAGTTCTCTCTCAGTGGAGGAAGTGACCATTATCACCATTTTGCAGGTCAACGAAAGCAGACCTTAAAACTCTGCCAGGTAATTCAGTTCTCATCTCTGGCAGCAACAGGAACCCAAACTAGGAAAGCAGCATTACTATTCTGCCTCCTAGCCAATTCATGTGCACGTAATGAACACCATGTGTTTCTTGATCAAATAAGCTCACAAATAAGATGAACATGGACCAACACATCAGTCTAAACCTTCCTCACAATTGATGATAACAAAACTTAGCAATATGCTGAATGCAGAAGAAGTACTTAAGTGTTGTTTTCTTTATATCCATCATATGTAGGAAAATAGCAATCATGTGCTTATGATGACATTTCACTCCCGTGTTATTAAGCTTTTCATTGCTATGACAAATACCTGAGAAAAGCAACTTAGAAGAGGAAAGATTTATTTTGGCTCAGGTTTCAGTCCATGGCCAACTGGCTCTGTTGCCTTGGGCCTAAAGTGAGGCAGAACATTATGTTGGAAGGGTATGGCATAAGAAAATTGCTCAGTTGATAGCAATCAGGGAGCAGAGGAGAACGGGGAGGAGCCAGGACCAAGATATTATCCCTAAGGACATGCTCCAGTGACCTACTTCCTCCAACCTGCTCTGCCTGCCTACAGTTTCTACCATCTTCCAGTAATCCATTCAGATGATTAATCCACTAAGTGGATTAATCTACTGATAAGGCTAGAGGCCTCATGATTCAATCATTTCCTACAAACCCCACTTCTGAAATTGCTCCTTCATGGATCAAGTCTTCAACACATGAGTCTTTTGGAGGGTAGGTAGCACTATAGAGCCAAACCATAACAACTTCCACGATACACAGGTTATCCTGTCCTCATCCCACTAACTACTCTTTCATATTCTTTTATCTGGGCAGAACTGAGCAAAAGGAACCCCAAACTAAATTTCCAAACCTCTGAAACTAGCTTCTGGATTTCTCTGTTTGATTTGAATTGGGGTTTATAACAAAGCATGTCTATTCAGTTGTTTATTTGAGGATTCTGAGGGACCACTCATGAGTCTTGAAATACTCTGGATATAAAAAACATTACTTTTGTGTGAGCCACTAGAGCAAGTCAGAACTCCATTAGAGACCCCGGATCCAGATGAACCCACTTTTACCTCAATATCCTTAGCTTTGCAGTGGTGCTTGGCCCCTGTCCTCTACATTTCTGTCTCACAGTGGACTGCTTGTCTTGTACCGACTTATATAACAGTTCAAAGCACTCGTGCCAAATCACTTCTACATCAGCAAAAAACAAAACAAAACAAAACAAAAAAACCCAAAGGGACACTAAAAAATATATATATATATATGTTAAAGTAAAAAAGTGTTCTCATATCTCTGTCTCCTTGGCAACCATTTTGAAGATTAGACACTCCTAAATGAAGAATTTGTTTAGCTTTGGGATCAGAATATTGCCAGTAAAATTCAAGATTAGGTCTTCATACCATAAGAGCCCCAAGATTTCATTATTTTTTTAAAGTAGGAATGAAAATTGGCAAAGGTTAGCCAGAAAATGGAAATAAAAAAAGAAGCAAAGAATAATAAATGTACATCCTTAAGGAAAAATAAGAAGTCATCCTGCCTATGATGCTAATTTTTACCAAAGACAGCTAGAAAAAAATTTTGAAAGAATCCTGGAATCTTCTAGAAGTTTTGTAATTTCAAAAATGGAAAGACTTGAGAACTTACCAAGAATGAAAATGATAGATGAAAACAGAAGGAAGCCAAGAAGCATTTGGAGAATTTCCACCACCATAGCTTAAAGGTAACATCATTCAGAATAAAATTATAAGACCTCTCTACAAGACCTTGAAAAGGACTATTTTATTGTACCTGATATACAAGGACCTTTGGCCTCCTTGGCTAGTTTAGGGAACTCGTTGGCCAAGATCCCATATCATGAAAATATAAAGTCTATGCTGAGCTACTCATAAAGATTACTGGTTCTAAGTGGTCTTAAACCACTACCACCACCACCACCCCCCAAAAGTGGAAATACTTTCAAAAAAGATCAGGAAAAACTATTGTAGAACAAAGGATCCATCCATCTGATTTCTTTCAGAACCTGGTAAAGATTTAATAACTGTCTACTGGATGGATGAAGGATTGAATGAGAGCAGACAGTTTATTCTTTTCACCCTTAGGAGGACTAGTTCAAATATTGGAACTTGAGTAGTGATCATCACTCCACTTAGTACCCGCTATGGTCTGAACAACAGGCAGTATTTCCCAAAGGACCATCTGTTAAAGAGTTGGCCCCAGGGCAGCACTCTAGAACTCGGGGCCTCATGGGAAGTCCTTAGATCATTGGGAGTGTGCCTTCAAAAGGGATTGTGGAGTCCCACCCATCCTCTCTTTGCTTCTGGCTGGAGATGTGACCACTCTGATACACACTTCCTCCAATGCCACCCATTGCCTTCCTCAGAGGCCAAAGTAACAGGTCTTCCCCAAACCCCTGCTTCTCTTGAACTTTGCATTTCCCAAACTGACTTAAATAAATCTCTCTTAATTTCTTAAATTGCCTATCTTGAGTATTTTCATGTAATAACAAAAGCCAACTAATACAGTATCTAATTTTAACACAACCCATATTACTTTGTATTATCTTCATTACGTGCATATGTTTCACATGCTAGACAGCAAATATCTAAGCAGGAAAAATTGCTTCTATTCATTATGACAATATTCACGGATGACCTTTTTATTTGGTAGTCACTGCCCTAGCCACTAGTTATCCAGAAATTCACCTTTATCTTCATTGCATCTTAGTGACTATGCACAGAGAAGAGGTAAGTTCTATAACAGCAGTAGGACCACTGAGCAATGCAGACCAAGAAAGAAATTCTCGGCCCATCATCTCACTCAGTTTTGTTTCTCCTGTGCTTTGCACTGGAATTTACTAAATGTTTGATGCATGAATGGATAAATGAATCAGTATTAAATTTGGACAAGCCACATGTTCATGCAAATATGGGTCAGCCAGTCTTTGTTGGGGGCTGCTGGGAATTTCCATTAGACATGAAGTCAATTCTGAAGCCTCAAGGTCCACTCTTATCTTTTGACAATATATCAGAGTAGGGGGCATTATTCTCTCCTCCTCTTATATGACCCCAAAGCAGAGCAGATTTCTCAAAGGAAACTCAAAGGTCATCACACTCTTACCTCTCTAGAGAAGGAAGTCAAGCTGACTCTATCTTGGAGAATCCTCTTCCCTTTAGGACTCTGGATGACACAAAGAGAATAATAGTATTCATACTTTTCAGAAATTCTACAAGATATATTATGGTGGGGATTGTGTGCCAGGCCAAGGCAGAAACCATATGCTGGAAACCACTATAAAACTATAGGATCACATGGAAGTAAGTGAGGTGCCTGGAGTGGACTTTGATCAATATGCCATTTACAGCATCTGGGAGATGGTGGGGGTGGGACTAGATCAGCAGCTCTTCACATTTACCAATACTTCCTGGTAAACTTTTAAAGATATCCTGGAATACGGCTCACCATCCCCAGCACATACTCTCTCTCTCTCTCTCTCTCTCTCTCTCTCTCTCTCTCTCTCTCTCTCTCTCTCTCACACACACACACACACACACACACCAAAAAAAAAAAAAAACTATTCCTTTTCTGTATTTATAAAATCAGTAACACCTCAATATCACAATGTAGGAATTTCAACACAGGCTGTCATCAGTTGGCTTACCCCATCCCTGAAACTATATTTAAGACCCCAGTAATAAGTTGGTTCTAGGCACATGTCCTGGATTACAGCCTTCTCATGCTCATCCACTGCATGTATTCTGTTCCACTCATTCATTGCCCAACTCTTCTATCCACCCTGCATTTTTGGTAGGTACATTATCTCACCTTATTGACTTTGGAGACAGTCACTGTTCTCCTTGGATCTGTGGCCTTCTGTTCCCCTCTCAGCTTAGGTTCCTGATATCTCTCAAAGTTTTAGGGGCTTATCCCTCCTCCACTTTTGCCCAGCCTCTGCCCTGCCCTGATATCTGGCAAGAAGGTCTGAGACATGAAGAACCACGTAAATGCTTCCTTAGCAGTCTATCAGCAGAGCTCAGATCCTAGACTCTCAGAGTCAGTCATAATCCAATCCAATAGAATCCACATAATCTCAGGGCAAGATAAAGGACCTGATTTCAATTCCCAACTTAATAACTGTATAACCTTGGGCAGAGCCAATCTCATTGAGATTGTAAAATAATAATGACAGAATAATGATATTAAGTCCAAAGAGGCCTGCCAGGTATAAATAAGGACATGTATGAACATTCCCTATAAGGATTATTCACTACCATTTTGGTAATTTAACCACCTAAGAATGAAGTTTATGAAAACAAAAATCCCTAATCTTGATAGGGAAGAGTAGATAGTAGGATACCCCTCAGTAGACAGTTGGTTTATTAAAGTGAGATTAAAATGAATTACACCTACATTGAAATATTTCATATATTTCTACACCGAGTAGTCATATATGAAAGGTGTGAAGCAAACTAAAAGAAATGATCATTATAAAGACTGAGAAATGAGAAGAACTAAGCAAACATTTTACATCGACTTCTTGGAGAGACATCAGAGCTGCAGTAATTGTAGTGCAACTATAGACCAGTGGCAGAAATCACCAGGACCTCTTTAGACCCCACCACACACACACAGACACCAGCAAGCAGTCAGTCATCTGAGACAAGAGCTCAGTGATGGTGGATGAGTGAGTACTAAGTATGCAGCCTGGGCTGGGCTCACAGGGGCCAGTTTCCAAGTAAGCACCTGCGCTCATCATGCGGGGCTGCTGCCAGGCCTATCAATCATCCATTTCAAGAGGTCTGGATTCACCACCAACTTGGAAAAAGAATTAGCATGATGATGTTGCTGCTGATGAAAATGCACTGGCAAGTTTGAATGATTTCATCTCAATTTGCCTCTATTAAATTCACATGTGCAGCAAAGCAGTTGGAGCCTCATATCGGTTACAACATATGGATTTTGCAAAGTGAGAGCATGACCAAAGGGCGGGGCGGGGGGGAGCTAATTGTAAATGGGCTTTGTAAGCACCCCTAAATTATCAAGGAGGATTATTTCCCTATTGGGAATGTGTACATGCATGTATACACACACACCTTAAAATGTACAAACTCTCTCTTTATTTCCCCAATGCCAAAAAAATTTAAAATTAAAAAACAAGGAAAAAAAACATAATGGATTGCAACTCTGACCTCCCTCTCAGAAAGAATGTATCAAAGCAATATTCTTTTCCTTATTGCATACTTGGTTCAAAGTTTCCAAGCAGTGTCCTGGGGAGAAAAAACTCTAAGCACTAAAAGAGAGATTCTATTTTCATAATGGTTACATACCATCTACACTGAAGTTTATATGCTTAAATCATCACATTGTTTCAATTCAGACTCCCCCCCCCCCAAAAAAAAAAACCCACCCTTTTTTCTCCACCAGAAAACTATTCTTGGTGATTGGTCATATTTCATGAAGCCTGGAAACATCTACTTATCTCACAGAAAAAAAGGAATGCTAAATCTGATATTTAACTGTAGGAATACATCTATTCAAAAGACCTAATAGTTTCCATGTTATCAGGCCCCTGCATAAGAAGTGCAAGGAAATAAATTAGTGGAAGAAAATTCTGTGAACCTGGGTGGGATTATGTCCATGTAACTGAAAGTGAGACAATTAAAAAAAATGGCTCTGCATTTGGTCAATGTTATTATTATATTCCTTAGGTTCTTAGCCTCTGACAAAAAAGAGAAAATACATTATCATATGGACTGAAACACCCTCAAAATTTGATACTTTTACATAACTATAAAATGTCAACTTTTACATAACTATAAAATATTAATAATAGAAACTAAATATCCTCAATGCTTAATATGTGCCCGGCATCATGCTTTCATTTTATATATGTTATCTCTTTGAATCTTCACACTGACTCAGTAAAGTAGATGCAATTAGTAACATCTTACAGATGACAGAATGAGGCTTAATTAAGGAATTTACATCTGGCCACAAGGCTAGCAAACAGAAGGAGATAAAATTTGAATGCACCAATTTCCTACTTCAAAGCCCAGACTTTTAAATACTATATGATTTCACTAATAAAATGTGCTCACTAATGATTTCCAGTCAATCACAGCCATCATATAAATAACAGTCAAAAATGAGCAGAGTGCAGAAGCCCAACCTGTAGCAGTGTTGAGGGTACCAGTACCCATTTAACATCATGATTCCATGATGGCAGCCAACCATCAGCTGCTAAAGACAGAGTTTCACACTTTCAGTGTCTAAGTCTGAAACTCTGGGGAGGACACTGACCAGGGGAACAAGGGCAGAGATTCCAGCAGGGCAGGAACAGTTCTGAACCATACACCTTTCTGCTGGAGGGATATCCCCTGGCTTGTGGTTAATTCCACTGAGTCCTCATAAGCAGCTGACATTCTGATGATGCCTGTCCCAAATACAGAAGCTGAATGAATCCTTAACTATGAACTGAAGTTGTGTGTATTTCACAACTGGGCAAAGGCAAAAGAGTAATGAATAGAGATGAAAGCAAAACACAAATATTTAATTATCCTGAGCCTGTGTATCTGTAACAAAGATGCTATCGGTCCATGGTTTGTATGTTTATGCTTTTTTGTTGGGGAGGGGGATGGGAAAACAGTGCATTTCCTTAGCAGGGCAGGATTTGAATCATTTCATCATTATCCTGTAGCCAAAGGCATCTAGTATGCATTGGAGAAATATAAAGGCACTGGCAGAGAGAAAGAGGCTGAAAAAAATGAACTGGATACAGCCAGTTTGTGCCAACCCCCAGCTCCCCAGCTTCTTGATGGAAAAATCAGCCAAATGACTCTCTGTTGACCTACTATTTGAGAGGGAGGTATTAGGTGGCAGTTATTCCTAAAAAGAGGTCACGATTAAAGACGACGAAAAGCAGCTGGTGGAGTCATTAACCACAGTGGTTTCAAAGCCTGGGTATTAATATAAAGCCTAGTGTTTGTTTCAAATGTAACCCAGAGTTCTAGAAAAGACTAAACAGGCTCTGCAGATGGAGGAAAGTTGGTTTGAGGAGATACATAGTCACAAATAAGAGGGATAGTTTTTACATTTTGCAAGCTTTTCGGACTCATGGATAGCAGGTGTGTCTGACTATTACTTTTTGGACAGGAAGAGAAACCGAAGCCCAGGATTCTAAAATCACTGCCTATGGAGCTTTTGGTGCCTGAAGATGCTTCTGGCAATGGATATTTGATAACAGAGCTTGGGGCATCTATGAGACAATCCTGATTTTGAAATTGAAGACAACATAAAGAAAAACACTTTCTTCTGTAGAACATCAAATAACTTTCAACTCATTTTAAATGTTGAATAATCCCTCTTGAAGGAGGTGGGCTCCTGGGGGCACCTGTCATTCTGATATGGTTCCAATTCCCAGACATCAACATGTCAGGTGCCAGATTTTAGCTAGACCCTGACATAAGAAACAATGTGCCGTGATGGAGGGAGGCGGGAGGGAAAGAAAAAAGTCAAGATGAGTAAATAAGAAGGAAAATAGCTGATGACTTTTGGATTTGAAGAACACTCGGCTATTGACCAACCAAGAAAGTGGAGAAATTTGTCCCTATAATTAATTAGTAGGGGGACTGAGCTCCCCGGGATCCCTGATCCTAACTGAAAACAGCTTCCAGTTTCCAACTTCGATCATTTAGGATACTTGCTTAGGTAAGACAATTCATAAAATGACCCAGAATTAATTCTTTATGGGTGATGGGACCATTCCCTAGGTCTCAGCTCAAGAACAAGTGATTTTTCTAAAATCATGCCTTTGCTTATCCTGTTTCAAACAACCAGGTTGGAATTTGCTAATATGTGGAGCTGGTCCCTGAGCCTGAGCCTGAGACCTGATTGCTTCTCAGAGAGCCTTTGCAGCCCTCTTCAAACAGGGAATGCAAATCTCCTGGGGGACTGGTGGACTGGGGTTTATGATTGTTGTTTTTGATTGTTGTTGTTTTTCAAAGTCCTAACCTTTAGGCCACTGACTGATTTATCTTCCCGGGGCAGCACTTTCTAGAGGAACAGTGGCTCTGGCCAGAAAGAGGAGGGGCTGTTTTTAAATTGGAATGTTGGAGGATTCTCTGTCACTCTTTACTGTAATCTCCATTAACCACAAACATGTGGTAGCTTTGATTTTCTGATGCTATCTTTCTAGATCTCCCCACACCCTTTCAGGAAGGAGACTTGAATTCCCCAGCCTGAAGAGCAGTACAAACTCACTCCTTACCAGAGTGGATTTTGTAGTCATTTTCTTTTGGCTCTATGCAAGCTTCCTGAATTAGGATACAGGGATGCAGACATTTTCCCATTTCTATGAACATTTTTATAGGCTATCCTACTGATGGCTTTGTGGTAAGTCCCAATGCTCTAATTGACCATCACTGCTTATTAGGCAACAGCAATTTGGGTAAGAATATGCAGAGCCCTCACTGAGATCCTGCCAATGTAAGCATGCATGCACACTCACACACAATCGCACTCTAACTGCTACAAGCTCCCTTTGTTGTACCTCTCAATAGCCCATCATTGTGATAGCTTTTGTATCACTAAATGGGTAAGACAGTTGCAAGACATCCTCTACCTGTTCCCCAAGGCATAAGCTGCTCCCAGGAAAAGAATCAAAAAGAAAACCATTTGTATTCAGCAGTAGTTCCTCCCTCAGTTACCAGCTTCCCCACTTGGGTTCAGGAGCTGGCTTGGCTTTCTGCTACCAGGCTGATTGGGCAACTCCATTCTCTCCAAATGACTCATGAAGAGGGGTATGTGGCTTTGTAGAGACCTGTCTTGCTCTTTCTCCTCCTTTGTGTGTATGGCAGAACATTGCTGACCTGTGGTTTTAAGAATTTAGACAAGCTGGTCATGATGGCACACACCTGTAATCCCAGCAGCTCCAGAGGCTGAGGCAGGACGATCTCAAGTTCAAAACCACCTTCAGCAACTTAGTGAGGCACTAAGCAACTCAGTGAGACACTGTCTCTAAATACAAAAAAAAGGGGGGGGTGGCTTAGTGAATAAGTGCCCCTGGGTTCAATTCCCATTACAAAAAAAAAAAAAGAAAGAAAAGAAAAGAAAAGAAAGAAAGAAATTAGACAAAAAGCTGCCAGCCTGGACACAAATTCAATTTTCCTTGGAAAACTGCCCAACAAGCTACCTAGGTAGCTTCCTAGGGCAAAAGGGGTATCTTAGTGATTTTATTGTCCAAAGCCCAGCATGATGACAACGTGCTCTGAGTCCACTTATGTCCCCTTTACTCCATTAAAGAGCTCTTATCCCTGATGATATGGAAATGGCTTTTGTTTTGTTTTGTTTTGTTTTAATAATTGCTACAAACCTATAATTCACCAGCATGATGAATGACTAGAGAAAACCTCCCCTGCCCCTGGAGAGCTGTCCCTCAAGTCTTAATTGTTTATCCAAATATTTGACATCAGCTTCCTTTTAGAATATACTCTGTCTCAAAGAGAAGGAAAAAATAAACCAAAGAGTTTGTTGCTTATAAATTGGTAGGAAAAGGCTTTCACATGATAAGCCTGGACTTCTATTTTAAGGTTTCAGTTTTCCAAATAAATCCACATAAACAAGGATTTTGAACTAAATATTAACTGAAAAGCTGCTCTTCATTGCCTGTTTGGCTAAAATCCAAAGCTGGGTTCTGATAGGACAAATTTTAGGTTGCAAAACAAAAAACTAAAAAATAAACAAATAATGGGAAAAAAAAAAAAAAAAACACCTCTCTCCCTACATGTGAGTCTTTCCCTGACACTGGCAGAGAATTCTGCACAGGTAGACCAGAAGATGTCCCAGATCTTCTTTTCCTTGTGCATCTGCATGAAATAGTGCATCTGTGTGGGGTGCTGCTACCCCTTAGGACAAGTAATGGGGTGATGGGAAAGGGCATAGTGTGACTTACCACAAAGCCATCAGTGGATTGCCCATAAAAATGTTTATAAGATAGGAGAATATCTGTATTCCTGTATCCCTTTTAGTTCTACCTTCCCGATCTCAGTGAAGTTTTAAAAATTTAGCTTTGGGAGACTAATTTTGTTGTATTTTCAAGCTTCCTTTTTTCTTTGTTGGTGCTGAGGACTGAACCCAAAGCCTGTGCATGCTAGGCAAGCACTCTACCAAGTAAGCTACATCCTCACCATTGTTGGATTTTAAAATGTGTGCATGGTTTAAGAAAAAAATTAGAAAGCTATTCATGTTTTCACCTGAGGAATAACTTTAATGAGGCTTCTTTTGTTCTTTGATTTATACAAAAATTTCCAAAATAAACTTCTAAAATAAAAACTATAATTTTCCTTGTACTTTCAAGCAGTGTTGGACTGGAACCTTCTATCAGGAGGTTGCCACGTAGAACATGTCCTCTTCTTACTGTCTCTCAGGTGATTCACATGCATTTGTTCATTTTTTCCATTTTAACTTGGAAGAAACTGAGGCTCAGAATGAATAGTTATTTGCTAAGATGACTTAGCTACTATAATTCAAAACGTGAAACTTAAAACTCATGGCTATTTAGTTCCAAAGCCCTATTAAAAAAAAAGTATTCATGGCAAAATACATATAACATGAAATTTACCATCTTAACCATTTTTGAGTATACAGTTTGATAATGTTAAGTATATTCACATCATTGTGCAACCAATCTCCAGAACTCTTTAAACTTACCAAATTGAAACTTCATGCCTTTAAGAACAACTCCAATTCTCCCATTCCAGCAGCTGACCATTCTACTTTCCATTTTTAGGAACTTGAATGTTCTATGTTCCTTATACAAATGGAAACATACAATATTTGTCTTTTGGTGACTGGTTTATTTCACTTAATAATTGTATTAAGTATCCACGAGATTTACCCATGTTGCTGCATGTGTCATAAGTTACATTTGGAATGTCACCAATCACATCTTTACATGTTGTGTACTGATTAACATAGATTTATAATTGTTTTTATGACTTTTGCCTTCTAAATCCTATAAAATACTAAAATGTTGAATTACAAACCAAAATTATAATAATGCACTTTTTATATTTGTCCATGTATTTACTTTTGCCAGAAAATTATATTTTTATATAAATTTAATTACTGCCTAGAATCCTTTCATTTCAACTTAAAGGACTCCCTTTAACAATTCCTATAAGGCAGGCCCCGTGGTAATGAACTCCCTGAACATTTTAAAAATCTGAGCATGCCTTGACTTCTTTTATGTTTTTCAAGGATAGTTTTGTTGAATATAGAACTTTCAGTAACAGCTTTTTCTTTCATTACTTTAAATATACCACTGCTTTATTATCTGCAAGTTTCTGCTGAAAATCTGATTATGATGTTATTGAGGATCTTTTGTATTTGGGAAGTGTTTTTTTTTTTCAAGACTGTGTTTGACTTCAACAGTTTGATAATGTTTCTGTGTGGGCTTCTTTGGATTATTCTACTTAGAATTTGTTGAACTTCTTGTATTTGCAGATTCATGTCTTTCCACAAATATGAGAAGTTTTTGCCATTACTTCTCCAAGTAATTTCTCTGCTTTTATTTTTTTTTCTCTCTCTTTTCTTTCTGGGACTTCATATTGGTCCACTTGATGACATCCCATAAATCTCTTACTTTTTGCCCACTTTGCTTCATATTCCTTTTGCTCCTCAGTCTCAATAATTACCAATGACCTGTCTTCAAGTTTAGGAATTATTTCTTCTACCTATTTAAGTATGCTATTGAAACACTTCAGTTCACTTTTGCAATTCAGTTATAGTGTTTTTTAGTTCTGTAATTTCTATTTGATTCTTTCTAATAATTTATCTTTGTTAATATCTCATTTTGCTCATGTATTTCTTTTATAATTTTATTTAATTGTCTGATTGCGTTCTCCTTTAACTCATTGAGCATATTTAAGAAAATTGTTTTAATGTCCTTTCCAAGCAAATCCAAGGCCTGTTTCTCCTTAAAGTCAGTTTCTTTATTTTGTTCTTTTGAATGGGTCATATTTCCTTGTTTCATTGTTATTCACTTATTATTTTTTATTGGAATTTAGGCATTTGAAAAAACAGTCACCTTTCCCAGTTTTTTCTGGTCTTTCTGGACTAGGTTTGTGCAGGAGAAGATCTTTATCATTTATCCAGGCATAAAAATGTAAGCTCCTCTCAGAACTTTCCTGATGAGTCTATGTGTATGCCCCATCACACTCCCCCAGTTCCTCACGATACACTATTGTTTCTAAATATCTTAATTTTCATTAGTCTCACACTTGCTTCTCCTCAGAGACTTAGATGTTATATCATATTCCTCTGCCCATAACCTTTTGGCCACAGTCAACCAGGCATCCACAGTCCACCTTAAGCATCACACTCACCAATACCTTTGGCAGTCTCCAACCTGAGGTCCAAACAATGCCACTCTTCTCCTCAGAGCTCTGAACCAGATGGGACAGGGACCAGTCTCTTGATCAGTTTCCAACTAAGCCAGAACATTGTATAAAAGTTCAACTAGTTTCCTTCTAACCTGAAGGAGGAACCAGGAATTGGGAAACCTTCCAACTGCATGGCACTGCACAAATGAGCAACAATGCCATAAAATGCCCTGCCTTTTTGAATGGGTCTTTTTCCTGATCAGGCATTTACTTGTTGGCTGAAGATTCCTGATTCATTTCTAGCATCCCCACAAAGTTACTTTGGTCCATTTTTTTGCTATTTATTGGTGTTTCTGGGACACAGGTGGGGTTTTGATTCAAGGGCCTAGAGCTCCTTATCTACCACCTTATTGACATTACTCTCAAGCCCATAGTTTTTAATACACATATTGCTCCCAACCTGAACACACACACACACACACACACACACACACACACACATACACACACACACACTCACACAGAAATACTTAAGTCAGAATACAATTAAGCCTAAACCCATGCAGCAGAAAGGTTGAGGATAGAAGGAAATGATTAAAAATAGAACAGTAAGAACAAACTTCAGGGAAGAAAAAGGAAATTTGACTGGGTATTACATACATGCACATGCACACATGCACACTCACACACACACACCCACACACACATACACACCCCATACATTTCAAAGGAAAAATTTTAAGTTTTGAGAATCTTCCATAAAGGAAGAAATCCAGAGTCTCCAGATACACCTAAAATGATGCTGAAATATTTTCATCAAGTCTAAGGATAAGGAAAAGGAAATTGATCTCATCATAATATAGGATAAGACCCTTTTTTTTTTCTTTTCCTTTAGACTGACACTTAACATCTGGAAATAAGTTCTGGGGTCTTTAGTACCTGTAAGGGATGCGAATGTTATGAAAACTCACCACTCGTGAGGCAAGAACCACTATCATTAGAAGGCAAGAGTGTCTGGAACATTTGGG
This sequence comes from Urocitellus parryii, assembly GCF_045843805.1. NCBI lineage: Eukaryota > Metazoa > Chordata > Mammalia > Rodentia > Sciuridae > Urocitellus > Urocitellus parryii. The sequence continues at coordinate 98,519,962 of NC_135539.1, forward strand.
TCTGGCCTAACTCTCAAGCATGAGCAAATTGAGCTACATTAGGAGTCTTAGATGGTGCTGTGTCTGAGGTTCAGTAGCTGGTTTAAAAGGCTTATGTTTTGCTTTGCATTGTTTTTAATTTTCCCATTTTACAGATGTTTATTCCTACAGCATTTCCCACAAACGTGGGGAAACTTCTTTTGAAAACTTGGATGGTTCAGATCCCTTTGGGCCAGGGGTTTTAGACTAAACTAAAAAAAATCTGAGAGACAAAAGGTGCTGGAAATGTGTTTGAAGATTCTGAAGAAATCCTCTATAGGAAAACAACAAAGGTAGGACCAGGAAAAAAAAAGTATTGATTTCATGTTCCCCCCATTAGCTTTCCACCTGTTCTGTCTGATCCTTACTCGGCACAGAGAGGGGAAAAGGCTAATCTGTAGCACATTTATATCAACAAACTTGCACAAAACCCTGCCTAATTATCCCATTGAACCTGTGTCCTCCCCATCGAAGGCAGTTTTCCAACCTGGCTGACAGCCAACTCCTGCAAGCTGGAGTCCATAAGTGTGGCTAATGACAGCCCACTTTCACTCCAGGAGTGCCATAATTGCCCAGAGCAGTTTACAGATTCATTATTTTATGGCAATATTTCAGAAGGAGGGGTCAGAGGTTGGCAGAGCAGGATTCCTGGTAGAGCAGTGTACAGAACCAGCTTTACTTTTGATACCAGATCCTTCCCCAGTGAAAACCTCAATAGGGTTGCATCCTTAATACAGCTACTTTTCTGATTAAAAGCTCTCCAGGAGACATGGTAGTGGGAAGGAAGGTGGTGTGGGAGGACAGAAGGAGCACTGGTCAGGAAGTCTAATACTCTTTCCTCTCACCAGCCCTACACTACCTGGGCCACAAAACTACAGAGCTCACAAGTTCCTCTATTTCCCAGCCTGCAATTCTGTCTAATGGTATCCTCCTAGCTTAGGGGCCTACAGAGTAGACATGCAACATGTTTCTTGTAAAATCCATGATATGCCAAAGACTGATTTCAATAATCAGACTATGACTTTAAATTAAATAAAGTCCCTGTTCCTGATGAAGCCTATAATTTCATAATAGGCAGACAATAAATAAGCATATGTGGTCATGCATTACTTAACGACAGGGATAGACCCTGATGAATGCATCAATGGGTGATTTCATGATTGCATGAACACCTTAGAGTATACTTACACAAACCTAGATAGAAGAGCCTTGTACACACCTAGGCTGTATGGTATAGCATATTGCTCCTAGGCCACAAACCTTTACTGAATGGCATAGGCAATTGAAATACAATGGTAAGGATTTATGAATCTAAATATATCAAAACAAAAAAACATACAGTAAAACTATGGGATAAAAGATTTTAAAATGCTGTACCTCTATAGTGAACTCGACCATGAATAGAGCTTGCAGGATTGGAAATTGCCATGAATGGTGAGTGAATGTGAAGGCTGAGGATGGTACTATGCACTATCATAGATTTTATAGACACTCAGGCCACACTAAAATTTATAAACAAATGTTTCCTTTCTTCAATCATTAATGAACCTTAACATACTATAGGTGCTTTACTGGTAGCAATAGGTTTATTTACACCAGAATCACCAAGAGCAAATGATAATATGTTGAACTATGGTGGTGTTCCAATGGCTATGACATCACCAGGTGATAGGAATTTCTCAGCTTTGTTATATTAGAGGACAATTGTCAGGTATATCATCTGCCATTGACAAAACATCATTGTGTGGTGCATGACTGTAGCTAACATGAAGTCAGGAATTACAGTGCTAAAATTAGTACTTAGAAAAAAGTAAAGGAAGCTAGGAGGGGAGTAGAGAAAGAGAACGGGGCTGCGATATTATACCTGGCTATGAGGGACAATCTTCCAGGAGAGAAATTTGAGCAGAGCCCCTGATGGTATATAAAAACTACCAAAGGAGTCAAAGAGCCATATGCATATATGAAACCAGAATGCTCTAGCTGAGGGAACTATGGAGCATTGACTGAATACAGCAAAGAGATCACTGTGGTTGGAGCAGAGAAATGAAGGAATATGCCAGGAGGTGAGAACATAGAGGAAGCCAGGGTATGACATATAGGGACTTCCAGGGCTTTTCCAGAACTTTTGATTTCCTCTGAGATGGGGCCACTGAAGAACCTTGAGTGGAGGAATCGCACAATCCTCTCTTGGATCTCGAGTTCTCTCTGGCTGCTCTTCAGACACAGACTGCAGTGGGTGGATGGCAGAGACCAGGGGAATCTGGCTGAGCTGGGATCCCTGATGAGGTGTGATAGAGCCTGGACTGCCTATCACATTAGCAGTGATAGAGCGACACAAGAAATGATGCCAAAAGCCACCAGAACTTGCCCTGTTATACCATCCAGCCTGGTGTTCCCTAACACTTCCTCCTTTACTTGGTTTAAACACATTTTTTAACATATGTATGTCTCATCTTTTTCTGCTGGTTTTTATAGAGATTCCAGGTGAATCAACATACTTCTATGACCTTTGCTGCCTATGGTGGTAGTTGCATACCTATTTGGCTTTCCCAAGGTGTTTCTATGCTATTTAGATAATAATATGACAGCCTCAAGTCCCAAGGCTATAAGCATAGGTCCTGGGTTCAGGTCCCTATTTGACACTTATTGGGTTGCCCTAACTCAGCTACTTAACCTTTCTGTGCTTCCATTTTCTCATCTGTAAAATGGAGGTTCTAATAGTACACTCCTCCTGGGACTTTCTTGTGAGAATTAAATAAAATAATGTATGTAGAAGTATTATAACAGTATCCACAATACAGTAAGTATTCAAGAAATAACATACTCATGGAATGAACCCGCTGCCTTCAAACTCAGACTCAAGTACATACAATCTTAGAGAAACACAAAAGGACAAACCAAATAAATAATCCAAAATATAGCCTCAGAGTTTTGGAAATAAAACATGCCAAAATCTTGATTTCCCTTTGTACTCATTAGAAATCCATCCTTCACTAATAAATATAGATTAACTTTTTTTCTCAAGGTAAGTTACACACTACATAGCATGAATTTGGGGAACAGGTATTCTTTCATCAAATAAATGCATAAAACTCAGGGTTAAACAAAGCTAACCAGGTTACTTTCTTCAGCGATTTCTCAGAGTCTTTAATATAACAATTTATATTATCACATGTG